>NC_135501.1:85557148-86157148 GCF_052857255.1 Amblyomma americanum
CATAACAATCAATATATCTGCAGATAAGCAGACTGCAGTCTTGCATTTGTTTCTATTAACGTTTTTGCTATTGTCTAAAGCGACACCATTTCGTTTTCTATCGTTGTCTTAAGTACTCGATGCGATTGATGGAAACACTTGACAAGAAAGATTTTTCTATATATCAGAAGAAAGTATTACTGCCTTCGATATTTTCATAACAGTACCTTAATATACTCCAATTCTCAAAATTTCTTTCCCATAGTGGTGGGCATGAGGTTGCACTTCGTGACGCAGAAGAATTAACTAAGGATACAAGATGCTGATGCGCAGCCCATCGAGTGGTTTAATTACTCCTCTTTACCAAGTAACATTATTTTTTCCGGTGCTTTCGTATCGTTTGCGCACGCCAAACTTCACGCGCATGAAATTCCTCCTTCGCACCTGAGGTTTAACAGGTCTTTGATTTCTCTGAGCTCCATGGGTTGGGGTACATGTCGAACAAAGAGCATCACTATGGTGCAAACAATGCAAGGAGATATGTGTGCTCTGCCCTCCGTCTTCCATCATTTTGATGAAGGACACGCGGCACATTATGCTTCTTTTGGTGGCAGATAATAATCTAGGTTGAAATTTCAAAATGCCTGGAGAGCTTGTCTTTTCATTACCGAAATTTCATAGATGCTCAAAGGCATTTACTGATAATTTTTATTTCATTATTTAAAATTATTTGAGAGCAATAAGCCATTAAAGAGGGTAGTGCTTACAGAAAGAAAAAAACAGCATAACATAATCAGCGTAGAGGTATCAAGAATGTTATTTTCGCAGTTTTAGCCCGTGCAGTCCTTAAGAGAAGGAGCTCATCGATCGGGGCCAGTAGTGAAGGCAGATGGGCACCCAGGAATTCTGGACAAGCGAATTTGTTCAACGGCAAGTTATTTATGAAATTTTTTTCGCGTATGGTAAGATTGCTGAAAAAAAAGAATATATCCGCAGATCTCTCTCCGGGAAACTCGCAATTTTCTGCCACTCATTTGCAATTACGCGCCCCACTGGCTTACTATCGGAGTGATAAGTTCTGGGTTCTAGCGCAGGACTAACTTTAAAATTAGGGTTTCACTATGCATAGGAAAAACCATTCACATCAGTATATGTTCATAACACTCACAATTAAAACCTTGTTCAAAAAAGCTGAACTCGATTCCAATCTCCGTATTAACAAGACTGGATAGCTGAGAAACTTGACACGAGTTTTTCGTGGACGGTACAGCTCGAAAGAGAAGAAAAAATTAGAAGACGACACAGGCGAGCGCTACCTCCCAATTGATTTTGTTATTGAGAGAAATACACCTTTTATAATCACAGTTGTATGGTCCAATAGTGCATAAAGCACTTGCACAAAGCATAATTCAAGCGGTGCATCTTTAGCAACCCATCTGCTACTCGGTGAACCCGGTCTCCAATAACCAAGAGTTATTAAGAACTGAGACTTCCTCATTAAATAGCAATAAAAAGGGCCTCTAAAGGCCAGCGCAAAACATAAAACGTACCTAGGAAAGAGAAGACGACCAGGGCTCTGTATATAGCAAAAAAATTTATGCGAAAAACGCGTGAAATATATAAGGTGAAAAGCGCACGAAATGAAACAAAAAAATCAGAAACACATCGAAAATTACACTATGGATGGAATGCTCTTATTGAAGAAGGGTATCTCATTTTCCTGTAAAGCCGCGGATGGCTTCCCCACAATCGTGTTCGTCTTCTTAGCGATGCAATGAGCTTCAGAGATTTTATTGCCTAACTGATTGTTACTGTAGTAATGTGTATCTGTATTATGCAAGTCACGCAAGCAAGGGTCGTATTTTGATCTTTTCAGTCCCGGCAATGCTGCAATAGGTTGGAAAAAGGGGAATTTTAAGGCGAGAGCCTTTTATGGCTCATACTACCGTTAATCGCCTACGGGAAGTCACGACAACCGAATCGTCTTCATACCATCCTTCAGTTCATTATACTCTTGAACTCGCTGAGAGCAAAAAGTGTTTGTACACCACTGCATTCGAAACAACACCCTTCCGTACCGCAGCTGAGCGTGCTAACGACTACGATACTTCCCGACCGCGGATATGTATTTCTCCTTGCCTAGGCCGCTGGAGAGTGTTTGCGGAAAGGTGTCGAATCAGACTGATGCCTCCCACACGCCCTCCAATGTCTCCAGCATTTAAGATTCAAAAACAACTGTGTACTTAAATAACAACTTAACCACACATCAGGGACACAAGCAGCAAAATCGCGCTAAAGGTTTTCCCCTCACCACACTTTAGGTCAACAAAGTGCCCCCCTGAATTTTCTTCGCCTCGAGGGAATTCTCGTGCTCTTTTAGTGTGACCTTTATGCACCTGTCCGCCTGGTCATAATATAACTTTCCACAAGACAAAGGAACCCTATGCACGAAGCCTTTTTTGCAGTTTATGAAGTTTTCTGCGTGTGACACTGAGGACTGCAGATGTTTTCTGAAAGAGGCCGGATCCGTCTTCTTGTGTACAGCAGCACACACTTTCCAAACATTTTGTTCGGCGGACAAAACCACCTGCATATTCTGCCGCGAGCGATCTTCTTCAGGCGATGTGAGACACCGTGCATATACGGGATGCACACGACCTTCCTTCGTGCCTCTTCCTGCTGCCCCTGAGGATGAGGTGCCGCCTTTAGCTGCAGCTTGCACATTATTTTTTCCGCTAACCGTGAAAGGTTCCTTGCTCGATCAAATAAAAACCTAATATAAAGCCGTGGATTGGTTTCATTTAGCAATGCTGGCAATATTTATGCATATTAGAAGTTTTATTACTCTTGTGATGATAGAAAAAGTTCGGCGCAAGAAGACATCTGCATTATCGAAGTTCCAAACACATGTCTAGAGGTGCGTCAAGGTCCGTGACTTTCTGAACCACATCCAGTTTACCGTCACAAGAGCACTAAAGCTCCTCTTTCTTACGACACTGCCAATCACAATCATGGCAACAAAATTCTTAGAGAATTTTGACCCGTCCTCCAGATTGTGCCTATAAACTTTTTATATCCTTTTCATGTTTGCTGCAAAAAAAAATTGAGAGAAATTACAAGCCTCATGCCTCCTTTTCTGGCCAGCGAGGAACTGTTGTAACTGTTATCGAAATGACAGATGCGATCATGTATCGTATAAAATCATAGCGGGGTTTCTTAGTGGCCAGTTATGCAGATCGGCAAAGAGCAGGGGATGATGGTAATAGTTGGCCATGTAAGAAACAATATTTCAAGATTATTTTTAAAATACACAAAGCGTACTTCACTGAAAAAAGATGTCCACATTATTTTTGCTGGGGGAGGGGGACCTGTTCTTACAAATTGGAAAACTTAACATTTGTAGCAAGACAAATAACAAGCAAGACAGAACAAAACGAAAGCAGCATCACTCTAATATTTGCCCATGGAACACAACATGCTAAAACAATGTTGAGGTATGCAGAGAGAAAGTGAGAGAAAGACAAACAGAAATGCAGGGAGGTTAACTAGGCAGCTCCCGGTATGCTACCCAACACGTGGGAAGGGGAACAGGAGGTATGCAAGTTCGCAATATTCGAATCGACTAGGTATTAAAAAAGCACAGTACAGGAATAACAGATACGCAGGCTACTTAGAGGCCTTCTTGACCACAGTCTCCAGAAGATGTCATAGCTTTCTGAAGAAGGGCCACCTTATAAAATGAATGAAGGCGACTTATCGGGAGCTATAAAGACGCATGCGTGACGAATAATGGGTGATTTGAGGTAGATTAGCGGGTCGGGTTATTATACTGACTTGGAAAGGACTTGAGTAATCATGTCCATAGATTCTCAAATCTGGTGCTGCTGATGATGTCACGATTATCACCCTACCAAGAATTTTTTTAGAGAGAAACCGAAAATTGTTTGGGCGACGACAACGCGTTGATGGGACTTCAACGCGAAGGATATTCAGTAGTTCTTTCTCTGAGGTACACAAACGCAACACCATGTGTCGTGACATGTTTTTTGCGTTTGGTTTCATGCACTTCCTTGAGTACAACCGCAGATTGATTTTTAACGAAAACAAAACACCGTTAGCATCTGTACATTAAGCCCACAGAGCGCAGATTTTAATACCCGCTTGGCCGACTGAACATTATCGCTGTGAACACGTTATTATCGTTGTCCGGGAACGCAGTCATGACTGCGGTGCCTGCCAGTCATTAACTTCGAACCTCTGCGCTCAGTGTCTCTTACGCACGCGCTTTAAGCATCAGCTACGCGCGCGAAACATCAATCGCACCTACCGCCCGCATCACGCAAGAGGTTTCACGGTTTTTCTACATATCCGAACACACAGAGTGTAGTCCACAAAGAGGTTGCACGAAAACCACTAGCGAGACCATATACAATGCGATCATTATACATTTTCCGTAACCAGCACGTGTACTTGACGTGCCTGCTCCTGCAGTTAATGGCATTTACTTCGGCACTTATATGTCTCAGCAGTGATTTTGAGGAAACTGAAAGGCTTGTCCGCTCACGGACAGCCAATGGCAGGGTCTTCGTCGTTGCATTTTGCAAGGGTTAATCGGACCGTTAAGGCGCAGCATGGATTTGTGTAATTGCCATGAACAACACGCAGCATCCTGGACTTCCGCAGTTAATTAATCGTATTCTGTCTAAGCAACGTGAAAAAACTCTTACTCTGATAAAACAAAACTCGAATTAACTCAGTTCTCTTTGACGCACACACGTTGTTTGTTAAAGAGGTTGCTTGACGCAAAAACTTAAAACACGAAGAGAAAAATTTTGCATGTTTCACGGAGCTGAATCATTATCTACGAAGATATTCAGTATGCAAGCGATAGCTGTGGTTACTGTGTCTAGGCACAGTAATGATACAGTATATACCGATTTTGGAATGAATGTTGACAGGACAAATACGGTCAGCTACACGCGCAGCATTAATGCTATACCTGCACCGCAAGCAGCAGGAACAGCGGTGTCTTCAACAGTGAGAAGCGCCCCTTTGGTATCGAGTTCGTGAGCGAAGGAGTCCAACTGAAACAAAACAAATATGTCCAGGAATGCACGAAACATCAAAACCTAGAACCACACCACGAACAGCATGAACAGCGGAGCTCAAACAACAAGAAGCCCATTTTTCGAGTCGAGTCCGTGAACGAGTCCGACTAGAACCAATCCGATACACCACGTAATGCGCACAACATCAAAACTGCTCCTCCAGAGCCTAGCAGAGCCAGAAGCGTGAACGGCGGGCCTACGACAACGAGAAGCACGGGTTGACTAGCCCGCGAGGGAACGAATCCGTGTACAACCATGCCACACCACATAGACACAGCAAGGACACGGATTTGGCCTCCACATGGTGACCTCAGGAGTGTCTATTTGGGTTTTTGCGGACAGTGTTTCTGTGATTTCTATTTAAGTGTCGCTACGGTTGAGCAATTGCCGGCAGCAACTGCAAGGCTAATCCCACCGGTAGTTTACAACCACTCAACTCAACTCAACTCAGCATTACCTGCGAAGACTGCAGTAGTTCGCGCTTCACACCAAATCCTCAGAAAAAAGCGCAACATGGAAACTGAAGAAGGGTCACTCACGTCCAAAAGACACGGATCCAGCACATTATCAAAATTTTCCCGGCCGATCCCAACCAGACAAACCTTTCGGCGAGCTGCGTTGCTTACTGCCTCCTCGGTTGATGCACCATAAGCGCAGCAGAATCTCGGCATCGCTGCAGCAGATTGCCGCCGTCAAAGATAGAGAAACGCTTCCCGCCAGAACTGTCACGCAAAAAGAAAACTGAGCGCGATTTCTTCCCCGACAATGGCGCCGGCCTGTGCTGCGGAGCCAAAAAGCGCGCGCTAACACGTGACCATGGCGCTTCGGCAAATCGGACGTCCGTAATCTGGCGGCGCGTTAGACGACAGAAGCCTGAAAGTTCGAAGCTTTTCGTTACTTTCGCTTCATTGAGGGCTTCAGCCGTCTCCCAGTCGAAGCTCGACAGCCGGGGAGCGGCAGCTGCATGGCCACGTGATCTAGCCGAGCCTCAGCTGGATAAAAAAATTATTTGGAGGGCGCTTAAGCTTCGTCTTCAAGAGTGAGACGCGACAGCATGTTTAGGCGTTGCCAAGGTGTGCACGGAACGCCGTCGCCCCTTCGACGCAACTCGTGGCCCGTTGGAATATTTAAGGAAAGGAACCCTGTCTCACATATCTCGGTGGACACCCGCATCGGGCCGTAAGGAAGGGAAAAGAAGGAGGCGGAGGACTGCGAGGAGGAGGATATTTCGCGGACGGCCAACACCGCCGAAACGAGCTCTGTAACGCTGTCGCGTTATAAATTGTGCCCCCTAGCCATGCCCTTAAAGTGGTTGTGCAGCGAAGCTGTGCTGTTTCAATTCTATTTTTAGCCTGGCATTTAATGCATAACAACGCTACCAAAACGCAGCCGTAACCTTTACCGAGAAAACATACGCGAGGAGGAGGAACGTGTGTCGCATTGCTTGCAGGCGCCGTTATCATACATTGTGCGGATTGCACTTCACACGAGGGCATCGAATGGCGTCAACCCCTTTCGAAGCAGCTGCAAATGTAACGTTTCCCGCAACGCGTAGTTTGTAATTGTCGCGTCCTGGGCATGCTGGTAGAGAACAATTCACCCAACTCCGAAGCGATAAACGCCTCCGCACCACAGCTCACGAATTAACCGGCCTTATCCGCCGCACCTCATCGCGACGTAGAGGCATGAAGGAAGATGACCTCTGTCGGCGAACGCAGGAATTTCTCTTCACCAGGATAGTATTCTCCTACAATTACTGTCACCTTCGCTGAAAAGATGATGAGGCAGTAAACAGCATCATCCGCTCGGTGTACAAGGCTGTTCTAGGGTGTTCACAATACGCCAGCGCACAACACCTCCTCCAACTTGGCATATACAACACGTTTACAGAATTACAGAGGCACACAGGACAGCCACATTCATCACCTCTGCAGAACCAAGCACGGGCGTCTCATACTCGACTGGCTAAACGTCAAACCATTAGGCAATCCCCGTCCCACAGATCCTCTCCCGACAGGCCTACATAGGCGCCTCGTTGTCAAACCGCTATCCGGAAACATGTTCCCTGGTACGACACCACAAGCACCGTCAGCACAAAGCCAGATTACTGGATGATTTCTATCGTCCCGACGCACGCGCAACATACGTGGGCGCGGCAAGGCAAGATTCAACCTACGTGGTCCGTGTAACCACACCGCAATCTAACCTTATCGCTGCCGCCACGGTGCGCGCCCCCGCCCCCACCGCAGCCGAAGAGACAGCGATTTTCCTTGCCTTACGGCGGCAACCCGCCGCGGTTGCTCAGTGGTTTGAGCGCTCGGCTATATAATTATAATTGGCATTTTGGGGAAAGGAAATTTTGCGGCATCTGTCTCATATATCGTGACACCTGAACTGCGCCGTAAGGGAAAGAATAAATGAGGAAGTGAAATACGAAAGAACAAATAGGTGCCGTAGTGGAGCGCTCTGGAATTATTTCGACCACCTGGTGATGTTTAACGTGCACTGACATCGCACAGCACACGGGCGCCTTAGCGTTTGGCCTCCAAAAAACGCTAAGGCGCATGTGTGCTGTGCGATGTCAGTGCACGTTAATGAACCCCAGGTGGACGAAATTATTCCAGGGCCCTCCACTACGGTAACTCTTTCTTCCTTGCTGCTTTCACTTCATTTTTCCTTTCCCATACGGCGCGGGTCAGGTGTCCGCCGATATGTGAGACAGATATTGAGCAAAGTTCTGTCCCCAAAAAGCAATTTTCAATTATTATTATACCTGCCGCGGTGGCTCAGTGGTTAAGGCGCTCGGCTATTGATCCGGAGTTATAGGGTTTGAATACGACCGCGTAAGATGCGTTTTATGGACGAAAAACGCTAAGGCGCCCGTGTGCTGTGCGATGTCAGTGCACGTTAAAGATCTCCAGGTGGTCGAAATTATTCCGGAGCCATCCACTACGGCACCTCTTCCTTCCTTTCTTCTTTGAATCCCTCCCTTACCCCTTCCGTTACGGCGCGGTTCAGGTGTCCAACGATATACGAGAGAGATACTGCGCCATTTTCTTTTGACCAAAACCAATTAATATTTTGTGTCTTGCGGCGCGGTTCGGGTGTCAACCAAGATATGTGCTATATGCGTGATTTCTTTTCCTTAAATTTTCCAACGGGCATGGCGTCGCGCTGAACCAACGATGGCGTTCCGTGGACCCCTTGGCAACGCTGCAACACTGTCGCGTTCTGTCCTTGCAGGTGAAGTTATATATATATATATATATATATATATATATATATATATATATATATATATATATATAGTGAGAGAGGGTGTGGGCTGCAGGCATTAGCGCAGGCAGCGTATATATATATATATATATATATATATATATATATATATATATATATATATATATATATATATATATATATATATATATATATATATATATATATATATATATATATATATATATATATATATATATATACGCTGCCTGCGCTAATGCCTGCAGCCCACACCCTCTCTCACTACCTCCAAGTACCTCAAAAAGCGATTGAGGCCTCCACTACCCATGGAGCCAGTTATGCGCGATTCCTTTCCTCAAAATCATTGATATCTAAAACGCTGTCAAAGCCAACACCAATGAACACAATGAACGCCGACTGCTTTGTATCCTCGATTTTCTGAGCTAATCCACAGCCTGAGGTTAACTGCGCAATTGCTATTAAAGAAGTTAACAAACAGCTGCCACTCTTTATGTGCTGTGTCATGCATGAAGAAGGATTAAGTGCCGATTATATGTTGCAAGTAGCTTAGCTAGCCGTTCTAGTTAAATCGCTGCAGACTTGCGCGCTGGCTACGAAGACATGGTGTAGCGAAGTGCAGAAACAGCGGCT
This sequence comes from Amblyomma americanum, assembly GCF_052857255.1. NCBI lineage: Eukaryota > Metazoa > Arthropoda > Arachnida > Ixodida > Ixodidae > Amblyomma > Amblyomma americanum. Next base: position 85,566,124 of record NC_135501.1, read on the forward strand.
CCATCCCCAGCGGAAATGACGACAGTATAGCAGTTTGATAGTCGCCTTTTCTACTCAATTGTGCAGTTTCCGTAAGTGTTCCGTAATCGGGTCCTTATAACAGCCGTGTCAACATCATGAAACTTTTGGACACAATGCACCATTTTGGAAATCGCAGCTCCGCGAAAAAACCTAGCGGGCGCGCGACGCATTATGAAAAACTGTGCGAGCGCCGACCGACCGGCCATCTTTCCTGTCTCCTGCGTTTGCATAGCTGTCGGGTGTGTGTGTGTGCGTGTTTCGTTTGGTTTGAGATTTCGTGTATTTTTTGGTGGTGGGCGGTTGCAGGTGCGCTATATTAGGTGTTACGTGCCTGTTGGTCACTTAGTGACCGCAGCCACTACTGCACGCGATGTCGTCGAAGTGCGGAAGTGGCGGTCAGACTTGTGTGCCTGGTTGCGACAACAGCACGCTGAGAGAGAAGAACGCTTCATTTCATGCGTTCCCCGCAAATGAAAAAGAAAAAAAAAATGGCCTGGCTTAGCTAAGGTTAAGCCTAGGATGCGAAGCATAACAGATTTGTGAAAAGAATTCGGTATCGCCTGCCCGTAAGTCAGGCTAGTCTCTTCGTTGTTTAGCAATCTCCTGGAGGAGCGGGAGTTAGCCTTGGTGGTCGCGGCCGCGCGGCGACCGCGCGAGTTGAGCCCCGTTTCTCCACAGCTGGCGTGACGTCAGACCACGTGCTCGGCTGCAGCGCCCCTAGCGGGATGAGCGGGAGTTAGCCTTGGTGGTCGCGGCCGCGCGGCGACCGCGCGAGTTGAGCCCCGTCTCTCCTCAGCTGGCGTGACGTCAGACCACGTGCTCGGCTGCAGCGCCCATAGTGGGAGGAGCGGGAGTTAGCCTTGGTGGTCGCGGCCGCGAGGCGACCGCGCGAGTTGAGCACTGTCTCTCCATTCCATTCCATTCCAAAAACTTTTATTTCCATCACAAATGGAGAACCCTACTCCCTACCTCTGGCGCGCAGCCCTAGGGGCAGGGGCCGGGGCCTCCGCGCATAGATGCAGGCGAAGAGTTGCTGTCTCTTCGCGGCCTCTACTGCCAGATGGATGGCTTTCCTCTGCATGGCGGGGTCCGCGCTTTGCAGAAGGGTCTCCCAGGCTTCTCTACTATTTATTCCTTCATTGACCCCTGGGGAGTGTGTGCATTGCCAGATTATGTGGTCGACGGTCCCCCTCTCCCCGCATTCCTTACATTTGCCATCTATGTCTTCGTCTTTCAGGAAGTGTGATGCCCATACCGGATTTATGTAATTTCCTGCTTGTAATCTGCGCCAAGTTGTTGCCTCTCTGTTTCCGAGCTCCTTGTCCGGTGGAGGGACAGTTCTTCGCTGTAATCTGTAGTTTTCAATTATCTCCGTGTATGTCTGTAGTCTCTCGTCAAGCTCCTTGCAATCGGGCGGCTCTGCTCTTGCCCGGAGGTAGAGATCTCGGGCTAAGAGGTGCGCCGCCTCGTTGCCTGGAACTGACGTGTGAGCTGGTGCCCATATGAGTCAAATTTCCTATCAATTTTCCTTCCAACTAGTATTCGCACCGCTTCTGATGCTACTCTGCCCCTTTCTTAATTGTAGATGGCTATTTTGCTATCGTTTATTATGTAATTTGCCTTGGTGCCTACGCAAGGAAGCGCTATTGCTACTTTTTCCGCTACCTCTGGATTGCGGCTGTGTATTGATGCTGCCTAGATTGCTTTACCTTGGCCATCTACTACCGAGGCTACTGCTGCTCCCAGTTTGCCGCTCGCCGCATCTGTGTATGCCACTGTCTCGCTGTTTACTTCGCTGAAGCGTTTGAGTAGTGCGTCAGCTCTTTTTTCCCTTCTTTAATTATTGAAGGTGGAATACCCATAAGCACCTCCACTGAAACACTCCTAGCAATGGGAATCCATAATACATGGAAAGAAATAGCCGAAGCAGTAATGACCGCCCAGCAGGAAAGACTCCGCCAAACGTACACAGGCAGGGCCATTCTCTCTTCAGCTGTCGTGACGTCAGACCACGTGCTCGGCTGAAGCGCCCCTAGCGGGACGAGCGGGAGTTAGCCTTGGTGGTCGCGGCCGCGCCACGCTGGGCTATGGTTGAGCCAAGTAGAGTACCTATTATGCTTCGCATAAAAGGAGTGGGTGAGAAGAATCAACCGCCAGGGAAGTGCTGGTCGCTTCTCTTTGTGGCAACCTTCTAAGCACCACCTGATATGCGGAGCCCACTTCAACGCAAGTGGACGCCCTGGTTATATGGACCGGCTGCCAACAATTTTCCTCCATAAAGTCATCAATCAACTATCTGCATCCTTTAATACCGGTAGCATATTCAGACGGTTATTGCATATTACCATAACTTCCAAATCCTTTCCAGTCGCGAAACACAAGACGACGAGCTCCAAAACTGCCTCTGCCAGCCCGGTGCTCCTTCTGAACGAGTTCGAGATCGGCTGCGTAGTTGACGTGCCACAATGCGATCAGCGTAAGCGACGCTTTAACTATGCAATTTTTTTTCTGATGCTTCGTCTTTGTGTGTACGCATTTTCATGAAAGCGTTTTGTACACAGAGAGCGACGCAGTTTCCATGGAGCCCACCGAGCTGGCCTTCGGTGCACCTGCTTCGCATCGCACGGAAACGGAAGGTTAGCGGTGGTTAAAAATGGTCGCTTTCTGCATTCCACTATGAAAACTTATTTTTCGCTTTTAAAGGACCCCTATCGCGCCCTCTGATACCGGGGTCCACGGGTGTTGTGGCAACTGGTATATTAATCGCAAGCGTCTTCTTCATCCAGTGAAAACTGACAAAACTTTTTCCCGCGACGCCAGTTTTCCGCGAGCTTTTGCAGCTAGCCATGGGATGTCTGCATGTTCGGTTGCATGTTAGGAGTGGCAGAGCCTCATGTGTTCTGTGACATAAATGTCATCACTGATTTCTACCGTGCATATGTTATACTTCCGCGAGTTTTATGATAAACGCGGTACCTCTTCCACCAGTGCACGCATTGTGGAACTTAACCATTTTATTTCTTTTTCCTCGACATTATTCCTTTCACTCCAGCTTGGAGAAATGTCACAAAAGTCAGGCTATCCAAATGTAGTGCAAATTTGGCGGACCTTCTAGGTGCATGAAACCTAGTATTTATGTATTTTGGTTCACTACGGATAGAGTCATGGAGCATGATTGATGATTCCACACCAGTACGCTGGTAGCACAATCTGCAACGTCGTCGAACTGCATGCTCAGGAGGGGAAACGAACAGCTCATCAGGTTTAGAAGTATAACTGAATGGTATTGATCTGAGCTTGCTGGTTGGTAAGCTGCTTCCACAGGTGGATCAGTGGTGTGAAAGAGAGTTGGGCTGTATGGCTTCGTCATCCTGGTTCTTTGTTGTCTGTATATAAATGTAAGCCGAGAGCAAAGGTTCAGAACACCCACTGTGGGTTGAAGTGACGATTTCAAAACTTGAAATCTGCATTAAAGCAGGGCGTAACTCTTCGCAAATCATTAAACAGATAATTTTTTTAGGTGTCGACCACTCATACTCCATGGGGCTTCCAGAAGCAGCATCTGCTGCCACACTAAGAAAGTCGCCCACCTTCTCGAACACTGCGAAAAACTCGAGCATGAAAATAGCTTGCTCCGCAAAGACAAATCTAAGCTCCAGAGAGAGGTCGAGGATCTGAAGTCTCAGTTGCACGATGTGAAAGTTGAGGCACTCAAAGAGAAACTAAAACTAAAAGATCGTGCCTCCAAAGTTCACGATTTTGTTTCAGATGAGAAACGACTCGTGTTTTATACTAGCTTCAACTCCTTCAAAAAATTTGATGCGTTCGTTGAACATGTTGAATGCATGTACCAGGCAGTGAAAACGGGTGCGTACAGGCCACCAGCACTGACAATGAAAGAACAGCGTATTGCAGTGCTTTACAAGCTCGGAGTTGCCTTGCTAGAGCTGGATTTGGAATATCGCCTGAAAGTGTCTGTGGCGACCGTGAGTACTATGTACTCATTTTGGGTTAATTTTTTGTATGAAATGCTAATCCAGGTACCAATGTGGCCATCAATTGACACAGTTGACCTGTTCATGCCAGACAATTTTAAAGAATTGTGCCCATCTACACGCATTTTACTGGACTGCACAGAAATTTTTATCGAGAACCCGACTGACTACAAAACACAAAGCGACACTTTCAGCTCGTATAAAGGATATAACACCGCAAAAGGGCTCATTGCATCACTCCAAACGGCTTCGTTTCTTTTGTGACTAATCTCGCTCCTGGAAGACTTTCTGCTCGAGAAATCACAAGATGCAGTGGCCTGTATGAGTTGCTCGAGGAAGGGGACAGTGTAATGGCGGATAGAGTTTTCCTTATTGAAGATGACCTCCGACAGCTTGGACTCAAATTAAGCATGCCACCCATGTTGAATGGCCGCATGCAGTTGTCACTGGCAAATGAGTTAGCAACACGGCAGATAGCCAGTTTGCGAATCCATGTTGAGCCTGTCATCAAGGAAGCTAAAAAATTCAGGATACTCCGTGCTGTCTTTCCTATTGGTATGGCAGAGAAGCTGAAAAAGATATGAGAAATTTGTTGGTATCTCAATAATTTCATGCATGAGCCTATTCTAACCGATGAGCGATGGTGGCGTTTTTATTGTTTTGTATGTTGTGCACGGTCTATTGTAATGCAGGGGTGCTGAAACTTTTTAGCTTTCTCAGTTGAAGAAAGTCCAACTTTATTTGGCTAAAATCCAGTCGGCTTCTAACATGTTTCTTTTATGTTTTGGCGAACTTCGGTCACGGAGCCTGTCTTGGAAAGATTTGGTTCATGGAGGTTTAACGTCCCAAAGCGACTGACGCTATGAGGGACCCCGTAGAGAAGGGCTCAAGAAATATCTACCACCTGGAGTTGTTTAATGTGCACTGACATTGCACAGTACATGGGCCTCTAGAATTTTGCCTCCATAGAAATTCGACCGCTGCGGCTGAGACTTCAAAAGGTTCTGGCCGACATATTTAAAGGGTACGCAAACTGCACAGCACCTGAACAAATACTTAAATTCAGTTATGACTGGCTGTATAGTAAGATAGCAGTAAGCAGCTACAGCATTAGTCCCAAAATACTTAGCTAATGCGGATGAAGACATGCATGAACATAGGTGCTTGGGGAGTCTAGGAAGTGCTCCAAGAAACCAGAGAGTTCCACAAAACGCAGTTTGAGAATCCCTGCTGCAGTGCAAAGCATTGAACTTGCGTTAAAGTATACTACTTCTTGCACAGCAGACTAGAGCAGCATTTCTTGCTCTGCTGAAGTCTGAAGTCACTGTAAAGGCTACATAGGGCTGGAGTGTATTATTTCTGTGTCAGTGTTGTGCAAATGATATAAGCATAGAATCTGGCAGTACTATATTCGAGTCATGACTTAAAACCAAATCACCAGTCTCATTGCTGAACTACACAGACAAGTTGGAAAGTTGTGTTTGTAGCCATTGTCTTTCCTACCACAGATTGTCTTTTCTAACTTTTTGGAATGAAATCTGTAAAGGGAATTTCACTTTGTCATTTTTACATGTATTAGTGACGTGCTCCTATTTTTCAAAGAATTGTGATATGTATATGCATTTTATATTTGTATATCTGTATACTGTATATGTAAAAAAATTGTATATGAATGCGAGTATTTCATGCAAATGAAATTTGAGTGCTTTATTACCAAATCTTATGTAATGTGCTGCATGGAACCCTTGAGAACGACCTTATATGAATTAATGCTATCGCATTCAATATCAGCTGCAATACTCTAGATGCGGCAGGTTTCGGCTTCGTCGTCAAAGCAGTGCGAGCCCAGTGCTGCTCGGAACGTGTGCATTAACCCCTCAGAGCAGAGGTCAAAGTATGCTGAAAGTGCACTTTGGGCGCTCTCTATGACTAAACAATGATTTACTGTAAAGCATAAGCCTTCGTTGGTTCACTCCACGTATGTTATAAGTCGTATTGAGTGAAAGAGTACGTACACTACGAGCACGCACTTGTCACTTTGCAAAGATTTTGCTTGCAAATTTCAATGTGGTTTCCTTACAGAGACCAATGTGAGGTCACTATCATCATCAAGTATAGTAAATGTTGAAGTATGTAGATGCCCAGGTTCCTGGGACTAAGAGTGCATTATGTATGTGTTCATTGACAGGGCAGCAAGACGAGTGGTGCTTGGCATTTACTTTTTACACACCGATTAGTTGCTAGTTGCACACACATTTAAATAGGTGGTGGCAACACATGCACATGCTCATAATGATATTACACGGAAAACACTCTCTTCATTTCTTCATGGAGACTATTGCCGTACAAGATATTTAAAAACCAAATATATGTATGAACACATGCCAAAGCATGGCATGAGTCCAAGCATCATTGTCCTGCAGAGCAACGTAACTGAATTATGTCATTGAAATTCACACACAAGCACAGTGCTCTTGGTAGTTCTTGTAACATTCCAGAAGACATGGCAGCATTTTGGAAATCCAAAGCGAACTCTCAAAAGTGATCCTCTGAAAAGTGCAGTCTGTGGTTTAAGAACTCCATTCTTCAGTTGAGATGCCGTATTCACAGCATTTTCCAACTCATCACTCCGTTCCTTGGCAGATGAGAGGACCTTAACTTCAAGGAGACCAAAATCTCCTCCCTCCTCTACAACACGGTCAGGCGTTGCACCAAGAACAGGGACACCAGGGTTGACACATAACCCACAACAGTAACTCCTAACTGCTACTGTTCTCTTCCCTATGTAGCGCTCCACGACTGCATCTTCATTCCTAAAACCATCAGCCATGTATCGGTCTGCATCTGCATCGATCTGCATTTGGCTAGACCCGAACAGCCTCTTGAAAAACTTCTCGTCAGCTGGCTTCTGCCGTGACACCGCATCTCCGAAGTGTGAAGCAGTCAGGCGCTTGGATCTCTTGAAGTTCCATGTTGTAGAGCCGCTTTGCATCCTAGTCGCTTGCTCAAGGGCCCATTAGACTTCTAAAGTAAGCTCACAGGAGCGGAACTTTTACCTGGCTGGCACAAGCTCAATCCACAGGGATAGATCCGGTAACCTGATTGGCATCTGGCTAAGAGCCTCCTAGTGATGTGTTCTTTTCACTGGTACGGGCAGAAAGTGGTTGTCCTTCAGCGTCTTGCATAGCATCGCGTTTGGAATATTTTTCTGTCTGATGCATTCTCTTAATATGGTCTTCTGTAACTCTCAGAGAAACTGTGGTTTTTTGAGTCATATGCCTGCCAGCTTTCATTCGCATATGTTTCACAAAAATATAGTAGTGAGAACTCGCGTGTGTGCACGTCGGCCTTCTTAGCCACAGTACCTCATGCTCTGGGTTTGTCTGTAAACGACTCTGTCTCACACGTAATCTCCCCAGAGCGCTTCCGGTCTAGTACAAACCACAGTAATGCAACTACATGTTTACAAACACCTGCAGCTTCAGCCCGGCATTTGCAGGTTCCTTCAATCACAGTTCCATTTGACGAGAGCACAGCAGCAGTGTTATATGATTTTGCGAAAGAGAACGGTTGCCTCCACGGTTGCTTAAACAAAAGTGGACCTGTCAGCCTTGCAAATAAGAACATTTTGAACCTCCTCTGACTTAAATATTTTGTATCCGCCTACAGTATGTTTCTGAGCACCATGTGCATGCTGATGTGCCAAGATTTCTTGCTCTGAGAACCCATCCGGCACGTCTTTTAACTGCTTTGTCCATGGTCCTTTCGGTAACCTTTCTTGAAGAGGAATTTCATTATGAGTGGTTCTTAGTGGTACCTGCACCATGGGTATAAGCAAGTGTCAAAATGTTTTCTTTGGCACTCCACGTATAAACAGAACATGCAAGCAAACACAGCTGATCATGGGATCACCAATGCGATCTTGAAATAAAAGAATATTCATACATTGTGTTTTGTTCAATTTTGGCAAGCATACTTTAAAGCAAAGCTGAACCCGTATCGTTTACTACGCGCTGCCGTGAAGAATGTTACACATGTACGGGCTCGGTAAACCACTACCTAACTTAGTACTCTGAGGCCGCCCTAGTGCAAAGTACTGGCGCGTCTATGTTTTTCAGGTTAGTCAAAACATCCGCCGCAGTTATTTTTCCACCACGTTCGCGTTACTTGTAGCCACCAAGGCACGTTCATATTTTGGCTGCGTCTATCTGCACTCCATGGTAGTAAGAAATGAAGACCGCGACCGAGAAGGTATCAGCTGTCACATGTGTGCGGTTCCGTGCGCTCACGTGCGAAAATACTCGCTTCGCGCTCGTAGCGTCGGCTGCATAACAACAAAAAAGTTGTACGGCAAAGTAAAGATCACTTGTGCGGCGCAAATATGCAACATAAGTATTACTAGCACTCCAAAATACGTTTTTTTTACCTGCTGTTGACTGCCGCAACGAAGAAGCTGACGACCTCGCGACCGCTGCAAACCAACTACCTGCCAGCGATCTGCCCCTTGCGCTGGAGGACGTGCGTGCGGCCATCCACGACCATCTCCAAAAGCAGCACCCCGACCCACGCATCGCGGGAGGTGAGCGCATCGACAGTGTCACCGGCTGTCGCGCACTTACACAGTCACAACGTGCAATGATCCTCCTAGCGCGCATTGGCTGCGTGTGGCACGGGGAACGACGGGTGCGTCACGGAATCGCGACGAGGGATGTGTGTGACGGATGCGGTGCAGTGGAAACACTTGAACACCAGCTCATTCACTGTGCCCCGTTCGCCGATGCTCGTCGCGATATGCTCGTGGCCTATAGGGCGCAGGGCTCACTACACACTCCATCAAGCGCTATTGTGGCCGCAGAGCAGTGCGCGCACTCGTGAGCGAACTTTGGTGAGCCTTTGTGCATTCCTCGAACACACGGGCTTGACGTCCCGTCTGTACTCCGTCAGGTAGTTACAGGCAATGACCGAACGCTTCGCGAGTTCTACCTTGAACGATTAATAACTGGACGCCCCACTCCAGCTGTAACCAACACAGTGCTATGCGCGTGTGTGATTTAATTCCTGTAAAATGAACTAAACACGCGCACAACTCGGACACATTTCTAATTGTGTAAATAGTTTGTACATATTACTTCTCCCCCTATCCTCTCATCCTGTCCGCTCACCTCTTTCATTTCATTTCTCCATTCTGCCTGCGATCCTTTATTTCCGCTGCCCCAGCTCAGGTGCTTCAGTATCGATGGCAGATGCCGGGGCTAGTAAAAATCTTTTCCTTCCTTTTTACTGTTATTTTTAATAAAATCACTACCACGTACGTGCTGTTGCACGGCGTCCATATATAGCGTACCACTGATCCTGCGGATCCTGCCCGGCAACCTCGCTCACAATTCGCAGCCTGCTTTGCGGCGGTCGCGTAGGGCGCGCGCGCAACTTTCCGAAAGGTCCATTGAGAAGTTCACAGGGCGAACTCAGTGCATTAAGACAGATACCCTCACCTCTTCAACTGACTACTTCGAGCTGGCATTGCATCTGAACACGTGGCTTCAGCCTCCCTCGAACACATCGCTGTCCGCGTTATAAAGCAAAGGCTTTACTGGTCGCGAACTTGCAATATCGCCTTGGCGGTGCTCCTAGGAAGCATAGACGTCACAGCGCGCGCCTCGCCGCGGATATATATCTCTCTCTCGCAGCCTAGTCAATACTGTACATGCGCCACTAGTAGCACCAAGCCAGAATTGTTCCGCCGCTGCGCAGGCCGCGACTTTCCTTCGATAATAATAATAATAATTGGTTTTTGGGGCAAAAGAAATGGCGCAGTATCTGTCTCATATATCGTTGGACACCTGAACCGCGCCGTAAGGGAAGGGATAAAGGAGGGAGTGAAAGAAGAAAGGAAGAAGAGGTGCCGTAGTGGAGGGCTCCGGAATAATTTCGACCACCTGGGGATCTTTAACGTGCACTGACATCGCACAGCACACGGGCGCCTTAGCGTTTTTCCTCCATAAAAACGCAGCCGCCGCGGTCGGGTTCAAACCCGGGAACTCCTTTCCTTCGATCCAAGCTTAAATTTTCAGTTTTCTCTTCTTCCGCTCCTACTGATCCGGAGTTCCCGGATTCGAACGCAACCGCGGCAGCTGCGTTTTTATGCAGGAAAAACGCTAAGGCGCCCGTGTGCTGCGCGATGTAAGTACTCGTTAAAGATCCCAGGTGGTTGAAATTATCCCGGAGCCCTCCACTACAGCACCACTTTCTTCCTTTCTTCTTTCACTCCCTCCTTGATCTCTTCCCTTACGGCGCGGTTGAGGTGTTCAACGACATACGAGACAAATACTGCGCCATTTCCTTTTCCCCCCAAAAAACAACCATGATCATTATTCCCTCTCTCCTTTACACCTTCTTTTACGGCGCGGTTCGGGTGTCCACAGAGATATATGAGACGGTTACCGCGCCTTTTCCTTTCCTCAAAAACCAAACAAAATAATTGAGCAAACAGCGTTTATGGAGTACATTGCGTTGACAACTTTGCAAAGGCCGTTCATTTTCACAAAAGGAACGGCGTACAACCGGCTCCGTGCACCATTGGAAACCACAATCTCACTTTCATGTACGTGGCGTTGGTGTCCAACAACAAAAGCCTGCTTTGATTGCGTTCCGTGCTCTGGATCGGCAGCGCGCCCTCCCTGCTATCCTTGGAAGTGGCATGCAGTTAATGGTTGTTCGCGAGAGATTGATCATCATATGAACGCTGCGGCCTAGCTATTGCTGCAGTGCCGCATGTCAGCCACAACGTTGTCAGCGCTAATGCATTCTGGCCCCATTTCTCTCTCACCACTGCCACATGTATCCAAGCAAGAATGAGGCGTCCGCATATCCAGGGAGCCAGTTATGCGCCCTTCCCTTGCTGAAAGCCATCACCGTATATAACATATTCAACACCTACGCCAATGAATACTGTAAGCGCCGATACCTTTCGCTTTGCATATTCTGAATTAGCTGAGCTAATCCACATATTTTTTTTAATTGCGTCTCCTCCTCTCTGAGATTGGTAGTTTTGAATCGAAAATCTCCGCTTCTCGCATGGAAAGCTGAAGCTCAAGTAACTCTTGGTTTTGACCCCCAACTGGAAGCTCGCCGCAGGCGTGGCAGTGACGCCATACCACGTGACTTAACGCTCGCTCTCATGTGATGTGCCAAGAGACTAACCACGTCACTAAGGCCAGCGCACGCCGCCTGGACAGCGCTGACGTGTAACCAGAGCCGGTCACCGGGAGGAGTTCTTCCACAGAGCATTAGAGGCGCCGGGCTGCTTCTAGCGATTCCTACTACAGAGAGCATCACAAAAGCGAGCTCGTGGAGTTATGAAACCTATGAAGAACTGAAGGCAGCTCCCGACAAGCGGCGCACAGGCAACAAGAGTATCTCAAGTGGAAAAATGGAAAAGGGCAGCGGGTGCTGCCGACGCCTCTGCATCGACATCGGTTGCCTTTCGATCCATATAACCAGGCGCACCCGGGTAGAGCCACAGCCGCTTTTTTGTAATTCCGCCTGCTTTTCTGTGGTTATGTAAGAACGCTGTTTTCCTTATTTTTTTCGGCGAAACTTGGCTTCTAGTACTGAATTCCTTAATTTTCGGTGATATAATGTATTTGATGCGGTGATGCGTTACCCTTTCGTACCGAGCAGTTCGTACCGACAGGTAACTGACACAAAAATGACCGCACATACATTTGTGCGTGCAAATGAAAACTGATACCACTAAAGAACAACCGATCCTACATGATGAAGATGATAGTGAATCTTTTGGGCGCAAGGGCATCTGCGGCTAAAGACCGCCATTGCATAAGATACTTCTCGTTTCCTCAAGATCGGATCAAAGGCCCATTTACCAGGCAAATCATCCTGATGAAGCCGAGCACCAGACCAGGAGAAGCTTGTACCCATTGTATCACCGGTAGATACCCGGCGGCACTGGGGATCAAACCGCGCACCTCCCGCATGCGAGGCGGATGGTCAACCACTAGGCCACCGCTGCGGTTTTTTTTTTTTGTCCTTATGGCCTGTTCTGCAGTGTTTCACATGATAGTTCTTTACATGATGTTTACATTATGGAATGCTTATACAACAATTCAAGTGCAATATTTCTAAAAGCTGAGTTGCCTGTTATGATTGGGTTGTTGCACTGGGTTGAACGAGGCGGGGGCGGGGCGTCACGCGGTCTTCGAGTTGACGAAATTAACCGGTGAAACTGCAGCTCAATCACCGCGGTAGCCGCAACATCACACTTTTCTGGTGCTTATGCATAATTTTGCGTCAGTGTCCTAACACGCAGTGAACTGCCCTAAAGGGAGCGACGACCATGAACGAGCAGCGTTACGCTAGCAGACGACGTCTGGCGAGGATGTGTCGCGCAACGGCCGTTCCGCACACACGTGGCCAGCGCTGCGCTACTTTATCCCACAATCGTCTCGCCACCCCTCTGGCTTCTGTACTGTTACAATTTTCTACTCTTCCAGAGTGCAACTTATGCCCATTGTCCAGCTAGTTGTGGCGAGTTTGTCATGAGTATTGAGCTTCCTAAGTGTACAACCTTGGGCCTAATGGTTCCTGACCTTAGACCGTCCTTTTCGATTAAAACCAAGTTTTGAAGGTTTAATTTCGTGTACTTTCAATGCTTTGCTTTCTTCGTTTTAGACCAAATGAATTGTTTGCCGCACTGCTGTCATTTTATGCTGTGTTTGTATCAAATTATGCTGAAATGTATTTGTTGTGAATATGCATTTTTGTTCCCTTCCTGTAAGTATGCCGTGTGAATATGTTGTAACTCTCTCCCCACCACTGTAATGCGAAACAGGCGTTAGGTGTTATGGGGCAGCTGAAATAATAAGACCAACGCTCTCTTATCCCGAAGATTCCCACCCTCCGGTATATGTCGTTGTCAACAGCGAGTGTCTGCGGTGATGTGACCACCTCGCACTTAGAAGAGAGGCCGGACAGGATACTAAAGAGAACTATAGATGCGATCAACGAGATATAACATCTATTTATTCAACGAAATGAAAATGAGTGAAGATGGCGGTCACAGGTCATCAATGAAAACACACACTTTGTGTGCCCAATGTATTGATAAGAAATGATTACGTTCCAGATAACAAAGCAAAGCGCTCGTTTGCTCAGATGACCAGTAAGCCTCTTTCGTGGCTCCACTTCAAGTCTGCTGTCTCGAAGAGATAAAATAGAGCTCTATATCAGCATCACTTCTATTAAAATGAAGATGCACGTAACCAGTGCGTTTAAATGTTTGGAGCAGTTTGTACAAATTATGTTTTCAATACTTCCAGGGGCAAACCTCCCGAACTGTCATCAGTTTTGAAACACTTTCGACTGTCATTTCGCTCTCTAGTAAGCTTGCAAATTTGCTGTTTGCAACCGTTCTCAAGTTACATCGAATTTATATTCCGGATAGGTTTTCGACAACCTTGTGCCTTCAACATGGGCTTAACCGAGCACCTAGGCACAGTTAGTAACAGGCTGCGTCGACTCGCAGAATCCCGGCGGCAGCGGAAGCGCCGCCTTGGACACGATGTTCCGCTGCACGCAGAGGGCCTCGTCGTCGTCCATGATGCCCGACGTGACCGGGCCGCTGATGAAGTCCTCAGCGGTCATGGTCAGGAAGCGCAGCTTGTTAAAGAAAAGACGCATCACCGCTTTCAGCTGCAGCGGGGAACCCGTGCCGCGGCTCTTGACGCACTTCTCCTTTCCCCAGCGCACGGAGAGTTCAGCCATCACTATCTCCGGTATGTACCTGATATGCCCATAGAACACACCACAGAAAGAATAAGTTTCTTCGTTTTTTTTCCGAAAGAGGGCGGGGAAAGCGCTGAAGTTCGCAAAACGCACGGCGCTGACGAGGAGGCTGCACTACAAAAGTGTTGCCAGTTTTCAAGTAGAATGATTTAGAGCCCTTCAGATTTCGACGGCAAGCATACAAACCCGTACAAGAGCCACCCATCTGTACCCACCGCGGTGGCTCAGTGGTTAGAGCACTCGTCTACTGAGCCGTATTACCGGGGTTTATAAAGCGACCGCGGCGGGCGCGTTTCGATGGAGGCGAAACTCAAATGCGCCCGTGTGCTGTCCGCTGCCAGGGTACGTTGAAGATCCCCAGGTGGTCGGAATTATTCCAGAGACCTCTAATACGCCACTCTTTTTTCTTTCTTCTTTCGCTCTCTCATGTATCCGTTCCTTACGGCGCGGTTCGAGTGTCCACTGATATATACGACACTGTTACTGCATCATTTCTTTTCCTCAAAAGCAATGTTCTTTTTAACCCCAGGTGCACTGAAATTTAGTTCTAATGAATTAAAATTTTTGCGCCGCAATTGTCGGAAAAATGCGTCGAACATCATCACAAGTGTAGTTACGCCGAAAAAGGCACCAAAATATTCGTAAAAAATTTACACCGACGATCAGACAAAAGGCGCCAGCAACGTGCTTAAGAAGTGATGTTTTTCTTATTGTGCTCTTGATGACAACTTTTTCAAATGATGCTTTTGTTATTGTGGGTTTTGGAATCTTGTCACTTCGAAAATTTTGTACTTGCGTCAGATCATTCCGCATATGCTTTTGGTGTTTCAGCTGAACTTGCTGCAGTAATGCATTCGCCTTTGATTGGCAAGCACTCATTTCTTGCCGCAATTTTTTCTGTGAGAGACTAGACGTAATGCCTACCGCTGCTCTTATGCAGCTCGACGGGGTGAGCACGCCGAAACGCCCAACCCCATCTGGATCCTCTATGGCGTCTGACATCGTTCCTCGCTGGAATGCTGGGGCTCGGCCCGGGGCGCGGGAGCTACGAGCGCAGTGCGATTAACATGGACTCGCAAAGTGCGCGGACACGCAGTTCTGGGGAGAGAAGAAACACTTTCGCAAACGAGCAATGTTCTTATAGCACGAATGGCAAGAATCCTCGGCGCGGCCCAACCTCTTGATTGACGTTACCGATGGCACGAGCCCCACCAGACGTGAAATGCTGACAGGCGCTGCGGCATTCCCCCTTATCGTCCTTGCATCGCTTCACTAGTGTCCCTGGGGGCTCCCAAGTGATGTTATCGCAGACCGCCACCGGATGGTCAAGTGTCGTCAGATATTTCTTGCCCTCGTTTGCTATCGAGGTGCACGAGGCTTCACTTCACCCTGACGCCAGATACCATAACGAGGGGAGGGGGCAAGTAGAGTAACAGTGCTTTCGAACTAAAATGTATCGATTGCCGAGAAAAACTCCTCACCGAGCTGGGCTCGAACAAACGCCGGCATGGACAGAGCACCTTCGTGACATGTTAAAATGCTGGGCCGAAGCCATAATTTTTTTAGAATGAAATGATTTTAGCTATAACTCTCAGGCAACGACATCAGAACATCGTCTCAATCTCACACCATTGCCCAGAACGACTTAGAAAAGCTCAGAACGACTTAGAAATGCTCTGTTATGCTTTCGCATAACAGAGCCGAAAGATTCGAGAGCCAAGCTGCCTCTTCAAGACAGACCTCTTCAAGCGGCCTGACAGACCACAATTCTTACATGCCTGAAGAGGTTATTTGCACATTAACTAAAATTCCACTGGCTTTGAATTGGCTACAACCTTGTTGAAAGAGGAGAGGAACAGTGGGACACAGCCCGCTTTGGCAAATTTCAACATTACGGAAAACACTTCAAAGCAGGCGAGCCTGTGAAATGCACAACTGGCAATTGGAAGCCAAAAACGAAAGGAGCGATTAAGCAGATTTAGATGGCCTGTATGAAAAATGCGTAAACGAAAATATATGCTAAAAGTCAGACGGCGAGGGACCACGGCGCCAAGATATTCAATTGGATGGCGCGAAGACCGCGCCCACGGTGGGGGGGGGGGGGGGGGGGGAGGGTGAGGGGGTTGCATTTGAATTTCTTTACGCATGGCCATTAGTTTTGGTATGAACATTACCATGAGGCCAGGAAGACGTTTGAGATTGCAAACAACAGGCGCTAAAAACATTTAATGGCTGTTGCCCGAAAGCGAAGTGTGTTTCTGTTAGCTTTGAAGTTCCTTACTGGAATTCGTGAACTGGAATTTACAACTATACGTCTCTTCGGTAATAAATATATGCCACGGATCACTTTTGAATGCCAGTAGAACACAATTATAATTATGATTTTGGCCTTGCAACTTTTTTAAGTCTACAGAAAGCAGAGGTTGACAAGAGACACTCCCCACGAAACGGTATATGCACAAAATAATGAGACCAAGATGCGCCAAGAATTTCTAGCCAGTTCCTCAGAACGCTTCTTTAAGCGATCTGGATGAAATTAGCGAGCTTATCATGCTGATTGCCCTCCAAGGAGCAACGAAAGTTCTCTCCAGCCTACCAATACCGGCATAAAGACATACCTGACGTTCTCAATTATGTGGTGGATGGTGTACGCCTCTGCTTCCTCGAGGCCCTTGAACGACAGCCCGGTGTTGGTGCCAACATCGGCAAGGATCGCATTATTTCCGGAACAAAGTCATCCATGTTTGGCTCGCCGGTCACCGCGTAGTAGTCCAGGTACGAGCACAGATTGCGAGACTCAGATGTTCTTGGATGCTGCAGCCTTCCACCAGTGACGTTACGAGGTACATTCTGGCCGCCGCTCTTGTGTGCAGTTCATCAAGCACACTGTTCATATGGGCGCAGCCAGAGTACAGGTACCTCCAGCATTTAATAACGGATGCTTGCTAAGAACGTTGCCTCTGAATAGAGGCGGTGGCAGGCACCATCAGATTTATTTCCTATTCACTTTTTATGTGTCCGCACTATAAGCCGCAGTGCGGGCACTCGACGCTGGTGTCGAATGCTAGGTTGTCTACATACAAGATCCACCTGTCGCCTGCCAGTCGTGGCAGGTGGCAGAATGTAGAGAGAAAATCTCCTCTCCTTTTTTTGGTAAGAGGACAGAATTCCCAAGCAGCAAAGGTCATCGGCCCAATATTGCAACAGGATGGTCCCATCCTGGTCCTTTGTAGGGCCGGCCTTTGCCAATACGGCTCCAATGTTGGGCCAATTACGTGTGCTGCTTAAAAGGCGGCTGCCTAAAGGAAGTTTATCTTATCAGCGAAGCTAATTTCTAAAACGGCTAATGATATAGTAAGTAAGAATGACTGTACAAAAAATAAAAAGAACTAAGAATGACTGAAAAATTAACAAAAATGAACTAATGGCTAAGAGCAAACCAACTAAGGACATGAGGAAATAATAAGCGGAAGTATTTTGAAAAACAGCCAAAGTTCGGACCGAAAATTCGCAGCTCCACAAGTAGGTACGCAGTGCCCAAACGTTTTTAATGAAAGGAACTGTAGGCAGGTAATGAAAGTAAGATTCCTTAATTTCGTAGACCTCTTTATCAACTTTAAAGCACAGCATGGAAGTTCACGCTTCTTTCAGACACAAAGTCAAATTAAACTTTCAGGCTGTGCCAAATATGACCTCGAATTAGGCGGAAAACAACAGAAGAAAAGCACACCGCATCCCCGCCCCGAACATGTCCCGACCCTGTGTTTAACTGAGACACTTTTATTTATAAGAATAGAATGGCCCTTTACTTGTCGCAATGGAGAGAAGCTTCACCATTTTGCAATGTGCCCTTTGTACTTAATTTTAGGTGACGAGGGGGCCTACACTTCAACATAAAAGCCGCAACGATCTACCGTTCAAACTTTTCAAGGGCAAACTGAAAACCTCCTTGAGCTGTCTTTCAACGAAGAACGACTTAATGGTGAATGGTGGTGTCTGTGTCTAACAATTGTACGTTGTGAGACTTAAGCAATTCGCCGAAGAGGTGTGTTAGGGAGTCTTTTAAGGCTACCCCGTTGGAGACACCATGAATACTAAGGAAATTATGACACCGTTCACATGCGAGAACAATGCGAGTGAGTTTTGTTACATCTGTGAATAACCAGGTCATTGTGAGAGTATCTGCTTTTCGTGGCCTAGGTGCCTAGCTGAATGCCAAGTGGCACTTTTAAGTACCCTATAGATAACGCCGGACGTTGTCGGTGTGCCCGCTGGAGAAATAAAATTTCGAACGGACACGAAAGTGGCTGCCAGCGCGTCCCATCTCACGGCCCAGGTCCTTCACTCCCGGCAATCATGATCCACGTGCTCAAGTGTCCTCGCTATCTGCGATCTACACTGTAGCGCGGACTTCCAAAGGCAGCCACCATCCCGTCAGAACATGACGTAATGGAGATGCGCCGGAGCTGGCGTCAGAAGTGACTTTCGTGCTGTAAGCAAAAGGCGGGTCTTTTCGCCTTGTGTGCGCCACGCTTGCATACTTTTGAGCAGAATTCGCGACATGCTGGCAAGTTGTGGTACCGGTCGGTTGGCCACAAGACAGCTAGCGAGATAAGATTTCGCAAGTTTCTTGCATTAAAAGATGGGCGAAAGTGATGGGCAGCAGCCGTAGACGGGAGAAGTGGACCCCTTCACTAACAGATCGGCTTCGAGGCTAGCACTGAATTTTTGAATTTAAATCTACCACAATGGCAGGTGGCAGTTCAAATAATTATTGGTTGCAGAAAGTTGCAAAAGAGGGGAACTTTCGTCGCCGAAGCCCCACCGATGGCAGCACCTACCATTTCCGGACCAATGCTTAACCACTGGGCTATGAAGACTTCCAGGAAATTGTGAAGTCGAGAATGACCAAACCTGCATACACGGGTGTTATAACACACTAAAGACATCGCGTCATTTCCTTAAAGCGGAACTGAAGTGTCCCTTCCCAATTTTTATTCGCTTGGTTGTTCTTCAGTAGCGTGACGAACGGTTCAAGAATGAAGGCCTACACCTCGTTCGCCTTCTGTTATGCTGTCAGCATGAGAAGTTCAGACACGATATTCTGGGTCCGTTGCCAGGTTCAAGTTACTCTCACTACGTGCCGAACAGCTCTTCGTGCAGGAAAAAGAAAGACAGAAGAGCTGCTCCAAGTGACGTTAGCGACCACTGCGATCGCGCCGCCAGTCGTGACGTTGTCGAAGCAGCTCCAATCTCTGGAAGGAGAACGACACGTAGTTTATATCTCTTTCCACTTCCGCCAGCTAACAAGTGTCTCCTTCAAACATCGGTCCGAGAGAGCGATTAAAAGCCTCTAGGATCTAGGATGAAGTTAACAAGTGTTACTTCACAGATTATCTCGATTCCACAATTTCAGCTTCTTTAGAAGCTCGCGAACGCAGGAGAAATACCGTACCAAAAGCAACTTTGGTCAAGAACAATACATACTGCACCTGAGGATACACTTGGATGCATATTTTGAGACAATAAAACATAATGACTTCATATATTCAGCTCAGCACATTGAGCGGAACTTTCCCTTGAAGCTAGAACAAAACGATCTATGCATGTGCTTGCGCAACTTGCCCATAATCGAGAGAGTAAAAAGGGAGCCTTTTGCGGACTCCCGTACATTGCCAGTGGAGAGAGGCCTTGGCTCCTGTTACAAACTTTTGCAGGCAGAACTAACGCAAGTTATCTGCGCACTAGATCGCGAAAGCTTAAAAGAACACAAAGACCACACTTTCGTCATTTTAATCGGGGCGCAAAACTTATTCGCGCCATTCATGGCTTTGAACTACTAGCAGTCGGGCAGGTGTGCTGTATCGGCCCGGATGCTGAGGAGTGTAGAAAATTAGTTTCTTTCTATACTTCGTGCTTTCTCGGTTTCATCATTCATGTTCTATTATACCTTTAAGGCCCCGAGGGGGTCACAACGTAAGGGAGGGCGAGTATCTCATGAAACTAATGCCAGAACGGATGGGGATAACGGACGCTGTGGACAGGTTTTAGTTAATCAATCGAAGCAGTCACCCGCCACAGTCACGCTTTTATTTGCTGGAAACTGGGAGCGGAGAAGCAAGCCGAAGGAGCTCCACGATTGATAATTCCTCCTGGCCAACAGGTTTAAGAGATCAAAAATACTCTCCAGGCATAAAAAGTAACGTTTGTAACCCCAACCGACGAGCACATTGAAATATTCGCGAAGGTGAGTTGGTTTCGAAGGCAGTGTCATTTGGCACAGTCGCACAGTCCTGCAGGCGTCCTGCTGTGTCCCTGAAACCCGCGTCACTGCCGATCTCAGCGCCGCTTTTGCATAGAAATTAGACGCTAGTCTAACCTAATTCAGCTGCCGACGCGAAACCTGTGCCCTTGATAGAGTGGAACCTGTGCGAGAGAGTGGCGAAAGAGGCTGACAGTTTTCTGGTGCTCACCTGAGCATGATATGAAAGTCGTCTGGGTGGATGTCCGTTACATTGACGACTCCCTGCTCAGCAAGGTCCCTGAAGAACATGGCGTCGAAAACCTCGCTCCTCAAGGCAAGGAGCGACTTGTGGGCGCGGAACTTCCATTCGTCAGCACTGGGGAACATATCCGTGTGAACCTTCAACTCTACGTCAGTCAGGCGACCGTTGTCGAGAGATGCTTCCAGCTCGATCTTCGAAGAAAGTATGGACGCATAGGAACATCGGAGGCCGGGAAGAAATTAATGTTAATTTAGTGTAAAGCTAGAACAATGTAGCGAGGGTGCGAAGAAAATGCAAACACAAGGCATGCGCAATGTTGCCCGACAGAAGACTACTAAAAAATCCTCTTGGGGTTCTACGAGGCGCAGTTCCTGCATTGCTTTGACTTACGAGGCTTATAAACTGAAAGCAAAGAACTAAATCCCCACCACAGACACTCCGCTTCATGCGAATGAGAGTGCACTGTATACTGCTCGACTCGGGGAAGCAATTGTGTGTTATCGACGTTCCTACATTTCTGATGAACCCTAATTGTAAGTTCCAATTTAGACATTTTTTGCATTATTTGTCACTGGAGTTTTATTTGCGCGCTATTCCACTACAAATCTTTGCGTTTCCTGATCACTTTACGGTGATATCTGAGTGCAACATCGCGTCTGCAACGTCACAACCATGAACCACCTCTGGGAGAACCGCTCCGTGCTTGGTAACAATCATTTAAAGAAAATTGTCAGCACTAAAAGCTGCTGCTTTCGCTACTGAGCGCACGAAGGCAGTTCTTACGCTAACGTTTTCATCCCCATCGCTACGTCAGGAAAATGCCTACTGCTTTTGGACGCGCATCGAAGTTTAGGTTTGAATTTCGATTATCTTTTCTATACGTTGACGCTGCAAGAAGAGAATGGGCCTCAGCAAGGTCAGCAACTTCTTTATTCACACAAGAGGTAATTACGCTAAAATTGATGACATAATGAACAGCACAAAACGACTGCGACGCGAAACACACAGCAATGCGTGCGGAATTGCTGAAAGTAATTGCAAATTAAACAGCAAATAAATAGTAATAATTATAGCAGAAATTGTATAATAAATACATACAAATTCACAATAAATACAGAATATACATTACGCATTACAGAGTAACAGGTCATAATCAGTCACATGAAAGCTAAACCCAAATCTCAACCTGTATGAGCTATAATTGGGTACTAATAAAAAGAGCAAAAATTTGTGCTGGCTTGCATGCTCAGATACCGGGCAAAAGAAGTGAATAGTCTTTAAAGAACCTGCATCTATTGCTTACGTGCCAGAATTAAATTGAACCGGCAATTCACAGGAAAATTCAGCGTCTTCATGCAATTACTTGGCATAAAAAATTTGCGAGATTAATGATTGCCTTTTTCACAATTGCACTTAAGCCAAGAAAACACTAAAAATTGAAACCACCGTATACAGAAGTGTGAGGTGCATGACAGGCTTCACCGAGTTATGCATAGGGCGCAAGGAAGCGGCATCATTAGGACATTTGCGGTATAATGCGGGTTGCTGGGTGAGTGGCGACCCCAGCTGGCATTTTTTTCAAACGGCGCTGAGCAACACAAAATATATCCATGCTTACGAAATGCCGGAAAGCAGGCCGGTTTCCCTGAGCAGCCAGTCGTCGGCATCCTTGAAATGGAAGACTGAAAAAAAAGAATACAAATGATCGATTTCCGTAGTTATGCCAAATCCGAATTATGCGCGCAAGCAGTTGGGTTTTCCCTTCCGTTCTGCTACTCAGGTCTAGTGTTCACGAATGGCACTTCTTCGGATAGCGATAGTGGGTTAATCTCCATAGATGCGGATTTATTCATTCCCAACATTCATAGATCCCTGGGTGTCGTCCTACCATTCCTGGCGCAGTACTGCTGCGGTGAAGCGATGCGCCACTGCCCTTCTATAGCAGGTGTTGTCATCAGTGGGACTTGGCTTGCGACCCAGGTCGGTCTTCCCGAGCAGCCTCTAGAGATTGATTGCACCCGACTGACACGGCAAGCAGGCTGCCCTGTCGAGGACGTTTCGACTGGCGGCCAGTCTTCTTCAGGGTGCTGAATTATTAGTCCAGGAGTGTATTTATAGGGGTTAGAAAATGGCCGCTACAATCATCCCGGGTTAACCTCTCCCCCTCCCCAAATAAAAAAGAAAACGAAATGCACCTATGGGGGTGGCGCGTGATTATTCACTATCCAGAAGGGTGTCCAGTTTCCTTACTTCGTGCGTAGCACAAAACTCCAAACACACACATGCGCAGCACCCAACACAAAACGCTAGAGCGCGCACACACACATACACACACGCGCGCGCGCGCACGCACGCACGCACGCACGCACACACACACACACACACACACACACACACACACACACACACACACACACACACACACACACACACACACACACACACACACACACACACACACACACACACACACACACACACACACACACACACACACACACACACAAGCACACGCACGCACACACACACACACGCACGCACACGCGCACACACACACACACACTCGCGCGCGCACACACACACACACACACACACACACGCACGCACGCACGCATTCCTTTCCATAGGAGTTTTAGATAAATTCATTGGTTTCTTTGATTCAAGGAAGGACATGTGTCATACGAACAGTTTCCGGGAAGAGTTGTAACTAATCGGAAGGAAAATACCTGTATTCGAGCCTGGAGTAAGGCAAGGCCCTGACGAGTATGTGGGCGGAGTGACCCCTAACTTTACCTAAACATGCTGCGTTTGACATGTTTACTACAGCCATGTGTATGTATAGCCAAAGGGGTGATGAGGGGTGGAGGAAAGAACTGAGGCAGTGTGGTAGACTGCATCCTGCGTCTTTGATCCACTGCTTCCTGTTGCACGCAATACACCCGCCTTGAGGGTTATGTCAACCCCAACCAGTGACTCACCAGAGTGTGTGTCGGACAGGTAGAAATGATAATAAATGAATGGAAGGGATGGAAGGTTGAAGCGCCCCCTTTGAAACGGGGTGATGGCTGCTGCCGCCATATTCTGCTTCTTTTCTCTTCCTTTTACTTAACTGTGTTAGAAGTTGTTATTAAAAAAAGAGAATTGAGCACACTCTACAAATTTTCAACCGAAAACCCTTGTTCGCAGACGGCAGTCTCACATTATTGTTAAAAAAGGCAGGCGGGAGAGGTCCCTTTATCTGTTGAACCGGATGCCTATCCTGGTAGGTTGCATGGGGTTCGTGTACTGGGTTAGTGCCCGCCACGGGACTTGCGCGTTCCCTTCAAAAATGCGAAGTCCTCATCCTACATTCAAAGCGTTAAAGAAAGAATAAAGCGCCTGAGTTCAAAAAATACACGGAATGGGCAGCCATCCCAGAAGTGGAAACACTAAGAATATTGGGAATACTGATACAGTCAAGCTAAAAAAATTACGCACTAATTAAGAAACTGAGAAACACCGTCAACCAAATCTCTCTTCTCATCAGACGCATCGCGAAAAGGCGAGGAGGAGTTAAGGAAGCCGCGATTAGAAAACTAATCCAAGCCTTCGTTCTTAGCAGTCATCTACTTTACACTATACGTCACTCTCACAGTCACAGAAAGAGACCACCTGAATGCTCTAATTAGAGAATCCTAAAAAAATGCACTCAACCTGCCCATCATACCGCAAATTGAAAACTACTAGAGTTATGAATTCTTAACAACTGAAACGGGGTGTGTCATCCTAAAGAAGGCACGAATACATTATGAAGGATTCCGTGCACACATCTTGCCGATTCCAAGACACGTGCACAAACACTTATTAGTCCATCCTCTGCCCAAAAAATGGATTCATATTACGATACGGACAGAAGAAAGGCTAAGGCAACTGCATGAAAAATTTTCAGTTCAGAAAGACACGGCGCACGTGGGCGTGGCCAAACATGCGGACAGAGACGCCTTTTCCCTGGCAGTTGTCGTCATCAAAGTTCTGCCCTCGCACCGGCGACAATCGATAAAACAAAATTTGCCGAGGAGACCGAAAAAGCTGTCATAGCTCCAGCCATTAACTCCATCAGTGACAAACACATCATCAGAGACTCTAAAACCGCCATTCAAATTTTTTCCAAAGGAATGGCCCACTAAGCAGTCATCAAAATACTACAAAAAATCTCCAATACCAGCCAGATAACATTGATGTGGGTTCCCACCTATTCAGGCCACCCTGGAAATGAGGCAGCGCACCAATTTGACCTTGGATGCGTAGTTAACCTGGAGGTGCGCTGCCCCGAGCTCAATTCGGCCAAAGAGCGAATGACTACCTACAAAGAAATTACTAACCACTTCAAGAAAGAAAGACAAATCTTCCCAGAACCACATACATGTATAAGTAAAATAGAAGTCAGCTGGCGGCCGCTCCAAACAGACACTATTTAATCTGTACATGCACTCTATATGGTTCTCAGAGCATTTTAGTCCCGTATTCTCTCTGTGGACACCATAAGGCAGACATAACACACATCCTATACTCATGTAATCAAGACAAACCATCGACCAGTCTGCAGCTCTCTACCCAATCGCAGTGGGAGGCCGCCCAGCTCAGCTCGGACCCGAAGGATCAACTCCGAGTCACGGAGCGGACTGAAGAGGTCGCCGAACATCTTCCGCCGCCACCTGGCGTCCGGTCTAGAAGAGGAGCCCACCGCGGGGAGGGGAACGTCACCCCAACCCACGCCTAAGACCTCTTCTCTATTAAAATTTGCCTCCTCCTCCTTCTTTATCTGTTGAAAGGAAAGTTGCTGAAATTACGCAATAGAGCAGGGGTGCTAACCCAAGGAGCGGGTCGAGTCAGGTACTCGTCAAGTATCCTTCCAAGGAACCATCTTTGCAGCCTTTGGACAACTTCCCTTTCGACTCTATCTAGAAAGCTGGTGGTGACCTCCGGGGCTACAGGTTCATGCAGAGTAGGGTGCAACCCCCTCACCTTTTAAAAGAAAGATACAGTGGAAGGCGACTGACACATCTGCCCTCGCGCTAACCCCTTCAGTCAGCAGAGCAGAAGGTGAAAACGCGGTCTGTGAACAAGAGATTTAGGTTGGAATAAACCTTCTGATCAGTCAGCGTTCTTGGAGTTTTACACGTCGTCTACTAAGACTGTGAAAATAACTCGAAAAAAGAACTTGAAAAAATATTTTCAACTGTTTTGTGGAGACGCTCTACTCTTGCGGCTCATGACTTAAGAAGGACTAGCATGGTCTCCATTCCAAATTATGAATTTAATTATGAATTTCTTTATTTAGGTAGACAGCCGAGTTTTCCCGGGATCTAATGAAGTCCCCGAGGAAGCTGTTTTGAATTTATAGGTGACCTACAATTCTCACTCTTCTGTGTCATGATGCTTGCGGAAGTTTGATTTCAGCATGATTGACAGTATGATAAGCAAAATTCAAGATACGTTTAAGATCACCTTATACCTACTGACTGCTTTCTTGTAACTTTACACGCTGTTTCACTTTACACAAATAAACCACACACTGACAGAATTCACGAAGTATATAGTTGAGGCTTACAAGCGTGAATTACATTGTACATCAATTAACAACAGCATACTAAAGTCTTCACCCACACTGATTCGAACACTTAATGTAATGTTTGGCCACTATGTTTTTCAAATAATTATCTGTAGATGGCGACACCACCCTACATCTCGGCTAGCGGCAGAGTTTTGGAGCGCGCAAACTGAAGTATGCAGAGTTGCCTCTTAAGTCTCCGTGGCTGGCTGCTAGCTTGCGTTGTTGTTGTTTCACACGGAAACAAAACGTCACAATTGCGACGAGGAGAAGCGTTGAGCTGCTCACACTGCTGCAGGCTGTTTCTAGCGCTATTGGTGGCTTGAGCTACGTTCCTCCGCTTCAAAAATGCCAGGCGTCGGCAAGCTGCAGCCGTTCGACGCGAAAACGAGGTGGGAAAAACGCCGAGAGCGAGCTGTACAGTGCTTCATAGCCAACGACGTGAAGGATGAAAAGCAACGAGCTCTCTTGCTCACGTGCTGAAGCACGGCCACATTCACTCTGCTTCGCAACCTGCTGGCGCCCGTGAAGCCGTGTGAGGAAAGTTTGGCCACCATTTTTAATATTCTCTGCAAGCGACATTCGGGTTGCCACATTCAAGTTTAACTCTAGAACACGTCAGGCGGGTAAAACTGCGGCCGACTACTTTGTATCCCTGAACAAACCAGCTGACGACTGCGGGTTTGGCACGTTTCGCGAGAGAATGCTGGGTGATCGCATGGTTGCGGGGATCAATGATGAAGCTGTGCAGGGACAACTGTTGGAACAGCCAAACTTGAAGCTATACACGACACAGAAACCGTCATCGCGATTGAGGCTGCAAGCAAGGATTCGCAAACGCTGCTGATGGCGCCCGCCTGTTTGTCGCGCCGACCAACACTGTGTCACGTGACTCTGCGGAGCTGAGGAAGCCGAGGCGGGAAGAAGCGGCCATTTCGTGTTTCCGTTGCGGTGGCGAGCATCTGGCGACGCAGTGTCGACACGTGAATAGTGTGTGCCAAAAATGTACGCCGAAGGGCTATCTCTCTCGTTTGTGCAAGGAGAGAAAAAAGTGATAAACACGACGGAATTGGCGCCGGCGTTTGTGAAGAAAAAATCTTTGCAGGACATAAACGATACCGGGTATGACAATATTAGAAAGCGGCTTGATGTGCCCCAAGTGTACAAAATATGGACTGTGCAAGGGAGTGCAGAAGTGACTGAGCCATACCGAGTGGATGTCGCTGTGATCAGATCTTCGCTGCTAATGGAGGTTGACACGGGAACAAGTGTATCCGGCGCGTCTAAGGATATATTTCACCGCAAGTTTCCGTCGTTGCGTCCGAAGACATCAATTGTTGTGCTGAAGACTACTCTCGTGAGCTGTCTCTTGTGTTAGGAAGCATGCCTGTGACTGTGCAGATTTGGAGCCGTAAGTGAGAGGAGGTGCTGTACGTTTTTTTCTGTTGTTGCCCACCCGACCCTCATGGGCCGCGGTTGGATGAAGGGACTTCAAGAGCTGAATACGGTTTCGTCGGTTCAATATGTACTGGCTCAGTACTCCAGTGCTTTTGATGATGAATTCGAAACCTTCAGAGATGGCTGCAAACCCAACCTTTTAAGACAACTCTAAGCCGATGTTTCTATGTCTGGACTTGTGCCGTTCAGTGAGATCGATCGTGTGAATGTGGAACTGCTGCGTATGCAACGTGTAGGAGTGCTGCAACCGGTAAAAACATCCGAGATGGCTGCACCCAGTGTGCCTATTCTCAAGTGCAATGAACAGATTCAAATTTGCGGTGAGTTCAAGGCCACAGTACCCTGTGACTGTGCCCAAAAAGTATCCGATACCGTGTGTGGAGGATCTCTTCGCCAGACTGAGTGGAGGTGAATAGTTCACAAACCTCGACCTCAATGATGCCTACTTTCAAGTGAAACTGTACGAAGTAATATCGAAGCCCGTGACCATTAACACGCCAAGAGGGCTGTACCAATACACTCTTGGCGTTACGTCAGCACCATCGATTTTCCAGAGGGAGATGCACGGTCTATTGCAAGGACTTGGACGTGGTCTCCTACTCTGATGATGTCCTAGTGACCGGGCGCAATGATAAGGATCACCTTGAGAACATGACCTGAGTACCGCATCGCTTGAAGGAAGCCGGACTGAAGCTGAAGCTCGACAAATGTAGCTTCATGGATACACAGGTGGAATATCTGGGCACGTTGTCACGTCGGCTGGATTCCATCCTAATGCAGAGAATACAGACCACGTGCTGAACTCCCCGAATCCAAGTGATGTGAATTCACTACAAAGCAATTTGGGACTCGCAAATTTTTTCCGGCGATTTCTGGCAAATGTGCCCACAGTACTTTATCAGCTGCTTGGAGCCAAGACAGCGTCGATATGGGGTGCTGACCAAGAGCGTGCATTTCGGCAGAGCACGGAGTTGATAGATTCTGCTTCTTGTTTGGCACACTATAACCCTGTGAGGCACTTGGCGCTGATTTCCGATGCATTACCGTAGGAGTGGGCGCTGTGCTGGATCACCGTGAGGACACGTCCGGTCGCTTTCGCCTCAGGAAGTCTCGCGTCAGCTGAGCGCATCTACAGTCATTTTGACAAGGAAGCAGTGGTCCTTATTTTTGAAGTGACAATGTTTCGCAGTTCGTATTGGTACGGCAGTTCGAAGCGGTGGCCGGCCACTAGGCTTTTCCTGGGCCTGCTCGCCACTGTCAAACCCCTGCTTGAAACGTGCTCTTCGCGAGTGGTGCGCTTGGCATTGATGCTGGGCGCCTACAGCTAAAACTTTTGTACACACCCGGAGCTAGCATCGCAAAATTTCACTGTTTGAGCCGGCTGCCGCTGCCTGTTTGTGCACACTCCGTCCAGAAGCCAGCGGAAGTATTTATGCTTGAAGCTCCTTACACCAAGGTTATGGTGCTGTCTGTAGCGGCTGAAGCTACCTGCAAAGACCCTGTGGTAGCAAAGGTTCGGGAGGCATTGTGGGCTGGAACAGAGCTCCTTAACCCTACGCGGAAACCATATGCCAATCGCACTGTGCAACTGAGCATGCAAGAAAGCTGCGTCCTGCCGGGCTCACGAATGGTTATCCCTAGAACCTTGCAACGACAAGTGCCGCACCTACTCCACGAAGGCAACCCTAGTATTTGGAAAATGAAACAGTGGCTCGAAGCCATAAGTTGTGGTCGGTGAATACAGAAGACATCTCTAATACGGTGCGTCGATGCATTTGTCTCAGCAGCCTCAGAGAACTGCGCGGCCGGCAGCAATGACGCCATGGCCGTTTCCAGTGAAGCCGCGGTCGCGAATTCACATTGACTTTGCTGAGCCTATCAAGAATCGCTGTTTGCTGATTGTGAATGGTTCTTTCCCTGTGCGGCTGGAGAGGGGTGTCGTGCTTGGCAACTGTGTTTTTCACACGTTTATCTACAGATAACGACACTGCCCCATCTCTTGGCTAGCGGCGCAGTTGCGGAGCGCGCGAACTGAAACAGAGTTGTCTCCGGAGTTCGCATGGCTGGTTTCTCGCTTGCGTTTTCCTTGTTCTACGCGGGAACAAAACGTCCCACAACAATTTCTAATTAGACGATGCCCATTACATCCAAATTAGCGACACATCTTGGGAACAAGAAAAAGGCCTAATTATGCAAATATTGTCTTGCTATCCTTCCTCCAAAGACCAACCTCAATATATTGCCTTCGTTGATTACGAGAAACCATTCGACTCGGTTGAAACCTCAGCACTAATATAGGCATTGCGGAATCGGGTGTGCTTATATGAAAATGCTGGATGATATGTATAGCAACTGTACAGATAATATAATCCTCCATGAAGTCAGCAATAAAAATTCCGCAAGGAAAAGCGTCGGGCAGGAAGACACCATCTCGCAAATACTATTCACCACCTGCTTACAGGAGGTATTCCGAGGCCTGAATCCGGAACGGTTGGGAATAAGAGTTATTGGAGAATACCTAAATTATCTGCAATTCGCTGATGACATTCCCTTGCTGAGTCAGTCAGCATGTGAACTGCAATTCATGATTAATGAGTTAGACAAACAGAGCAGAACGGTCGGTCTAAGAATTAAAATGCAAAAAAGTGAAGTAATGTTCAACAGTCTAGCAAGAAAACAGCAGTTCACAATTAGCAGCGAGGGGCTGAAAGTGGTAAAGGAATGCGTCTACTTAGGGCACGTAGTGACAGCTGATCCGGATCATGAGAGGGAAAAAACACGGATAAAAATGGGGTGGAGCGCATATGGCAGGTTCTCTCAGATCATGAATGGCAATTTACCAGTTTCCATCATAAGAAAAGTATGCATTAGCTTAATCTGACAAGTACCCACCTATGGCGCCGAAACTTGGAGGCGAACGAAAAAGGTTCAGCTTAAGTTAAGGACAACGCGGTGAGCAATGGAAAGAAACCGATAGGTGTAACATAAAGAAATCGAAAGCGGGCAGAGTGGGTGGTTGAACAAACGCGGGTTAATGACATCCGAGTCGTAATTAAGAGGAAGAAATCGGTTTGGGGAGGGCATGTAATGTGAAGGCAAGATAAACGCTATTCCATAAGGGTAACGGAATGAACTCCAAGCGAAGGTAAACGTAGAAGGCGGCAGCAGAAGGATTGGAATCTGAACCTGGCAACATTTAACGCTAGAACTTTAGCTAGTGAGGCTAGCCTAGCAGTGCTGTTCGAGGAACTAGCGGGAATTAAATGGGATGTGATAGGGCTTAGCGAAGTTAGGAGGACAGGTGAGGCGTATACAGTGCTAAAGGACGGACACATACTGTGCTATCGCGGGTTAAAGGATAGACGAGAACTAGGTGTGGGTTTCCTCATTAATAAGGATATAGCTGGCAACGTAGAGGAGTTCTACAGTATTAACGAGAGGGCAGCAGCAATAGTAATTAGGCTGAATAGGAGGTACAAGCTGAAAGTGGTGCAGGCCTACGCACCCACATCCAGCCATGATGACCAGACCGTTGAAAGCTTCTATGAGGACGTAGAATCAGCAATGAATAGAGTAAAATCGCAGTACACTGTACTGATGGGCGACTTCAATGCGAAGGTGGGCAAGAAGCAGGCTGACGACCACGCGGTAGGTGACTATGGGATAGGCTCTAGAAATAGCAGGGGAGAGTTATTAGTCGAATTCGCGGATAGAAATAATTTACGGATCATGAATACCTTCTTCCGCAAACGAGAAAACAGGAAGTGGACCTGGAAGAGCCCCAATGGTGAGATTAAAAATGAAATCGACTTCATACTATGCGCTAAACCTGGCATCATTCAGGATGTGGCCGTCCTCGGAAGGGTGCGTTGCAGCGACCATAGAATGGTGAGGTCTAGAATTAGCTTAGACTTGAAGAGGGAACGGAAGAAGCTAGCGAAGAAGAAGACCATTAACGAGTTAGCCGTAAGAGGGAAAGCACAGGAGTTTAGGATAGCGCTGCAAAACAGATACTCGGCTTTAACTGAGGAAGATGATCTTGATGTTCACTCAATGCACGATAACCTGACATCAATAATTACGGAGTGCGCCGTAGAAGTAGGCGGTAGGACAGTTCGAAAAGATACCGGGAAGCTATCTCAGGTGACGAAAGATCTGATTAAGAAGCTTGTTTTATAAGAAGTTATTTATAAAAGGCGAAGACAGGAAGCCTCAACCACAGTCCTTGCTTGAGCTAGAAGGCCGAGGCCTCTCGCAGCTATGGGTAAGTTCAGCACTCTCCTCAGCAATGGGGAGGTGCTGCGACTACTTTGAATATTAGAAGGAAGAGGAGGAGGAAGAGGAGAAGGAGGAAGAACTTCACCAAAATGAAGGCGAGTGTGGCGAGCTTATCGATGGGGCCCTAATTCTAGGGCTACACTGCCTTGAGCTGCCCTGCGGACCTGTTGTATGAGGGCCCGTTGGTACTGCAGGTTATCGCTGGTCAGGAGAGCCTCCCACCGCTAAAAGGAAGTGTTTTCCGTCTGTAGTGCTTGGTTTTTCCCCACATCCCCGTGAAATGTGGAAGAGTGTAGGGCGGGCCTGGCACCAGGGACAGGTGTCAGAGTATAATGTTGGGTGTATGAGATGTAGTCTATGGAGGTTTTGAAATGTGTTCTGTATCTGCTACCAATAGTCGGCATCTGAGGTGTCTAATTTCCTATGAGGTTGAGAGAAGTGTCTCCTTTGAAAACGCTGAAACTCGAGGCGTTTGTTATACCTCAAAGGTAGAGGGCTAAAACCGAGCACGGTTTGTGGCCCAGCTCGGTTGATGATGCCTCGAGCTAGAGCATGTGCCCTCCCATTTCAGATTCAGATTTCAGATTTATTTCAACAACACTTGGTTGCCGAGGAGGCGAACAAAAAGGCAATCAAAAGTTGCCTGACGAAGCGTCCGCCCCCTTTACACTCTACAACTGAGCAGTGGGCAGGTTTAACCAAAGAAAAACAGATCATAACACCAAAGAGACATTGCTTATAACATTATACACAAAAACATCGAAAAAGAAAAAAAAACAAGAAAAAAACAGCACATATTCATTTAAGGTACACAATTAAGGAATGCTGTAAAAAGTATATTCGCGAGTCAACATTGTTGCACAGAATTGCAAATAAAATACAAATATCGGTGTGACAGAACATAACAAAAGGCAAGAAGAGTTTAACTAGGCCGGCCAAAGTAAGGTTTCCGTTTCTAATAAAAACATGGATTTTTTTTTTATATAGGGCAGATATGTGCAGTAAAAGTAAGCCATTGCTATGTCACAAAAAAAATGGGTTAACTTTTTGCTAAATGCTTTCGTGGAACGACTGTTGTGAATGGTTTCTATAATACCCGGGTACTTATTTAGAAGATCAGCGATTCGATATTTTAGCGTTTGTGTACCGTAGTTCGTACGCACTAGTTCTTTTCTACAGGTCATATGCCGAAGGTTATGGTCGTGGTCTCTAAAGAAGAAAGTTTGCGAGAACCCAGCCGGGTCCATTTTTATTTGATCATATATTTTCAAAGCTTCTCTTTTGTTCATGATATTCGTGATAGTTAATATCCAATGTTTTTCGAAAAGTGGGGCTGAGGGGGCTCTATATGGAGAGTTTTATATTATTCGTATGACTCGTTTTTGTAGTATAAGCAGGTTTTCCATCTTTGCTTTTGTCGTAGTTCCCCATACAAGAATACAATATTGCAAACGAGAAAAAACTAGACTATAATACAACTGCTTTTTTCCCTCCAGTACCTCGTGGCCTGGGATCCAGGTGATTTGGTGTTGCTCGGTGAGGGGTGTAGTGCCCATGAGCTGACTGCCGTGCTTGGGAAGTCGGCCTCTCAGAAATTTTGACACGCGTGTTGCGAGTCTGTGATCTCATGAGCGCTTCGGCCTTATGGCTCATAGTGCCTAATGGCAATCGCCACGGCGGTGGTCTCCGCGGCTGCTGGTGTTTCGGCTCTTATAAAAGCAGTGAATAGAGTGTAGAAGCGGTGATCCACTGCTGCCACTGCATCAGCATAATCCGCGTTCGGGGAACTGGCTAGGCGACGGCGTAGGTAGGATACTCGTGCTCGTCGTCTGCCTGTCTGAACGTATTTAAGCACGTTTAGGCGTAGGAGCCACACTGATGTATTTCTTGTGCTGTAATGTATTTCCTGTGCCACTACTGGGTCTTACTTCCCTAGTTTGAGTCCCTGGTGTTTGTTGTGCTTATTGTGCGGGTTTTTATGGTTGTGCTTCTAGGTGCTGAAGGCGCCAATTTAGGTCATTGACTTGTTCTCCAAGGTATGTGTTGTCCTTTTCTAGTTGGGAACATTTAGTGCAGGTGTTTGAGGGATGAGTGGCGCTTAAAGACGGCCAGCTCACTTGATCAATGATGTCGGGCGGTGTTTTTTTTTGTTGATTTCTTGTGGTTCTTCTTCCCGGTAGACATTGATGGGATGGAGGATCGGCCTCTGGATGCTGTACGTCCGCCCTAGATCTCGAATAGGAACGTGACCTCGACCGGGAGCACGACGAGGTTTCTTGATCGTCGGCTTTGCTGAGATGGTGAGATGATTTGGTCTGCTCTGGTGGATTCTGCTGGTTTCCTTGCAAGTTTCCCTTTTTAATGGGGAGGAACGGATTCGTTTGGCGGTGCCAAGTGTCGGGCTTGAAGCGTCTTGGGCACTCCGTGTACCCCATGTTACGGACCTCTCTGTAGGATGCGCAGCGTTTCGAGCAGGCATGGAGTTCATTTGTATCCCTCGTGCCACAGCTGCGGGAGATCTTGATGTCTTGTGGCGGGCACACGTCTGAGCGGTGTCCGATGGTTTGGCATACCTGGCAGACTTGTCGGTTGGGTTTGTAGGTGTAGCATGTTCTTTCACTCCCGGAGTAATAGACCCAACGGGGAGGTGTCGGTGAGGTGAACGTGATGACCGCTGTCGTTGATTTACCGAGCATGCGGGCTTGCAGGATTTCGACTCCTTGGGTTGGAGCTCTGAGATGGGCCATGAGCTCGGCCGCCGAGGTGTTGCGTCCCAGTCCGTCTATGACTCCTCTCAATACTCCGTCTGGTGCCGCCACGTATGTGTTGAAGTATTTCACGTTTTCATGCATGATTTGGTTTGCTTTCCTTAGTATTTCGGCTACCTTTTGGCGAGGGGTGCTATTTATAATGATGTAAGAGCCCCAGCACACGAAGCACGAATATAGAATCCTCTACCGGATTTTCACAGGCTTTATATAAAGATCAGTATACTTGGTGGTTGGTAAATGTCTTGATCAGGATTCTTTTCAACAGCCGTATTACGATTTTGAAGTCGCTCTTCTGAAGAGGCGAAAGCTTTCGTCGTTTTATAGACGGTGGTTTCGGCTCCTGCTTGATGAGCGAAGGCGACGGTAGTGTGTTAGTATGTGCGAGAGGTGTACCCGCAACCACAACTTGCTCACCTTTAGCCAGGCGGCGTTTCGTGCGCTTGTAGAGGTTTAGCGTCCAACTGGAGTAAGGGTACTCCGGCGGCATCACCAGCGCTGTTCCCTCCTCCTTCGAGTGTTGCTCGGAAGGTCTGGGTGCAATGTCCTACACTTCCATTTCGGCTGAGTCTTGAATTCTTCCGACAGCGGCAGGCAGCGAGCACAATCCACTGGGCATGGCTGGAAAGTGATGCAGTTATCCATATGCTGCGTTGACATGACGCGCCGCCTCGCCGTGCGCCGCCAGAGCGGCGTTAGGATTAGCGCATCGGCGCCGCCTCGGATGCCTTCAAAGGCAGCTTGTGCAAAAATATGGAGCACACACGGCCAACGAAGTTCTCGAAAATGTCCATGGGGATGACTAGCCAGGCCTGAAGTTAAGATGTCGGGAGCTTGGATGTGGTAATTCGGCAAAACGGCAGAAAGTTGCCGGAGCCCATATGGAGCGCGCCCACTCCGCTCGGCTCCTCACATTGTAAACATCTTTGAATATGAAATCACTGGTAAGAAATCTACATCAGTTATAATTTCAAAATCTTATCGAATGAAAACATGCGGTTATCACGTAAAAATAAAAAAACACTGCATTGGTATTTCAAATGAGCGAAGTTCAGGGAAGTGCGGTCGTATTTGTGAATCCAGTCTGGGGCATATGACTAATGTGTGGACAACTGAGATGTGGGCTCCGCATATCGCGCATTGTGGTGCCGGAGCATCCTGTAAGAGATGTGATAGTGCAATGTATGTATGTGCTATCCTCTGTCTACAGAGAGCAACTTCTTTGAATCTATTTGGTTCGTCTGAGGCATACCTTCCAATACATGGTTTTATTGAGTACAGTTTGTTGTCTGTTTGTTCATACAAATCCTGCTGCCACTTTTTGCGGTGAGCAGTCCTAATATAAGACCTGAGGCCTTGGTACGGAAGTTGATTTATATTCATCCTACTTAGTTCGGCACCTGAAGCCGCAAGCCAATCAGCTTCTTTATTTCCATCTATCCCACAGTGACCTGGTACCCAGCATACTGTAATTTGAAAGGTCTATATGCGTGCAGACATAAGACATTTCAATAGAAAATTCATTACAGGGTTTTTACAGGGTTTCCCCAGAAGACAGGGTCATAACCACACGTAAGGATAGTCTCAGTAAATAACAGAACTTGGCACTTTCTTTTCCAGGATGTATCAAAGCGCCAACAGAATACATTGACATTCTGCAGTAAATATGCATGTGTGTCTTTAGTCTTCGGTTAATACACGCATCTTTATCGCCAACCTCTTCGTCTTCTTCACACCTCTTTTCTTCATAATTTTATTTTAGACTCCCTACTATATGTGACAAGGACGCCGCAGCCGCACCGAACCAACCGTGAGTACGAACGTCATCCTTTAACAGTAGGACGCTAGTAGCAGACACTGGTAGCAGTGTTCCCGGGTCGTCTGCATTTATAGTCTTTGTGTTTTTTTGTTAGGTTTGTTAGTTCTGTGTGCTAGTTTGTGTGTCACGTACGGTGTATTAAATGTGCGCCTGTATGGGTACACCTGTCGTCGCCGGTTCCTTCTTTCTGTCCGAGTGTATTCCGGGGAGATCCGTGACAAAAATAAGTGGCGAGCCTGTGCCAGGATTCATTTCCTTTTTTATTTTTGCTTTGACTCGGATCTTTCCGATCTCTCGATGGCAAAGAGTATGGATTTGGCAAAAACGTTAGAACTGGCGCTCAAGCTTGTACTGAGCATGAAAGAGGCGATGAGTCTCTATGAGGAGGACGCAAAGGGGCAGAGAGAGGAAAGGTCGCAAGCACACGCAGATGCTCACGAGGCAGAACAGCGGGAGGCGAACAGAGTTCGCGAGGCAGGAGAACAGGAGAAAAGAAGGATAGAACGGGAGAAGGAGTTTTTTTTGTGGAAACAGTCTCATGTCGCGGAGGTTATGAGGTGATCGCGGACAGTGATCAGCGCTCCTTAGCGGGTAGAGAATCTCCTAGACCGGCCAGAGTTTGTCTAAGAAAGCTGATGGCTCTTTTTGATGACACAAGAGATAATCTGGGGCATATCTGCGACGATTAGAGCCGATAGCTTTGCGGCAAGGCTGGGAGCGCAGTTAATGGGCCTCGACATTGAGCTTGCGTTTAGTCTGAGAGGTGCTGAATGTTTTTGGAAGGCTGCCTGCAGATAATTCTATGGACTGCGAGAAATTCAAAACGGCACTCCTCTAAGGATTCAGGCTTACGGCAGAGGGTTTTCGTGATAGATTTCGCACCATGAAACCTGAAGATTCTGAAACTGCTAAGCAGTTTTCCTGCTGGCTGAACAACTCTTCCGATAGGTGGCTTGATATTTGAGAAACAGAAAAGAGATTTGAATGGGTGCGTGGCAAGCTGGTCAAAGAGCAAGTTTTAGCATTTTGCAGCTCAAAGCAAGCGCTATTTCTGAAAGTTGTGTTCATTGGAGTTCGCTGACACTGCAGACCTATTCCTCGGGGCTCAAGGGCTGAGAAATTTTAGTAGAAAAGGAGGAAACCCAAAAGGTCCTAGAGACAGATGCGACAAAACAAACAGGATATGACGGTGCACCTAAGGTGCAAGTAAGATGTTTTCTCTGCATCAAGGTGGGACACGGTGCAGTTAACTGTCGGTCTAGTAGCGTTGCCAAAAAGACACAGGTTGTGTGGCAAGGTTGTAAGAGCAGGGGTCATACGGTGATTGAGTGCTGATACAGAATGCAGTACCGAGCAGCATGCGTTGTCGACTCTTGGGTAAAATTTGTCATGCCACCTGAAGTTCTAGAGCTTAAAAAATAGCAAACGCTGCTGGGAAATGAGGCGGTGAGTAGAACACCCAAGTCGAAAGCAGCAATGTCGGTGGTGGTTGGGCAAATAGGGGACTGTCCTATATTGGTGCTTAGAGAAAGCGGAACCAATAAAGTTTTGGTTCGGAGAAGCCTGATGGTGGACGAGGATCTTATAGGGGAAGCATCGGCTATCACTCTTGTAGATAGCACAGCAAGGTATCTTCACGAAGCCAAGATTCTAGTGTCCACGCCTTATTATACTGGACAGGTAGTGGCAAAATGCGTAGAGCAACCCATCCACGATCGCATCTTGGGAAACATGACGGGTGCAAGATGTGTCGAGGGCCCTGGCCCCGAAGGGAGGATGATCGACGTTAATGAAAACCCAGAAGTGGAAAGGACTAAGACAGCCCAGACGGGTGCAGTCTGTTTCTCGTCGGCAGTGGAGAACAAAACCTCAAGCGACAGGCTAGGCAACGCAGCGTCCGCTCTCTACTCCTGTTACGATGTGTCTCAGCTTAACATAGGGCGAAATTGGAATTAGGCAAAGAGAAGACCAGAGCTTGAAAGCCTGCTTCGAATGAGTCGGGGATAAAGTGAAAAGAAAGAGTCGTACGTCATTTCAATATCAATTCGTAAAAGGTCTCCCGTGCAAGGAATGCATATTTAGCTCTGAAGGGCGGGCCAAACAGCTGGTGTTAGCGAAATATATAAGAGAGACCGTGTTACGACGTTTAGGACATGACGAAAATATGGCCGGACACCAGGGTGTTCAAAAAACGGTGTCTAGGATCACCAAGGAGCTCTTTTGGCCAGGTGTCCATAGGGACAATAAACGCTTTGTTCGCTCATGTGACCTGTGCCAGCGCACATTTCTGAAGGGAAGAATCGGTCCGGTACCGTTGGGCAAGATGCCAGCCATCGACCACCGCTTAAAGAGTGGCTTTTGATATTGTGGGGCCTATCTCTCTAGTTTCCGCCAGAGGCAATAGATATGTGCTTACTCTGGTTGGCGTGACCACTCGTTATCCTGATGCTATTCCATTGAACTCTATTTACAGTATCCAAGTGGCGGTGGGTCTTGTGAATATTTTCTCGCGTTATAGGTTCTCGAAGAAAGGTTTGAGTGACCGGGGCTCGAACTGCACATCGGAACTAATGAAGGAGGTTAACCGCTTTTTTCAGTAAGTCAGTTACTGAAAACGCCTTACCATCCCATTTGCAATGGGTTTGTAGAGCGGTTCTACGGCACCTTCAAAAATACGATAAAGAAAATGTGCCAGGAGATGCCTACTGATTCGAATATCGCCCAGCTCTTTTGTTCGCTTACAGCGAAGTATCGGAAACGAGTCTTGGTTTCTCGGCTTTCGAGATGTTGTATAGGAAAAACGTTACAGGTCCACTTACAACTCTCAAGGAGCTGTGGGCTTACAGGAGATTGCATCACATCTCAAGACAAACACATACGTTTTTGAGGTGCGAGACAAGTTAGAGGAAACATGCAAGATGGCCCACCAAGGCCTGTAAAGGGTGCGGGAACGCTGTGAGGGCTATTATGACAAGAAAGACACTCACAGAAATCTAAATCCAAGTGACAGCGTTTTTATCCTTATTCCCACGGCTCATAATATGTTACTGATGCAGTGGAAAGGCCCTTACTTTGAGACGCAGAAGAAAAAAGACCTAGAATATGAGTTATTGATCAAACACACTAAGAAGTTTTTCCATGCAAACATGTTGAAAATGTAAGCAGAAAGAATTCCCGTACAGTGCGCACCAAAGCGCGCCCCCAAGGAGGCAGATGATGTTTTCGAGGGGTCCACGTGCAGTGGGAAGAAATTTGTAGGATGGGATAAGGTGCTAATAAACCTCAATTGGACTGAAGGCCGAAGATCACAGATAAAGGCTCTAATCCAAAGCAAAGGATATGTGTTTTAGGATGGTCCGGGCAAAACGGATGTCATCAGTTACAAACTAGATCGCGATACAGATAGACCAATCATTGCGAAGCAATACCCACTGCCTTTAGTAGTTCAAGGATGAATTGAATATGAGGTGCGAGATACGTTGGAGCTTGGTGTGATTTAGAGGTCATGGTCAACATACAATGAGCCTGCCGTGGTTGCCAAAAAAACCCGATGGTTCTAACCGCCTGTGCGTACATTTTCGTCGCCTCAATGGCGTCATAGTACCCAATGCCAAACCTATGCCAAGAGCAGACGCGGTGTTCGCTAAGGTGGCTCACAAAACATTTTTTTCTCATTTTGTCTTAGCTAAAGGATTTTGGCAAATGTCAATGTAAGATTCGTCCAAGAAGACTGCCTCTTCGTGGTCCGCGGGTTTATCTCAGTTTAAATTCATTCCTTTTGGTTTGAAGACAGCATCTTCAATACTCACGAAGCTGATGAGGAAGGTTTTGGATGGGCTTCAAAATGTAGAACACTATATTGATGATACTCTTGTGGCAACAGATACGTGGGAAGGGCATATAATTACGCTGGAAAAAAATTTTTGATAGAATTCAGCAAGCCAGGTTGACCACAAAACCGACAAAATGTTAGGTGAGCTTTGAAGCCATTTCTTTTCTCGTACAGGCTGGAGAAGTGCCGCATCGCCATGAAAGACGACATCTTGGACAAAAAAACAGCCGGCCCAGACACCGACGACGAAGAAAGAGGTACAGTCGTTCATGGGTTTAACAGATAGTACAGAGACTTTATTCCCGATTATGCCCACATAGCAGATCCACTTGTCCAACCCATTAAGAAGGGGGCAAGCAATAAGTTGAATTGGACTGCTGAATATGAAAACGCATTTGTGATGTTAAAATGGCATACGGCAAAATCGCCCGTTCCGCTTGCTCCGAATCTGGATAAAGAGTTCGTGCTTCGCACTGGTGCATCAGACCGAACCGTATTCTTGCAAGAGGATCGCGTGCTACATGCGGTATTTTTTCAAGAAAGAGATTATAAGCTAGTGAACGCAACTACTCCACTGTAGAAAAGGAATGTTTGGCGGTGGTGTGGGCGGTAAAAAAATTACACATTTATCTTGATGGGAGACTTTTCAGAATTAAAACAGATAATCAGCCGCATGAATACTAAACCAAGGCCAAAATGAACAATAGTAAAGTCATGAGTTGGAATTTGTCCTTGCAAAAATACTACTTTCAGGTGGAATATATTAAAGGCAGAGATAACGTTGGAGCGGGCTTCATGAGTAGCGCTAACTGAACAGTTCTAGGTATCTCTGGGACGTATCTTGTTGTTGGTGTGCAAATGTATCTCTGGGATTAATCTTGCTGTGGTTGTTGCTGCTCTTGGTGTTCTGTGATTATACAGGGAAGTGTGTCATGGCAATCAAAATGTTTATTAAGGACTCTGTATGGACCACGGCAGTGGTGTGCTAATGTTCCGAAAATGCAGCTTGGTGTGCTGTGTTAGTGGTGTGCTCTTGATGTGTGCTCGACATCAGTGGTGGGTTGTGTGCTGGGTCCAGAATCGCCATAGAAGATAACTGGTCGGCTGGATGGCTTGAAGATGAGGATGACGTGAGCAGTTTTTCATGGAAAAACTCCTGAGAGAGGAGGTTCTTGTCACAAGTTGTAGTGAGTCTAATATAAAATTATGAAGGAATGAGATGTGAAGAAGACGAAGAGGTTGGCGATAAGGATGACGTGGATTAACCGAAGACTAAAGAAGATGAAGAAGAAGCATTCGGTGAGGTGGAGAAGAGAAGAAGGAGCGGATGACGGCATGGCTCACGTGGACTAATGCCAATGATCTGAAAGGGTGAGGGGGAGCCAGGCATAGGGATGTAAAACAGAGAAGCGTAGGCTCCGGCGGATCAGGGATGCTTCGGCTTGAAGTGAGGGACGCCAGCTACTGCTCCGATGAGCTCGCGTTCTACTGCTTCGCATCATGGACTTCCTGCCGTTCCTGAGCCAATTCCGGGGAGTTAACTGGGACGCTACCACCTGCTGCGGCCAGGGGTGTCTCCAGAGCTGTTGCCACTTATCTGGGTGGTGCCCTCAACGCCAACAACACAGACATCACCTCCACGGGTGCTTGGACCGGGAGGTTGTACGATGCAGCCAGCGACGCCGCCAGCGGCGCCAGCCGCTGTACAGAGGAAGCCATCTCGATGCCGGCTACTTGACCCATACAAGGCCGCAGTCACACCGAACCAACCGTAAGCACGAACTCCGACCGCTAACAGCAGAACGCTAGTAATAGACGCTTGTAGCAGTGTTCCCGCGTCCTGTGTATTTATAGTCGTGTTTTGTGTTACTTTTGTTAGTTTTGTGTGCTAGAGTGTGTGTCACGTAGGGTGTAATAAATGTGTCTGTTTGGATACAACTGTCGCTTAGTTCATTCTTTCGGTCCGAGTGTTCTCCGGGGAGATCCGTGACACTATTCACGTTTTTGTTTCAGAAAATTGACAACAGTGGTCTGCACATAAAACTGCGGAAGTCTGAGAAATCAGCGTAAAAGTGTGCTCTGATACTTTGCTTGTAAGAACAGGAAATTCTGATTTATGCCAAATAAGGACCCGTTCTTGCCACCCTCACGAAAAGTTATGTCCCAATATGCTGGATACACTTCCCAGGGAACAATATTTTCTTTTGACGATGCTACCAGATTGTTGGAGACACATGTTCATGTCTTGGACAAGTGTGGCGACTGTAATGGGTAAAGGTGGGGTTTCAGACAGTGGGTTTGCGAAGAGCAGTGTACTGGTTGGGTTCCCCTACAGCGTTTTGCATGGATGGTCAGCATGAGATAATACCTTCTTATGTATGTTATAATTGTGTACTTTCTCTGCGCTCAAGGGACTATCGGTCCGCCACAACTTGCAAACTGGATATTGGGCTTGTACGGAAAGCACTAGTAGCCAACCGCAGATCAGATGGTACGCAGCGTCGAGCATTTTTAAGGTACTTTTCCGTGCTGACTAGTACCCTACTGAGCCGACGTCTATATCTGATAGAACTGCGATATTTAGAAGACTCAGCAGGCACTCTCGATTGTAGCAGGATCTCGATTGTAGCAGGTATGACAGGAACTTTAGAAGGTTCACACTGATTTCATGCATTTAAGTCTTAACTGCTTAATGCCTGTAACAAATATAAGCTTTTCGTCGCCCGCGATGCCAAGAGATTTGTGCTCTTTTCGGACAGCAATATTCTGCCCCTTAAGTGTGATGTCTGGTTTACGCCGGACACGAGGTTGTTTTTTGAAGAGTACACTGAGCGTCTTTTCTGTTTTGACTTGAAATCCATTTTCTTCTGCCCACTTTGATACTTTGTTTACTCCTAGCTGAAATTGCCCCTCACAGAAGGATAATTTCCATGACTTGTAGATTATATGCACATCTTCAACACAGATAGTGTAGGATATGGATCTAGGCAGGACGCTATTTAATGAATTCATTTTCGCCATGGAGAAAGTGCAGGTATGAATGCCACCTAGAGGGACACCATTCTCTTGTACAAACAGCTTGCGTAACGAGTTACATATACGGACCTTGAACATTCGTTTAGACAAATAACTTTGAATGGTGGCCAGCATATTCCCCGAAGATCCCAAAGACGAACTGGACTCGGATGATACCTTAGCGCCACGTGGTATCGTATGCTTTTTCTAGATCAAAGAAAACAGATAAACAGTGCCGTTTATGCAAAAAACCGTCCCTTACGTAAGATTCGAAGTCAACGAGCTGGTCAGTGGCTGGCCGGTTAGCCCTGAATCCTGCTTGGTGCTGGTCAAGAAGCCCATTTAATTCAAGCGATGCAAAAGACGATGACTGACCCTTTTTTCAGAGCTTACATGAAGAACTGGCCATTGCAATTGGCTAATAACTGACCGTAAGTGTGGCTTATTTGCCTTGCTTTAATACCGGAATTATAATCGCTTTTTTGCAGGCTTTTGGAAGACGTCCACTAGCCCATATCTTATTAAACAGGCAGAGGATAGTTTCAAAGGTTTCTTCATGCAGGTGCCAAGCATTTCATGTTTTCCTGTCAGGACCTGCTACTGTTCAATTGCCACAAGTGTCTAAGCCAGCCTTCAACTCATGTAAACTAAATAGGCTATTGTCCACAGATGACCTTCTTAACAATTGGTTTCCACTCCTCCGATAGCTTTAATCGCAAGGAGGAATCTGTATAACGCGCCGATCTAAAATTGCATGCAAAGTGTTTGCCTAGCGCGTGCGCCTGATGCTCCAATATATCACCAGCAGTGCTAACAAGAGGAATAGGATGTACGTATGGTATGCCCTTTATGTGCTTTTAGTCTACAGTACACATTATGCGAATTTAATGAGGAGAGAAATCACTGCCAACTTTCCCTATTGAATATATGTCGGGTACGCCTGCCACTTGCTTTAGCGCGTTTAAAGTATATGAAGTTGTCAGGCGTAGGATAACGGTCGAATTT
The DNA here is from genome assembly GCF_052857255.1 of Amblyomma americanum. Taxonomy (NCBI): domain Eukaryota; kingdom Metazoa; phylum Arthropoda; class Arachnida; order Ixodida; family Ixodidae; genus Amblyomma; species Amblyomma americanum. The sequence goes on from NC_135501.1 coordinate 85,610,212, forward strand.
TGACTATGCATTATTTTTGTCATAACGAGCTTTCTTGCACTGCTCATTCCAGCATGGCCTTCGTTTGTTTTCTATTTTACATGACGTCTGTGCAATGAATTTCTGTGCAGGGCCTATAATATGCAGTGTGATTGAGGATTGCAATTCATCTATACCTAGATCTGTAATTGATGAACAAGGCAATGCTGATAGTTCCTGGAACAACTTCCTGTCAGAATTCTCTTTAAACTTCCTAGGAATATTCACCATGGGGTTGGAATTTTCTGTATATTTTAAATGAATGAGAAAGTAGTCGTTTCCATAGAGATTTTCGATAACAGCCCACTCAGTTGCTGCCAAGAGCAATGGAGAGCCAATGCCAAGGTCTATCTCTATGTATGAGTTCAGCATCGCATTAAAGCATGTTGGTCCTTTTCTAGTTAATAAGCATGAGCCAGACTGCAAAAGAAATTTTTCTGTTAGCGTTCCTCGAGAATCTGTTCTAGTACTTCCCCATAATTGGTGGCGAGCGTTAAAATCATCAACCAACAGGAATGGCTCGGGAAGCTGATCAATGACTTTTTTCGAGTTCAGTAGTGGACAGGCAATGATGTGGTAGGATATATAGAAAACATAGGGTTATTACTCTGCTAAAAGTTGAGGCTCGTATTGTCACTGCCACTCACTCAGCAGCCAGTAGAAGACGTACCGCGAGGGAGAATTATAGAGGGAATCGAATTCTGGACCACAATAGCAACACCACCTGATGAGTACGCATTGACTTGCCTGTCCTTCGGGTATGCTCCATATTTGTTTACAAATTTTTTATGTGTTGATTTTAAGTGTGTTTCTGGTAGGCAAAACATGTTTGGTTTATATTGAATGAGTATTTCATATATATCATCCAGATTCTTAAGTAAACCTCGGAAGTTCCAGAATATAATCCTCTGCCTCTGGGGTACTCCCACAGCGCCTCTGACGCTGAGAACCCCGGTGTCACATCGTCATAGCTTCCGGCGGATACGCGGATGCAGATGTGCATTTCCAAGAAGGAAGATGCTCCCTCTCACTTGTCCGTGTTTTCTCAGAGGTCTGCGAAATGTTTACCTTTGGGACATCGATTTTTCGTGCAGGCGGAGGCTGTTTTGTGAGGGGCCGAAGTGGGTGGGCATCTGCGATGCTGAACTGCGTGCCCACCGTGACGAGACACCGCCCGGCCCACCGGCGCGCTGCATCAGCGCAAGATCTTCCGGAGCGAAACGAAAGGTTCTTCCGGGCTTCCGAGAATGCGATGTTTTCTGTGCTTTCAGTTGGATTCTTTTTTTTTCTCCTCTTGAAATGTCTAACATGTTCGCCAGTAGGTGGCATGTGGCCCGTCACGGTTTGGACGCTCGAGTGGCACTGCAGTTATCGGTTGAATGCTCATGGGTACCGCACTTCACACATGTGAGTTACCCCCGGCTTGTTTTTGATCCGTCTCCGTACTTTCTGACAATTGAAACATATCGGGTTGGGCTATATGACCGGACTTTGCAGTGGATGAACTCAGCTTTTATGGCATCGGGAAGAAAGGCAGTTCAAACGTAAAGACAATATAGGGTATGACCTCCTGTTCGGCGTTCCGCTTTATGCTGATGCGGCGATGGGAAATGACACCTTAATCTCGGAAGCGTTTCAGGAGGTCAGTTTCTATTTCTTGGATCAGATTGCGTTCTGATATGACACCTTGCGCTGTGTTTAGATTTCGGTTTGGAGTGATGGCCACCAGGAGGTGAACAAACTGCTTTGCCTTAGAAAGATGTAAGAGTGGTCTTTCTTTTGCACTTGGTCCGCTAGGTGGCGCCGCCCTGTTTAGCTTGCTGCCTATCGAGCTCCGCTTTCACCTGCCCCTGGCCTAATCCAGGGCTTCGCCCGCCCCTGGATTTCCTCTCCATCGTTTCCGGAAGGCTTCCGAAGCACGTGGATACCATCGGCATCACGGCCCGCTGCCGGGCTGGCCCTTCAAGCGCCTCCAAATGTCAGAAGCGGCGCGGCGCCTCGCTAACCCTAACGCGCCGCGCCTGCACCTCTGCAATGCAGCGTCTCACGAAGCCCCTGCAGCCCAGACCCACTGATGCCGCCACCGCGGGGCCTACTCCAACCGCCCACGCCACCGCGCAAAATCCTGTCGCAACCAACACTGTGAGCGACGCTGGGAGCTCCGGATCGACGGCCGCGGCGCAGCCGGCAGCGTTCGTCGTCGCCGCAGCGTCCACTGCTCGCCAACTCCACGCTCTAAGAGACGTCAACACCTTTGGGCCCATAGACGCGTCGCAGCCGCCTGCGTTCGTCGACGCCGCCGGTGCCGCCGCGCCTACACCAGCCACATTACCCGCTGACACCAAGACCTGCAGCCCGGCACCAGCGTCGCAGATTGCGCCCCAGGCTGACGATTCATCGGCAGACATGGACTTCATGGCGTCCCCGGTAGACGACACTTCATCCCCGGAAATCGGCTGGAGCACCATCGGTGCCAGCCGTAAGCCTGCTTCCGCCACCCGACCCCGCTCCGAGCTCATCACTGTTGGCATACAACTCCCTCCTGGTACCCTCAATCCCAAGCTGCCTCTCTACGACGTGCTCGCCGCAGTCACCTCCGCTGCACAACTTTCCTCCAAGACCAGTGCAGACATCACCCTTCAGGCCTAGCCAGCCCAAAGCCTTGTGTTTTCAAAAACTCATTCTCCTCTCACCGCCCACCTCCTACTTTCTATCACGCACCTTCACCTTCACGGTAAGCCTGTCAGCATCAAAACTTATTCCCCCCATCCTCCCATCTCATGCCTCGGCGTCATCCATAACGCCGGTGGCCACTTCACTCCTGATGAGCTCATGCATGAACTAGAATCTTTCAAAACAGATATTCTCGCTGCTCGCATGATGGGATCCACTCAATCAGTGCTCATAACGTTCGCTGGTACCGTCATCCCCCACTTTGTATATTTCAAACGCGTTGCCTTCCGGTGCCGTCCTCATAAACCTAAGCCTCCCACCTGCACCCGTTGTCTCACTCTAGGCCACCGCGCCCACCAATGCCCCCAGCACAGCGTTCCGGCAAAGTGCCGTCGCTGTGCTGCTCCTCTACCCGCTGACCCTTCCGCTCATGTGTGTGCCAAGCCCTGGTGCGTTCATTGCCAGGTGAATACCCACCCCTCCCTCGACCCCACTTGCCCCTTCCTCCTTGCTAAACAACGCGAGTGTGCTAAAGCTGCATACCTCCGACGCCTAGCTTTGCGCCGGGCCACTCAACCCACCACCCCCTCCTCCTCCTCCTCGTCCTCCTCCTCTAATCATGAATATCCATCAGCTCCGATCACGTCACCACCAGGCTCCTTCGCCGCCATAGTTAAAGGATCCTCGGTGCCAGCGTCCCTCTCTTCCACTACACCACCCTCTCCATCCTTGACTGACGCGAGCCGCTCCTTCGACCTCCGGCTAGCAATGCTCGAACGCCAGCAGCGAGAGCAGCAGCGCATTTCCCACGATCTACAACAGCAGATACATGCCTTGACTCAAACCCTCCAGACAACCACCTCCTCTCTTACCTCCCAGCTTAGCAAGCTAAATGAGCACCTTGCCACGTTCCCCACTCCCTCCTCCAGAGCCCAGGTCGCCCCTTTGGCTGACCTTGTCGAAACCACCACACAGGCACATCACACTCGCTTGGTTCAGCTGGAAACTTCGGTTCTCCAGATTCTTACCACCCTCCAAGCACAATCAAAGCAATTGGAATCTTTCACATCTATGCTCCAATCCGTCCATGAGTCACTGCCCCCGGCAAAAAAGAAGGAACGCGTACCATCGCGTTCCTCTCCACTCTCATAATGGCGTTTGGCGAGGACCTCGAAATTGTGCAGTGGAACTGCCGAAATCTTTGTCACAATAAGACCCCCCTCCACCAGTACCTACTCACCCGCCCCTCTCTGCCTCATTTTCTCCTTCTCCAGGAGACCCGGACGGCCCGCAATGTCCCAGGCTACCGCGCCTACCATGCCACTACGGCCACGCCACTTGCGTCTATTTATGTACGCAGTGACGTGCTCGTAGAGCAAATTGACATCCCCTCCACCCTCCTTAAATATTTAGTTTGTGTGGTTTATTACCACCCTTCTTCCCGCATCTCACTCGTCCTTTTGTCTTTTTACAACCCCCCTGTCACTTCCTCTTTATTCTCTGCTCTGGGCAAATTCCTTCACTCTCTTCCTTCTACCTCCCATCTCCTCTTTGGTGGTGACTTTAATGCCCCTCACACACTCTGGGGCTACCCACAAACCCTCAAACCCGGCCGCCTCCTGCACTGTCTGGCCCAGGAACGCCACCTCACCCTTCTTAATACTCCTGGCTCTCCTACTCGAGCGGGCATTGCCTCACAACGCTCCACGACACCCGACCTCACTTTCTCTCGGGGTTCACTTTCCTTTCACTGGCAGGTGACAGCCGAAACTCTTCTAAGTGACCACTTTCTCATTCATATCACCACATCTCTTTCCCACATCCCTCGCTGTCATCCGGTTATTCACACTGACTGGCATGCTTTTCGCACAAATCTCGCCTCCGACTCCTTTCAATCCTACGACGACTGGACGTCGCGCATCTCTGCAGCGCTCACGTCCAGTAGCCGTCGCGTTCGCTCTCGTTACCCAATCCAGGACCCAGATCCACACCTCATCCGTTTATGGCGTCGCCGTAAACGTCTTCAACGCTCCTTTCGCTCCCAACCACACAATGCCCAACTTTCCTACCGGATCACTGCTCTGCGGGCTGAGATCGTCGCCCACTGCGCCTCCCTCGAGCATTCTCGTTGGAGTGCTCTTTGTGATGGCCTTGATTCTGCATTGCACTCGCGATCCGCATGGTCTCTCTTTAAATTCCTCCTTGGCAGTAAGCCTGCCCTTGCTCCCACTCTAGCTAAAGCCCTCACTCAGGGGACTCCCTCCGAAGTTTTTGATCAACTCGCCTCTCTCTACCTCCCGCCCCCTCTGGCACCCTCCTACCCGGTGTACTCAGGTGGACCTAACCCCGATCTCGACCAATTCTTCACTCTCCGGGAGCTCGAATCTGCTCTGGCTGCTAATTCTACACGCTCGGCTCCCGGTAAGGATGCCATTACATACACCACACTTCGTAACCTTCCTGACTGCGCCAAAGAATTCCTCCTTCAAACCTACAATGAGGCCTGGGAGAGCGGCTGCTTGCCGAGCTCCTGGACATCCTCCCTGATTTCTATGATTCCAAAGCCGGGCAAACCTCCCTCTCTCTCTAACCTCCGCCCAATCTCCCTGACGTCGTGCGTTGGTAAGACCCTTGAGCGAATGGCTCTGACTCGCCTCTCTGATTTTCTTGAGGCACGGGAGTTCTTCCCCCATTCTCTCATTGGCTTCCGACGCCGCGTCTGTGCACAGGACATGTTTCTGATTCTCCAGCAAACGTTTCTGTCCCCTACACCCACTCAAATTTACGCACTTGTGACTGTCGATGTTCGCAAGGCCTTTGACGGTGTTTGCCACGATCACATCCTTTCTCAACTCGCCTCTTTGGATTGTGGCTCCCGCATGTACTCCTATATCCGCTCATTCCTCTCTAAACGTGTGGCTCGCTTTCGAGTAGATACCCACTTGTCTAACCCACACCACCTCACCCGTGGCACTCCTCAAGGTGCTGTTCTCTCTCCTACCCTTTTCAATCTCGCTATGGCCCCTCTCGCCTCCCAGCTAGCTGAAATTCCCGACCTGCATCATATATTTTACGCCGATGACATCACTCTCTGGTGTTCATCTGGCTCTCCCGGTCACGTACAGGACACCCTGCAACGTGGCCTAGATCTCATCGACTCCTTTCTCACCACCGCTGGCCTCTCTCCTGCTCCTGAGAAATCCGAGCTTCTCCTTCTCAACCATTCCTCCTACCAGCGCTCACACAACCACTTCGTCTCTCTCCACCTTTCTGGCTCTCCCATTCCTGTCGTCACACAGTGCAAAGTTCTTGGCTTCCCTTTCCATGCGGCTAAGAATGTGCAAGCCCTCCACCGCGCTGTCACCACCTGCCACTCTGTAACTCACCTCCTGCGGCGCGTGGTCACTCGACGCTCAGGTCTCCACGAGGCTCACGCGTGCCGCGTTGCCCACGCGCTGGCCCTCAACAGTCTTGTACTTTGCACCCTACGCTTCCTTCAATCAGACTCAACTTAACGCTCTCGAGACTGCCCTTGTGGGCCTCTACAAGGCAGCCCTCAACCTCCCTATCACTACCTCTACCACTAAGCTCTTTGCCACAGGCCTCTTCCATCCTCTTCGTTCTCTTATCAGTCTCCATCGTGACTCACAACTTGCCCGGCTTTCCCTTACCCGTCAGGGTCAGTGGTTATTGACTCAAGCGGGTATCTCGCCCATTCCAATCTCCCCGTTTACCTCTCCTATTCCCACCCCCGCTCCCAATCTTCGTATCCTTCCCCTCCCGGCCAACATGTCCCCCGTCCTGCACGCCGGACGTCGTCATGCGGCCGCACAGCACCATTCCCCTCTCTTTGATACCTAGGGTGTAGCTTACACGGATGCCTCCTTCGTGGCTCCTCGAGGTTCCTGCGGCTACGCCCTGTACTATCCACACCTCCCTTCTCCTGAAACCCACACCAGCGGGCCGTATCTACACCCTCCAGACGCATTGTCCCTCGAGGTCCTCGCCATTGCGCATGCCCTCCAGTCATTTGCCCTCCTTCCCTCTCTCCAAGAGTACACAGTCTATTCAGACTCACAAGCCGCTATACACCACATACAGAAACGCACCCTGACCCCTTCTCTCCAACAGCAGGTCGAGCGAGCGGTCTCCGCACTGCAGCCTTCCATCGTTTTCCTCCGCTGGGTCCCTGGGCATTCAGGGATTGACGGCAATGAGCTGGCCCATCAGCTCGCCCGCGACACACTTTTCCGGGCACCGTTGATCCCCTGGCCCAAGCCCTCGGAGGACGGTGGGAGGCTCACCCTTCGCCGCACCATAAAAGAGGTCTACCTTGAGCTCCGCCTCGACAAACGCCTTTACCCTCCTCCTCATCCATCACTCACGGTGCCGGAGTCTCGCCTTCTTCGGCACATTCAGATGAATGCAGTTATCACCCCGTCCCGCCTCTTCCTCTATCGCTATCGATCGGACCCTTCCTGTCCCAACTGCCCCTGCATCTATGCGGACCTGGCCCATTGCCTCTTCTATTGCCCGGCTGCTCAGCAGTCGGGTTCCTTCCCCCCACCCTTTCTATCCATCACCACCTGGCTCGACTGGCTTGGCGCTGAAGGGGAAGAAGAACAGCGGCTTCTGGTCGCCCAGGCGGTCGACATGCTCGGCCTATAAATTATGGTCGAATAAAAGTCTTTACTACTACTACTACTTTTGCACTTCGATACGCAGGCCCCAAATGAGAGCTTCTATGCTTTGTACATTTTCCCAATCATTTTATCAAGGGTTCCAGCGATAACGAAAACAAACATCGTTGCAACTGGGTTGTTATCTACCAGGGAATGTATCATTAAGAAGTGAGGAAAGTGGTGAACGTCAAGTCGGGTACTGGTGGATTCATCTTTGCGGTTGCTTTTCAGGGACCGATCGGGGTCTTTAGATCAGGAGGTACTCATTCAATATGGATATACTGACGGTTCCTAAATGTCGCCTGTGGTTCACCGTCTTATTCACAGAACGGTCCCAGAGGACCCCACTGGTATACAGAGGGGAAGCCCGTCGGCCGGAGCTTCACCATGGCCTCGCGACCGCCACCGTTCATGGTTTCTACCCTTCTCCTTACAACGTATCACCACGGCGCGTATGAGAGCTTCGGTATGGAGGCTAAGGGTCCGTTTTGGCGCCAAGCACCAACACCTGAATACTCAAGGTGCCCCTGCGGGGCACTAATAAATCAATAATACTAATACTAATAAATCTGTAAGGCGGGTTCTCTGCAAGGCTTGTTTTCCAACCAAAAGGTCTCGTCCCAGATGACACTGTTACATTCTTTGTGGATTGCAGTCAACCTTCTGTAGAACTACAATAGAAGCTAGGTATGAAATAGAAGGATATGAACCTTTGTTCCTACCCTGACTACAGTGCAACGAACGTGACATAGAAGACACAGGCAGATAATCAACAGCAACATGAGTTGTGTCCCTGCCTGCGCCCTTCTTTTATGTCCCGATCGTTGCGCTGTAGTCATTGAATATTGTAACCAACTCGCCGAACATTTTACCTTGAATTCGTTCCTGTTCCACAAGTAGTGAGCTACTTCATTCTAAACACTAAAAATTTTCAGCCTAACAACACCTTCGCTCCAACTTCCTCCCTCCACCTTCCCCCGCGCCACCAGCCAGAACGAGAAACAACCCACTTCCAAGAGCACTGTGGTAAGAATGATCTCCCTCTTCCTGCGTAGACCATCCTCAGTTTTCATTCGCTCCAAGAATGTGTTTGTGCCGTTGGAGTTCGACGCCTTTTAGTTGGAAAGCAAGCCTTCAGAGAAGAGGACTTACAGGTTTCTGTAAATGGACGATTCGAAGGTACACCGTAAATTTTAAAAACGCTCAGCTCAAGTAAGCCGCAGCCAATGGTGATGTTCGAACAAACCCCTTTGTTCGAATTAAAGTGACTCCAAACCAATTTGTTTCTGTTGCAGTTGAATATGCGAGCTGGAAGTTTGTTTGCATTCGCCGTGATCATCTGTGGTTTTGTATGAATACTACACTGCACTTCCCACGGTTCAACCGGCATCCAGCTTATATCCTGTCACACAGCCTCAGTATTACTTTTTTTACGCTGAAAGAGGGGGGGGGGGCGAGGGCTGCAGCGTCCAATTGTTATTGCTCCAGTATCTGATCAAAGCTTGCAACCCACAAATCCCGCAGGCACCATGTCTGCGTGCCTTCTGCATCCGTCCTTGTGGCGCTCTTGGCCAACTAACGTCGAATCCAGCGGCTACCGCCAGGAGCCGCACGTTTAGCTCATAGCTGCCGTTCGACCACAGTTCACAACTATGACCAGGTCTGTACTGCGCTCGAAGAGATGATTTATAGCCCGAAGGACGTGCGATGTTATTGAATAAACTTTTCGTGAGTGTGTGTGCATCCTAGCGAAATACATGCTGGGATAGATATTTCGGATTCTATCTGGGCATTTCGCGTAGCCGTCATCGTTCGCGATGGTGACCAATATGTTCGTCGTGAGGAAAGGAAAAGACCCAGAAACGTTCTGAATTCTCTGTTGGCCCACCGCTATGTGGGGGAAGAGAGTAAGGTGGTGGTGGAACGAAGACAGAGGCGCCATTGCGGAAGCTCCTGAGTAATTGCGATCTCATACGGTAAAGCAAATCGGCGCCTTTTGCGTTTCGCTCCACCACGGCCTCCGGCCTCAGTAGCCGAGCGTTCCAATCACTGAGCCAACGGGGCAGATTCCCAACGCGGATTATACTACAGCAACGAAAAAAGACAAAAAACGAAAAGAAGTAACGCGTAGAAAACCCAGCTCGTCATGGAGTCGATGTCGCAAACTTGAGACTGCGAATGTCAGCGTTGGTTGGCTATGAATGCAGCGCCGTGCTCGGGCCACTGCACTTCAGAAGGAGGCCAGAGCCCGCAACCGTGCGGCGGATGGAATAGACAATACGTTCATGATGTTGGCCGCAAAAGCGTCCTTCGGCAGAGAAAGAGAGAGAGACAGAGAAGACTTTACACTAGCATTGACCTCGGGGCAGGGGCTCAGTCAGAGGAAGGGTCTGCCCCTTGCCGGCCCTCCTGCGCAGTGACCGGAGAGAAGATTCTAGAGTAAGCCCCCTCCGCCAGGCATAGGACGATCTTTTCTACATTCGCATTTAGGCTGCGGATGTAGGACTTTTAGGCAACTTGATCAAGGAGATCAATCTGTTCAGCTCCCGGTGATTCGGGGCATTGTAGAGGGGTACGCTTCCGAGATTTCAAGCCTCTGGGTTGTCAGTAAGCTCATAATGCAGAGTAACATAAGGGAAGAAGCGATTGGCCTAAATGTTTCGCGATGCCCTATATTCAGAGTGTGTTAGGAACCTTCGGCATGATTCAGCACATCGGGAGATTCAGATTTCGCGCCACCGACATGAATTCAAAGCAATCGTAGTCGCGAAACTTCACCAAGGCGTGCAGCCAAGACCATAGATGAAGCTCACGCCACAGCCCATTATCATCAGCCTCACTACGTCCGCTGCAGGGCAAAAGCCTCTCCCATTTCACTCCAATTAACCCTGTCCTGTTCCACCTGCGGCCATACTATCCCGGCAAACTTGTTAACCTCGTCCGTCCAATCAAATTTCTGCCGCCCCCTACTACGCTTGCATTCTCTTAGAATCCAGTCCGTTACCCTTAAGGACCCACGGTTACCTTGCCCTCGATTTACATGCGTGTCCACGCCATTTTTTTTTTGTCTTCAGTTCAACTTGGATGTCATTAACCCGCGTTCGTTGCCTGACCCACTCTGCGCTCTTTCTGTTTTTAACGTTACACCCATCATTTTTCTTTCCATAGCTGGCTGCGTTGTCCTTAAGTTGAGCTGAACACTTTTCGTTAGCCTCCAAGTTTCAGGCCCATAGGCGAGTTCCGTTAAGGTGGAACTGTTGTGTACGATTCTCTGAAAGGATATTGGTAAACTCTAATGATCTGAGAGAACCTGCCATATCTGCTCGACCTCATTTTTATTTTTCTTGTTATTTTCCTCTCATTACCCGGATCAGCGGTTCCTACCTGCCGTAATTACCAATTGCAGCACTTCGCTACCAGCTGTGAACTGCCGTGCCCTTCTGAGACGGTTGAACATTTCTTTTCTGCACGTTAACGCCGCCGCGGTGGCTGAATGGTTATGGCGCTCGGCTCCCGGCCCGAAACACGCGGGTTTGATCCCGGCCGCGGTGGTCAAATTTCGATGGAGGCAAAATTCTAGAGGCCCATGTACTGTGCGATCTCCGTGCACGTTAAAGAACCCAAGGTGGTCAGGTGGTCGAAATTTCCGGAGCCCTTCACTACCTTTTCGGCACGTTATGGTTTGGACCCACCATTTTGCTCTCCTTGTGTAACTCATTAACCATGCGTTGCACTTCATCTGATGAGTGCCACATTTTGGGAATGACATTATAGAAATCACATATTACTAAGGTATTTCCTAGTAACTCTTATCTCCAACTTTTGGCAATCTCAGGCCTCTGAATATCGCCTTTAAACAGGGGATGAATAGCACTGGCGAGATCGCGCCCGCCTTCCTGACACCCTTCCTGATTAGAATTTATTGCTGACTTTATGGAGAACTATCGTGCTAACCCGTAACTCATACGTTGGTGGTAAGCTTGATTCCTTTAGCGCTGGGCACGTCGCGCAGCGTCCATGGCCGCTTTCGCTGCTTGTCTCGCCACAGCGCTCACCACCTCTTCAGCCTAAAAGACGCTTTCAGCCGTCTTCCCATCTTTATGTGCGGCCACTTTAAAGAGCCATTCTGAATGTATGTAAGGCAGCCTTGCTATATCCTGACTCCTCCGGCTACGCTAGGCGACCACGGTTGCAGTACTCCAGCTTTATCAGGGAGCTATATGGTGCATCGTTATGAACCTTGAGGGTGCAGCACACACCTAACGTGGTCGAGTACGAAGTGGAAGATGTGCTCTTCTGCTTGGGCGATGTTCTTGAGAGAAAAAGTCTGAAGTGCCAGCGACTGTGACCACGACTTCTGTACTACTGGGACGTAGGCATTCCTGTGCAGTTCGCCTGTCAAGGTGTAGTAGTCTAGGTACGAGAATAGGCTTGAAGGAACCAGGTTTTTGTATATATATTTAGTGCATCCGTTTTTAAGCGACGCTACAAGGTACTTTCTGGCCGCTGCTCGGGTGTGCAGTGCGTGCAGTACATTTGCAAAGGCGGGCAGATCCAGATTATAGACACCTGCATTATATGCATGGATAGATGAAAAGGTGTACCTTTAAAAAATTCGTTGATAGGCACCTACAGCCTCAGAATTTTGGATTTCTATTATTTTTTCATCCATTAAAGCACAGCCTAGGTAGCCACATATACAAGGCCCTCTCCTCCCCTACCCCGCCCCCTTAAACAAAATCAATCGCAACCCCTCCCCAGCTCCTTTTACTGCACTTGTTGGCGGGGCACAGCAGGAAAAGCAGACCACACAATCAGTCGTCCCTGCATTAATTCAGGTATTTTTCTTTGTAGCAAATACCCCGTGAGAAACAAACATTTCGCTTTTTTACGACTTAAAGTGGCCAGAGATTCACTTGTAGACGACCAGAGACAGGAAAATAATAAGCATACAGGCACTATACTAATATATTTTAAATCATAGTCAGTTACGCAAAACATGAACGGGAAAATGCTAAACACGTTCTAGAGCTGTTTATTAGGGAATAACACATGCCACAAAGGAACATATTTCGTCTCCTTGGCATGCGCGGTACGCAAGATGGTGGCGCTCCGGAGGAAGAGGGTCATGCTTCAGTTCTCCTCACCTGAGCATGATCTCGAAGTCCTTTGGGCGGACGTCCATTAAGTTGACGACGTCCCCTTCGGCAAGGTCGCCGAAGAACACGACCACGAAAAGCTCGCTCCTCAAGTCGACGAGCCGCTTGTGGGCACGAAATTTGCGTTCGGAAACATAGGGAAACTGAGCCAGAAATCCTTGACCGTCGGTAAGGCGGCCACTGTCGAGAGAGGTCTCGAGATCGATTTAGAACCAGATGTCAGAAGGTATGGAAGGGAGAGGGGTGCAGTGGGAGAGCATGAAACAGAATTCAGATTCAGACAAGGCTGCTGCCCTCAATCGAACAATATGAAGTTTCCGGACCCAATGCATGGTGCGCATACTGTCACCCGACTCCAAAGCAAGCCACGGAGGTGGGGGCGGAGAATATGATTTGTCTTGATTAACTAAGTCCATGAAAGCCGGCGAGAATATGATTGCTTCTGCTTTACTTTCCCATCGCGGTTAACTGGTAGCAAGAACTTTTCTGTTGTGGCCCGGTTAGAGATAGTCTGGGATGTTTTGATGTTTCGGTATTTGATCAGAACTTTGAATACTGGTAAGCCTTTCGACTTGAAAACTTATGCCAAATTATGCATGTGAGTGTACTTGTGCTTTATTGCCCTGGACAGAGTTCCAACGTTTTCTTCGTCAGGAGAACATTCGGCGCAAGCGAGGCGTGCCGACGTGTGTCGCATGGGCTCCGCGAATTTACGCAACTCCAACTCGACTAATCATCGGGCCACCCAAATTTTTGGGAGAATCGAGAACAAGTCACCAGGACCACGAGGACACAAAATTCATTCCGGTAGGCCCAAATTTTGGACTTTTATCGAGGATAGAAGCAGAGACCACGTAGCAGGGAGTTAGGCCTAACGGTTAGGCCTAACCACCCCGGAGCCCACAGGGGCGCTCCGCCGGACCGGAAGCTCTCGGATCGGTGATATTGGCGACTCGGGCACACAATAACCCTACTGCAAGCAATATGGAACCTGGATTTATCCAGGAACAAGACAATTACCAGGAAATGGAGATCGCACCGACGACCACGTGCAACGGCGCGGGACCGGACGGCGGACCCATGGAAGCTAAAGAAGCAGAGGCCATGAAACAAGGCAACGCAATGAACGTTAGTAGGCGGGCCGTGGAAACAGAACCAGGATTGACAATATACCAATCCAGGAAACAGACAAACAGGGCAAAGCAGATGGGAAAAGACAGCGCCCAACCACTGCTTGGAATCACCAACAGCAGCAAAATGGTGCCAGCCAACGGGGCCGCAGACGGTGCGACGCAACCGGAAAGCGGCAAGGAAGGCATACAAAAGGGGGAGACGAGGAGGTAGACAAAGCAGAAGCTGCCCCCGCTACCCAGGGACGATAGGAAGATCATCATCAGGCCACGAGGCAGACTTAAAGTGCAAGGAATGAAGCCCTATCAAGCTACAAAAGCCATCGTAGAAGAGAGCAATAGAAGTATTAAGGTAGACTTCATAGTCAGACTCAGGCCAGGGTCGAATATCATCATAGCAAGTACTTCAGACGACAACACAGCGAAGAAAATAAGAAACCTCGAGAGCATTCCGTATGAAGGCACGACGTATCAAGTACAAGCCTACATCGCCCTACCCAGCGATATCGCACGGGCAGTCATACACGGATTACCGTCAGGCATGATGGAAGAACTCCAATCGCAGCTCAGATTGAGAACGCAGGACAACAGGATTGTAGCAGCACGAATGCTAGGTAATTCGGAGACGGCATTCCTCTCCTTTGAGAAACCCAACAATCCTATATGGGTCCTTTTTTGTTCGGGAGAGTACCATACCTACCCCTACAGGCCCACGAAGCAGTGCTGCTTCGTATGCGGCATGCAAGGACATCGCTCGGATGTATGCCAGACACCGAGCGCAAAAATCTGCAGGCGCTGCGGAGCAAGCAATCCGAAGGAGGAACATCAATGTCAAGTGCATGGTCTGTGGAGGCGAGCACGTGACCGGCGCAAGGGAATGCATCAAAGACTCAAGTCAGCGGCAGAGCTGAGAGGGCGCCCGCCACAAGTGGCGCAGCAGCAGAGAAGGAGTCGTAGCCCCTCAGCAAGAGACGCCGGCCGAGATGGTTAAGCTCGGAGCGGGACAGGAGTGGCAGTCATCCTCGCAACCAGGAAGAGGTAGCCTTCCGTCAGCGCAGCCGCAGCCGGAGCCGGGGTCGCAGCGGCAGCAGCGGAGGACCCAGGGACGAGTCCTTCCCACCCCTAGACCTAAAACACGGGACACCACCCAAACCACAACAGCAGAAACAGACCAAGAGCGGCGTTAAGGTGAGCTGGGGAGCAGGCCCTCCCAAATCACTTTTTCCGCAAAATAGGCAAAACAATAATGATGACAAAGAGGAAATCATAAAGATTAAGAAAGAGCTAGAGCTCCTTAGAGAGGAAAACAAGCAGCTCAAAGAAAGACTGAGGGAATACATCTGTGAGCAGCAGGCTCTTACAACAGGCACACCGGTGCACGTGCCAAAGCCACCACGCAGTCCAACTCTCCCACCAGTCGTAATGAAAAGTAATGCAGAGAACGGCATGGAAAGCCTTCTACGCAGCATTCAAATCAAATATCACAAATGTAGTCGCAAATGCAGCAGCAACAGTAGGAAAACCGGCATTTTCGTAGCTATATCAAAAGCCAAACAGATCAAAAAATTACAAGCGAAGCCCGGGATACGCTTTACAACGAAAGAAAATTTGGGAACAAAACCCAAACTAGCAACAATGAGACAACGACATGGCAGGCAACAGCAAACTAAATATATGGCAGTGGAACTGTCGGGGTTACCGGCGCAAGCAGGGACTACTGCAGCAATTCATATACACGCAGGGCTCCACCGGCTGATTTAATTCTCTTACAAGAAACTAATATATCTCCGGTTTTAAAAGGATACCAGTGCCAGGAAAATAGACGCACGGCAAAGGAATGCACGGGATTGAAAGTTAAAAGAAGGAGTGAAGAACCGTTGCGCTGAGGTAGTCGCAGAGGTTGTTAATGAAACGGTTGTCCATTGTCCACTTCACGAAGTCACTTTCGCGGTTGCACCGCAGGCCCACCTCCCTGAGGAGCCGTTTTCTGATAGCAGCCGTCGCTGGGCACGTCCACAACAAGTGCCGCACATCACATATGTCCGGTGCAGCGCCACAGTGAGGGCACCTGTCAGGTAGTGGCAGATCTTTGGCACGCCACCGATGACGGACAGATGGTGTCAGAGCCGCCCCTGCCCGAATCCGGCGCACGGATACCTCCTCCTGCCGAGTAAGACTACGGGGGAGAGGGTGCGAACACGGAGGAATTAGAGCGCGTGTTCGCCGGCGCAGAACTTCGGAATCGGAAACGTGGGACAGGAACGGATCTGGGGGAAGAGGGGAAGGTGGCGGATCATCTAATGTATGAAGAAGAGTCATAGCATCCGCTTGAATGTTATGTGGATCCTGGGCATGGCCGCGAATCCAGTGTATGCGCACAGGACATGGATACTTTGCGCAGAGCACATGAATAGATTGTGAAATCTGGAACGTTCGTCGAACAGCCTTCAGCTGTTTAAGGGCGGCGCGGGAGTCGGTGTAAATGTGAACTGTATTAAATGTTGGAACGAGCGGAAGGGAAGCAATGGCATTGTAAATGGCTTGAAGTTCCAATGCTAGGGGAGTGCACGTATCCGCAGTATACGTCGCGCGAGAGTTGAGATGCGGATGAGATGGACTATACACAGCAGTAACTCCCCTCTCTGCAGAATGAGATGCATCCGTGTATAATATGCACCCTTCAGGCAGATACGCTGCTGATAACGACGGGGAAACAGTGGGGCGATTGTCAGTGAGCTGGCAATAGGACCACGGTGGAAGTGTCTTTAAACGATGAAGTTTGAGAGACTGTTTTCGAGCTCTATTTGCCACCCGTTGGTCGATGATCTCACTGAGTGTATTAAGTTGGGCGAACTCCTGTAGCACAGGTATGGGTGTTAAACGAGGCAGATATGTTATGACGCGCATAGCCTCACGATTGATAGCTTCAAGGGAGTCCCACTGTCTGCGGGTGAGACGTTGAAATTGAGCCTGATATACTATCCGTGGCTGAAGGATAGAGCGCACAAGCTGGCGGGCCGTATGAGCACGTGCGCCACCAGAGCGCATAGCTATGCGACGAATCAGACCTAGAGTAGCGTGAGCCGATTTACGGGTGGCTGTCAGCCACGGGGTGCCAGTCCCAGATGTATGGAGGAGAAGACCAAGAATACGAACAGTTTCTACCTGAGGAATCAGAGAATTATGTACCGTAAAATTTAAAGGGGGAGCTTTCCGTAAGGCGGCTTTATTTCCAATTCGAATGAAACATGATTTAGTAGGAGAGAGTGTTAGACCCAAAGGTGGGAGGCGAGATGTCAATACATCCAGCGCGTGTTGAAGGACCGACTGATGAATAGACGCATCTGGATGACAGCACCACAAGGTGATATCATCGGCATATGCAAGCACGCGGATAGAAGGGATGGTCTCTAGGGCTCGAACCAGAGGAATTAAAGCCACATTAAATAATGTGGGGGCGAGAACGGAGCCCTGCGGCACTCCTCTATTGGAAGTGAAATTACCAAAGGGCTTTCCGTGGACACGCACGCTGAAGGTTCGATTTGCTAAAAAGGCGTGAATGGAGAGGAGGAACCGGTGAGGGAGACCAAGAGTTTGAAGGGAGGCAAGAATGGCAGAGTGAAGGATGTTATCATATGCCTTTGTTATGTCTGTAGCGATTACGGTTCGTACAAGGTGACTCTGTGGAGAGTGGTCAAGCACGTCAGCAGCCAAAGTAGCAAGGCCGTCCTCCGTTCCAATATGTGGGCGGAAACCAATTTGGGAATCTGGGTAACAATCATGGGATTCCAGCCACCATGATAAGCGTGCGGCTAGAATGTTTTCATAAAGCTTGCAGATGGTAGGGGTAAGGGAAATTGGACGAAGGGCCGAGAGAGATACTGGAGGCTGACCTGACTTGGGGATTGGAACCACAATAGAATGCTTCCAGTCTCCCGGCATGATGCCAGAAAGCCACACTTCGTTAAAAGTATCAAGTAGGGTTTCCAAAGCCCTTCCTTCCAACTTACGGAATAAGGAGTTAGGTATGCCGTCGTGCCCGGGAGTAGTAGTAGTTTTTAAACGGTCAATAGAGGCCAGCAGCTCTGCCATGGTAGGGTCAGAAGCAATCCCATCGGGGGGCTCTGTTACCGATAAGTCAGGTGGAGACGTAGCGGTGCAGTCATGGTTTGGAAAAAATTGACGGGCCGCTTGTTGTGCAAATGTGTCCTCATCCACATTTAGCGCGAGGCGAATGCTCTCTGTGTAATCTGCAACCTGAGAAGGGCGCTCCATGGCGTGAAACACTCTCCAAAGATGTCGATTGCCCTGCGTAGAGGACAGGCGGGCACACCATGCAGCCCAGCGTTGCCTGCCTAGCCGCTTTGCATAGCGCCGCGCCCGTGCGGTAGCGCGGTGAAGAGTAGGAAGAGCCGAAGGGTCATCGGGGTGACGAGTAGCGTAAAGATCCGCCTGGCGACGAAGAGCCCACAGATTCAAGAGATGTATGTCCCGGTTTGGGTCATCTTCATTTACAGTAGTGGTAATAGTGTGAGTAGCGAGAACATCAGATAGAGTAGACAATGCTGAAGAGGGGTTGAATGTAGATAAATGATTGTCTGCGCGTACAGAATCCCATGATGTTATTCGTACAGTGCGGCGTATTTTCCGTAGACGCGTAGGCGTGAGGGAGATAAAAATAGGGCTGTGATCGCTACCCCAAGTATCAGAATCAACAGCCCAACGAGGGTTACCGGGGCCTAACCACCAAGTCAAATCAGGTGAATACGGGCCACCTCGTGGGCGGGTAGAAGTATTCGGGTGGTTTAAAAGTTGAAAGGAATGATCTGAAAAGCTCCCTTGGATGTGTGAACCCCTTGAGGAATCCGATGGGTAACCCCACGCAGTGTGTGCGCCGTTGAAGTCACCGCCAACTAGAATAGGGATACCCGAGTTGGTAGAACGTAGAAAACGAACCCATCCCAGATTGGGAGATGCGGAGCCAGGACGACTATAAAAAGAAACTAGAATAAGGGGTGTGCGTGCAGGTTTTACGAGAAGGGCGACAACCTCTTGACGTGTGTTGCACCACCGTGAAAGGTCGAGCGGTGTGTGCGGAACTGAACTGTGAATATAAATTGCAGATTTACCTGGGCTGAGGGAGGAGGCGGTGCAACGGCGATCAGGGATAGATGGTGAATGATATGCGCAGAAACCTGAAAGGCGTGGGAGTGCAATATGCTCTTGCAGTAGGAACGCCCATGCCCTCAGCTTTCCGTCGCGAAGGCGGATGTTCACTTCAGAGGCCTTATTAGCGAAACCTCGACAGTTCCACTGCACCAGCACCGATGATGATGCGCTATCCATGACGAGGCCGAAGAGCTTCCACGATGAGGGATGTCACCTGCTTCATCAGCGCTAATATCTTGTCCACTGTCGGGGTAGTCACGGCTAACAGGTGGTCGGCACTTGATTGTGGGCCAGTGCTTACCCTAGGTGATTCCTCTGATGATTGCTCCCGAGTTATGAGAATTCTTCGAGAGGATTGAGAACGACGCTGTTCCCGGCGCTGGGTGAGTTCGTCTAGTCGGCGGCGAGCCTCCGCGATTGCATTGTCTAAAGCTGTGTCTTCATCTGTAGTATCCACATGTGATGGATGCACTGGACGTTTGGGCGTACCATTTGATCCGGGAAGGTGAGCCGCTTGTGCATATGTACGCTGGCGAGGAGACGTATGGTGAGCAGCAGGCTCAGATAAAGGAAGTTCAGGGAAGTCGTTGTCGTCACA
Organism: Amblyomma americanum; assembly: GCF_052857255.1. Lineage (NCBI taxonomy): Eukaryota > Metazoa > Arthropoda > Arachnida > Ixodida > Ixodidae > Amblyomma > Amblyomma americanum. The sequence goes on from NC_135501.1 coordinate 85,629,641, forward strand.
TGCGAGAGCTGCAAAGCGATTACTTGTAGGGACATCCATTTTTGCAGGCGACTTGTGAAACTTCTTCGCTTGCTTCTTCTTTGGACAAGCGGGGGAGCGAATGTCATGGTCCGGCGATTTGCACAGGGCACAATGAGCTGTTGGTTCATTCATGTCGGCCACAGCTGCTGGATTAGGGCAGGTATTTTGCATATGTCCTTCTTTGTGGCAGTGATAGCAAAAAATACGACGAGGTCGGAAGGGCTGTGGTTTGACGATCGCACCGTAGTAGGTAAGGTACTTCGGGAGAGTCAACGGGCCTTGCAGGATGAGCAGGTATGAGCCCCGGCGACCCATAGGCCGTGCTTGCAGTACAACATGAGTTGAGCAGCGAATATTTGCGCGCACCTCCTCGGGAGGGCTCGTGCTGTCGACATGATAAACCATGCAGCGGAGTGTGTCAGGACCAGATGCAAAATATATTTGCACCGGGACATGCTTGCTGTCATCCAGGGGGATCCGCGTAACTGCGCAAAGTTTCTGGGCGTCCATCAAGGATGACAAGTTTACCGTGATGGTGTTCGATGGGCGATGGACGACAAACCCGCAGTAGTTCGAAGAGCCAAGGGCATGGTCAATTGTAGCTTGAACATTCCGGGCAGGGATGGCAGTCATATCAAAGCGCAATGTAGGCTTGATGGTAACGCGGAACGAGTTCGCAGCAGGCGGAAGAGAGCCTTGACTCACGGGAGGCATCTGTGGAGGAGGCTCAGACGCTGGTGACGGCCCTTGGTGGGAATACTGAACTGGCGCGACGGGCACAGTTTCTTGAGGGAGTGCCACGGGCACGGAGGCGGTAGAGCAGTCCATGTCACAGGCCAAAGTCGTAGCATCGGAAGACGGCGCAGGCTGGAGGCCTAGAGGCGCTGACGATTGCGTGGACGTGGAGGCTGCGTCAGGTGGCAACACAGCGGGCATCCGCGTAGCCGTCGTCGACAACGCAGAATCCATGCAGACGCGTAGCGCGGCCTCGCTCGGCAGCGCCGAGCTAAGCCTAGCTTGCCCCTGAGGGTTCCGGTTGGGTTTTCTCACTTGAGAATGCGCCCGCCGTGCCGGGAATTTCTCCGTAGGGGCGTCGTCAGCATTCGGTCGCACGGAGGGCACTGTCCGACCCACGCCACACACGAGAAGACAGCGAAAAGCGAAAACACAGACCTAGAAGCAGACACGTATCCACCCAGTAGGTCTTCGTCTTCTATTAACAACGACCTAGTCACCCATAGGGCATGAAGAAATTTAGGACACGGGGATAGAGCACGTTATAACGGAGGTTATTCCCAAAAAGAGGCATAAAGCCAAAAGCGCTTTCATAGTAAACCTATATAGCCCACCTAGACAGAATAAATGCAATTTCAATAAGCTTTTCATGGAGGTGGGAAGACTAGCTAAATCCAACACTCTGCTTATCGCGGGAGACTTTAACGCGAGAGACCCCAGCTTGGGCTACCATAAACGAGAGAAAAAAGGACAACTAATCTGTATAGCAGCGGAAAATGCAAACTGCACCCTACTAACAGATGAGAACCAACCAACGCGACTAAGGAACAGCGTTAGCCCAGACACGTGCCCAGACCTGACTTTTGTCAGAGGACCGCTGCAGGTCGAGTAGGGGAACTTGCTGGAGAACATGGGAAGTGACCACTATGTAATCAAGGTCACCCTTGAAGCAGATAATACTAAAAGAAACATTGGAACCGCCCTCATAACAGACTGGGACGCTTTCCTGGGCGATTGTGGGCAGATGCAAGGCGCAATCATCTCAATAGAGGAAGGGAGCAAGCAGCTGAAAGAGTTGCAGGAACAAAACACGCAAGAGATAGCCCGAACGGTAGTCACACCGGAAGTGGATCCGAGGCTGCTTAGGCTATGGGAAGCAAGGCGAGGGCTCACAAAGAAATGGAAAAGACAGAAGCGTAACAGGAAGCTACGACTTAAGATCCCAGAGGTCACCAAGAAGGCAGAGGAGTATGCGGCACACCTGGCCAGACAGGGGTGGGAACAGTTTAGCAGCTTTCTGAATGGCACCCTTAGCACGGCCAGAACGTGGAGGATACTCAAAGCCCTCATGGATCCAACAAATACCAAAGCATAAAGTGGGAAAGCAATCCAGAGGCTGGTCCACAACAGCAAAGAGTCAGATGAAGAGATCCTGGAGGCGGTCAAGGAGTGCTATGGCACAGACAAGTCGCAAGGACACCAAGGAGAATATCAAGGGGAGGAGAAACCGCACCTCGAAAGGCCGATAACCAATGAAGAGGTTTATGCGGCCATCAGGGTGGTTACCAGAAACAGCAGCAGGAGCCGATAAAATCAGAAACTCGCTAATTCGTAACCTCTGCGATGAAGCGGTGATGCAACTCACATACTACCTCAATACACTGTCGACAGAAGGCACACTGCCACGGGATTGGAAGCATGCAGAAGCTGTGATGATTCCCAAGGCAGGCAAGAAGTTGGAGATTAACAATTTGCGCCCTATCTCGCTCAAGTGGTACATAGGAAAGCTTTTTGATAGCGTCATCACAACGAGAATACAATACCTGGAAGATGAAGATCTGTACCCGCACAGTATGTTCGGCTTCAGAACAAATCTATCGACGCAGGACATCCTGTTACAGATAAAGGAGGAAGTCGCTGGAGCCGCCCCAAAAACAGGGGAGAAGATCATCATGGCACTGGACATCAAGGGCGCGTTCGATAACGTCAGCCATGACTCCATCATGGAAGGGCTAACCACCACCAACTGCGGAAGAGTACACGACTACGTAAGGGCCTTCCTGTCAAACCGCACAGCTACGGTTGGACTAGGGGACCTACGCAGCAAGGTCTTCGAAACACCAAACAATGGCACCCCGCAAGGCTCAGTGATCTCACAGGTCCTCTTCAGCATAGCCATGATTGGGCTAGGCAGACAGCTGAGCCAGATAGAGGGGATACAGCCCGCTATGTACGCCAATGATATAACGATCTGGATCAGCCAGGGCTCCCCAGGGCAAAAACAAGATCTCCTGCAGCAGGCAGCCACATGCGTGGAGAACTACGTCAGAGAGAGAGGCCTGGCATGCTCCAACGAGAAGTCGGTAATTCTACGAGTGGGCAAGAGACCATCCAAAGAAATATACAGCATAAAAATTGAAGGGGAGGTCCTCCCAGAACGCAACATGATCAGAGTGTTGGGAATGTGGATTCAAAGCAGCGGAAAGTGCAGCCACACCGTAAGCCTTCTTCAACAATCAATGCAACAGGTCAGCAGAACGATCGCCAGAGTATCACAGAGATTTGTCATGAAGGAGAGTGACACGATCAAGTTAGTCCAGAGCCTGGTGGTCAGCCGCATAACATACCCCCCTACCACAAGATGACACAGCACGAAAAAGTATAAGCAGACACTTTAATCAGGAAGGCTTTCAAGACGGCCCTAAATCTACCAAGAAATACGTCAAACGAGAAGCTCCTCAAGTTGGGAGACCACAACAGGTTTGACGAGCTAAAGGAAGCTCAGATAGGGGCCCGAATGTACAGGCTCCAGCAGTCAACCACCGGCCGAGCGCTCCTCCGAAGGCTGGCCTACTTAAGTGAAGAACTGGAAGATAGGGTTGCGGGCATACCTGATAACATTCGCCAAACAGTCAGGGTGTGCAGTATGTAGAAAAGCACTTAGCTGAATAAACAAACGTAGTATACACAGATGCGGCTTTGCATCGATGGAACAGAAACACGAATGAACACAGAGTAGTATCAGTGGTGGTGACCCATCAAGGGGACCTAGTCACCAGTATACCACAAAGCGGCTGCAGAGTATCCGAGGGTAAGAAGCTGCTGTTGCGCTAGCAGTAGCTGAAGGATACCGCAGAAATAAATCGCTCACAATAATCACTGACTCCAAAGAAGCATGCAGGCACTGCACTAATGGTAGGATCAGCAAGGGAGCGCTACACATCATCCTCCAGACGGGACCCCCGAACAAAGAAATTCAGCACAAATTTTTCTGGGTGCCGGGGCACACCGGGGTGACTGGGAATCAGAGGGCCGACGATCTAGCTCGCGAGCTTACCAACCGAGAAGATACATCAAGTGACCCTGAGCCCACCACAACGGTGGAACCATCGTACGCGGAAATCATAAATCACTACAGAGGACAGAGGATAGCGTATCCTCCAACACACCAGCTATTAACGCAATATGAGGCAGTCGGTTGGCATAGACTGCAAACAGGAACCTTTCATTACTTACACATACTTCAGAAAATGTTTCCGAACCAGTACGCGGACACATGCAAGTGGTGTGGAGCCACCTCCACTGTATACCATATTACATGGGAGTGTAAAAACAATTATTCATTCCATAAGCTAAAAGAGCCCAATGCGGAACAGTGGGAGAGCCTGCTCACCAGCAGCATGCTGGCGGTCCAAAAAGGACTGGTCCAGCATGCGTATCAGGTAACAATGCTCAGTGAGGCCCAGGAATAAGGGCACCACCCCTGGAAGACTCAGAACTTCAACATGAAGACACCCGGGTCCCGCTAAATCAACCAATTTTTGGCGCCAATAAAGTTTTTTCTCTCTCTCTCTTCGTCACCTCCATTTGGGTTTTTCTCTCTGGGGACGTCAATATTGCCACTTTACAATTTCATACTCCCTGTTGGTATATGCTTTGTGGTTCCTAAGGAAATGATGGTACGTTTTCTCGCCCTTTCAGAAATTCCGTAATAGGTGTTCTCGTTTACAGCTAGCTCCTAATTAACCTTTTAGGTCACTAACTATATTTCTGACATTACTGATGATAACATATCGTCACGTTATGCACGGAGCAAACATCTTTGACTGCGCTGCGCAATTTCCATTTTTTAATCAGGGCTCCTTAAATCTGCTTTTCACCTTTCTAGAAAACGTTTTGGATGAACTAGAACAAAGGACTTTCATGCAAATTGTAAACTTACCAGCTTAAATGTCTTATTTTATAATTTATTTTCACACAGTCGGTAACTTTATGACTGGATGAACAATTATAAGGGCGATTACAATACTCCCTAATGCGAAATTTTGGCGCATCTTTCACTGCTACAGATGCGCCTAGCACCTAACTTTCTGCCACACCCTACCGCACTTGTCTTCTCTTATACCGAGTCCGTTCCCCTTAATGCCATCTGTTATCGCACCAACGCATCACATGCTTGCAGGGCATTTCTTCTTGATTTCGAACAGGGTGTCAATTATATGCGCTGCTTCTCCGAAGCACTTTCCTTTCCTCTTTTTGTTATCGTTAACTTATAATTTTCCTTTCCATCTAGCTTGCTGCATTGTTCTCAATTGAAGATGGGACCTTTTCATTAGCATCCATGTTTTTTCCCCCTGGGGTGAGCACCGGTAAGATACAGGTAGCTGTACTTTTCTCTCGAGGGATATTGGTAAACTTCCATTCGTTATCTGAGAGTACCTGTCAAATATACACCATTCTTCTGTTTTTCACTCTCATATCGTCCATATATGCAGCCTTTACCAGCCCTAAGTAGAAGTATTGAATTACCACTTCCAGTGTCTCGCTACTGATTGAAAATACTGTTCTTTTCCAAGACTGTACAGTAGTTTAGTTTTCTGAATATTAATTTTTAAATGTATTTCTGCATGCAAAAGTTTATTAGATGAAAAATCACTACTATAGCAAAAAATGGTTTTTAAATGACGTCATTTCTGAATTTGAGGTGCCACGCCGGAGCGACGGAGTTGTGGTAATTAACTCTGCAGCAAAACACTATTGTCAACAGGAATGTTTTGCGCCACAAAAAAACCCATGACAGGAACCTCTCTCATAACAGAACCAATGAGAGTCACTTCTGAGGCATTAAAAGAGGCATGCTAGAAGTTTGTGACGCGAGAGAACACACGACAGGCAGCTCTTTGTCGCGCAGCACGACTGTGTCGTACCAGAGTACCGTCGGCACAAATATGCCGCGCGACAAAGCCCACAACAGTCGAGGCTCTCTGCTCTCTGTTGTGCGGCACAACACTTTCTCTGTCGCACGACAATAGCTGCATCAGATATTTGTCGCGTGACAAATCCTGCGAGAGGCACTTTGTCGCACATCAAAAGAGAGCCGAAACATCTGTCGTGCGACACACCCTTCTGCAGTCATATTAGTAGCCTGACAGAACCCTCGACACGAGCCTCTGTCGCACGACAAGAACAAAGCACAAGAATAAATTTCTACAAGGCATAAGAATGGACGCTGTGCATAACACAACTGGAGTGTCATGTAAGAAAAAAATATGAACTATAAATTATGAAGTTTTCCAGACATGTGACATGACACCAGCATTTGGCATCAGGAAACGGGAAGTGGACCACGTAAGATGAGTTCATGCTCCCTTTATCTTAGAAAGCTGGTGCAGCCATATTTTCGGCACCCTGAAAAAAAAAATAAACGCTGATATAGAAAAACCAAGATAACCTAAATAAAAACATCTGCTAGTCATCAAAATCACCACATGTATAGTCATCCGCAGGGACGAACTGATGACAGAGCACGGACGGATGCATGGATAGAGAGAGGGTAATTTCAAGCATTTGAAAATCAGATGGTGGTCGGAGTTATTGGAATGAGAAACTTTTTTCCCACTCTTTTTCTTTTACTGCAAGATGGGCTCTTGAATCAATCATTCATTTGACCTTTAGGCTACAGGCTATTCGACTCAGGCAATCCTCTCTCCACGCCACGTCCCTGTTTACAATAAAACAATCAGCCATATTTATTTCGACCTCAGAAATGGGGACACCATAAGAAAAGCCCCACTAAGCTTGGCAGCCTTCTGGGCGCAAAAAACGCACAATACTAGCAGAGAGAATAATGCAAAAAATAACGCATTCGAAATACATTTAGAGGTAGAGATACAGAGGGAAAAACATAAAAATAAACATATAATGTTGACTAGAATCAACAATAATAGCATTTTAATACAGTATCCAAAAATTATTCACAACTAGAACAGACGGGAAGTCTAGAAAGCAACAGAAACTGTGTGACACAGATATTACATTTGAAGCCCAAAATTATGTTACATAAAGTATTTCGATGGCTTCTGAGCACAAATGAATTTACTGAGATAGTGCAAAAAAAAAACCGCCACGGTGGCTCCTGATCAGGGCGCTCGGCCGCTGATCTGCATTTCCCGGGTTCGAAACCGGCCGCGGCAGCTGCGTTTTTATGGAGACAAAACGCTTATGCGCCTGTGGGCTGTGCGATGTCAGTGCACGTTTGAGATTCCAAGGTGGTCGAAATTATTCTGGAGCCCTCCACTACGGCACCTGTTCCTTTCTTTCAATCCCTGCTTTTTCCCTTCCCTAACGGCGCAGTTTAAGTGTCCGCCGTTATGTGAGCCAGTTAATGCACCATTTTGTCCCCCCCCCCACCAACTTTCATTTTCGCTTTAAACTCCGCTTTGTGGTATGAGGCCAATTTCTCAGAAAAATTTAATGCCAGATTAAAACAGAAAATTAGTACACTGTCCTAAGTAGGATTGTGTTCTATTTTAATCAAACGTGAAAACAACTCGATTTTATTTTATTCTTAATTTTCGCTAGATATACATCTCAAGCCAGCAGTCATAACTTATAGAGCATCCCAATTCAATTTTCTTTTGACGTTATACTCAAGAAGGCAGAAACCTTTGCAATGAACAAAAAGAGTTACCATGCCATCAATTGTCATTGCGTATTAGGAGAACGACCAAAAATCATCGTTTTCATACAGGCATCTTTAAAGAAAAAACGAACCAGAAAGAATTCAAATCGCACCAATTTATTTTCTCATCGCTCACGCCACCTTACATAACTATTAAAAGTGTTCCGAACATCTTGAGGTGCTTTTGTGAGCGTTTTAGTTAGAAATACCAATACAAATAGGCACATATACTACCAAACAGTTGTTTTAAGTCTAAACCTATAAAAAAACAAGGAAAATGACAAAAAATGCATTTAGTTTCAGTTTCTAAAACGTGCAAGGGGCTACAACTTTAGACCTATCTTTGTAACGCTGTATTCAGAAGCATTGTTTCTGTTTGTTTTCATTGAGGAATGGATCTTCGTATTTACAACACAATATGCGAAAATTGAGTTTGATCAGAAATATTGCTTTTTTAAAAGTGGCCTCAAACCTTATGGGTCGAAAGCCACAGCGTTACTGCCCATATGTGCGACTTTCCTCATTTATTTCTTCACATTAAGTGATCGGAGAAACAGTCTTACTTTTTCAACGATGGGCTGCACGTACAAAACTCACTTCCGTATTTAATATAGAAAGTGCGACCCTTACACGAGTGTATATGCATGTACGTTAGTTCCTTTGTAGTATTAGTTGATGAAGATGATGTGCAATGCACATCGAGTCCAGTGACAGTGCTGTCGTGCATTGGTCAGGGAAGCTGATCCGCTTGCGCCGCCGCGGGTTCAAATCCCAGTCGCGGTGGACGGGAGAGTTGCCGGTAAATTTTTGACGCCAGCATGTAGTTCGTTTACATTTATTTGGCACAGTGAATAAAGAGTTTTCGTGGCGCTTCTGGACTCACCGAGTGAATAGGCTTTTGGAAATATTTATTTCATTTGCGCAGTCACAGCGGCCGTGATGGCTAAGTAGCGAACGAACTCTTGCACTGAAGGAGAGGCCGTCGGTTTGAGTTGCACCACCGAGGCCGCCACACGAGGTACGGGATAAATAAAGAAAAACTGTCCTGCGTAAAAAATCCAAGGTGCTGAAGATAATCCATGACCCTCTAACTACAATGTCTAACAAAGGGTAAAAATAGCGCTAGTTTAACACCAACCACGCAGACAGACGAACAGGACAGGCGCTGACTGCAAATGTGTTTAATGAAGGTCACATGTTGCATATATATAGCCCGAAGACGGTCAACGCATGCGCGTGTTTACCTTTATTAAGACAATGCTCCACCAGCTTGCCAAGCGAAACGTACGGTTCAACGAACCTCAGCCACAACGTCATTAAAATCTCGTTTTATTTGGTTGGCTTTGTGGGCGTTGAACGTCACAAAGCATCTGAGGCTATGAGGGACGCCGTAGTGAAGAGCTCCGGGAATTGCGACCACCTGGGGTTCTTTAACGTGCGTTGACATTGCACAGTACACGGAAGCTAGGATTCCGCCTCCATCAAAATTCGACCTCAGCGGCCGGGATTGAATCCGCATCTTTCGGGTCAGCAGTCGAGCGCAATAACCACGGAGCCACCGCGCCGGCCTTCTTGTAATCTGTATACCATGAGTCCAATACGTATGCAAGCAAGCAATATCTTAAAAGACAGTGCCCTAAGCAAGTGAAACAATTGTGCGCTGTTGAGAGTCGCATGGTGTAGTAATCAAATTTTTATGCGGTCTGGAAACTTTCCCATTAAAGAATAACTAGTCAAGCTTTAACCACGGTGTCCGAAATAATGTACGAATACGTATGTTGTAAGATACCCGGCTGAAATGTTAGCACCGAAGCACAATTTACGCACCCATTTTTGCCACCTTTAAAGAAAGCCCGCTAGATACGAAATCTACCAAGCGAAGGGGGGCCACTTCAGCGTTGCAGGACGGGCCTTGGACAACAAAACCCAATTGTCTTTGCGGGCGCTGTGGCCAACGCGGATAGCGCATGGAGAAATACTGTGGCGGGGAGAGGCAGCTTTTGTATTTCGCGGGCTACTTTTTAAAGACGCTAAACAAAAATACTTCAGTGACACCTCGGTGCAAGAATTTCACCTATAGTCGGATACAACATACGTCTGCAGTGAAGCTCCACCCACACAAAGCACTGGCGCACTGAATTCCTCCACCACAAAAAAGTAGTCCGTCGTTAAGACTTCTCTTTTTGGCTAAGCAAGAAGCCGATCGCGACAAAAAAAAGTTATAACCTCTAGAAATTTGATACCTGGCTTGCTTAATAAAGTAAAACATTAAAAAGCTAATTTCGTTTACTTTTGTTACTGGATAGCGGTGTAATACAGAAAGCCGTGCAGCATGGCGTAGTGTTAAGAACGGCTGTTTTGTTAAGTTGTATCTGTAGCGGTATTTAAAGGCGATCCTGACACTTCATTACTGAAATCGATATTTAATATGTTAGCTAATAATCATCATAAGATGGATATGAATAAAAAAAATTGGATGGGGCAGTTAAGCTCCTTCTTAAGCGTTAATGAATTAATGCCCATATACGAGGAATTGGTCATTCTCGGCTTTACAGTCATATGTCGCTGGGAGTCCTCGTGCTGCTCCTGGCGCAATGGTGCTGCGGTTAAAGTAGCCATACGACGTAGGTATAGCATGAGGCCTTTAAAAAATTCTTTGCATGCAGAGTATGAGACCCTGTGACTACTGAACGCCCGCCAAGATCGCCGAATTCGTAACATTTATTATTTCAATCTTATCTTAAACTTCTCCAGAAATGCTCGTTTTGATGCGATGGTGTCGCAACGCAGCGGCCTTTTTCGGCAGCGCAAATTAGGTGGCATCCAGATTGGGCGCTGCCACTCTGATTGGTTGGGCGTATGCATATTGTTCCTTTATACTCGCGAAATGCACCCGAAATATGATGTCTGATTACTGAAAGCTTATCGCATGCCACAAAAACTGGAAAGAATCAGTGAAAACCAACGAACACTATTACGAATAACTCTTGGGGGAACATTTTCCATCTCGCTGTCAACCTTCATGGGGGCGAGCGCTGTTCAAACGAAACGTTTGCTCAAACCACACCAAGAAGGCCGCGAAAAAAAAAATGGCCCGACGACGCACCTTGCCCAGAAATGTCAAGAGAAAGGCCGGAGAGGAGAGCAACAGCCTACATCCTTCCAATGCTACCAAGAAAGAAACATGGACGCCGCGTACACGGGATGAGGACGGCGTCAAAATGCGCAGCTGTGGGCTGCCCTGACAAGGCAGCAATTGCATGCAAGCTTCCGCTGCGTGTTCTCTATGCGCCATCCTGATTGGTTGCGCCCGATCTCAGTACTTGGTGAGTGAAATGTGTGAATGAAACGTGTTCTCGCCTGATCATTTCATTTTCACAGGGAAATTACCTTTCGTTGCATGCTCCAATTTGAATAATTCTTTTTGGCCCTGATCTCTAGAATGCATGACGGATCTATTTGAATATATTAATCGGTAGTGAGAAAAGCATCGCAGTGCCCCTTTGAGAGATGCGCCACTGCCCTGCGATGGCAGGTGCTGTCACCGGTGGGTATAGTGCGACCCAAGTTGGTCTTCCCGAGCAACCTGTCACTATCAGCCATTAATTTGACTGCCTTCTCCTAGGGCGGTTAGTTTGCTCACATTCCAATGTGCAGGCTGCGAAGACCCCACAGTGTTACGTGAGCTAGCTCGCACAACTTGGCTGCATCTCCGGGTGTGGCTGGCTGAGCCACCCTATATTTATTGCTCACATCGCCGACACCGGAATTTCTGCGTAACGCGGCCTTTAACGCTATCGCGTTAAAATACTGCAGGTTAGGCCACACGACTCTCAACTACCCACAGTTGGTTTCACGGGGCTAGGACTTCAAGTCTCCTTTTAAAATCATGCTGAGTTTTGCTAGGGATACCTTATAGCCCTTTGGAGCCGACGCCGCCGCGACGGAGTCTGCGGCGGCGACCGCTGCGGCAGCCGCGAGGAGCGACCACCTGCGCAGCGTGTGACGTCACCCGATTTCACGCATGCGCATAACTCACCAGTTCGGCTCTGACCCGCGTAGTGAAGCTTTTCGCTTTAAAAAATCACACTGCAACACACCACGACCGCGTATTTTTCAGGGATAAAAGGGTGATATGTCCGGACTAGAAAAGCCTGTAAATACTAGGCGCTGTTGGTAACGAACACTGCTGGCAACTGATGACTTCCAAGATCATTTCGAGCGGAAGCAATTCTGTACATAACCACCTATACCGGGTGTTTAAGCGAACACTTTCAAAAATTTTCAGAAGTAGGCTACTTGGGGTAAAAATATGGCGTTTACGGCGAGCAGAAAACAGGTGCACTGTCTTTAGTAGTAAACTGGTTAACAAAATTTTCATCATTAACTTTTTAAGTAAGAGAGTCAGGCGCATAATAGCAAGTAGACATCTGTAGCCGGTCGTTATACTAATAGACATATCCATATTTAGGTTTTCTAAAACGCCATTAACCTCGCCGCTGTGGCTCAACAAAATTTGGGTTTTTCAATCAGTTACGAGCACTGGAGGTGTTGCTTCGCCTGCATGCTTTGTTAACCACATGTATTATCACATGATGCTGCCAAATTTTGTAGAGCCGCAGAGGCGAGGGTGATCCCGCTTTCGAGATTCTAACAAATAATAAGGCTATTACTAATAATCGGATACAGATCTCTAATAGCCACTCGGCTCCTAACTCTACTAATTAAAAATATAATTATTAAATATAAGTTAATCAGCTTACCGCTTGAGACGAGTTACCGGTTTTCTGGTGTCCACCAACGCTTGTAATATGTCGTAAATGCCATATTTTTGCCCCAAAAGCCTATTTTTCAAAAATTTTGAATCTGTTCGCTGAAAGACCCGATATTACTAGTGACAACCTTTACTGCAGCATATGTTTAAGGTGTTGTGCTGCGTTTTCCTCCTGCAGAGAGGGGTGATGTCAAGATTTTATTAGAGTTCCACTTCATTCTGATTCGTTTCTCTCTTATTCCTTCTCCCACGCCCTCACAGTCATTGGGACGTTTCGGGAGAAGATTTTAACAGAACTGGCCGTATATTATTGTTCCGCAACACCTTCGCATTAATTAAATGCCTTCCTTCTGCTGTTAACATACACACTGGGTCCAAGTGGCGCCGTTCTGGCGTGGACACGGGGCGCAACTAACGGCAAACTAACTCTTGTTGCTTTCCGCCCGTAGACAGTTCACACATCTTTGTTAATATTTGCGGCCACTGGTGGCTGATAACTCATGCGTAAGAATAACAACGGTGCAGCTTTATAAGTTAAAGGACGAGCAACCGCGAATTCCAAATGTTTTAAGCTTGATTATCTTCTGAGCAACCACCATCAGAACGCACAAAAATTTGCACACGTATTTAATCATTTACCCTCTGTACAATTGTCTCAATCCGCGACCAAATCCTCAAGCTTAATTTCTCTCCAAAGCATGTATCAGTCGTCTTCAGCTGTGCTTACGCCGAACGCCGTGAAACACCTCGCAGCAATTTTTCCTTCCCTCTCGATTATTTGTTTATACCACCGAGCAAAAAGGGATTGCTATCTAGTATGTAATCCGCTTTTTGGCCTCAAATCTCTCAACAAGTCATATATACAGGGTGATTTTTTTAACTGGTAACAGGTGAATTTTATTTTAAAAACTACGACAGATACCATCGGCGCGGACTGCACAGGTGGACGTTAGAGCTAGGCGGACATTATGTGCGTGAAAGAGCTCAATAATAAGACGAATAATTGCCTAAAATGAAACTTTCCATTTTGCGTTTTAAGGAGCCATGATATATTGCGAAACTGAAGTGCGTCAACATAGAAGATGAGTCCTGTTTAAATTTTTTTTAATCTGCAATGTGGTTAAAAATATCGAACTTCAAGAATGTGTATTCGTGAGCTCAGTTATCACTCACTCACGGCGACCTGTTTATACGTTACTGCTGTCGCCAATGAAAGCAACCATCGAACTGACCTCATATATCGTGATTAAGCAGCAGAGTCCGATTATTCTTCTGTCTACTGCACATTCATTCCACCATGAGTGAGAGAGACGGCCCCGCGGTCCAGGATATTTGACGCTCCTGCGCACAGACAACGCGATTACGAGGCGCGCCCGCATTCGGACCCTGAACCTCTCCGTTCTTGAAGCATCGGCACCACGTGAACGACGAGAAGCCCACTGCGAAATTGCCCGCAGCGAAAGTACCAACGTTCGAGCACGGCCATTTTCGAAAGAGAGAGAGAGTCGGCCGAACGAAGACGCTGCACTGCATCCGTCCACGCTTCGCACATCCATCGAAACAACGTAAAGTCCTCAATAAACGAGTTCGCTTTTAAATTCAGTATCCAGCTACAGTGCTGACACTTAAGTTGCATCCATTTCAACTGCGTAGTTATTGCGAGGTCGGCGCCGTAATCTAATAACATGAAGCAATGCACTAGCTGCCAGGCAGAGCCCATTATCCAAAGCGCAGGCAAACGTCAAATCAAGCCACAGCCGCGATCAATTTTGACCTGCAGCGCCCAGCATGACACAATGACATCCGCGCGACTGCTGACATTTCTCTGCGGAAGTACTTGTACGACAGCCACGCCGATGGGTCGTAACACACCGCGGTGAAAAAAGATCAGAGCTGCCCATTACTCACTTATTGAGCCTGTGTATCAAGGCCTGTTATTTTCAAGCGCCAGCACTGAGCTTCGTCGCCATGGTTTGCAAAATATGCTCTCCAAAGCCTCCGTCTTTGCATCCCGTACCCAGTACATATTGAGTGGGTGCCACGGGATCTGCTGACCTATCAAAGCTAGCCAGATTTAGCGACCCGCCTTGCGAATACAAAATCATCACCGCCTCGGCTCCTTCATTTGGACAACTTTACCCTCCTTTCATCAAGAAAGCAACTCCTCCGGCGCCGCACACGTGCTCTCATCCCTCCGTGTGCGGTAACCCTCCCCCGCGGTCTTACGCGTGCAGAAGAGGTTGCGCTTAGGAGGATCCAAGTCGGGGTTGCTCTCACACCAGCCGGCACTCTGTAGTGGCCTCAGTACCGTGACTTGTTTCCTCGGCCAGGGCGTCCAATATGTAAACACGAGGACATTGAAGCCGGCATATATCACTTACTGTGGGACTGCCCAGGTCTCAAGCCTTCAAGGATCCGGCACGTGATGGTAGCAGGTCTTTCACCAAGCAACCCTTCTTCATACATTGCCTGGACGCAGGGATCGTAGCATCGTTCTCTACTGGACGTCATCAAATCAGTTAATCTTTTTCCATTCATTTAATCTCTACTACCTCATTCATCACACCTTCACCCATCCTTGATGCCCTGGGCAATAAATTTGGCTTAAAAAAAGAAAGACTCCGTCTTCGTTCCTTGCGTATACAAGGCACTCACAAAACGCGCACGGAACAAAAATTTTTGGTTACCGCCTTTCTAGGCAGCAGCGGCAATGTAAGTTCACACGATGGGAATGAGGTGGCGCTAGCTGTCCAGGGAGATTAAAGTTATGGTGTCTTCGACTGGTCGCTTTAGATCGCTCTAGAGCGCTCTGAGAGGCGACCGCACATTCGCTGATCGAAACCGGCCGCTCTGAATGCTTTCGACTGGTTCTTTCTGAGCGCTCACTTCAAGGTCAGGGAGCTCTGATGCGCTCCGAGAAAAAACTCGGAGCGGCTCCGAGATGAGTCACGTGACAGAGCCACTTCCGCCATTTCGCGAAAGCGGTGCGATGGTTCGGCGTCCCCCACGCGTAGGCATAAGCAACTGTACGCTTTTGACGCAGTCACGCTTGCTGTGTTGCGTTTTGCAGGTGCCGCGCTGTGTGAGGCAAAATGTTCAAGAAACGCCGGATAAGCATATGCTAGGAACTTGGTCTGTGTTGCTGTCGCATGACAACAGCGATTCCAGCAGCATCTAAGACGAGGACGACACAACAGACACAAAACCTCCTCAAAATCGCACAGAAATATCCCATCAAAACATTTGGAATCCCCCAGGAGGTGCTCATTTTTCCCGCACACATCCAAAAAAGGTCCCCGCAACTAGCCGTGTCCAAAAAGTTGTGGGTCCCAGGGAAATTCGCGAGAGGTTTATGCTCGATTTCTCGACTCTGGCTCAATAAAATGATTTCTCCTTTTTTATGTAGACATTAGGCGTCAAGCGCACATATGTGCCAAATTTCAGACACATGCTTACGTTAAAGGTGGTTTAGTACATCTGTCCACTCGAGTAAATGCATGCTAGCTCGGCCATTCGGACTTGCCTTTTTACATGAAATGAGCTTTAACGAGGTGAAAAGTCGGTCTGGTTGGTGCATGATCCCCTGACGGGACACGACACTGACTAACAACCAAATTTTGAATGCACGTTTGTCAAATATATACATCTTGCTCGTATAAGAAGGAAAGGAAAGAAGCATGAAAAACGCATAAGATGTACACGTGGTAAAATATTAAGACATCTGACGCAGATAATCAATTTCTATTTCACGGAATCATATTAAAGGTCTGCTGAAGCATACGTCGCTCTTTTGTTGGATGTTGAAGGATCCTCAATCTTACAGGTCCGTTGATCAAAATAAGACGTGGTGACCATTGTCTTGCTAAGCTGCTGAGCACATTCTTGCTGCCTGGAATGTTTTGCAAATTCACTGCTGATGGCGCCCGTTGGGGATCTTTAGTTCTCTCGAAGACATTTATTCAAACAGCGACCTGTTTGACCAATGTAGGTGCGTCCGCATGACAGAGGTATATCATAAACCCCGCTTTTCCCACATTTCACATGTTTTTGCCCGTGCTTTTTTTGTATTGATTTTTTCTTTGCTCGTTTTTTTGGCGCACAGGCTTCTTACCTTTTTGGGTGCTGACATCACAGTTTACAGCAGCTCTTCCGCCTACCTTTATGAGACTGTGGGAAATGCCATTATTGCACGGAATGGCCGCGTACGGCTTCCTTTCCTCTGATGTGGTTGTGACATATTTTCTGCCTCTAAGTGCTTGCAGAATCCATTCTGTGACACTGGGTACCAGTCTCGTCGCGTAGCCTGCTGCTTTCAGCCGACGGTTCTGGGTGCCAAAACTGCCTTGAACTTCATGATGCGTCAATGCGGCTCTCATTGCTGTTTTTGTCTACCCCAGCTTGATGATCTTGGAGTGCGTAGATGTGTAGGGTAACAGTCCCTTCTAGCTTCATGGTCCGTACCGCCAGCATATGTGAGCGCCTAGAAAGGTTAGCGTAAAGTAAAGAAATCGCATAACGTTGTTTTCTGGGAGTTTACTCGTTTGTTCTAGTCCTAGTTCTTTTTGTCCTTCTAGTCCTTAGCAAAAGTAGCAATGAGAGCCGCATTGACGCGATTCTGTCATCGTGAAGTTCAAGGCAGTCTTGACTCCCAGAACAGTCGGCTGAAAGCAGCAGGTTACTCAACGAGACTGCGATCCAGTGTCGCAGAAGGGATTCTGCAAGCACTTAGAGACAGAAAATATGTCACAAACACATCAGAAAAAAGAAAGCCGTACGCGGTCATTCCATATCATAATGGCATTTCCCACAGTCTCAAACCGGTAGGCGCGAGAGCTGGTGTAAAAGTTTTCATGTCAGCACCCAACGAGTTAAGTAGCCTGTGAGCCAGAGTCAAGAGCGAGCAAAGAAAAAAATCAACGCAATACAAAGCACCGGGAAAAACATGTGAAATGTGTGAAGAGCGGGGTTTATGAAACAACTCTATCATGCGGACAAACCTACATTGGTCAAACAGGGCGCAGTTTGAATAAACGGCTTCGAGGGCACAAAAGTACCCTAAAGGACGCCATCAGCAGTGAATTATCAAAACATTGCAGAGAGCATGATTGTCACCTGCAGCTTAGCAACACAATGGTCATCACGTCATATTTTGATCAACGGTCTAGGGAGATTGAAAAGCTTTCAACATCCGACAAAAGAGCGAGTTATGCGTCAGCATACCTTCGATAGCGTTTCCTTACAGCGAAATCGATTATCTGCGTGCGTTGCCCTAATATTTTACCACCTATGTATGGGTATAATGAATGGCTATAATTGTTTGTGCGGCACATACCACAATCGTCTGCGCTAGTCTCACTGCTGCAGTCGGGCTGACCGGCTGCCTGCACGAGCTTCGCCGCAAGGTGCTTCGTTACATACGCTGGCGGTTGAGTTGTTTCCACGGTGAAGGAATCTATTATATTCTTACACCGCGGATGCTACACGTCGGTTAATTTGGAGAATAAACAAATTCGTTTTCTATTTACAGACAAACTCCGCATTGTCTTATTTTTCTTTTTTTTCTCGTTCATATCGGCAGTGTGCAACCGCATTGGAAAATCATAGCTAATGCCATAAAGAGATCTCTTGCAATGGGCGTGAAGCAGTCGCTGGGAACCTCACCGTATACAATTTAACGCGTGTTTTTAGCTCTTACAGACGACTGACGCTCCATCTTAACCCTGGAAAGGCACTCCGAATATTTGTTCTTGTTGTCATGGCTGTTGTTGTCCTCCATCCAGACGCGGCGCATACCGATTTAGGCAATGACCTTTGTTCACTGGTACTGTTGTTATTAAGCACTGAAAAGCGCGTATCCGGGCACAAAATTTGACTGGGGTTTTCAAGTAATTTTCTGAGTCATTTTTTTCTCCCTTGCCATATCTTCTAGAAGCACAATTGGCATTTTGTTCCTCTCAAACAAAAGCAGGTTTCCCACGAAGACGTATTTATTCAGTACGGCGCTCCTCTCTCATCAAGCGTTCCTTCAAACTCAGCATTATTCGGGGTTGTGATTGAACTCTGTGAGGATGACTCATCATTCAATAAGTTGTTTTGCTCCATTGATTTCATTAGCGCTGTATCGTGCGTGGTCCTGCATTGCAACCACAACTTGTTTCCAACCAAACAAAGAAAATGCTTTGTATCCATAAGCAGAGCGCGGATCGTCACACTCGATATGATAATGATGAAGACATATCCAACAATCCTAGCCAAAGCACCTTTGATCAGGATACCGAATATAAACTCAATTTTTCAAATAATGTGAAATTTCAGCATAACAATCAATATATCTGCAGAAATAAAGCTTTTAGCTTACAAAGCATTCGTTCGGCCAATGTTGGAATATGCTGCGGCAGTGTGGGATCCCTGGACCGAAAGTAATAAACTTAAAATAGAAAATGTCCAACGCAAAGCTGCTAGATTTATCTTTAATTGTTACAGTTGGAATATTTCCCCAACAGCCCTACTGCAAACCGCAGGACTTGAACACCTGGCCATGCGTCGTCATCGAGAAAAATTAAAGTTATTCTACTTGTATTATCACAATAAACTAACAATAGAGGAAGGAATTTTAGTTGAGCACACATCTCGACACCCTACACGCTCTTACCATACTTAGAAAGTTGCCGCGTTTTCATGCAAAACTAATGTATTTAAGTATTCGTTCTTTCCCCATACTATCATTAAGTGGAATGGTTTACCTGCTGATGTTGTCAATTGCGAATCGGTGAATTTATTTTTACAAGCTCTGAAGGATGTATAGGGCTCTTATGTATCCTTGTTTTGGGCCAAGTCCGATGCCTTCGTTGGCTACCAGGATCGATGTCATTATATGTTCTATGTCTTTGTAATCGATTTTATGTTGTATGTACTGGTTTTTTCTCTGTTCGGTATCTGCTTCTTTTGCAATGTACTTGTTATTTTTATCAATATGTTTTTACCCCACTCCTGCCTAAGACCTGTAACACAGACCGGCAATATTTGCTAAATAAATAAATAAATAAATAATAAAAGATAAGCAGATGGTAGTCTTGCATTTTTTTGTATTTGTTTTTGCTATCGTCAAAAGCGTTCTCCATTGGTCTTCGGTGGTAATGTTAATGGTTTTCTGCGATAAAAAACAATTCAAAAGAAAGATTTCGCTACATACAAGAAGAATGAACCATTACCTTACATATTTCCACAATAGTATCTTAGAATTTTTCAGTTTTCAAAATTTCTGTCCCTAATTATTGGGCATGAAGTGACACTTCGAAACGCCGAAGAATTAAGGATACAAGTTGCTGGTGCGCAGCCATTCAAGTGGTTTAATTACTCCGCTCTACCCAGGATTACTTTTGTTCAGTACTTTTGTATCGCTTCCGCACGCCAAACTTCACTCGCACGGAATGCCTAGTTCACATTTGGGATTACGCAGTTCTTTGACTTCTCTTGTCTCCATGAGTTGGCGTACATGTCGTACAAAGAGAATTTCCATGGAGCAATAAAATGCAGCTACATATGTTTGCTTTGCCCGCCGTCCTTCATCACTTTCATGAAGGTCACACGGCATGTTATGCTTCTTTTGGTTACAAATAAAAGTCCAGGTAGAAAATTTCGAAAATGCCTAGAGAGTTTGTCTTGTCATTACCGAAATATCAAAGATGCGCAACGGCATTTACTGACATTGTCTATTTCTTTATTGAAAAATACTTTGAGGGCAATGAGTCATTAAAAAGGGCAGTTCATACAAACAGAAAAAAAAACATAGCATAATCAGTGTAGTGGTATCAAGAATGTGGTATTTTCGCAGTATTAGCCAGTGCATTACGCAGGAGATGGAGCCCATTGATAGGTGCAGTAATGAAGGCAGATGCGTAGCCAGAAATTCTCGAAAAGCAGCTTTCTTCAACGCGAAGTTATTTACGAGAGCAATTTTTTTCGGGTATGGTAAGATTGTAGCAAACAAGCAATACATCCGGCAGATAGCTCTTCACGAGACTCGTAATTTTCTGCTATTGATTGGCAATTACGCACCCCACTGGCTTACTATGGGAGTCTTAACTTCTCGGGGATAGCGCAGGACAAACTTTAAAATGAAAGTTTTACTATGCAGAGGAAAACTATTCGCATCAGTATATGCTCAAAGCACTATATTAAAATGTTGTACAGTTGGTTCGCACTTAAAACAATGTGCAAGAAAGCTGAACTTGATTCCAATCTTCGTATTAAGAAGGACGGGTAGCTGAGAAACTTGGCAAGAGTTCGTTGTTGGCGGTACAGTGTAAAACAGACGAGAGACAAGATTAGAAAATGACATAGGCGAGCGCTACCTCTACCTCGCAACTAATTTTGTAAATAAGAAAAACACATTTTATAAACCACAGTTATATGCCACTAAAATGCTTAGAATACTTTCACAAAGCACTGTCATGGGCACCTTTAACATCTTATCTGCTACGCGGTGAACCCTGTGTAGAATAACCAAGAGTTATCAAGAAATGAGACCTCCTCATGAAAGAGCAATAAAAAGGCTGGTAATTCATATTGTGGACCAGGCCAAACTGGATAAGGGATCTAGGAAAGCGAAGATGACGCAGGCGCTGTCTATAAACTAAATTGTATTGGAAAAACACGTGACATACATAAGGTGCAAACCGCATGAAACCAAACCAAGAACACATCCAAGATTACAATGCGGTTGGAAGGCTCTTATCGAGGAAGACTATCTCATTTTCCTGTAAAGGCACGAATGGTTTCGCCAAACTCGTGTCCATGTTTTTACTGATGAAATAAGCTTCGGAGATTTCCCTGCCTGAGTGCTGCTTTGGTAATAGATCTCCGTATCATACCAATCAGGCAGCAGATGTCGTCATTTTGATCTTTCCGATCCCAGCAATGCTGCACTAGATCGGAAGAAGTTTTTAAGGAAAAGCCTCCTGTGGCTCATACTCCCAGCCGAGATCCTGTCAGTCCGTTACATTGCCAACCGGAAGTCACGACAACTGAAGTGGCGCCGTTCCGTCCGTCTATCCTCTATACTTTTCAACTCGATATGAAAATAAAATCTGCACTGCCGATTATCTTTTCTCAAAGAGGCCAGATCCTGTGTCTTGTGCACAGCAGCGCACACTTTCGCAACTTTATATTCGGCGGAGTACACGACCTGTACATTCTGCCACGCTGCGATTTTCTTCAGACCATGTGAGACACCGTGCAGATAC
Source organism: Amblyomma americanum (assembly GCF_052857255.1). NCBI lineage: Eukaryota > Metazoa > Arthropoda > Arachnida > Ixodida > Ixodidae > Amblyomma > Amblyomma americanum. The sequence continues at coordinate 85,651,377 of NC_135501.1, forward strand.
GTGATGCACACGACCTTCCTTTGTGCCTCTTCCTGCGCCCCCGGAGATTAAGATCCCACCTTAGCAACGCACACGCTCCCAACTTTATATTCGGCGGAGTGCACCATCTGCACATTCAGCCACGCTGCGATTTTCTTCAGACCATGTGAGACACCGTGCAGATACGTGATGTACACGACCTTCCTTCTTGCCTTTACCTCCAGCCTCGGAGACTAAGGTCCTACCTTAGCAACGCACACTCTCCCAACTTTATATTCGGCGGACTGCACCATCTGCACATTGAGCCGCGCAGCGATTTTTTTCAGACCATGTGGGACACCGTGCAGATACGTGATGCACACGACCTTCCATTGTGCCTCTTCCTGCGCCCCAGGAGATTAAGATCCCACCTTAGCAACGCACCCGCTCCCAACTTTATATTCGGCGGAGTGCACCATCTGCACATTCTGCCGCTCAGCGATTTTCTTCAGACCATGTGAGACACGGTGTAGATACGGGATGCACACGACCTTCCTTCGTGACTTTTTTGCTGCCCCGCAGAGTAAGATACCTGCTTAGCAGCGCACACTTTGCAAACTTTATTTTCGGCGGAGTACACCACCTGCACATTCCGCCGCACAGCGATCTTCAGCCGATGTGAGACGCCGTGTAGATACTGTATGCACACGAACTTCCTTCGTGGCTCTTCTTGGTGCCCCAGAGAATAAGACGCCGCGTTTACCTTCAGCTTGCACAAGATGCTTTCCGCTAACTGTGCAAGGTTCCTTTCAGAATCTAATAAAAAAATTGAATATAAAGCCGTAGGTCGGCTTGGTTTAGCAATATGCCAATATTTAAGCATACTAGAAGTTCCTTTACACTTGCGGTAGAAAATGTGGCGAACAAGAAGACATCTGCATTGTCTAAGTTCCAAACACATGACTAGAGGTGCGTACCTGTCCCTGATTTTCTCAACCATGCACATACACTTTACCGCAAGAACAGCATTAAGGCTTCTCTTCCTTACAAAACTGCCAATCATAATCACGGCAACCAAAATTTTAAAGAGTTTTTAGTCGTATTCTTGATTACATCCTTGGCTTGCCTGCTGAAAAAAAAAAATAAGAGAAATTCCAAGCCTGTTACCTCTTTTTCTAGCAGAGGAGGAATTCTTATAGCTGTTACCGAAATGAGAGATGCCGACGTGTATCGCGTGAAATCATTGCGGGTTCCCTTAGCGACAAGTAATGGAGATCGGCAAAGGGCCGGGGATGATGGTAATAGTTGGCCATGTAATAACACCAATTTCAAGATTATTTATAAAATACACAAAGCATATTCCACCGAAGAAAGAGGTCCAGAGGACCGTTGCTGGGGTTGGGGGGGGGGGGGGGTACCTGTTCTAACAAATTCGACAAATTAATAACAATTTTTAGCGAGCACAATAGCAAGCAAGACAGTACCTAGTCATTATATTACTTGGCCAAGGGACACAACATGCTAAAACGATGCAAGGGGCATGCAAGTTGGCGATATGCTAATACGCTAAAGATTAAGAATACAAAGTACAGGATGAACCAACAGATACGCACTCTACTTTGAGGCCTTCTTAACCACAGTCTAAAAAATTGTGATAGCATGTGGAAGTTGGCCCAGCCATAAAATTGATTAAGGCGACTTAGCGGGAGTAAGTGGCCGATAAAGGGGCATAAGAGACATTTAATGAGTGATTTAAGGTAGATTAAAGGGTCAGGATGGTATGCTGACATCATGGAAAGTACTCGATCGAGCATTAAACAGCACACATTTTTAAATTTGGCGATGCTTATGCTGTCATGATCATCGACCTACCAGAGAATTCCTTCAGTGGAAAATCGAAAATTGTTTGGTCGGCGATAACGCGCTGGTGAGATTTAAACGCAAGGAATATGTAGTAGTTCTGTCTCGGACTGCGCAAACGCGACGCCATGTTTCGTGACATGATTTTGCGCTTTGTTTCATGCGCCTACTAGAGTACTACCGCAGATTGATTTTTATTGAAAAGAGAGCACTGTTAGAACCTGAACATTATGCGAAGAGAGAGCAGATATTGTTACGTGCCGGCCAGCCGAAGTATGAGACGAGATGACTGATGGCAATGAGATGGTTTAATGGCCGCGGGCCTAGCACAAGCGCTTCGTCTCGGGCCAGTGCCAACTTCGTCTTCTTCGTCACACTACCCGGGGCCACCGAGCGATCATCCCGATTGGTGAAAAAGAGACGCGCGAAGTGGTGATGGGCTTCACAGGTTGGCGGGACAGAAAGCAGAAAGGGGTGAGGTGCTGGCCGCCACGATGAAGGACGTGGCTGAATGATTCCTGGCCCTTGAAGCTTCCTGGCTGTAGGTGACCAGGTGCCGACGGCCGGGGCCCCAGGACGCGCCGAACGCAGGGGCCGGGGAACGGAGTCATCACGTGTGGGCAGCGTCTCGGGTCGATGGGGTCGGGTCCTCGAGTCAGGTTCAGTTCATTGTGTTGAGAGGTCTGGGCGGTGGGCTGGGCGGGGGAAGAACGGCAAGATCGGTTCGGGTCTGAAAGGCTGGGGCACGGCCAGACGACGCAGACCATGAACTCAGGGCCGACGACCACGGCGCCCGCATGCGCCGAAGCTCCCGGACCATAATAGGGATGAACTATGCACCTCCACCAAAATGTTACGTGACGGCCAGCCGAAGTATAAGACGAGATGACTGATGGCAGTGAGATGGTTTAATGGCCGCGGACCTAGCGCCAGCGCTCCGTCTCGGGCCACTGCCAAATTCGTCTTCTTTGTCACAATATCAATACCCACATGACCGACTGCACATCATCTCGGAAAACACGTTTATATATTTTTCCGGGAAATCAGTCATGACGGCGGTGCCTAACAGTCGTTATTTCGAACCTCTGTGTCCAGTGTCCCTTCCGCACGTGCTTTAAGCATCACCTACACAAGCGAAACATCCATCTCACCCTCCGCCTGCATGGCGCACGAGGTTTCACGGGTTTTCTACATATCTGCACATTCAGAGTGCAGTCCACAACCAGGTTGAACGAAAGCCACCAGCGAGACCACACACAATGCGATCTTCATATATTTCCGTAGCCAGCAGGTCAGTTTGACGAGCCTATCCCTTCAGTTCACGGCCTTTACAACAACCTGGCTCGGATCGATAAAATCGTACAGCAAGACCGCACCATCACAGTCTGCATGCTATCAGATGTTCTCGACAATAGTGAGACAACATGTCAACAAGTTTTGCATGCCAAATTAAGGAAAAAAAAGCTGAATGCCATATTTGTGCCGCACTCGGACACACAGAGCCAGAAAGAAACGCGGGCATCAGTGAGCGCTGATTTGCTCTCTGAGGCAGAGAAGGATGCTGCATTCGTCGACAGCATCATTGCAAAAGACGAAACATGGCGTTTTCAATACGATGCCCAAAAAAAGAGGCAGACCGCCGATTGGCTGTCCACAAGCTCTCCGGTGTAGAGAAAGGCGCGGCGACAGAAGACCAAAACAAATACGATGCTGATAGTTTTTTCCGATGCCAGAGGTGTCACACACCGCGAGTTCGTCCCACAAGGGCAGACGGTGAATCAGGACTTTTATATCCGCGTGCTCCAACACATGCGCGATGCATTGCGACGCTGTCGCCCTGACTTAAGGGAATTTGAACAATGCAGCCTTCTCCACGATAACACAAGGCCGCACACTGCTCTCAGCATGAAAAAAATTTCTCTCCACGCACAGCATTTCTGTAATTCCCCATCCGCCATACTCGCCTGATCTTTCCCCACGCGATTTTGTGCGGTTTCCTCGTGTGAAGAGAGCCCTAAAATGTCGCTGGATGGGGAGAGTGGATGCCATTTAAGACGCCACGACAAAGGAGCTGACAGCCCTGCCAAAATAATCGTTTTGCATCTCTTTCTATAGCCTCAAGACGCATTGGAGGCTCTGTATACACTGCGAGGAAGACTATTTCGGAGGGGTGCTGCACAAACGATTTCAAAATTAAGTGCATTTCTTAATGAACTCAGTCTCGGAACATTACAGACAAAGGTTGTATTATCTTTGTCCGTGAACGCAGTTATGACTGCGGTGCTGACCAGTCATTAATTCCGAACATCTGTGCGCAGTGTACCTTACGAACGCACTTAAAGCATCACCTACGCACTCGAAACATCTATCGCACTCTCCGCCCGCATCACGCACGAGGTTTCACGGCTTTTCTACATCTCTGCACAGACGGAGTGTGGTCCACAAACAGGTTGAACGAAAGCCACCAGCGAGACCATATACAATGCGACCTTCATATATTTTTTGTACCAGCACGTCAGGTTGACGTGTCTGCCCCTGCAGTTAACGCCCTTTACTTCGCCACTTATATGTCACGGAAGTGATATTAAAGAACTTGAAACGCTCATCCGGTCACTGAGAGCAAATGGCAGGGTCTTCGTCGTTGCATCTTGCAAGGGTTACTCGGACTGTTCAGGCGCCGCATGGATTCGTGCAATTTCCATGAATAACGCGCTGAAGCTTCCGCAGTTAATTCATCGCCTTCGGTCGATGCAAAGTTAAAAAAGGTCAAGTGCTGAAAAACCAAAACTATAAATTACTCAGTGCAGTTTTCCCCGAACGCGTTATATGTTTAAGAATTTGCGTGACTCAAAAACTGAAAACACAAAGAGAAAATTTCTGCAGATTTAACGAAGCTGAAGTATTATCTACGAAGATATTCAGTATGCAAGCAATAGCTGCGGTTACTGTGCCTAGGCACAGTGATCTAAGCGTGTGCACCGATTTTAGTATGAACCTTGACAGGATAAATACGGCCACCGATACGCGCAACATTAATGCTAGACCTGAACGGCGAGCAGCACGAACAGATTTTTCTTCAACAGCGAGAACAGCCTCTTTGGTATCGAGGTCGTGAGCGAAGGAGTGCAACTGCAACGAAACAAATATGTGCAGCAAAGCGCGCAACATGAAGCCTAGAACCACACCGCGAGCAGTATGAACAGCGGAGCTCGAACAACATGAAGCTCTAGTTTCGAGTCGATCCCGCAACCAAGTCCGACTAGAACCAAACCAATACACCACGTAATGTGCGCGACATCAAAGCTACTCCTCCAGAGCTTAGCAGAGCCAGCAGCGTGAACGGCGGGGCTCAGACAAAGAAAAGCACAGCTTTCATAGCCCGCGAGAATACGAATCCATCTATAACCATGCCAAACTGCATTAACTGCGAAAAAGACTGCGGTCGCTCGCGCTTCACACCAAATCTTCCGAAAAAAAGCGCACCACGAAAACTTCAGAGCCACCAACATCTGAAAGACGCGGGTCCCGCACATTATCAAAGATTTCCCGGCTGATCCTATACAGACAAATGTTTCGGCGAGCCGCGTTGCTTTTTCTGAACGGAATGACGAAGAACCTTTTCGCACTGCCTCCTCGGTTGATGCACTCGTAAGCGCAGCAGATGCCCTGTTTCACCGCAGCACGCAGACACCGTCAAAGCTAGAATAAAGCTTCCCCTTTAACCTCAGTAACGCAAAAAGAAAACTTGGTGCGTTTTCTACTCCCGACAATGGCGCCAGCGTCTGCTGCGGAGCCAAAAAGCACGCTCTTACACGTGACCACGGAGCCTCGGCCAATGAACGCTCCATGATCTGGCGGCGCGCTAGACAAGAGAAGCCGGAAAGTTCAAAGCTTTCGTTACTTTTGCTTCATTCAGGGGCTTTAGCCACTGCTGCGCCGGGGCTCGGCTGCCATGGAGCGGCTCCTGCCTGACCACGTGATCTAGCCGAGCCTCAGCTGGATAAAAAAATTGTTCCTTCAATCCACGCTGTGAAGTTGGTAGGGCAGCGAATCTATGCTGTTTGCATTCTATTTTTAGTCTGGCGTTTTTTGCTTACGACAACGACACGAAAATGCAGCCGTAATCCTTAGCACGAAACATACGCGGGGAGATGGAACGTGCCTCGCATTGCTTGCAGGCGTCGTTATCACACATTGTGTCGTTTGCATTTCACACGAGGGCTTCTAATGGCGCCAACCCCTTTCAAAGCAGCTGCAAACTTAATGTTTACCGGAACGCGTAATTGTAACTGTCGCGTTCTGGGCATACAGAAAAATACGCGAAACTCAGTAGCGGTACAACGCCTCCGCACCACAGCTCGCCAAATTAACCGGCCTTATTCGCCGTGCCTCCACATGGTGCAGTGGCATGAAGGAGGACAACCTATGGCCGGCGAACGCAGGCATTTCTCATCACCAGGATAGTATACTCCTACCCTCACCATCACCTTAGCCGAAAAGATATGAGGCAGTAAACAGCATCATTCGCTCGGTGTGCAAGGCAGCTCTAGGGTGTCCACAATACGCCAGCGCCCAACACCTCCTCCAACTTGGCTTCTACAACTCTCTCCCGACAGGCGTACATAGACACCTCGTCGTCAAACTGCTGCCCCAAAAAATGCTGCCTGGTACGACACCACGAGCGGCGTCAGCACAAAGCTCGAGCACTCGATGATTTCTATCGCGCCGACGAATACGCAACATTCGGGGACGCGGCTAGACAAGATTCAACAACCTATGCGGTCTGTGCAACCACGCCGCAATCTACCCGTATCTCCTCCGCCACGGTGGTGCCCCCTCCCCTACCGCAGCGGGAGAGACAACGATAGCGATGGCCATCGCTGATCACCATACACACACAGGCCTCACTTACTCGAAAGGAGAAATCCTAAATTACTCGGAAGGCTGGGTCTATCTTCCTGCAGCACGCACCCTGCGCGGCTGCTCTCCCGACCTCATAAGGACGTAATCTGGGTACCCGCCCATGCGGGCCACTCTGGAAGTGAAGGAGCCGACCGACTTGACCGAGTATTAACAATCCGGGCGGCCGGCGCCACGTATGCAGACGCCCTTGCTAAAGCGCCCCAGACTTTTGCCGACATCACCAATTTTCGTAAAGAGACGAGACGCCGTTTACCCACCTCCCCACCCGGCCTTCGACAAAGTGCAAGCCAAACTCCTACGCAGATTGCAGACAAAGTCAATTCTCAGCCACTGTAGGCTATCACTAATCTCCAACGGGGAATATGATTTCACATGACCAAATTGCAACCGCGTAGAACGCCCTTTCAGGCGCACATCCTCTGGGGATGCGAAAATAACACAACCAGCTGCTTCTGCGGAAAGCTGGGACCAACCCCTCACCTATCCAGACAAGGCCACTCAAATTGCACTGATTTCTTGAGCCCAGAACGTCGCCCCACCTGGGGGCCACAGAAGACCCAACTGGCCAAAGTGCTGACACCTGTCGCAATAAATTTGCGCCTCTCTCTCTTATAATTGTCGGCACCGCAATGTCGGAAATATTAGTCCCCTTGCGGCGCAGTTTGGCTCTCCACCGAGATATGTGATGTAGGCGTCATTTTCTTTGTTAAAAGCTATTTTCATTTCATTTTCCTTGCCTTACGGCGCGGTTAGGGTGTTCAGCAGGATACGTGCGACAGGCGTCATTACGTTTTGCGAAAATTGTCCAGCCGACAAGGCATCGCGCCGAACTGACGATGGCGTTCAGTGGACCCCTTGACAACACTGCACCACGCGGTTGCCTCGAGCTCTTGCAGCTGAAGTTTGTGTATTTTTCATTTTATTAACGCGATAGCGCTAAGGAGCTCGCGTCGCAGAAAAGCCGGTGTCGTCGGCGTCGGCCGTGAGCGAAAAAAAGTTCGAGGACGTTTAAGCTTCGCCTTGAAGTGTGAAACGCGACAGCGAGTTGCTGCACTGCCAGTGAGTCCATGGAACGCCATCGCCCGTTCGGCGCGACGCCTTGCCCGTTAGGCAAATCGCTCTGCTAAGTACAGTGAAACGAAAACGCGGAACGGCAAACCACGTAGAAGCGCTGCCAGGCGCCTTGCCGAAACGCGTGGGGCTCAAGTTGCAGTCGTAGTTTGTCGGCCCATTGTTCTCGATAAACCCGATGCCGCGAATTCCATCATAGCTTCCGCGCCGAACGAACGGGCAGCAAACCGCAAGCTTCGTGGTGAACGTGTTTTGAATGTGCGCTGTGTTGTTCGCCGCTCACAGAGTGATTCCTGCTGCGCCCGCCCAGCCCCACTGCACCCGAACGAGACAAGAGGAAGGCGCTGCCGTCGCGTGCTTTATGTTGGGGCAGTGGTGCAGATTCCGAGGAGGAGGAGGAGGAGGAGGAGGAGGAGGAGGAGGAGGGGATTTTTGGTTCACGGCCGGCGCCGACAACACCGGCTTTTCTGCGACACGAGCTCCTTAGCGCTGTCGCCTTAAAACCCCTCCTCCTCCCCGTGCTCAAAAAATCCTTCCTCCTCCTCCTCGCAATCGTAATGTACGCCACTGCCTCAATAGATGGCGAGCGACGGCAGCGACATCTTCATGAAGGTTGAACGAGAGGAGAGGATTAATCTAGAAACGCAGGTCGCCGAGTCTCTTAAGAGGGAGGGGGCTAATGCAGGAGCGAACTGTGGGCGAGCTGAAAGACCAGGATAAGCGGGCCTAGCTAGTAGAGCAGGTAGAAGCGCTTAAGTTACGGGCGGCAGGTCCTCCCGGTTCGGAGCAGTGTCAGGTGGTGCACAAAGTCAGCGGGGTAAACCTAAAAAGCTCGTCGATACTACAGCGCTGTAGTGCATAAGGCTTTGAGTGGGGAAGACAGAAAGCTAAAAACGGGCTCGGGCGACGCGCGTCAGTAGCGTACCGTGGCGGGAGAGACAGCTAGCGCGATCCGGAGGGCAACAGTCGCTAATGCCAAAGAGGAGAACAGGAAAATGGTAGAATGTATTGCATGCGACACCGATGACTTAAGAGGATCGGGCACAATGATTATATTAGGCGACATGAATGCGCACATACAAGGCCTGGATGGCACAGAGATTCGACAGGAAGCATGCTGCTGGATATGTGTAAGAGGAATGATTTAGTTTTATTCGACAGTACCGAGAAGTGTGAAGGGCTCATAACACGGGGGGCATGGAGTCTGCACTCGACGATAGATTATGCACTTCTGTCACACAGGATGTATAATAGATTAGGGGTATTGAGCATAGATTAGGGCTAATCAGAATGGTTCCAGAAGTCTAGGTAGTGACCACTAACGTATCATGTTGAGTTTCAGAATAGAAACCAATGTAGGACTTAAGCGAGATTATCAGAGGGGAATTTTACTCGCAAAATCAATTGGAAGCAGCAGCCAAACAGATTGAGAAGCCAATTTTTGAGGATAATGAAACAGAATGGCAAATTAACTCGATTACTTGAGCTCGAGCTAGCAAAGGTGCGAGTCAAGTAAAAAGGGAAAAGGCGCAAACCGAAGAGTTAGTGGGATGAGGAAGTCAGGAATGCGATAGAGAATTGTCAGGAAGCGTCCAGAGAACACAGATATTCCAAGAAGAGAGGGAACAAGAAGGTGAAGTAGACAAAAAAATGGGATACCTTTATAAAATGCAGAAGGCAAACATGCTTTTTGGTTAATGAGAAAAATAGGAGAAAGGGTCCCCAAGGGATGTCCAAAGTAAGTAAAAAGGATAGAAGAGCAGCTCAGAAATTCTGGAAACATCTAAATAGAATGATTAATAAGACTAGGCTAGAGCAACTGTTTATTATAGCAGATCAAGGTTTTCGACTAGAAGGGGATGAAGTCATGAAGCATATAGGAACAAGGATGAGAGAAAAATTTAAAGAAGGAAATGTTGCACATAATTTATCGATCCAGGATAGACCGCTTACTGCAATTGGTTCACTTGAGCAAAGAGAATGGGAAAGGGCAGAGAAGAAGGTTCCTAGTGGCACGTAGACAGGACCAGATAGTATTCCGATTATGTTAATAAAAAAGTTAGGACCAAAATCCAAGCCAACCTTAATAGAGGCCGTGAACAAATCGAGAGTGGAGGAAAAGCGCCCGATGAATGGCGATTAAGTAGAATGAACATGACAAATAAGGGTAAGGGGGATAAAGCTGACATAAGCAACTAACGTCCCGTAATTGTGACGTCTGTGGTTTACAGGGTGGTGATGCAGATTATAAAGGACAGACTGCAGGCCTGGGTGGAGAACGAAGGGATGCTAGTGGAGCTACAAAATGGGTTCCGGAAACAACGGAGGTTGGAGGCCAATCTGTTTTCATTGGCGCAATGTATAGAGACTGCAGAAAAGGAACACAAGCCCCTATGGCTGACAATTCTGGATGTTAGAGGAGCGTAGGACAATGATATTCAAGAGAAATTGTGGGACATGCTGGGTACATTGGATGTGGAAGATGGAGTAATTAATATTTTTGAAGATATATATATATATATATATATATATATATATATATATATATATATATATATATATATATATATATATATATATATATATATATATATATATATATATATATAAAGGTAACAGAGCGCTCGGCCTGAGCCAGTAGGCAGAACCGTGTACTTTCCTTTTCCTTTTTCTTCTCGGCAACATCAGTCAGTCAGTCACCTGTACATAAGGAATCTTTGAACGAACTGGAGAAAGCTGACTAGAAAATTGATAAGCAAATATCTGGACAGCAGTAGGGGCACAAAGCAGCTATTATCGGCTAAGAAAAAGGTTAAGAAAACAGAGAGAGCTCTCTGGAAAACAGCGAGGCATAAGAAATTGGCACTGCGAATATACAAGATCTTTAAGCAGGAAATTGCTAAAGAAAATATCTATGAGAATTGCAGGTGAACCTCTTTGTCATTTGAGGCCAGGACAGGAGTTTTGCGGACTAAGACATATAGAGTCAGGTACCACGAGATAGATACGCTATGCGCTGCGTGTGGAGAGGAGGAGAAAACTGCTGGACACATGATACTTTTTTGTAAAGGACTTCACCCTACAGGTGAAAGCAGCGGGGCTGCTTTAACTGAAGCATTGGGGTTTAAAGACAGTGAAGGAAAAATGGATTTTAAGCGGGTAGAAGTAACCAAGCGTAGGTTATCTGATCTAGAAATGTTCTTTTGCGCAAATAAAACGACACACGAGAAAGGCGTTTCTCGTGTGTCGTTTTATTTGCGCAAAAGAACATTTATAGATCAAGATGAACAACCAACTCGCCCAACAGGAAGTTTTAATGTAGGTTATCTGATTGGTGGCTAAAATGAAGAATGGAGTAAAATTTCACAAATCATGGCTAGGTGGCCTGAACAAAATCCCTTTCAAAGGGCTCAGCCTTGTCCATCCATCCGTCCATCCACCCACCCGTCCGTTCGTCCGTCCGTCCGTCCGTCCGCCCATCCATCCATCCATCCATCCATCCATCCATCCATCCATCCATCCATCCATCCATACATCCATCCATCCATCCGTCCGTCCGTCCATACATCCGTCCGTCCGTCCGTCTGTCCGTCCGTCCGTCCGTCCGTCCATCCATCCATCCATCCATCCATCCATCCATCCATCCATCCCGCTCGCCTCGTTCGAGCGCAGTGGGGCCGTGCTGGCACGCAGGAGTTACGCGATGAGCGGCTAAAAACGCAGAACACATCGAAAGCCCGTTCACCATGAAGCTGCTTGCGGATTGCTGGCCGTTCGTTCGGCGCGGAAGCTATGCTGGCATTCGTGGCATCGGATTTGTCGAGGACGAAGTGCCGAGAAACTACGACTGCAACTTGAGTCCCGCGCGTTTCGGCAAGGCACCTGGCAGCGCTTCTACGTGGTTTGCCGACCCGCGTGTCCGATTCACCGTACGTAGCAGAGCGATTTGTCTAACGGGCAAGACGTCGCGTCGAACGGGCGATGGTGTTCCGTGGACTCCCTTGCAGTGCTGCACCTTGGTGTCGCGTTCCACTCTCATAGGCGAAGCTTAGGCGTCCTCCAACTTCTAACATAGTTCTTCCTTTACCTATTTTATCACGACTGCTGTGAGATCAGTATGATGTACGATTCGTAGGATGTATTTTTATTTTTAGTTTTGAATGTTTTAATAATACTTTTTTTTACATTTTGCATTCCTAAATTACTTTTTTATGATCAGTATGACATACCATTTACATTCTGTTGGCCAATTTTTACACTTTACACTTTTTACACTTTTCTGTCGGTTTTTTGGTTCTTGACCTTATCCCGTCTTTCTCTATTAAACCCAGTTCTGAACGTGAAATTCCGTGCACTTTCATTGTTTTGCTGTCTTCAGTTTAGACCCAATGAGTCGTTTGCCGCACTGCGGAATTTTTTTTTATTTTCTGCGTATTGTCATTGTATTTTCTGCGAATATATTTTGTTCTCTTCCTGCAAGTATGCCTTATGATTTTGTTGTAACTTTCTCCCAACCACTGTAATGCCAAACAGGCGCTTTAGGTCTTGTGATAAATAATGAAAGAAAAGCCCAATCGCCTATATATAGCGAAGGTTCCCAGCCTCCGGTAGAAGTCGCTGTCAACAGCGAGTGGCCGCGGTGACGTTGCCACCTCGCATTCAGAAGAGAGGCGGGAAAAGATGCAAAAGAAAACTACTGCCGACACTACAGATACGATCAACGAGATATAATATATCTGTTTATTCAACGAAGTGAAAATGAGTGAAGATGGCGTTCACAGGACATCCATGAAGACACAATTTGTGTGCCCGATGTGCTCATAAGAATTGCCTACATTAGAAATAAAGCAAAGCACTCGTTTGTTCAGATGCCCAGAAAGCCTCGTTTACGGCTGCACTTCAAGTCTGTGCCTCTAAGAGATAAAATATAGTTTTATGTCAACATCACTTCTATGAAAACGAAGCTACATGTAACCAATGCGTATAAATTTTTGTAGCAGTTTGTAAAAATTAAGTTTTCACTTGTTCAAGGAGCAAACCTTCGGAAATGTCAGCAGTTTTGAAACACTTTCTATTGCCATTTCGCTCTGCAGTAAATTAACATCTTTGCTGCTTGCGTGGTCCCTAAATTATTTCCAATTTTTTTATTCCGGATAGCTTTTGGACAATCTTGCCCCTTTAACATGGGCTTCACAGAGCACTTAGATACAGTTTGTAACGGGGATGCGTCGACTCGCAGAATCCCGGCGGCAGTGGCAGCGCCCCCTTGGACACGATGTTCCGCAGCACGCAAAGGGCCTCGTCGTCGTCCTCGATGCCCTATGTGACCAGCCCCCTGATGAACTCCTCAAGTTCAAGGTCAAGTTCGTCTTTATTTACATCAGGAAGATGTAGGTAGGCCCGGACAGAAAAGTGAAAAAATTCACTTGAAGGAGTCAGGGCCCCCTTTTTTCAAGGCAAAATACAACAAAGACAACAGAGCGTGGTTAACAATGACAAGGTAGAAAAAAATTTAAGAGGCACTGCGAGCATATATTGTTAAAAGACAAAGACAAGAACAAATACGCCCAAAACATGAACACTCAAGCTTTTGTACGCTTTCTATATTATGACAAATTGATTGATAGAATCAAGTACACATAATTGGGAAAAAAAATGCTTGCGTATGTTAGCACATTTATCAACAGGACTGAAGGTCACCGCTCCAAAGCGACAAGAATGTCACGTGGGCTACTTTTTTTTCACATTATGCAACTGCTTAGCGGCTTATTTAATATATGTGGAGCAGCAAGGCGTAACTTAGAACGTCCGTATTCTGTAGGACAGTAGGGAACGCACCAGAACGACTGATTTCGAAATGCATATGTTGGAATAGTGGCTTTCAGGCAGGATAGTTCTAGGACCGTATTCTGGTGGTAGTGTATACACTTTCTATATCTCAGTGCTAAATGATAATCATATAGGTCATGAGCTGGTGTAATGTGAAAGCGCTTCTAAAATTCTTCTGTGTGCGCACGGTAATCCACGTTTGCTATGTGCCAAATTGCTTTCTTTTGGACCATGAATATTTTATTTATGTTGGCCTGCGTTGTATTGCCGCATACTAAGAAGCAGTAATTTAAATGAGGGAGGAACAGCGTGTTGTAAATTAGTATTTTGATACACGTCGGAGGAAAATAGCGAAATTTTGCTAGCATTCCTACACATTTCGCGAGGCGACATGGAACTATACTAAAGTGAGCGTCCCAGACTATGCTCTTGCTGAAAAATACTCCAAGTGTTTTGGCCGTATCTACAATTTCTATGGTGGAATTCCCAATGGTAAACTGAGGCTCTGCCATGATCGCCCTATTTCCCGCTTGGAATACAACTGCTTCTGTCTTTTTCACGTTTAGTACCGGGTAGTTATCTTCGCTCCAGTGTTTGAAGGTACCCAGCGCGCTGTAAATGGTTTGGACTAGAAATTCGAGAATATTACCTTTAAAGAACAAGCTAGTGTCATGTGCGCAAATTACATATTGAGGCTAATTACTTATATTAACAATGTCGATAATGTAAAGGATAAAAAAACCTGACCTGAAAAAACCTGAAAAAATGACCTCGTCGGTCATGGTCAGGAAGCGCAGCTTGGGACAGAAAGGACGCATCACCACTTCAAGCTCAAGCGGAGAACCCGTGCCGCGGCTCCTGACGCACTGCTCCTGGGCACAGCAGGCGGCGAGTTTAGCCACCATCTCTGGGACGTTACTAATATGCCAACAAAACACGTCACAGAAAGAATTAGTGTTTTTGTAGCGATAGCTACATTACGGTAGCATTTCGAGCCTTCAGCGTGGCGATGCCGTGGCGGTGGCGGCGCCACCACCCTGTGGCTGCACTGCCACGCTGTCACGTGGTTGGTCACGTGGTGCGGAGCAGCTGCCTGTGGCGCGGCGCCGTGGCTGTTCACGTGGTTATTCACGTCATCAGACATGTTGTGCGGAGCATCTGCTGCTGCCGGCGGCGCAGCGCGCCGGCGGATCCAAACTGCCACATCTGTGCGCATGCGCCGTGTCAAGTAGGGCGAGATGAAAGAGGAAGGCCCAGCGAAACGGAGCGGCGAAAGACTGACTTTGCAATTCAACTGAGCTAGTTCTACTCGGCCACCTCTAGCTATCGCGGCACTCCAGGTTTAGCCAGAGTTTAGAGCTAAACGACCGCCAATTTTTTTTTTCCAAAAGAGAGGGGGGGGGGGGGGAGGGAAGCGCTGAAACTCGCAAAACCCATGGCGCCGACGAGGTGACTGCGCTACAAAAGTGTTGCCAGTTTTCATGTACAATGATTTAGAGTCCCTAAGCCCTCGACGGAAAGCATACAAAACCGTACAATTGCCACCAATCCGTACCCGCCGCGATGGCTCAGTGGTTTGGGCGCTCGTCTACTAGGCGGGATTACCCGGGTTTAGAACCCGACCGTGGCGGCCGCGTTTCGATGGAGGCGAAACCCAAAAGGCGCCCGTGTGCTGTGCGATGTCAGGGCACGTTAAAGGTCGCCAGCTGGTCGGAATTATTCTGGATGCCTCCAATACGGCACCTCTTTTTTTTTTTTCTTTCACTCCCTCTTTTATCCCTTCCTTACGGCGTGGTTCGGGCGTCCACAGAGGTATGGAAGACAGGTCTGCATCGTTTCCCTTTCTCAAAACCATGTTTCATTTTTAACCCATCTTTGTGCTGAGGTTTAGTTCTAATAATTAGGATTTTTCTCTCCAATTGTCGGAAAAATTCACCAGACATCATCGCGAGGGAAGTTACGCAGAGCCTGCACCGAAATATTCGTAAAACAATTTGACCGACGATCAGTTAATCGATGCGAGGAACGTGCGTAATGAGTGGTGATTTTGTTATTATTCATTTGATGACAAATGTTTCAAACAATGCTTTTGTTTTTGGTGCCTTTGAAATCTTGCCACATCGAATCTTGCCACTAGCCGAGTTGGCTATGGGTCCAATCATATTTTGATGTATTAGTTTTGTAAAATAAAATGACGATGATGATGATGATGATGATGATGATGATAAAAAAATGCCTGTACTTGCGTCAGCTAATTCCGTACTTGCTTTTGGTGCTTTACCTGAACTTACCGCAGTAATGGATTCGCCGTTAATTGGCAGGTTCCCTTTGTCTTGCCGCAGTGTTGCCTGGTATCTAAGACTAAGCGTAATGCCTGCCGCTGTTGTTTTGCTGCAAAGCGGGGTGAGCACGCCGAACCGCGTCTGGATCCTCGATGGCGTCTGACATCGTTAATCGGGGGAATGCTGGGGCGCGGCCCGGAGCGCGGCAGCTATGAGCCAAGAGTGCGCTTAACAGGGACTCGCAAAGCGTGCGGCCACGCAGTTCTCTGGAGAGAAGAAACACTTCCGCAATCGAGCAACGTTTTTATAGCACGAATGGCAAGGGACCTCGGTGCGGCCGCACCTCATGATTGACATTATCGATGGCACCAGCGCCACCAGACATGCAATGCTGACAGCCGAAGCGGCTTTCTCCTTTATCGCCTTTGCCTCTCTTTACCAGTGTCCCTTGGAGCTACCAAGTGATGTTATTGCAGACCACCACCAGATGGTCAAGTGTCCTCAGATGTTTATTGCCCTCGTTAGCTATCGAGGTGCACGAGGCTTCACTTTACCCTGACGTCGGATACCCTAAGGGGGGGGGGGGGGGGGGGTACAGTAACAGTCCGTTCGCACGAAAATGCATCGATGCCCGAGAAAAACTCCTCACCGAGCTGGGTTCGAACAAACGCCGGCATTGACAGAGCACCTTTCTGACATGTTAAAACACTCGGCCGCAGCCATTATTTTTTTTAAATGATTTGCTTTTTGCTCCCATTTTCGGGCAACGTCATTAAAATATCGCCCCAATCCAAAACGAGTGCCCGGAACGATGCCGAAACGCTCAGCGGCTGTTGTGCTTTCACATAATAGAGCCGCAAGATTGGAGAGCCAAGCTTGCAGCCTCTTCAAGACCTGCATGAAGCGAAACGCGAGATTTAAGGCGAAGCAGATTAGCACTCCACTGTGTCAATAGCATCAGCTTTAGGTGACTGCACGCAAATATGAGAAGGCAGCCAAGGTAACTGAACGCTTAGCTGTAAATGAAAAGGGATAAAACCGCTCTACATTATAAACGGTCTCGCCGCGACTGCACTAAAAAGGACTGCTAGCATTCTCTCGACCTGCACAGGCGTGTGTCAGATTGTGGTCCTGTAAATCATTTTACACCGACCCCTGCACTCTCAGCGGCCAGACAGATCGCATTCCTTAGAGACCAGAAAACGGTTACTTGCATATCAACGAAATTTCCGCCGTCTTTTTTTTTTTGGCTACAACCGTGTTTGGAAAGAGGACAGGAACAGTAGGATACAGCCGCCCCCCCTCCCCCTGGCAAATTTCAACTTTATCTAAAGCACTTCAAAGCAGACGAGCCTGTGAAATACGCAGCGGGCCAACGGAAGCCAAAAACGAAACGAACAATTAAGCAGATTTAGAGGCTGTATGGAAAACGCGTGAAAGAAAATATATGCTAACAGCCAGACGGTAAGGGAAGGCGCCATGATATTCAATTGGATGGCGCGAACAAAGGACGGGGTGGGGGGGGGGGGGTGCATTCAATTGTTAGGTAGGCATGGCCGTTAGTTTCGTCATGAACTTCAACACGAGTTCAAGAAGGCGTTTTAGATTGCCAAGAACAGGCGCTAAAAACAGTTCATGCCTGATTCCCGAAAACCAAGCGTGTTTTTGTTACTTTTGATGTTCCTCATTGGAAGACGTGAACCGGAATTTGCAACTACGTCACTGCTGTGTTAAATATATGCCACGGATCACTTTGGAATGTCATTCAGTAGAAGTCTTTGCAAGGTTTACTTGTGCTAGTTATCTTTGAAGAGACTAAACACAGCTTTGATTATCGCCGTTATTGACGATCACTGTTATGATTATGATTTTGGCCTTTAAAACATTTTTAAGTCCACATAAAGGCCGCGTAAAGAGCCCAGGTTCACAAGAGCTACTGCCCACGAAACGGTATATGCACTATAATAATGACCCAAAGGTATACCAAGAATTTCTCGCCAGTTCCTCAGGGACGCTTGTTTAAGCGATGTGATGAAATGAGTGAGCATACCACGTTTAGTGTGCTCCAAGTGGCAAACAAAATTGTTGTCTGTCTAGCAATACCGGCACCAAAACATACCTGACATTCTCCAGTATGCAGTGGATACTGTACGGCTCTGCTTGATCGATGTCCTTGGACGACAGCACTGGTATTGGTGTCAACAGCGGCCAGGATCGCATTATTTTGTAAATAACGTCATTCATGTTTGGCTCGCCGGTCACCGCGTAGTAGTCCAGGTGCGAGCACCGATTTGCGGAACTCAGATGTTCTTGGATGTAGACTTTGCATCCTTCCACCAGTGACGTTATGGGGTACTTTCTGGCCGCCGCTTTTGTGTGTAGTGCATCCAGCACACTGTTCCTGTGGGTACAGCCAGAGTACAGGTACCTGCATCATGTATGTATGAGTGGATGGATGTTAAGAGCATTTCCTCTGAATAGGGTTGGTGGCAGGCGCCATCAGATTTTTTTCCGATTCACTTTATAATGCGTCCGCATTATAAGCCGCAGTGTGGGCACTCGCCGCAGTGGGCGTATGCATGGATGTGTACGCAGAAGATTCATTTGCCATAGCTGGCAAGTGGGAGAGTGAAGAGAGAAATTCTCCTCTCCACTTTCAGGGAAGAGGACGGAAGGCGGCTGCCTAAAGAAAGTTTAACTGAATAACGAAGGGAATTTGTAAAACGGATGACTAATAATAATTAAGAATGACTCAACATGAAATCAAAACGACTAAGAATAATAATAATCTTTATTTGCCATCGTACATTTGGATGGGAGGACGGCTGGAAAAAAGCTGCTCGCAGGCAGCTTGACCAGCCCACAGCCCCTGTTTTTTTTCTTTTTTGGCAGAAGAAGCACAACAATACATCAAATCTGTACACAATTTGGCACTGTAAATTAACATTCGCTACAGTAATCCCGCCTTGATCAAAAAAAATTAAATTCCAGTCACAGTACAAACAACAGAATAACATGAAATCACAGAAAATGAAAGTATCCAAATCATGAACTATACATAAGGCGGAGATTTCTGTAAGGACATGAAAATAAATCAAACCCATCTAATTTGTAGGTGTTCAAAAGAGAGGGTAAATGACTGAAAGATTAAGAAAAATGAAATAATGACTAAGAGGAAACCAACTTAGAAGGTGACTACGCAAGAAGCGGTAGCATTTTGACAAATAAGCATATTCCGCACAGCAAATTCGCAGCTAGACCAATAGCTACGCGGTGATCATACGCCTTTAATAGAAACGCACTGTAGGCGGTTAATCAAACTATGCTTCCTTCATTTTTTTGACCTCTTTATCAACTTTAAAAGCACAGCCTGGAACTTCACGCTTCTTTCATATACAAACTCTCATTAAACTTTCAGGCTCCTGCCAATTATGACTTCCAATTACGCGGAAGACAACAGAAGAAATGCGCACCGCACCATCACTAACTGCTGTTCCAACCCTGTGTTTAACTGAGACACTTTTATTTACCGAAACTGAAGAGCCCTTGACCTCTCGCAATGCAAACAGGCTTCACCATTTTGCCGAGCGCGCCTAATTGTAGGCGACAAGGTTTGTTTACGGGTGTTTAACGTCCCAATGCGTCTTAGGCGATGAGGGACGCTGTAGTGAAGGGCTTTTGAGATTTCGACCACCTGGGGCTCTGTAACTTGCACTGACATCGCACAGTACACGGGACTCCAAAATTCCGCCTCCATAAAAATTCGTCCGCCGAGGCCGCGATCGAACCCACGTCTTTCGAGTCAGCAGCCGAGTACCATAACCACTTTGCCACCACAGCGGCTTGTAGGCGACAAGAGGAGGTGTACAGGTGAACACAAAGGCAACAAAGATCTACCGTTCGAAATTTTCAACGGCAAACTGAAAGCCGTCCTGGAGCTGTCTTTCAGCGAAAAACGACCTAATGGTGACTGGTGGCGTCTTTTTCAAACAAGTTTACGTTATGAGACGTTATTAGACTACCTCGTTGGAAGCAAATTGAATACTTACGAAATTATGATAGCATTAACACGCTAGAACAGCGCGACTGAGTTCTGTTACATCTCTCAATAATGTGGTCATTTCGAGAGTATCTGCTTTTCGTGGCTTAGGTGCTCAGCTGAATGCCAAGTGGCACTTTTAAGTCCCCAATAGATAACGCCGGACTTTTTTGGCGTGCCCGCTTGAGATAGAGAAATGTATCGGACACGAAAGTGGCTGCATGCGGAGCGCCTCACGTCGTGGCCCAGGTGCTCAAGTGTTCACGCTATCTGCGCCCGATACTGTAGGGCGGACTTCCACAGGCAGCCACCATCCCCCATGAACATGACGTCATAGAGATGCGGTGGCGCTGGCGTCAGAAGTGACTTTCATGCTATAGGCAACAGGCGGGACCGTCCGCCTTGGGTCTTCTACATTTTCATGTTTTTGGGCATAATTCGCGACATGCTTGCAAGTTGCGGTACCTGTTTGTTGTGCCACGGGACAGGAAGCAGATTAAGAATTAGCAAGTTTCCCGCAGTCAAAGATCGTCGAGAGCGATGGGCAGCAACCGTAGACGGGAGAAGTGAGCCGCTTCACTAAGAGATCGGCTTCGAGGTTAACAACTGAACTTCTGATTTGAAACATGATCAGCTCGTTGGCGGTTCATAAAGCTGCAGCGTTACAGCTCACGTTATATTGAAAATACGGCGTCGTCGTCAGCGTTGAGATCAAAAACTCCCCGGAGGACACCTAGAGCACGTGGCGTTGTGGCGTCATCATAACCTGCCCACGAATTGTGATCAAACTGAGCACCGTGGCAGGTGGCAGTTAAAATATTGACAGGTCGCAGTAAGTTTCCCAGGAGGAGCTACGTGGGTCACCGAAGCCCCACCGATGGCAGCACCTACCATGGCAGGGTCACCGCTGGGCTATAAATACTCCCAAGAAATTATGAAGTCGAAAACGACCAATTCTGCATAAAAGGGCGTTAACCCAGTAAATCATTCGCGTAAAGTTCTTAAGGCGAAACTCATGTGTCGCCTCCAATTTTTTTTTTCCGTTTGGTTGCTCTTCAGTAGCGTGCCGAGCGATTCGAGAATGAACGCCTACACCTCGTTCGCCGTCTGTTATGCTGTCAGCATTAGAAGTTTATACACGACATTCCATGTTTGCTGGGGGGTCCCAGTTACTCGCACTGCGTTCCGAACACCTCTTCGTGCAGGAAAAAGACAAAAAAGCTGCTGCGAGTAACCTTAGCGATCACAGCGACCGAGCCGTCAGTCGCAACGTTGCCGAAGTAGCTCCAAACTCTGGAAGTAGTACGGCACGTACTTTCCATCTCATTTCACTTTCGCCCGCTAACAAGTGTCTTCTTCCAACAACGGTCCCGGGAAGCAATTAAACGCCTCTTGGATCTTGGATCAAGTTAACCAGCGTTATTTCCTAGATAATCTCGCTTGCAAGTTTTCTGCTCGTTCGGAGGCTGACGGACGCAGCAGAAACACCCCACCAAATGCAACTTTAATCAAGAAGAATGCATACTGCACTTGAGGATACACTTCGACGCATATTTTGAGCTCAAAAGACAGAATGACTTCAAATATGCAGCTCAGCAGAGCGAGCGTAGTTTTCCCTTGAAGCTCGAGCAAAACGGTCTATGCATGAGCTTGAGCCGCTCGCCGATAATCGAGAGAGAAAAAGGGAACCCTTTTGTGGACCTCCGTGCATTTCCAGTGCAGAGAGACCTCGACTCTCGTCAAAAAAGTGTGCAGACAGCATTAACGCAAGTTAGCTGCGCACTCGGTCGGCAAATTTCTTAAGAACAGAGAGACCACACTTTCCTCATTCAACGCAGCTGTATTCGTAATTCTCCACGTTCTCCGAAGCGAAGGTTCGTCATTTGAATCTACGGGCAATGCTGATTCGCGTCGTTCCTGGCTTTTTACTAGTATCAGTCGCGTACGTGTGCTGTATCGACACGAATTTTGAGGTCTCAGGATGATCACTTCAACTCTACGTTTCGCGCTTTCTCAATTTCATCAATAATCGCAATTCACTATACCTTGAGCCCCCAGGTGAGGCACAACGTAAGTGATGGCGAGTACCACAAAAATAATGCCAGAACGGACGGCCAGAACGGAAGCTGTCGACTGCTTTTATTTAGTCAGTCGACGCATTCGCTCACCACAGCCGCGCTTTAATTTGCTGGAAACTAGGAGTGGAGAAAGAAGCCGAAGCATCTCCTCGGTATGTAATTCCACCTGGTCAAGAGGCCTAAGAGATCAAAAACACTCTCCTTGCATAAAAAGAAACGTTTGTACCCACAACCGACATGCATGTTGAAATATTCGCACAGGTGAGTCGGTGTCGAAGGCATTGTCGCTTGGCACAGTCGCACAGTCGTGTGGGCGTCCTGCTTTTCGCCTATGTCGCTGCCGATCGCAGCGCCGCCTTTACATAAAACCACGAAGCTCGTCTACGCTATTTTTCAGCTGTTGAGGAGAAATCTGTGAGAGACAGTGTCGAAAAAGAGGTTGGCACCTTTCTGATCCTCACCTTGGCATGATATCGAAGCCGCTACATCGACGACGCCCTGCTCAGCAAGTTCCCCGAAGAACATGGTGTCGAAAACCTCGCTTCTCAAGACGAGGAGGAGCTTGTGGGCGCGGAAAGTTCGTTCGCCAACATTGGGGAACATATCCGTGCGAACCATGAACTCTAAGTCAGTCAGGCGACCGCTGCCGAGAGATGCTTCCAGCTCGATCTTCGAAGAAAGAAGTATGGACGCAGATGAACTGTGGGAGGCCGGGAAGAAATAAATATTAATTTCTTGAAAAACTACAACAATGTACTGATGGTGCGAGGAAAATGCAAACACAAGGTGCGCGCAATGTCGCCCGACAGAAGATTACTAATAAATCTAATTGGGGTTGTACAAGGCTCACTTCCTGTATTGCCTTGATTTACAAGGCCCATAAATTGAGAGCAATGAACTCAATCCCCAGCCAAGACACTGCTCTTCATGCGGACGAGAGCGCAGTGTATGCAGCTCGATTAGGGGAAGCAAGGGTGCCTTTTCTACGTTCCCCCATTTCCGAAGAAGCCTAATTGTAAGTTCTGATTTACGAATATTTTTTGCATAAATTTATCGGTGGCATTTCATTTGCACGCTTTTCGACTACAAATCTGCGTTTCGTGCTTTCCGCGTGTGGCATTAGGCTTGCAACGTCACAATCATCGTCACAACCGTGAACCACCTGCGGGACAGCCGCTCCGTGCTTGCAAACAAATATTTAAAGAAAATGGTCAGCACTGAAAGTTCCTGCTTTCGCTTTTGAGCGCAAGAAGGCAGTTCTGACGTTAACGTTTTGAACGTCTTTGCTACGTCAGGAAACTGCCCACTGCTTTTGGACGCGCATCGCAGTTTATGTTTCAATTTCACTTCTCTTTTATAAACGTTGACGCTGCAAGAAGAGAATGGGGCCCCAGCGAGGCCAGCAACTTCTTCAGCCGCACAAGAGGTATTTACGCTAAACTTGATGACGTAATGAAGAGTACAATAGAGCTGCGACGCGAACCACACAGCAGTGCGTACGTAGTTGCTGACAGTAAATGTAAATTACACAGCGAATAATGGCGATCGTTATCACAGAAATTGTATATTAAAACAAATGAATTCACAATAAATGCAAAATATACAATTCGCACTATAGCGTAACAAAACGTCATAATCATAGACACATGAAGGCAAAACCCAAATCGGAACCTCAAAGAGGTATAACTGGGTCCTAATAAAAGGAGCAAAAATTTCCTCCGACTTCCGTGATCAGAGTTTGCGGAAAATAAGTGAAAAGTTTCTAAAGGCCCTGCATCAATTGCTTACGTGCCAGAATTATAGGGAACGTGTCATTCACAGGAAAATTCAGTGTCTTCACTCATTTAAGTGGCGTAAAAATTTACGAGATTAATGTTTGCCGCTTTAACAATTGCGCTCAATCCATGAAAACCCTAAAAAAATCTAAACACTTTGTACAGAAGTTCGTGGCATTCACAATCATACGACGAGCTTCCACGTAGTTATGCATACGGCGGAAGGAAGCGGCATCACAAGTACGTCTGAGGTATAATGCGAGTTGCTGGGCTAATGACGACACCAGTTGGCTTCTTTTTCCAAAGGGTGCTGAGAAACCCAAAATATAATTCGTGCTTACGAAATGCCGCAAAGCAGGCAGGTTTTTATGAGCAGCCATGTCATCGCGATCCTTGAGATGGACGCGCTGAAAAGAAAAAGAATACAAATGCTGAACGATTTGCGTAGTTATGCCAAATACGAATTAGTTGCGCTAGTAGTTGGGTCTTCTCTTCTGTTCCGGTGTTCAGATCCAGTGTTTAGGGATGGCCGCTGTTCGAATGGCGATAATGGGTTAACGTCATTAAATACGGAAATGGTCATTCTGTACATTCTTAGATCCCTGGGAGTCTTCCTAATTCTCCTGGCGCTGTGGTGCAGCGGTCAAGCAATGCGCCACTGCCCTTCTATGGCAGGTGCTGCCATCGGTGGGACTTGGGTTGCAATCCAAGATGTTCTTCCCGAGCAGCGTCTAATAATTAATAGCACCCGCCTGTCACGGTAAGCAGCCTGCGCTGCCCAGGACGTTTCGACTGGCGGCCAGTCTTCTTCAGAGCGCTGCATGATTATTGCAGACGAGTATATATAGGGGTTCGAAAAAGGCTGCTACAATGCGCTCGAGTTAACCCCTCTCTTCTCCCCTCCCTAAAAAAATACAAAAATTGCTTCAACCCGCTCGGCGCGTGATGAGTCACAGTCCAGAGGCGACTCCAGTGGCCATACTTCGGGCGGAGCACAAAATTCCGAGACACGCAAAGCACGCAACACAAAACTCTAGAATACACACACATACGCACGCACACACAAGCGTTGCTTTCCACTGGAGTTTCCGATAAATATATTGCTTTCTTTGATTCAATGAAGGGCATGCGCCTTATGTACAGTTTCCAGGAAGAGTTATAACTAATCGATAGGGGAATACCGGTCTTCGAGCCTGGAGCAAGGCAAGACCCTGACGATTTTGTGGACGGTGTCACCCATAACTTTACCTAGAAATGGTGTGTTTGACATCTTTACTACAACCGTGTGTATGTATGGCCAAGGTGGTGATGAGGGGTGCATTAAAGAACTGGGGCTATGTGGCAGACTGCACTCTGCGCCTTTGTGCCATTGCTTCCTGTTGCACACCATAGACCGGCGTTGGTGCTTATGTTAACCCCACCCAGTGACTCACGGGAGGGTGTGCAGAACAGGTGGAAACGATAACAAATGGATGGATGGGATGGAAGGCAGGCCCTTTGAAACACGGCGATGCCAGTTGCCACCATGGTCTACTTTTTCCTTTAATTTTATTCAACGGCGTTAGAAGTTATTTAAAAAAATAAGAGAATGGAGCGCCCTTTACAATTTTTCAACCGAAAACCATTGTTCCCAGACGGCAATCTCGCATTCTTGTTCAAAAGGTAGGCGGGAGATGTCACTTTATCTGTTGAAGGGAAAGTTGTTAAAATTATGAAATAGAGCAGGAGTGCTAACCAAAGGAGTGGGTCGAGACAGGTACTTGTCAAGTAATCTCTCAAGTAACCAGCAATGTAACCTTTTAGACAACCTCCCTTTACGCTCTATCTAGAAAGCTGGCGGTGACCTTCGGGGCTACAGGTTCATGCATATTAGGAGTTTGACACCTTTCACGAGGGAATGCTGCTCTATCTCATCGTTGCAGGAATTAAGATGAAGCTGTGGAGAGACGACTGTTGGAACAGCTGAGCTGTACGCTAGACACGGCGCAGAAAACCGTAATCGCGATGGAGGCTGCAAGCGAGGATTCGTAAGCGCTTTGAAAGGCGTCCGCCTCGTTTGTCGCGCCGACCAACGCTGTGTCACGTGACTCTGTTGAGCTGAGGAAACCGAGGCGGGAAGAAGCGGTTATTTTGTGCTTCCGCTGCGGTGGCGAGCATCTGGCGACCCAATGCCGACACCTATATAGGGTGTGCCACATCTGTAAGCTGAAAGGCCATCTCTCTCGTGTCTTCAAAGGGAGAAAAAGTGACAAACACACGAGGATCGGCGCCGCTGTTTCTGAAGAAAAACCTTTCCATGGCGTAAACGATACCAAGTGCGACGAAACTAAAAGCAGATGGGTGCGCCCCAAGTGTACGAAATGTGGACTATGCAAGGGAGTGGCGATGTGACTCAGGGGTGTCGCTGTGAACGGATCTTCGCTGCTAATGGAGGTTGACACGGGAACAAGTGTATCTGGCGAGTCTGAGGATATTGTTGCGGGAAAGAATATATTCACAGTTATTAACAAAAACGAATGAACAGCTACGGGCGGCACTCAGAACACAGCCAGAGATGAGTTCTTCTTCCTCGTCCACTCGTTCACACGCTCAATGTCGTCGTCGTCGTCTACCCGCTGCAGGACCCCCGGCTGATGAAACGCCGTCTCGGCGTTAGAGTGGTGGCGTAGGAGAGTCGTGATAAGGTTTGAGGCGGCATACATGGACGATGTCGGTAGAGCGGCCAGAGGACGATGGCGAGGACGCAAGGGGAGCAATTTCATAGTTCACGTCGGTGATTCGGCGCACCACACGGTAAGGGCCACGGTAGTGAGAAAGGAGCTTCTCGGAGACGCCGACGCTGCGCGACGGCGTCCAGAGAAGGACGAGTGATCCGGGGTGATATTCGACGGCCCGGTGCCGGCGGTCTTAGGCGGACTTCTGGGAAGCTTGAGAGGCACGGAGCCGACTACGGGCTATTGGCGAGCCAGCGTGGCCTGGGCGATGGCGTCCTGAGCGTAAGCAGTGGTGGGGACTGAAGAAGGCGGCATGAGTGTGTCAAAAGGCAATAGGGGATGCCTACCAAACAAAAGGTAGAAAGGGGATTAGCCGGTTGTGTCATGCCGTGAAGAGTTGTAGGCAAATGTCGCATAAGGCAAGGCTGCGTCCCAATCGCGGTGGTCCGGTGAGACGTACATTGCTAACATATCGGTGAGCGCGCGGTTGAACCGTTCCGTAAGCCCGTTGGTTTGTGGATGGTAAGCTGTCGCGAGCTGGTGCTGCGTGGCACACGAACGAAGAATGTCATCAATCACTCTGGACAGAAAATAACGACCGCAGTCGGTGAGCAGTTGACGAGGGGCGCCATGGTGAAGAATTACGTCTTGGAGAAGAAAATCGGCGACATCGGTAGCGCAGCTGGTGGGCAAAGCACGCGTGATGGCGTACCGATTCGTAAAATCAGTTGCGACAGCGATCCATTTGTTACCGGAGAGGGACGTGGGAAAAGGGCCAAGAAGGTCGAGGCCAACACGGTGAAAAGGTTCCGGAGGTACGTCGATGGGTTGTAGAAGACCGGCAGGCAAAGTGGATGGCCTTGTCCGGCGTTGACAAAGGTCGCAGGTGGCAACGTAACGCTTGACAGAACGATAGAGACCAGGCCAAAAGAAGCGGTGCCGTAATCGAGCGTACGTGCGGGACGCGCCAAGGTGGCCGGCTGTCGGCAGATCGTGCAATCCCTCAAGGACAAAAGAACGTAGATGTTGGGGTATGACGAGGAGCAGCGTAGGACCGTCGGAGCGTAGGTTGCGGCGATAAAAAATGCCATTCTGGAGCACATAAAGGTACAGAGACGGAGATCGGTTTTGCAGAGCGGAGGCCATCAAAGATAGGTTGTAAAGATGAGTCGTTGCGCTGTATGTTGGCGATATCGGTGAGAGCAGTGATAGCTAAGAGGCAGGGTAGGGTCTCAGTGTCTTCGAGGTCAGGTGGCTCCACAGGGTATCGGGATAAACAGTCAGCATCCTGGTGGTGACGACCGGACTTGAACACGACAGAGTATGAATACTCTTGAAGGCGCAAAGCTCAGCGACCAAGGCGACCGGTGGGATCTTTTAGTGAAGACAGCCAACAGAGAGCGTGGTGATCAGTGACGACAGTGAATGAGCGGCCGAACAGGTACGGGCGGAATTTAGCGACAGCTCAGACAAGGGCGAGACACTCGCGCTCAGTAATGGAGTAATTTTGCTCTGCGGCGGAAAGTAGGCGGCTGGCATAAGCGATGACGCGATCTTGGCCCTGTTGACGTTGGGCTAGCACGGCACCGATCCCATATCCGGAGGCGTCGGTGCGAATCTCTGTGGGAGACGATGGGTCAAAATGGGCTAAGATGGGCGGAGAGGTTAGCAAATGAACGAGGGAGGAAAATGAGTTTTCTTAAGCAGGGCCCCAGATAAAGGGCTTGTCGTTCTTAAGAAGGTCGGTGAGGGGCGAGCGATGCCGGCGAAATCTTTGATAAAACATCGAAAATACGAGCACAAGCCGACAAAGCTTCGCACATCTTTCGACGACCTAGGAAGAGGAAACTCCTTCACGGCTTGAATTGAATCTAATGGCATCATCGATCATCGGGAGAGGATATACGGCTTTTTTTGAGATGCGGTTTAGGTGCCGGTAATCAACGCAAAAGCGCCAGCTGCCGTCCTTTTTTTTACCAGGACAACTGGAGAAGTCCAAGGGCTTGACGAGGGCTCGATGATGTCCTTTGCGAGCATCTTATCGACCTCTTGATTTATGACAGTGCGTTCAGTGCTGGACACGCGGTACGGACGTCTGTGGAGAGGAGCGGCATCACCGGTGTTTATCCGATGTGTCACCATAGAGGTACGAGTCAAAACACGGACATCAAGACGAAGATGTCGCTAAAAGATGATTAGAGGCACCTAAGATCGTGAGCTTGCATCGCTGGTAGGTCAGAGCAGATCATGTCGGCGTAGTCCTCCGTTGGTTTCTCTGGTGATGTTGCCGCAGGCAACAGGCATTGATGAGTGGAAGGTAAGCAGCTGTCCACCACTGATATGACACATTCGGCAGCAGGGCACAGCGTGGCGAGTGAGATGCCTTGCGGGAGCGGTAGTATAGACGAGCCAAAGTTCAGAACCGGAAGGTACGCACGGTTTGCCGGCATTGTAAAGACAGTGTGCGCAAGCGCAATAATTCGCGTGAGGGCAACGTCAAGGTCCGGAGTGACTACGTAGGGGCCATCAGGGACAGGGGGAACAGATGAGAAAGAAATGTAAGTTGCGGCTTGAGGCGGCAGACGGACAAAGTAGACAGCACAAAGACGAGGTACAACTGGGGACGGTGACTCCGCAGAAAGAGGAAGGTCAAGCTGGACAACACTGGTGGCGCAGTTGATGAGGGCTGAATGCTCAGACAGGAAGTCGAGGCCAAGAATGACGTCATGAGGGCACTGGTCCAGAACAGAGAATAGAACGGATGTATGGCGGCCGGATATGGTCACACTGGCTGTGCATAGTCCAACCACAGGAGGCGTTCCGCCGTCGGCAACGCGGAGAACGGCTGTGGGTGCAGGGGTCAGTACCTTTCTGAGGCGGCGTCGTAGGGTGGAACTCATGACGGACACGTGCGCGCCCGTGTCGATCAGGGCTCTTACAGGGACTCCATCGATATGAATAGCGAGCAACTTTTGGTTTGCGCGAAGGGCTAAGTGAGGATTTTGGGACTGGGGCTGTACTGCAGCATCACCTCCAAACACTGCAGCGTCTAGTTTTCCGCTTGCGAGCGTCCGTAGGGGCCAGGAGAGGAGCGACGGCGTAGGGGCGAACGAGACTGCCGACGCACAGGGGACAGGGAGCGGCTGGAGCGGGAAATCTGGCCGTCAATGGTAGCATTCTGCTGGGCTGGAGGGGGCATGAAGTGGCGGGGCTGGTCATCGTTGCGGTGAGAGCTTAGATGACTGTATGTGCTACGACGAGACCAATAACTGCGACAGTGACGGGAGATGTGGCCAATGCGGTGGCAGAGGAAACAAATGGGTCTGTCTTCGGGTGTCCGCCAGTCGTTAGGGTTACGGCGACGTGGAGCGAAGTAGGAAGGTCGTTCAGGAGCAATCGCAGTGATGTCAGGTGGTGATGAAGGACGCACAGGGCTGACGGGCTGGAGACCAAGGTTTGCAAGCTCTTGACGGACGACGGCTTGTACCATCGAGATGGTGGGCAAGTGGTTGTCGCTATCACGTAGAGGCAGGGAGGCAGGGGATATAGCTTCGAGTTCGCGTCGAATGATGCGGGTCACATTTTCTGGAGGCGCAGGAGTTTGCCGGTGCAGCAGGTCTTCACATGAGGAAGTCGCAGCCGTGTAGGGGAGGCGTGTGTACGGCTGACTAATACGTCTGCTTTTAGCTTCCTCGAAGCGGCGACATTCCTTAATAATGCCGTCGACTGTAGTGCAGTTCTTGCAGACGAGTATGTTGAAGGCATCGTCGGCGATCCCCTTCAACACGTGGCCCACTTTGTCAGATTCGGGCATGTTATTGTCAGCTTTGTTGCAGAGGGCTAACACGTCCTGAATGTACGAAACATAGGATTCCGTAGACGTTTGAGCTCTGGACGCAAGCTCCCTCTTAGCGGCGAGTGTTCGGCCGAGCGGCCGTCCAAACAGCTCGCGCAGTTTCTGCTTGCAGACGTCCCAGCTGGCCAAATCATCTTCGTGAGTCTCGTACCAGACGCGGGCGGCGTCTTTTAGATAGAAGATGACATTCGCGAGCATAAGAGTCAGATTCCAGCGGTTGTACGTACTCACGCGTTCATACATGTTGATCCACTCGTCCACGTCAACGTTGTCGGCGCCAGAAAATGTCCCAGGGTCACGAGGGGAAGAAATAACGAGCGATGGCATTGCCGATTGTGATGTTTGCTGGGAGGCGTCCTGGGTCATGGTGAGCGAAGTCAGCTGGCGGCCGCTGCGGAGCTCCATCTTCGGTAGGCGTAGAGGAAAGCCGCGCCTCCATCAAATATGTTGCGGGAAAGATTATATTTGCAGTTTTTTACAAAAACGAATGAGCAGCTACGGGCGGCACTCATAACACAGCCAGAGAGGAGTTCTCGTCTTCTTCCTCGTCCACTCGTTCACTCGCTCAATGTCGTCGTTGTCGTCTACCCGCTGCAATATATTTCACCTCAAGTTTCCGTCGTTGCGTCTGAAGGCATCAACAGTTGTGCTGAAGACTACTCTGGTGAGCTGTGTCTTGTGCTAGGAAGTCTGCTTGTGATTGTGCAGCTTTCGGACCGTAAGTGCGAGGAGGTGATGTACGTTGTTTCAGGTGGTTGCCCGTCCCTCAAATGCGCGGTTGGATGAAGGGCTTTGGCTTGCAATTGCTCAATTTAAAAGAGCTGAATACAGTTTCATCGCATCGCGACGTACTAGCTGAGTACTCCAGTGCTTTCGATGATGAATTTGGATCCATAAAACACGTGGCTGCAAAAATCACCAAGACAACTTGAAGCCGAAGTTTGAAAGTCTAGACCTGTGCAGGTTCGCGATGATCTATCGTGTGAACGAGGAACTGCGGCATATGTAACGTGTTGGTGTGCTACAACAGGTAAGAACATCAGAGTGGGTTGCATCTATTGTGCCTATTCTGATGCGCAACGGACAGATTCGAATCTGTGGTGACATCAACGTCACAATAAACCCTGTTACTGTGCCCGAAAAAGTATCCAACACCGCGTGTAGAGAATCTTTTCGCCAGACTTAGTGGAGGTGAATAGTTCACAAAGCTCGACCTCTAAGATGCCTACTTGCAAGTGAAACTGGACGAAGCGATCTCGAAGATTCTGACCATCAACACATCAAGCAGGCTGCAGCAATACACTCGCTTCCCTTTCGGCGTTACGTCAGCACCGTCGGTTTTCCAGAGGGAGGTGGACAGTTTATTGCAACGACCACGGCACGTAGTCTTGTACTTTGATGATGTCCAGGGGCCCGGGCGCAATGATAAGGATCACCTTGAGAAATTGGCCCGAGTACTGCATCGATTCAAGGAAGCCGGGCTGAAGCTGATGCTCGACAAGTGTAGCTTCATGGATCCACAGGTGGAATATCTGGGTCACGTTTTCATGTCGGCTGTTTTCCATCATAATCCAGGGAAGAAAGGCCGCGTGCTGAAGGCCCCGGATCAAAGTGATGTGAATTCACTACAAAGTTACTTGGGACTATCTGTAGTTCCATCTTTGTGACCCGTTATTACCATTTGTTCCGCCCCCCTTATGTAATGCCTTATTGGGGCCTTTAAGGGAAAATAAATGATGATGATGATGATGATGATGATGACTCGTAAATTTCTACCGGCGATTTCTGCCAAGTCTGTCCACTGTCCTTTATCAGCTCTATGGAGCCAAGACAGCGTGGATATGGGGTGCTGACCGAGAGCGTTCGCTTCAGCAGAGCAAGGAGTTGCTGGTTTCTGGTGCTGTTTTGGCACACTATGACCCGGTGAAGCCCTTGGCGCTGATTTGCAGGCCAGATATTTATTGTTCAGGCCAACCTCTCTGTTTTTCCTATCAATAAACCCTCTCTCTCTCTCCTTGCAAAGCATCACCGAACAGAGTGGGCGTTTTGCTGGCTCATCGTGCGGACACGTCCGGTCGCATTCGTCGCAGGAAATCTAGTGCCAGATGAGTGCAACTACAGTCATTTGGACAAGGAAGCACTATCCCTTGTGTTTGGAGTGAACAAGCTTCGGCAGTATGCTTGGGGAGGAGAGTTAGAAGCGGCGACCGACCACAAGCCTTTGCTGGGCCTGCTCGCCGCTGAGAAACCTGCGCCAGAAACGTGCTCTCCGCGAGTGCTGCGCTGGCCATTGATGCTGGGCGCCTACAGCTACAAGCTTATGTACACGCCTGGAGCTAGCATCGCCAAAGATGACCGTTTGAGTCGGCTACCGCTGCCTGTTTGTGCACACTCCGTCGAGAAGCCAGCGGAAGTGTTCATGCTTGAAGCTGCTTACCCCAAGGTCTTGGTGCCGTCTGTAGCGGCTGAAGCTACCTCCAAAGAACCTGCGCAAGCAAAGGTTCGGGAAACAGTGTGGGCTGGAACAGAGTTGCATGCCCCTACGCAGAAACCATATGCAAATCACACTACGCAACAAAACATGCAAGAAAACAGCGTCCTGCTTGGCTCACGTATGATTATCCCTAATACCTAGCAACCACAAGTCCCCCACCTACTCCATGAAGACCACCCTGGTCTTTGCGAAATGAAAGCAGTGGCTCGAAGCCATATGTGGTGCTCAATCCTGGATGTAGACTGAAGTCATCACTAATCTGGTGTTCCGATGCCGTGTGTCAGGAGCATCAGAGAACTGCGCGGCCGGCAGCGGTGACGCCATGGCCGTTTCCAGAGAAACCGCGGTCGCGAATTTGAGTCCACTTTGACCTTTCTGGGCCTCTCAAGAATCATTACTTCCTGACTGAATGGTGCCAACCTGTCCGGGTGGGGAGGGGTGTCGTGGTTAGCCGTTCTGTTTCTCACATGGTTACCTAAAGATCGCGACACCGCCCCATCCCTTGGAGAGCGGAGCAGTTGCGGAGCGCTCGAAATGAAAAATCAGTTGTCTGATAAGTCAGCGTGGCTGGTTCCTTGCTTGCGTTCTCCTTGTTCCACACTGGAACAAAACGACACACATCAGTTTCAAATTCCACATTGCACATTACATCCAAATTAGCGCCACATCTTGGGAACAAGGATAGGGCCTAATTATGCAAATATTGTCATGGCTATCCTACTTCAAATGACCAACCTCTGTATATAGCCTTAATTGATTACGAGAATTCATCTGAAACAGTGGATACCTCAGCAGTCATACAGGTATTACGTAATCAGGGTGTAGAAGAGCCTTAAGTCAAAATACTAGAATATATATATATAATCGACTTCAAAGCTACTGTAGTCTTCCATAAAGTCAGCAATAAAATTCAAATAAGGAAGGGCGTCAGGCAAGTAGACACGATATCGCTAATGCTAAACACCGCATGCTTGCAGGAGTTATACAGAAGCCTGAATTGGGAACAGTTGCGGATAAGAGTTAACGGAGAATACCTAAATAATCTGCGATTCGTTGTTGATATTGTCTCGCTTAATCACTCAGGAGGTGAACTACATTTCATGATTAATGAGTTTTACAGGCGATACAGAACGGTGGGTCTAAAAATTAACATGCAGAAAACCAAAGTAATGTTCAACAGTCTAGGAAGGGAACCGCAGTTCACAATTGGCAGCGAGGGGCTGGAAGTGGCAAAGGAATTCGTCTACTTAGGGCAGGTAGTGACGGCTGATTCGGATCATGAGAGGGAAACAACTAGGATAAGATTGGGGTAGAGCGCATATGGTAGGTTCACTCACATCTTGAATGGCAGTTTACCAAGATCCCTCAAGAGAAAAGTGTACAACAGCTGTATCTTACCGGTACTCACCTACGGGACAGAAATATGCAGGCTAACTAAAAGGGTTCAGCTTAAGTTAAAGACAATGCGGCAAGGCATGGAAAAAATGATAGGTGTAACGCAAAGAGACCGGAAGAAGACAGAGTGTGTGAGGGAACAAACGCGGGATAATGACATCCTAGCCGAAATCAAGAGGAAGAAATGGGCTTGGGCAGGGCATGTAATGCGAAGGTAAAATAACCGGAGTGTATTCCAAGAGAAGGTAAGCGTAGCCGGCGGCAGCGGAAGGATAGGTGGGCAGATGAGATCAAGAAGATTGCAGGCATTGGGCGGACTCGGCTTGCAAAGGAGAGGGTTAATTGGAGAGAATCGGAGAGGCCTTTGCCCTGCAGTGGGTGCTGTCAGGTTGATGATGACGATGATCTTAGGGACGACTTTTTTAGAGAATGTGATATCAAATCACTTTACTTTGAACGTTTTATGCCGATATTTTCTTAATCTGGGCGAACGGGGAAACATCACTTAAAAATTTTATTAGAGCCTCACCCGTTGATCAAATTTTCCCACTACTGCTGGCTCTAAATAGTGGATTTCCTGGACGTTACACTCGTGGTTTCTCAGAATCGGCTCTTTATCCAGCTCTATCAGAATCGAAAATTAACCTTTTTATTTTAGATTTGAAGGGGCCAGAATATATTGCGAAACTGGAGACAGTCAACATCGAAAGTGAGTCCTATTTAAATTTTCTCTTAATCGACAAAGCGAACTTCAAATATACGCATTCGCGAGACCGTTAGGTTGTCTTTGCCGCATTCCATATTGAAACGGTGAATTCCGCATGTTAGCTTAGCGCTGACCTGCAGCACGCGCCGCCTCAAATAGAACAAGAAGAAGAAGACGTAGAAGCGATCTAGAGCTGTGTTTAAGGCGTTCGTCGAGGCCCGCACGCTTGCAAGGATCAAAGAGAAGTATTACTGGCCCCGCCTTCAGTCGGACGTTGCACACTACGTCAGAACGTGCCGAGGCTCTCAGTGTCGCAAAGTGCCTTCAACAAAAAAAAAAAGCTGAATTCTTGAAGCCCATAGCACCACCATCGCGGCCTTTCCAGCAAATCGGGGTGGACATGCTGGGCACATTCCCTCTTTCTCATTCGGGAAACAAGTGGATCATCGTTGCAACTGACTACCTCACACGATACGCGGAAACATCAGCTCTGCCATGGGCCACAATCCTTGACGTGGCAAAATTTTTTATCCTTCAGATCGTTTTGCGTCACGGTGCACCGGAGATCCCAATCACCGGCAGGGTTACTGCATTTATGGCTTACCTCCTGCAGCAGATTTTATGCCACAGTCATATAGACCACCGACAGTTGACATGCTACCACCCTCAGACGAACGGTTTAACGAAACAATTAAACAAAACGCTAGGTGACATGCTCTCAATGTATATTGACGTTCAGCACAGAACTTGGGACGAAATGCTCCCATACGCCCCCTTCGCATACAATACGGCTATACAGGAAACGACAAACATGCCACCCATCCGTCTCGCTTACGGCCCCCTATGTAACCCTGATTCTGGACGCCATGTTACCGCATGTGGACGACATCGACCCGAATGCGGATCTTCACAACTTCCTGCACCTCGCTGAAGATGCTCGTCAGCTGGCGTGAGGGTGGACTCTCGGCTAACAATGCCGAGATGCCCAACAGTATAATCTTCGATGCCGTGATGCAGGGTACACATCAGGAGACTGTGCGTCTGGTTTCCCATTCACCAAAGCGGACTTAGCGAGAAGCCCCTCTGCCGATAATTTGGACCCTACGAAATGATCAGGCCAATTGGAGACCTCAACTATGAGGTCGTTCCTGAAGACTTTAAGAAGTCTCGGCGATTCCTGCACCCTTGGCCGGTACTTGTCCGTCTCAAGCCTTCCTACTAGCGGTAGCGGTAGAACTGGACTTTCGCGCGCACATCATGCTTCCCCTAGTGAGCTTTTTTTAAAACATGCAGGCAACGCATCAGGACGATGCTCTTTCTTTCCGGGGGCCAATAACACGGTGGATTCCGCTTGTTCGCATAGCGCTAACCTGAGGCACGCGCCACCTCAAAAAGAATGCGAAGAAGCGATCTGGAGCTGTGCTCAAGACGTTTGTCGAAGTGCACCGCTGTCTCCTGTGATCAGTGATCTCCCGCATTCACGCGTGACATCATTGATAAAATGAAGTCGCACGTAATTGCAATGCATCAAATACACATGCCATTTCGGTGTTTGATGATGCAGAAGAAGCTGCATTCGTATCAGCGTTGATACAACAGACAGCGAAGCCATTTTATAAATCGCCATGCGGAAAAGCGGGCTCAGTGAGCTTCGAAATGAGAACGTTCGACATTTCGAACCACATCTACGAATAATCAAATTTAAAAACGTGGATCACCTTAGATGTTGGCGGTCTTCAGTTTTGCAATATAAACTTGCTTCCCCCTTCATCAAAGTTTAAAATTAAAATTTGTCTGGTTAAGTTTTATTAATTAAACGTATAATTACACAGGCCTTTCGTGTGTATAATGGCCGCTTTGATCTTCAGTCAGGCCGGAGTGAAATACAAACACGCATGCATCGTGCCTTTCTTCCTCGCAGCGAGATATTCATTTACAACAGTTTTAAACGACTGTGTAATTTGGTAGATCCGTAACTTAGAAATATGAATCAGGATACATGCGCTACGGTCACTGCTGCTGAAAGTAACCGGCAAAATTTTTTTCGCAGGTGCTGTTCGAGCGTCATTACAATCTGAGTGTTGTGAGCGTTGCAGCACACGATGAAACGGAATTTAATAAATGTTAGGCTGCGTTATATCAAGATTACATGAAAAAACGTCAATCGTTGCGTCGTTTCGAACTTTCTCGATTTCTTGCTCCCCACCACTTCGTCCGCCTGCCGATACATGGCGCGCTAGTCCCACAGCTAAATTTTGTATATACAGCTAACACTGTATAAACAAACTACACAGACCGCACATAAGTATCTCCAGTCATTTTGCCAGGAACCGGAACGACTAAATTGAACCGTTTCGAACCGGTCCGGGAGTTGCATAAGCCGCGTTTTTCTTCCAAAATACATACTTTTCACTTTTCTTTTTACCCAGAATGTGATGTGCTGCCTCGTATGGTCAGCTACTGAAAGCAGTCTGCGCTATGCAACGTGAAATTGGCACCCAGTCTACGAGGCAACAAGGAAACCTAACTGGCGCAATATAAGTGCAATATAAGTGTAACAACCCAAAACGATTGCGCCACAATAAATTTCGGAAGCATTCGTTCTCTCAGAAAGCAAATACAAAATAAGACCCGGCACGATGGCTAGATCAGTGGCTGTGGCACTCGTCTACTGAACCGAAGGCTACAGGTTCGATCCCGGTCGCGAAATGGAAAATTACAAATTTGATCTGCGAAGTCAGCGCACGTTAGAGAAACCCAGTGGCAGCTACCACGGAACACTTAATGTCTTTAAAGCGTCTGGAAACATCTACAAGCGACTATACACGTTTAGTGCCAAAATATAAACGTGTGAAATACGTCTATGGGGCGGCATTTATCGCAAATATTTCTAAAACGTCTTGTTCACGTTCTCGTTTAGAATTCATGTTTAAGTTGCAGGAAGAGGTAGAAACACCGCAGCCGTCAAGTTGCGAGTTATCGTCTGCTACATTGTCTACTGCGCATGCGCAAGCGCACCCGGACTGCGTAAGGGGGGGGGGGGGGGGGTAGGCAGTGGGGATCGACTTCAGAAAATATGACGTAAGCTCCTCTCTTCAGACCTTTCTTTCCTCCATGTCCTCGAAGGTCTTGATAGAGAAACTAGGCAGGCCCAATGTCCGCACAATGTCCGCGTCTGTTTTGGCAAGGACAGCTGCAGACGGCACTAATTAACGCTGTCGCGCCATGCCCTTAAAGACGGGGCTAAAGTGTCGCACAAATTTTCATCCCTTTGTAGCTTGACACGTAAATAGAGGACCTCTATTGCGACATCAGCGCAATTGCCACATCCGGTTTAAGATGTATGGGTGTAATTTGCGGCACATACCCCAATCGTATGCCCTAGCCGCACTGCTGCAGTTGGGCTGACTGGCTGCCTGCACGAGCTTCGCCGCAAGGTGCGTCGTTACATACGCTGCCGGTTGAGTTGTTTCCACGCTGAAAGAACTTATTCTATACATACACCGCGGTTGCTGCACATCGGATCCTGCGGTGTACTCAGAGGTTGAAGAAATTCGTTTTCTTTTTGCAGATAAGATCCGCATTTGCTAATTTTAAACTTTTTTTTCGTTCATAACTACAGCGTCCAACTCTATTGACAGAGCATAGCTAATGCCATAATGAGAACTCTCGCAGTGGGCGTGAAGCAGTCGCTGGGAACAACACCGTGCAGGTTTTAACGCGGGTTAGAAGCCCTTATATACGACTGGCGCTCGGTCAGAACCCCCGCGAGACAATTCAAATATTCGATCTTGTTGTTTTCGTCGAGCCAGAGGCGGCAGTATACCGAATTAGGGGATGAACTTTTTTCACTGCTGGTATTGTTGTTACTCAATACTGAAAGGCTCCCATACGCGCAGAAAATAGGTTGTGGGGCTCTTGCATAATTTTCTCCCCATTTTTTTCTCTTTCGTTTTGTTCTAGGATCACAAGAGAAAAGTTATTTTCAAGAAAAAAGCGGGTTTCCCAAGAAGACAGCTCAATTCAGAACGACGCTTCTCTCTCATCAGACGTGTCTTGAAACACATCATTACTGGGCGCTGTGATTCAACGCTGCGAGCATGACTCATCATTCAATGAGTTGTTTTCTCCGTCCCTTTCATTAGCCGTGTCGAGTGCGTGGTTCTGCACGGCAACCACAACTTGCTTCCGACAAGACAAAGCAAATGCATTTTCCACAAACGGAGCGTTGATCGTCACACTCGACATGATAATGCTGAAGAGATATCCAACAATCCTGTTCAAAAAGCTTTTTTAATCGCGAACCATTTAAGAACGCAATTTTTTTCATATAATGTCACACTTCAGCATAACAATCAAAATATCTGCAGATAAGCAGACGGCAGCCTTGTACTTGTTTCTATTAACGTTTTTGCTATAGTCAAAAGCAATACCCATTGGTTTTCTATGGTAGTCTTAAGTACTCCATGCGATCGATGGAAGCACTTGACAAGAATGATTTTGCTATATATGAGAAGAATGCCATTTCATTCGATATTTACGTAACAGTATTTTACAATATTCCAATCTGCTAAATTTCTGTTCGCTAATGTTGGGCTTGAGGAGACACTTCGAGATGCAGAAGAATTAATTACGGATACAAGTTGCTCATACGCAGCCCATCGAGTGGTTTAAGTACTCCTCTTTACCCAGTAACATTGCTTTTGTCGTGCACTTTCGTATCGCCTGGGCACGCGAAACTTCACTCGTCCGCAATGCCTCTTTCGCACCTGAGATTGCACAGTTATTTGACTTCTCTGAGCTCAATTGGCTGGGGTACATGCCGAACAAACAGCATCTTCATGGAGCAAAGAACACAAGGAGATATGTTTGCTCTGCTCGCCGTCCTTCATCCCTTTGATGAAGGACACACGGCATATTATGCTTCTTTTGGTCAGAAAAAAATGTCTAGGTAAAAAATTTCAAAACGCCTGGAGAGCTTGTCTTTTAAAACAGAAATTTTCAATACATGGAAAAATAATTTGAGACAAATGAGCCATTAAAAAAAGTAGTGCTTACCTCATCGATCGGGGCCAGTGTTGAAAGCAGATGCGCAGACAGAAATTCTGGACGAACCGATTTCTTCAACGGGAAGGTATTTATGAGTGCAATTTATGAGAGCAAGACGCACCCCACTGGCTTACTATGGGAGTCTTAAATTCTTGGTGCCAGCGCAGGACAAACTTTCAATTGAAGGTTTCATTACACAGAAGAAAAACCATTTGCATCAGTATATGTTCATAATACTATCTTACAATATTGTACGGA
Source organism: Amblyomma americanum (assembly GCF_052857255.1). Classification (NCBI taxonomy): domain Eukaryota; kingdom Metazoa; phylum Arthropoda; class Arachnida; order Ixodida; family Ixodidae; genus Amblyomma; species Amblyomma americanum. The sequence goes on from NC_135501.1 coordinate 85,691,664, forward strand.
TGGCGCACTATTAGAAGCTATGTTGAAGAAAGCTGAACTTCGTTCCAATCTTCATATTAAGAAGGACGGATACGTGGGAAACTTGGCAAGAGTTTGTTGTGGGCGGTACTGCGCAAATGAGAAGAAAAAATTAGAAGACGACACAGGCGAGCGCTACCTCGCAACTGATTTTGTTGTTGAGAAAAAAAAACATATTTTAATACTCAAAGTTATATGGTGCTAAAGTGCTTAGAGCACTTGCACAAAGTGATTTCAAGAGGTGCGCATTTAACAACTCATCTGCTACGCGCTGAATCCGGTGTCGAATAACCAAGAGTTATCAAGAACCGAGACATCCTTAACAAATAGCAATAAAAATTCTCATAATTCATATGATGGACCAGAGTAAAACGGACAACATACCTAGCATAGAGGAGATGACGCGGGCGCTGATTAGCAACTCAATTTTATTGGAGAACATATGAAGTAAATAAGGTGAATAGCGTACGAAACGAAACAAAAAACACATCGAAGATTATACTGCGGATGGAAGCCTCTTATCGAGGAAGGGTATCTCATTTTCGTGTAAAGCCACGGATGGTATCGCCACATTCGTGTCCATGTTCTTCGCGATGCAATAAGCTTCGCAGATTTCCCTGCCTAACTGGTTGCTGCTTTAGTAAAGGATCTCTTTGTTATGAAAGGCAGGAAGGCAAGGGCCGTCATTTTGATGTTTTAAATCCTGGCAGTGCTGCACTAGGTTGGAAGAGGGGGATTTTAAGGCGAAAGCCTTTTATGGCTCATACCCCCGGTCAAGATCCTGTTCATTCCATTATCGCCAACCTGAAGTCACGAAAACGGAAGTGACGTCATACCATCCTTCAGTTCATTACGCTCTTCATTTCGAAAAAACAAAAATCTTTGTGCACAATTGGATTCGAACCAGCATCTTTCCTATCAGCAGCCGATCGTGCTAACGACTACGCAACTTACTGTCAACGCATATGTACATCTCCTTGTGTAGGACGCTGGAGAGGTTTCGCAGGAAGTCGCCGAATCAGACGGATGCCTCTCAACTGCCCCCCAGTGTCTCCAGCATTTAAGATTCACAAACAATTGTGTACTTATTTAACATGTTAACCACACGTCAGTGACAATACCAGAAACACCGCGCTAAAGGCTTTCCTTCGACGCACTTCAGATAAGAAAGGTTCCTCCTGAATATTTTTTATCTCGGGGGAAATCTCGGGCTCTTTAAGTGTGATGTTTATGCACCTGTCCGCCTGGCTATTATATACCTTGCGACAAGACAAAGGAACCCTATAAACGACGCCTTTTATGATCTTTTTCGCAGTTTATGAACTTTTCCGCGTGTGAAACTGAGCAAAGCCTAGGATCTTTTCTAAGAGATCAAGGATCCAGCTTCTTGTGCACAGCAGCACACTTTCTCAACTCTATGTTCGGCGGAGAACACCACCTGCACATTCTGCCGCACAGCGATCTTTTTCAGACGATGTAAGACACCGTGCATATACGGGATGCACACGACCTTCCTTCGTGCATCATCCTGCTGCCCCTGAGGATGAGGTGCCGCCATTAGCTTCAGCTTGCACAGGATTCTTTCCGCTAACCTTGCAAGGTTTCTTTCTTGATCTTGTAAAAAATAAAATATAAAGCCGTGGATCGGTTTTGTTTAGCAATGCTGCCGGTATTTATGCATAGTAGAAGTTCTTTTACTCTTCTGATGATATACAAAGTTGGGCCCACAAAGACGTCTGCATAATGAGGTTCCAAACACATGGCTAGAGGTGCGTCCAGGTCAGTGATTTTCTCAATCACATCCAGTTTACAGTCACAAGAGCATTAACGCTCCTGTTCCTTACGACAATGTGAATCACAAAAGCGGCAACCAAATTTTCTAAGAATTTTGACCGTTCCTCCTGATTGACCATTCCTTAGAAACTTTTTGTATCCTTTCCTTGTCTGCTTTAAACAAAAAATTGAGAGACATTGAGAGACAGCACGGTTCGCGACTCGGTGTATACTATCTAGACGCAGCAGGGCCATCACACGCGGTATTTTGCTCGGCCGCTGTTTTTCACCAGGAAATGCACGTTGACGGACTCTCCTTCCGAGCCCACAACTCAATGCCAGCCGAGGAAGTAGCGATAGCGCTTGCTGCCGCACACGCCAATTCGAGAATCATCATCACGGACTCTTCAGAAGCTTGCGATCATTACTTGACAGGGGAGATCTCCCTTTTAGTCAATTGTATTTAAGACGGACTGCCTCTGATCGAACACCAATAAGAATCATTTGGCTCCTGGCCACCAGGGCTTAGGAGATAATGAGGCCGCTGACGCGCTGAGCGAGAGCTTCCTTACAGAGCTCCTGATCTCAGCTCTTCCGCATAGGAGAAAAACCAGCCTCTGCTGCGGTTCAGGGAAATCATAACAGATTTTATCGATCACCACCGCCTTTTCCAGCCCTCGCAGAGGGGCTAAGTAAGATCAATCAATCAATCAATCATTCTTTATTTTTCCCAGAAAGAACTGGAATGGTCTCCTGGGCTAAAAGCTGGGTGAGCAGCTTGACGAGGCCCAGGAGACCGTTACATGGCAGAACAGTGAAGTTGAGAAAAAAAGAATAATGTGAATATAAAGCAATGTACACCATACGCAACATAATACAGTATTGCGGCAACATAATACAGTATGTAATGCACCATATTCGCCAAAATGAGCTAAAAATAGTTAAAAATAGTACAAGGTGACATAAATAACAGTACGAAATTGTAAACAAAGGAAGCACAGTAGAAAAAACTAAGTATAACATCAAAATGTGGTTCACAATGTTATGAAGTACGTGCGCAATTTCTTGGGATTCAGACGAGTTGTGTTTTGGTACATATTAAGCATTGATGGCAGGTTATGTGCTAATGATTGATGTTTATAGTAAGTGCGGAAGTGGGGGATTTCCCAGACATCTTTACTTCTTGTGTGTATATCTGTGCTACGTAGTGTTAAAAATGCCAGAGATGAGAGTAAGTTCTTGACTTCAGTAGAGGAAAAAAAGAATGTTTGGAGTAATCGATATTTGTATAAGTTATCAACCCTTATGATGTTAAAGGAAACAAACGCATCTTTAGTACTGGCTGTTGGATCGATATTTCCAATGTAGCGGATAACCTTCTTTTGTAACAAATGGAGTTTGTCTAAGTTTGTCTTTGTTGTTGTGGCCCATACCAACGAACAGTAATTTAAATAGGAATTGAATAAAGCATTATAGACTTGAAGTTTAGCTTTTACTGGAAGCAGTCTCCGACAACGCGATATCATGCCTGCAACTGAGGATAGTTTTTTCCTAAGATAGTGAGTGTGTGCATCCCAGCTTAAGTTCTGAGAAAAATGTACACCGAGGATTTTATGAACGTCCACAATTTCTATGTTATGGCACTGAAAATTAATAGACTGATGTATTTCAACAGGTTTATTCCGGGCACGGAATATCATTGCTTTTGTTTTCATTGTATTTATTTTAATTACGTTGAGCTGAGACCATATGGATAACTTCTGGAGGACTTCATTGCATTTTATTATTAGTCGGTCCACATTGTACTCGGGAATAAGTATGGTACTGTCGTCAGCATATATTATAAATTGAACTGTGGCATCTATGTTTACAAGATCATTTATATAAGTATTGAATAATAACGGTCCTAAAATGCTACCTTGTGGAACGCCGTGAGTAATTGGTAGGAGGGAGGACATATAACCGTTTACATATACACACTGAGTCCTGTGGCTGAGGTAGGACTCCAGCAGGGCCAAACAATTACCGCGAATGCCATATGACTGCAGCTTACTAAGGAGCACTTTATGATGTAAGCAATCAAATGCCTTGCTGAAATCTACAAAAAGGGCAGCAGTTAACAAATTATTTTCAATATTCCGCAAGATATTTTCTTTAAGTGCTAACAAAGCTGATTCCGTTGATCTGCCTTTCCTAAATCCGTATTGTGCAGCTGTGATAACGTTTTCTTTATCGAAAAATTGTGTTATCCGAGTGAAAATGATTTTTTCAATTCCCTTGGAGAAGATAGGCAGCACAGATATCGGGCGGTAGTTAGTGGACAAGTTACGTTCGCCACCTTTAAAAATAACAGATACTCTGGCTGTTTTCATTTGCTCAGGAAAGGTTCCAGACTCTAGAATTAAATTAAAGATATGTGCAAGTACAGGACTAATTATCGGTAAAACGTACTTAACCGGTCTTATCTGCAGGTCGTGAATGTCTAATGCTTTACTGTTCCGCAGGCACATAAAAGTACTGTATATCTCAGATTCATCAGTTGGCTGGAGGAATATGGTTTCAGTGACAACACTATGGTGCGAATTTGTGGAGGGGGTGCCATTACATGCGGCAGCAGCGTTTACAAACTGATGATTGAAGTGTTCCACTAGAGCTTTGTCCCGTAATTCATTACCATCTACCATTACAGTATCTGGCATATAATTTTTGCTCTCACGACCGAGGACGTCGTTCATAGCCTTCCAAGCAATGTCTGGGCTCTGCCGGGCAACATGTGCAAACAGATGCTCGTAATATGCACACTTTGCCCGTCTAAGTTCACTGTTCACTTCGTTTCTGACTTTCTTAAATTCTTTTAAGGTTGTTTCTAAGCGTGTCTTCAAGAAAGAATGATAGAGGCGGTTTTTGTTTGTAATTTTCTTTAAATGGTCACGAGTTACCCATGGTTTCCTGGCTTTTTTTGAAGGTTTGTGCATCTTCAATGGAAAATGCCTAGCGTACACACACACAAAACGTGTAATGAATTCATTATAGGCATCGTTAACATCCATTTTATTGGTCACAGGTGACCAGTCTTGTGACAGAATGTCCTGCTGAAATGCCTGTAAACTATTCTGGGTGATGTGCTGAGCAATAAAGGACTGTTTTTGTTTGATAGATTTGGGTGAGTGGGTAGAATATGCCATGAAAACTGGACAATGATCACTTATGTCGGACACAATAGTGCCAGAATTGTAAACAGTGGTATCGATATTAGTTACAAGGAGGTCAAGTACTGATGATGTAGTTCTTGTGATACGAGTTGGCGTGATTATTAAATTTTTGAAACCAGATGAAACCAAAATGTCATTAAACTCGAAAACAGAATTGCATTCTTCAAGCATGTTAATATTAAAATCTCCCGCGCAAATCAGGCGAAGGTTATTATCACAAACATAGTCCAAAAAAGATTCATAAAATTCCATAAAGCGTGCAATATTACCACTCGGAGGGCGATATAGCACAGAGATGACATCGCTCCTATTTTTGACAGTCACGATTTCATAGTCATCCGTTACAGTGCTGAAATCCGACACCAGGCAACAATTCTTTGTTTTCTTGACAAGAACTGCCACACCACCACCTCGTCTTTCTGGACGATTAAGAAAAAAATTATCGTAGCCATATATATTTACCATTTTACAATGAGTTGAATACCATGTCTCAGAAATCATAAGAATGTCAACTTTGAAGCGAAACTGATTCAAAAGCAGAGCAATATCATCCTCCTTGTTACCAACTGAGCGGGCGTTTATATGAATAACAGATTCGCACAAGGGGAAATCACATTTGACTTCGGTAGGTAAAGCGAGCTCTTGATAATTCATTGTGCAACTTATGTTCTGGCTTTGTGGAGTCATCATTCCTGCCCACTCTCGTTACGAGCCGATGTGTCGCCTATCTGCCTGGAAACAATCTTCTCGACATCACACTCCCTCGCTATCTGAATGATAGGCGTATTATCTGCTTGCTTCGCGAAAATCTTTCCGTTGTTCGTCCAAACTGATTTCCAGCTGTGTTCGTATTTCCTTTTCACGGTCATTCCAAGAAGCTTTTTTAGCGCTGGGCAAAGATGTTCATTTACATAAACTGGGGTTGTATCTTCGAAACCAAGGTCAGTGTTTGTGAACCGTTCCTTCCTAGCCTTTCTCAAAACAGCATCACGCTTCGCTCGTGATCTAAACTGGACGACGATGTTGGTCTTGTTGACGTTTTTCTTTGTCGGGACGCGATGGCAGGTTTCAATGTCGCTTTCCTCAATAGGCTCACTTATCAAGCTGCCAATGTGGGACAGTATTTCGGGGAGTGATTCAGTTTCCTTCTTGATTACGCCTTGAATTTCAAGGTTGCTTTTTCTGGAATATTGCTCAGACTGAACAAGCCTGTATTCGAGATCGTCTATTTTGATTTCCAGGGATGAACACTTTGCGTGGAGAGCTTCATTTGCAACTCTTAGCTGCGTATTTTTTGCTGCCTCATCATCCAGCTTTTTTCCCAGGTCCTCAATCGTTTGATGTGCGAATTCCAAACTCTGGGTTATATTTCTCTGCTCATTTTTCAGTTCTCGGATTTCACTTCGCAAGTCTCGTTCAAGGGACTCACGAAAAGCTTTGACTTCTTGTTTCAGTTCCTCCTTTAATTTAGCCAATTCAGTTCTCATTTCTTCCTTTAGTTTGCCTATTTCTTTACTCATGACCAAGGTGGCTAGTTTCTTTGCACAAACCAAAAACACGAAACACAGAAACACGAAAACACAGAAACACGAAATGGAAACAATGCACTGTACACCCGTAACTTGACTCGTAATGAGCGGTTTCTAGATTGGCAGCAGCGACGAAGCGCAGAACAGAAGTAGACCAGTGGAAAAAAAAAATTTTTTTCTTTAGCACTAACCTGCAATGAAGCAGAAGACTTAGCGAAGTGCACACACGCTTCACCGCTACTGCCAAGTGAAGGCTGTGGGGATGAAGGGGCTCCTTTTGTAGGGTCCAGTCGAAAGACGACTACGCAGGCGTAGACGAAGCAGCAAGTAGCAGGCGTACGTAGCCAGCGATTACGCCTCCTGGTATCTGGAAAGCCGATGATCGCACGGGCGTTGGACCGGATGGCTTTTAAACAACTTTGCAGTATGTGCCCTGCAATGAAGCAGAAGACTTAGCGAAGTGCACACACGCTTCACCGCTACTGCCAAGTGAAGGCTGTGGGGATGAAGGGGCTCCTTTTGTAGGGTCCAGTCGAAAGACGACTACGCAGGCGTAGACGAAGCAGCAAGTAGCAGGCGTACGTAGCCAGCGATTACGCCTCCTGGTATCTGGAAAGCCGATGATCGCACGGGCGTTGGACCGGATGGCTTTTAAACAACTTTGCAGTATGTGCCCTGCAATGAAGCAGAAGACTTAGCGAAGTGCACACACGCTTCACCGCTACTGCCAGCGAACCTTAAGGCGCCTACAAACAGGTACTCTATTATGTACTGCAATCATCAAACATTACGATCCTAGCACGGATGGGCGATGCGCGCTCTGTGGGGAGAGCTGTGATATCTTCCACATGGTGTGGGCATGTACTCAAAATCCCCATCTCCCCCTTCCCCTACCCCTTCCCTAGAGACACGGGAGTCTACTATCCTCAACTGCTCCTCGCTTGAGTCCGAAGAGTGAGAGAGAAGTAACTTTAATTTGCACCCGTGAAAAGTGAAGGGGGAAAAGGCTATAGCCTAAACCGCCATTCATTCCCCAAACCATCGGCTGGAATCCCTTGGGAATCTGCGGCGGTCAGTTCGGGACTGATGACTTTGCGTTGTTCGCCTGCTTCATGCTTGAGCAATAAGACCTCTCAGGATTGTAGATTTTTATTCGGGTCGTTATAGAAAGGGCAGCTCCAGGCAATGTGGACTAGATCTGCAATGCTATTGCAGTGCCTACATCTAGGATTAAAGACTGGATGCCATTTACTGTACAGTTGAGGGTTTGGAATCACCCCGGTTTGCAATTTCCTCCGCATGAATTCCTCTTTCCTACTGAGCTGTTTATCTGCTCCTGAATAGGTCTTATGGCCGAGCTAATAATGAAAAATTATTTAATGAAATTTGCGTTCGTCACCCGATGGGAGGTGTTCCTCGTGTGGAGGCAGCGCGTCAGCGGCGATCGACCGCAAAGTGAGCCACCGGGCAGTCACGTTCGGCTTCTCGTTCCCCCACAGGCTCCGATGAGCCGGGGACCACATCAGTGAGATAAGCTGTAGGTGTACTTGCCCTTCTCTCAGAATTTTGGCGGTGCAGCAGACATTCTGCCCATATCATAGTTCTTAGTGGCTGCCTTAGAGTTAATTACTATCACCCTTGTACCGTTTTGTATTACTGCTGGAGCAATGGCAACTCCTTCTGCATTTGTTTCACTTGTGTTTTGTGTGTGCTGTGTGCGCTGCCTTGCGATCGTTTTCGACAGCGTCCTTGTAGAGCAGATCTGATCTACCTAAAAATTTGCCCTCTAGGGCCACAACGCTATCTTGGCGTCTACCTTGGTGAAATACCGGATGTATGCTCTTTTGCAGTAGTACAATTTTTAGTCTATCCCTGGTTGCTCTAGACACGTTATCTGTCCGCTTTGAACACGAACCCCACACGCTCCATGATTTTCCTCCAATTTTGGTTTTTAAAAGCATTTGGTGCTGCGACAGCACGGCGGTTTCCATGAACTCATTCAGAGTGTTGAAGACACCCAGGTTTAGAAGTTCTAACGTCGAAATGATCGGAGGAAGACTTAGTGCGGTTTTGATCCCTTTTTTGATTATGATTCCAATTTTGCCCTTTTCTGCTTTGGACAGTTTAAGATAGGGGGCAACGTATAGCACTCGGCTTAAGACGAAAGCAAGAACCAATCTCAAAACATTGGCCTATTTCGTCCCCGCATACTTGTTAGAAATGCCCTTGAGGACCCGGCACGTCTGGCTGGTAATCGCTTCAAATCTCATGATAGTTTCTGTGTTTTTACCCATTTCATTGTATCCGCAAACCCAGGACTTGATACTGTCTACCACAAGAATGGAGTTGCCACTAAGTCGCAAAGAGATATCACAGATTTTTCAAGGGTGGCTGTTTCTGTTTTTGAGATGGGAGAAAAAGAACCTCTGATTTTTCTGCCTAGTATTCTAACTCAATCGGCCCGAGATATTTCTCTATTACGCCTATGACTCTCCGAAGTTTGCTTTAAATCTGACCATCGCTACCTCTGCTCACCCACCGCGGCAAATCGTCGGCTTATATGCTGTGATGTAGATTTGTGATTCCGTTCAGCTGCCTTGGGAGCCCAATCATCGCTACATTATACAGGGTCGGAGAGAGAACGGACCTTTGCGGCGTCCCTCTAATCCCCAATCTGATGTTTTGTAGTCATTGTCCACCCAGGCTGATCGTCGCAGTCCGATTTGAGAAAAAGTTCCTTACGTATTTATATGTCGTGACTAAAACATTTAGCGTGCTAAGGTTCTTAAGTATGGCTACGTGCGTGATAGTATCAAAAGCTTAGGAGACGTGCAGTGCCACAAGGAGATTAGTATCAACACTCTTTTTATCGATTACCTGCTCCTTCAGGTGTACAATGGCATTGAATGCCGATAGGCTTGATCTGAAGCCTATCAATGTATCAGGATAAAACGTTTGTGGGGGTTTCACGCCCCTAAGCGACTCAGGTTATGCGAGACACCGGTATCAGGATACAGGATAATTATTTTGATCTTCCATGTCTCTTGAGTCTAGATTGAACTATGTGCTCCATCAATTTTCTAACACAAGTTGTGATGGTTCACTTAGTAAAACACGTTGCGGGGCTAGTTGGTTATGCATATTCTTTCGTTAAAATTTAAGCAGCGCTAACTTTTAGGACGATGGAGTTCTCTGCGCCTTGCAAACTGGCTAAGATGTGCCCTAAGGTCAGCAGCAGTGGCCCTGCAACATCCGGCTGTGGAACAAAACACGCCAAGCCCTTTGTCCGGTGTGCCACGGGTGTGGTCTATGAGATCCCCCTTTCTTGTGGCAAAGTGTACGTTGGCCAGACAGGGCGTTGTGTTAACGACCGTGCCAGGGAACATGAACGAAGTTTGGGAAACGCATCAGAATCTACCCGCTCATTGCCTTTTTACAAGGACCAAAACGATGAGAACTGTGAGCCACGGCTTGACAAAATCAAAATTCTAACCAGGAGCAAAGATAGATTAGCTCGGGAATTATCCGAAGCATTTTTCATCAAGGCAAAAGGCGACACGTGTGTCAGCACCACTTCTGTCTCCCTGCATGCCAGCGAATTCAGATTGCTTAAAAATATGGGACGAAATGCGTGCCGCCCTCATTAATCTACCTTAGCTGTCATCGTTGTCATCTTGGCCTTTTCTTTTTGTGGTCTGTAGCAGATGCGCATGCGCTCACGGTTCGTTTTGTCTTATATGTTCTACGAAAAAACGTGTTCAATAAACATAGTTGGAGTCAGCGCCCGTCCTGTCATGTCTTCTGTGTATTCGTCCTAAAAGTTAGCGCTGCTTAAATTTTAACGAAAGAAGTTGTGATGGAGATGGGTCTGACATGCTCAAAGCTGAGCTTCTTCCCTGGCTTCGCAATGAATACCAGGTTCGCAGCTTTCCACGCTTGCGGTATCTCTCCCTTGTCCCAGCATAATTGCATCGAGGTTGTAAGATTTAGAATGAAACCGTCGTCAAGATTCCTGAGCATCCAGTGGTTGATTCTTTCCGGCCTGAAAGCCGTTTTGGTTCTTAGGCTGTTGAGTTCAGCCCTCACTTCCCGGGCATTGATGGGACTGTCCGGGTTTACCAAGCCCGCGTACTCAAGGACTCCAGAACATCTAATTTAGCGATCCCTAACCTCAGCTATAAGTTCCTTTGTCGGACCTGCATATTTACGCACTAGCCATTGAAGTTGCTTTCGAGCCTCCGATTTTGTTTTCTCCGGAGCTAATAGATGTCGGAGCAGTTAACACATTCCGGCGCTGCCAATATTCCAATTCATTTGTTGCACAGATATTACCCAATTTTGCTCGGCGAGTTCCAATGCATGCTTTTCAATGACTTTGTTGAATTCTGCAAGTAGCTTTCTGAGATTGCTGTCATCTTTTCTCTGGATGATCTTTTGTAGCGGTGCTGGCTTCGCCAGCGGCGCTGACGAAGATGCCGATGGGAGCGCGGCCTCGCTCGCGCAACAGATAACGCATTCAGAAACCGGCCTGGCCAGCAACATCGGCAGCCCAATTGCCGGCTCACCCGCCGAGGCTACCGGGACCTCTGAATAATGTGGATCTCCTTCCTCATCTCGTGACTCCGGACGACAGCTTCGACGCACGCAACGCCGCTCCCACAGGCTCTGCGCTTCCTCCGTCCTGTCCTCCACTTGGCCTTGCCGCTGAACGCCCGTTGTTCGCACCCGGCTTTCGGCATCTTCTTCTCTCCGTCATGTCCGCGCCTACAATAGCATCCGGTGAGTTCTTCCAGCAGTATCAGCAGTCCTTCAATCCTCTGTGGCCCGGTCTACCTGCGTTTTATGCCAAGGACCCCGTTTTGTGGCTGGCTCTGCTGGACTCGTTCTTTCACATCCACAGTGTGTCCAGCCAGCTGTTGCGCTATCAGCACGCCGGCCGCGAACTCCAACCGAGTCTCCTGGCAAAGCTGCAGTTGCCACCTCCTGACCTAGACATTTACGCTGATTTCAAGAAGGGCCTGACGGCGTACTCTGGCTTGGAGCTTCCGCCGCCTGCCTACGCTCATGTTCCCTACTCAAAAGCTGTGGCCCCACTCGACGCACTACCCATGGCCAGATTCTCTCATCGAGCTGCTCTGCATTTCCCTATGCCAGCTACAAATACAACACCAGAGCCTTTCCCCACACCGGTCTGTCCACTATCGCCGCCACCGAATTTGCCCTCACCAACTGTGCGGAAATTTCCACGCACGCACGCGCCGGTCTCTTGCCAACCTTTTCAATCAGCTGCCTCATACTACACCGCGGTCTCTAGCAAGTTTACTCCAGCGGCCTCTACGGACGGCCACCCACCAGCGAGCTCCCGTTCCAGGGCGCGTACTGTCCATCCCTCCGTGCCAGCTGTGGCGCTTAGATCATTACCGGAAGAATCCTCTCTCGACCTGGGCCCCAACTCGTTTCTAGTCGCATGTTCGCTTGCTGCCTGTAGCCTAACCAGAGTGAGCTCAACTCTTCTTATCGCGGGGCGTGCATGCAAGCCCCACCAGAGCTTTGTCGCTCATCACGCGCCACCCGAACCGCCTGGTACGGATCCCTGCCAGAATGGCGCCTTCACAAGTGACTGTACCTCCACAGCAGACAAGATAGCCATCGAAGGAGGTGTCATGCTTCCGACGCATTACAGCATGCCCCATCCAACACCGCCAATGGACTCAGCACTATTACTTCCTTATAATTACAACCTCTACGTCACGGAAATGTGCCCTCAGTTCCCAGCAAGCAGTCTCAACGCCACAGTCGGCTCGCTTTTGCAAAAAGTCGGTAAACACCGTCGCCCGCTTCGACCACTTCCCTACACGGCAGCCAGAGCCCCACGGAGCAGATCGCAAGCCCAATTACGTGCACCGTCGTTTCACCGTCACCAGCGGCCGAGGCATCCCCGTCCCTTCTACGGGTGTTGTTTGCTGTCGCCATACCTTCGCTTACACCGAGTGCGCGAGCATACATCGCATATCTCCCATATATCCCCACGCAGCTTCGTTTTCTGTTGTGGCCTTTCCCGGAAAGCTACTGGAGGGGCCTTTCCCGGCCCCACCAGTAGCTTTCCGGGAAAGGCCCGAGCTCCCGAGCTCTTGTCAACCGCCAAACGGCCTTCACGAACTCTGACCCGAACTTCACGCTCCCGAAGAAACTTGCAGATACCGTTTTCATACCATTTTTACATTTTTTTTATGACGCATCACGCTAGGGGGGGAGGGCACCTGTAGCGGCGCTGGCATTGCCAGCCCCTACTGAAAAACGTGTATAGGTTTGAACGCGTCAGCAAATAAGATTATGGCATATTTGGTTTGGTTTTATAGGATGGACGTCTTATAGGATGGAAAGCGTCTCAGTCTATCAGGGACACCGTGGTGGAGCGTTCCGGATAATTTCGACCACCTGGGGTTCTTAACTGGCACTAACAATGCACATTACACGAAATTTTCACATTATTCCTGCATCGAAGTGGTACTGTAGTGGGCGGGTTCGAACCCACGACTTGCATGCACTGTGTGATGTAAGTGCACGGTAATTAACAACGGGTAATGGTAGTTATACGGAGTCCTCCACTAAGGAGTCACTCAAATGCTGAATCGCTTTGGAAGCTTCATCCTATAATGTCAAACGGAATGTGCCATAATCTTAAATATTTGTCTCTTATTCAAACCAGTACACATTTTTCAATAGGGAGGCTCTGATGATGATCGGAGGGAGACCTCGCTCGCGCAACACACAGCGTATTCGGCAACCAGCCTGGCCAGCAACATCAACAGCCCGCTCCGCCTGCTAACTAGCCGCGGCTATTGTGACCTCCAATATATATGGATCAACTTTCACGCTTTTGCTCTATTTCTTTTTCTTCCATAAACCAACGAAATATCCATCAACGACTTCCGGATCGCAATCAAATTAAATCTCTTCGGTAGCGTCCTGAATAATATGAATAACTCTCTAGCTCCAATCGTTAATATCGCTTATCGGGTGTGGCCCCAACCTCTCTTCAAACGGTAGCCTAAAGTAGTCTCAACTCCTCTCTTACTGAAGACCGGTGGACCATTCTTAACTATGAACTCTAGTATTCTATGATCGCTTTCTAGGTCTTTCCCGGTGTTGCATCATGTAGCAGTGATGCATGCCACTACAGACCAAGGTTAGATCTGGTGTCGTGTCCACGGATACGCTATTTCTCTTCCTAGTCGGCCTCATCGGGTCCGTAATGAAAATGAGGCCATGTTGTTGAATTTTACCCCAGAGACTTCTGCCTTTAACCTGCGTGAATTCATATCCCCCTATCGGATGGTGCGCATTAAAACAACCCAGTATTGTGATGGAATCCTTTTTGAAATAACCTTAGTTATCGCAAAAAGATCGCCAAAGCCACATTCGCGCTGCCTGGGTGAGCTACACAAGCTCAGGAAGAATGGATTGTTGTTGCGATTACGAGGGACGAGTTCTTCTAAAACACGATCGATATGCGCATTCCCCGTCTCGTGCTGCAGCGTTGATATATTTCTTTTCTACAAAGATAGCCACTTGGGTTGCGTACCCGACCGCGGAAAAGAATTGTAACCCTCTAATTTAGCATTTTTTTCGCACTTCTTGACCGCAATAACCTCCAGTAGATCGCCATTGGCGACAAAGCACTGCAGGACCGCACGTTTATGCGAGAAACCTCTACAGTTCCACAGCCAATTTTTGTTATTACAGTGACGCGCAGGTCCATTGTGTTTGAGTAGTTGAGCCTCTTGGCAGAGCCGTGGCAACTGCTTGTCCCTATAGTCAACCTTCATTTGCTCGACAGCAGTGTCCATCTGTTTCAGCTGCTCAAATACCTTTTGAAGCATTGCAGGCAAAGGATTTTTTTCAACCTCAAGAGCTACAATTCTCACCCCGTGATAATCCTCGACCTCTGTTTCCTTAGCCCTCTTCCTCTTTAACGGTGGAGGATTTGGTATCCGGGATGTTTCCGGTTGCGGATCAGCTTTATTGGCTAGCTGTATCTTAATGTTGACATGTTTTCGTAATTCTGCAATGTGCTCTTATAAAACGTAGTTTTTCTCTTTAAGAGCATTAATAATTTCTGCATTAGCAATCTGGGAGACCTTATTTACCAAACCCACCTTTGGTCCAGTAGACTGTCTTCCTCTGCGCGCTGCCACTACGCTCCTGGGGTTCCTTCAGTGTCGGTTTCTCTTTTCCCAGTGATGGAAGTTGAGGGAAAGATCCCAAGCGTGGTCTCGACTTGCTGCTATATACGAATTCACTCCTCAAACGGTCTCTAAACGAGCTTTTCCAGCAGCGCCGTTGCTTTTCTGTTCAGCCTTGCGTCGCTCTTCATTCTCTCTTGCTTCGTATTCAAGCTTAATTTCCCTCTCTCGCTTCTTGACTATATAAGGTGATCGGAAGGGCGTCTTGCACTTCTTATTCCGGTGATGTGATCCTTGCAATACAGTTGGCATATCGGCAGTGTCGGCACACACTCGTGGGCCTTCGTTGGGGAGGTTGCCCCCCACCCTCTGCCCTCTGCATGCGTGCTGTACCACACTTCAGCACACCTCAACACACATGTAGCATAATTCATGTCTTCTTGAATAGAAAGCACTTCATTGGCGCCCAGAAACAGATCATTCATTTCCGCACGTAGTCGTGACCAATAGTGATGATCACCGAGTTTGAGTCGCCCATCCTGCGCGCCAAGAATGGGAGGATTCTGCGGGGGTGAGAAAGCCAATTTCAATTCTTTCTCACACAGCCTCAGATCAAAACCGCGTACCAGTTCCTTGCCACAGCTTTCAGGTGCCTCCAGGTAAGTCCACACCTCGTACTTCTTCTCGTCGAGCTTTATGGACTTCAGTCCCAACACTTTGTTGGCACCATCCTCGTAGGGCGTGCTTTATATCAGTGTTCCCTGCTTGTCGTTCACGAAGATCCTGTCCTTCTCTTGACCTTTCCGCCACGGAATGCCAGCCGCCATCCTTATTACCCCGCCAGTCACTGGCACCGAGAGCTTGGTTAGGGTCAGTCCTTCTTTGGGCCTGATAATAATCTTGTGATCGGCGTTCGGAGGACGCGGCAGGTGCGACGCCACAGACGGCTCAGTGAGCTTTCTTCCCGCCGCTTTATACGAGCGTCTCCCGCAGCGCCTTACTTGTTTCCACTGTATCCGACCGGCGTCTCTCTGCCGGCTTTCCCTACTCCACCGCTGAACGTCGCTTTTTTAGCGGCGCCATCTAGGCGTTCTCGTTGTTGCCGTCCTGTAGCTCCGCGACACGTTCCGATACTTTCGTCACCAAGTCAGAGCTTTTAAGTTCTGCCGGATCGACATCCGTACCCTCAACGCTCATTTTCTTCGTCATGGTGACGCCACTGTCTCTAGGAGCTTACTTGGGGGCTCTCGGCCACCGCTCAGGCCACCTCGGCATTAGGCCTACCGTTTGGCTGATTGAGGCTTTCGGTGTGGTACAATACACAAGACGCGATAAAATCCTACAAGCTTCACTTACAGTCTTGGTAATAGTATTCACAGGATCCTTACCACGTCCGCGGCACACATCTAACAGTTTTTCAGCAGTTCATTGTCGTTTTCCGTCCTAAAAGATGGTCATTACACTGAGCCGACGTGCCACACGTCGCACCCCTCGTGGTACCTTTGAAAGCTCCTTGAGTCCCAAAGGGCTCCCGTGAAATGGGCTGGAGACGGAGCCTCGTCATGCGGTGTCCCGGAATAGGGACGCCGGCCGTGCAGTGGACACACTCCCAACAGATCCTCTTCAGAAGCTTATAGACCCGCTCCCTGTCATCCCGTATGCTGTTATCCCACTATTGTGGCACGTCCCCTGCGTGCTCCCTATGCGGTGACCCTCGCGCCACACTCTCCCGCATACTTTTCGGCTGCCCTGCTGACCCTCCCCTGCAGGGACAGCACGCAATATCGAGCTGGGAGTACTGAGAGGTCCTGCTCACGTCGACAGCCCGAGCTACTGCACCCCTCAGGGACAGCCCGCCATCTCTAGCTGGGAGGACTGGGAGGTCGTGCTCACGTCTGCTGGCAGGACATCGCAACTTGATGAGGTGGCTCGGGCTGCCAACGTCATGTCCCGTCATGACCTACATGACGCATTGCGGGATCGCGCAGTGGTCCAGGGACAGAGCAGGGTCTAACATAATAATAATTGGTTTTGGGCTAAATTAAATACCGCAGTATATGTCTAATATATTGTTGGTCACCTGAACCGTGCCGTAAGGGAACGAATAAAGGAGGGATTGAAAGAATGAAGGAAGGAAGATGTGCCGTAATGGAGGGCTCAGGAATAATATCTACCACCTAGAGATCTTTACGTGCACTGAAATCGCACAGCAGAAGAGAGAATTAGTTTTGCGTCCATAAAAACGCAGCCACTGCGGTCGGGTTCGCACCCGGAAACTCCGGCTCAGCAGCCGAGCCCGCTAACCACTGAACCACCGCCGCCTGTTGATCTAAAACTCACTTGCAGAAATATAGCCAATCCGTCTGTCTGTCTCTGGCTTTCAAACTCTATTGCACCAAATAAAAGGTTTCACCCCCACCGCACACCCGCCGCGGTGGCTCAGTGGATAAGGCGCTCTTCTACTGACCCGGAGCTCCCGGGTTCGAACCCGATCGCGGTGGCTACGTTTTCATAGATGCAAAACGAAAATGTCACCCATGTTCTAGCGATATCAGTGCAGAATAAAGATTGTAATAATAATAATAATAATGATAAGAACTCGTTTTCGGGGAAAGGAAATAGAGCAATATTTGTCTCATACACCACTGGACACCTGAACCGCGCCGTAAAGGTAGGGATAAAGGATTGAGGGAAGGAAGAAAGGATGAGAGAGTTGCTTCAGTGGAGGGCGCCGGAATACTTTCGCCCACGTGGGGATCTTTAACGTAAACTGACATGGACCGCGGCGGCTGCGTTTTTATGGAGGAAAAACGCTAAGGCGCCCGTGTGCTGTGCGATGTCAGTGCACGTTAAAGATCCCCAGGTGGTCGAAATTATTCCGGAGCTCTCCACTACGGCACCTCCTTCTTCCCTTCTTCTTTCACTCCCTCCCTTGTCCCTTCCCTTACGGCGCGGTTCAGGTGTCCAACGATATATGAGACAGATACTGCGCCATTTCCTTCCCCAAAAACCAATTATTATTATTATATTTCGCCATTTCTTTTCCTCTAAAATCAATATTGTTATTATTAATATTATCACCACTTTATCCCTCTGTCACTACTTCCACGTACCTCAAAGTATGATTGAGGCGTCCACTGACCCAGGGAGCCAGTTATGCGTTCTTCCTTTCCTCAAAATTATTAGAGTCTAGAACATTGTCAACGCCAAACCCTATGAACAAACTGAACGCCCACAGTTTTCGCTTTTGATATCCTGGATTAACTGAGCTAATCCACAGCCTCAGGATGACTACGCAATTCCTAGTTAACAAACAGCTGCCGCTTATTTAGTGCTGTGTCATGAGTGGAGATGTATTAAGCATCGATTAAATTTTGCAGCTAGCTTAGCAAGCCTTTCTAGTTGAAATGCTGCAGACTTGCGCGCGGGCTACGAATACATGAAGTAGCGAAGTGCAGAGACTTCGGATCCATCCGCAGTGTAGTACAAGCTGATTGGTGTGTAGCCGTTCAATATTTAGCTCATCACCTCGATTTTATAGTTCCCGCTAGTGTTGTTTTCACCGGATGATTCTAACAGCCGCGCACGAACAGAACAGTTCGCGCATCATTTGTCATGAAACTTTCTGAACGCAACTGAGAATTTCACAGCACGAATTCCCTGCATTACGACGACAGATACTTTCTCCCATTCGATTGGTTGCTTCGAGCTGCCTTTGCTTCCTTACACGGGGCTTGAGCCCCCCTCGAACGCGCCGTCGTCCGCGTTCTTGAAGTTTATCTGCTATTCTCCGAGATTGATAGGTTTAAAACGAAAATATCCGCTTATCGCAAGCAAAGCTTAAGGTCAAATGACGCTTCACTTTGAACCTTAACAGAAGGCTCTGCTTAGGTTTGGCTGCGGCGTCATACCGCGCGACTTACCGCTCGCTCATAGGCCAGCGCTCGCCGCCTAAACACCGCAGGCGTGAAGACAGAACCGGTCACCGGGACGAGTTCTTCCACAGAGCATTAGAGGCGCCGGGCTGCTTCTAGCGATCCCTACGACAAAGAGCGTCAAGAAGCCGCGTTGGCCGGAGGTTGGGCCGCTATCGTAGGCGCCATGAAACGCAGGCACCCATTCTACTTGGGTGCCTACGCAGTTGAAGATTGTGGAGCGTGAAAATCGCGATCGCTCGGTTTATGTGCTTCACTTAGGGCCTGTATAGTGTCTAAACACAACTGTTGTGCGGAGGGGTGCTCGAACAGCTACAAACGCTCCCCGGGAACACGTTTCTACAAGTTTTCTGGCCGCCCTTAGGAACGGGACCGAAGAAGAGAATGGATCGTTGCCATCCGGAGAATAAAGTGTGCTAGCTACTCTCGTCTCGTGCTTTTGTAATATGTACTGCAGCGGTTTTATGGTGCTGCTATGAAATATTAATGGTCCTACTATGCCCTGTCAAGCATCGTCCGTTCATTTTAACTGCTGCTTTCATAGTATGCGAAAGAAAGTTGCTCCCTTTTCAGTTGGCTCAACTCATAGCTAATGGCGGTTCTTGTGCACGGCGCTGTTTGTCAAAGCGAACGCTGCACGGGTAGCATCATGTTTCACGCGTGGCTTTGGATTGTTTCTGAATTCATTATATAGCTGCGTGTTTAGCTACGCGCAATTGAGCTGTGAAGCTTTGCTACTGCATGTGCATGCTACTCGCTCTAGATTTTGCACAGGTGGCTAAAATTTTCGCCTTGTTACGGATTATCATTCGTTCTGTTTATTTGCGTAAATATTGCGGTTTCTAGCTGGCACGAAGTAGACATTTTCGCGCGCCTGTAACAGCGTTGTGATGGTTTGGTTTTGACGAGGAAAATATGTGATGATTGTGGCTTTTACTTCAGGTCGCCTTGCTTTATCTTCGCATTGGTATGTAAGTAATTGGAAAGCAGCTGTTTTTAAGTTTATGGGAAGTATTCAAAATCTGTTAGCCTGGATTTAGTTTTGAGTAACACTTCTTGCAGCATGATTGTTGCCGTATGTTTGCTTTCATTTCTTGCGAGTTTAGCAGATGGGAGCCCTTGGGAGCCTATCAAAAACAGCAGACTACAGACAGAATTCCGTGAATGGCGAAAAACCAAATGACCCGAGGAGCCCATCATATCTGCCTACAGTATTTACAACTGCTTGCAGATCCTCGAATCCACTGTCATCAGAGAGGAATCAAAGGTAGCTCTCTTTCTGATTGCTTTGCTGCTTTTTGTTTAAACCAAGGTAACGCGTCAGGTAGTTACAAGGCATAATGTTATAATACTTCTCACATCATGCCAGGCGGGGCAAAATTGCTGTGATGCCAGCCTTTTATCTGATACAGTGAGTACAAAATTCTGATGTTAAGCTTATTGAGTCACAGCTGACACATAAAGAAATAACCAATCAGATTGTTAGGGTCTCAAGTTTATACTCAGCTGTTTTGCATTTATTGTGTCATTGAATGCTATGCGCCTACTGCCATTACTCTACTCATTATGGTTTATAAATTTCTAATTGGCCCATTTTGAGCTGTTTACATCAGTCTGATATCTTTAAATACCAAAACAACAGCCAGGAAAAAAATCAGTACACAGAAAAGACATTCAACTTTAAACAAATTATATGAATGAATAGCCACTTCCTGGTCGGTCATTTCAGAAGAGCTGAAAACTTAAAAAGAATCATAATAAAACCCATGTTACAAAAGACAGCACTAATGAAGCCAAAAAAAGACACTTTTCTTGTGCAGACTTTGAAACACCGTTTTTAAATTTAAAAAAATCTGTCAAGAAAATGAGTTGCTACCAACAAAAACCAAAGGTATTCTTTTAATGTGAGCTGCTTCATAGTGAATATTTGCAATATTTTCGTACAGTTATCATAATTGTGAACTCTTGCCGCAAAACAGTGAAACAAACAGTGCTTCCTCCTCCTCCTCCAGCTGTCACTGATGTGCGACGTAATGTTAGATGCGCTGTGTGCCCTTTTTGCATTGTGTGGTTTAAAGACAGCTAAATTTACCTTAACTTGAAGTGGGACGTACAAAAAGGATAAGGGTGTTTATGTTGTCTATACTTTAGTTTCTGATTTTTTTACAGTGTTCACGCAGACAGTTTAAACAAACATGTTCAATGCTGCGTATTTTTCTAGTGAAGCCATGCAGATAATGTAATCGTCCTTAGGCAGCGCAGTTGCAGTACACTAGCGTGAAATGTTAAGCGTAAGAAGAAACATGAAAGATTCATTCATGACACAATTGCTGGGCTGCCCACTCCTCAGGCTGGCGAGCTAAAACCAACAAACCTGCGTACTCAAGTGGCATCGATACCAAGTGTTTTGGTCATAACACACTACTGTGACAAATGTTTGTGTGCTCCACATGCCACGATATTTTCCTGGTATGCACATGTTTGCTGGTATAGCATGTTGACCCGTACATCTTTTAATCTGGGCCAGTGTTTTTATATCTATTTTATCGGCCATTTTTCGCCTAATTTTTTTGTTTAGTACAGTTCAAAATATTTATTGGGAGGTGGCAAATTAACGGCTGCTTCAACAAACATTGCCTATGTTGTAGCTCATTTTTGGGACAGATAGAAGTAGACACTGAAATTTCTCCAAGTGTGTTCAAGGGCATGCTAAATTTACAGGTTGGTCATGGATAACCAGTTGCTTGCTTATATAAAACTTTGGCAAGTGGCATCTACACCTTGAAGTCAAAGTACCAACAGCAGGTTGCGGTCAAGTGAGCTGCTAAGAACCAGTGATCCGGCTCCTGCAGAACATCCCGAGGAAGAACTCTCTGCACGCGGTTGTTTGGATCTCACAAAGAATATTGTATGTATCACTGCCCCAACAGTTACAGAACAATCTTTTGTACTCACCAAATTAAAAAAAGAAGGCATGCTGCCTATATCTACCATTTCAATATTATTTGGCGTTCCTGCCTCAGGAGAAGTGCCTAGCCTATGCTGATCATAATAATAATAATTATGTATCAATATTTCTCAGTTTTCAGGCTGCTTTGAAGGTTTGTGTAGGGTCCAATGCAGCTTGGTCAGGCCAGAGCAGAATCGAGCTCGTAAACGTAAGGGTGTCAGGCGGCTTGTGAGGGGCTGTGTAAGGTTTTGTAACTTCCACATTAGCCAGGCCTTTTCTCTCTGCAGCTTGTTTTTCCAATATGAAGCTGGGTTTCATTGCATTGCACTTTTGACTACATGAAGCATAAAGGGTATAATAGTGTGGCAGCTGACATTGCGCTCGCATATTTGTGCAGGTGGAAATACAGACTCTTGCACATAGACCTCATGCAAAGACTTGACAAATATTTTTTATGCTGTATGACAGGATGCGATGCCGAGACGCAAGTAAGTGCCACTTATCTGCCACCACAACTAGTGTGCTTGATGCTTTTCCTCCCCCTGCCGTGCCCACAGTGCATCGACAAAAAGGCATACATAAGGAAGAAATCGAACAACCAACAGCTTCGTTGACACTGTGATAGCATGTTTGTAGCTTCATTTCCTTGAGCCACTGGAGTGCATGATACTACAGCTGGTAAGCAAAATCAAATTAATTTGTTAAATTCTAATGTCTCTTTTTCCCATCTTTCGCTGTCCTTTTTCATATGGTTCTAAAAGCAAGTCCTGTTCAAATGCTCATTTCTCGCAAGAACTGGTGCTTCCTTTTTATTATTTTTTGCTCTTGGTATTCGGAACGTGCATGCAAGTAGTACTGAAAAATAAACTGCACCTTTTTTCTTACAGGCTGTGCTTCCTTGAAAGAAAAGCTGCACGGATGCAGCATCGGGAATATCTTTGGAAATGACAGACTCGGCCCGTGGCCCAATGAATGTAATTGACGCAGTGCCATCTTCCGGTTTTTCTGGGGACTAGAGTGTGGCAGCTTGTAAGCTCCAAAAAATGGCAGAAGTTCTGTCTTCTATTGCTCTCGTCTCTGTTCCAGTGTTCAACAAGCTACAAATTATTCTTCTTCCTTCTTTGAATGTTCATCGACATGCTGAAGTTGCGAACACTTCAAACAAGCTGTTAATGGTTTTAATGAAAATTAAGTTAAACTTACCCAGCTCAGCAGTCGTTTTTAGTGTTCATAGAACAGCATGTGCCCGTCATTTCTTTTCCGTCCTGAACTTTCTGCTCCAGAAAATGCGACCCATCCTATACTGGCCGTCACAGTCAACGAATCAACTAATGATGCCAGAATGCTTCAAGCCACACTACAGCCAGTGACGCGTCATCATTGATTGTACTGAGATCTCTTGCTTTGCACCAGCTACAGTGCATGAGAAAGTACTTATGTTCTCTAGTTACAAAGGCAGCTATACACTTTAGTTTCTTGTTGGCATCACACCAAGTGTAATAATTAGATTTCTCTCCAGACCTTATGGTGGCCGTGCCACTGATTCCTTAATAGAAACAGGTAGCGGAATTTTACGTATTTTGAATCCAGGTGACATTGTCTTGGCAGACAAGGGCCGGGTTTCCCCAAATAAGAAGTCAGTTGGCAGACCGTGGTGTTAAATTTCAGATGCCACTGTTTCTCTGTCCTAATGAGCCGTTCACTAGAGAAGAGGTTTTCGAAACTTACAAGGTAGCGACTGCTATGATACATGTTGAACAATGTATCCAACAAATCAAGATTTACCGCATACTTTCGGAGAAACTCTCAGCAGATTTTGTTCTGCATGGCGCAAAACATAATCGACATGTGTGGTGGGCTCACAAATCTTCAGAAGCTAGTTATTAAACCAAAAAACCAGCTATAGATGGCAAATTTATGGCCCATCGATCCGGTTCATGTATCATGTTGTAAAAAGGAAGTGAACGTAATATTTCTCATGTTTCTAAACAAAAAACGAAATCATTGATGTGAACAGGGATAATGTGTTTATTTTAAAAAGGTGATAATAAAACCTTCAATACTAAGCACGCTGCTGTGTCCAAATTTACATGCCCCAGAGCTTGCTGCCCTTGATAAAGCGGGAAGCAACTGTGAGAAATAGAATTTCTTTAGCTTGGGGATAGATTCGCACAGAAAGTATTTGTCCACAGGAACCCTCATGGTGATTTAATGATTATTAGAATACACATAGAAATAACATAGTTCAAGGCCCACCACACAGAGTGACACCTGAACTTGGGTAAAATACATGTGCGTTTTCTTCAGTTACAGCATTGTACCACTGAACAGCAAGCATGGCTCATTGCAAACATTCTTCTCAAAGTTCACGATCGATTGATTTCTGCGTGTAAAAGAGCATTTTCCTTCGAGCAAGAATTCCTTTGATTCTTTCCAGACAATTCAATCAAGTGTGCAGCAGAGCCATGGCAGCTTCAACATCAAAGACAGACAGCACTTGTGAACCTCTGCCCTAACCTCATTGCCAAACGTTGTCACTGCTTCCGCTTTTAAAGCAACACTGTAGGCTGTAGCTGGTGACCAAAAACTTTTTTCTTCAAAAGGCTTTCAGCCACTACAACAGGTTGCCGCCTGGACCTCAGAATAGTGTGTGCCTTACTGCTTGCAGAAATGCGAATGGCGTGCATATTTCTCGAGAAGCTCACATCCCGTTTGGGTTCTCGTGCTTTCATTTCTATGTCTGCAATTTCCTCCAGCGTTGTCATTACATGCCCCATGTAAAATTCAATTTCGCTTTCATTGTTGCTCCATGGTTCACTAAAACGGTGCAGTGCTGAAGTGCGCATATTGCCTCGAGTGAATTTTGGTGTAGGAGAAAAGGCTTCCACTTGTTCATCAGGTTATGCGCTCATTCCCACAATGAGCTCATCGCCCATTGCTGTAACCAGAAAGCACTCTTCGCCCCACAGTCTATCAAGCAGTGCAGCAACTGCCGTTGCATCCTGAGCAGGTGGAGCAGTTAGTGGCAAAGGAACTTGCTTCATTGCTCGTCCAAGGAAGCTGTCTAGGAAAGCTCCTTTTTTATAAATGTCCAGACTTTTTACAGATGTCTTGCCCCCGTTTCTTGAGCCACGTGTACACGACTCGTTTTCCGTGCAATTCACGTAGTGCACAACTGCTGCTATATGCTTGCAGCGGCCTCCATTCTCTGACTTGCACGTGCACACTGCATCTTCGAGGGCAAGCTCTGGAACCTGCCAATAATTAAAAAAACACTTTAAGCCAAATTTGAATCAAAGCATGGTAATATATAGTATTGGCTCTTATTACACGGAAGTAAACAATCGCTTTGTATGCAGATTGAGTTGGTCAATAACAACTACTTGATGCAATGAAGCATTCTTTTTCTTAAGATCAAGCTCGGCTTGTGATATGAACTACGCGCGTAGGCAGCGCGAAAAAGCGAGGTGAGCAGCGAGCTTTGGGAGACAGAACCAGACAACACAAGGACGTACCTGTTAAAAAAAAAAACTATCTACCATACTGACTTGACTTTCAGCATAAAAGTAATTGTTCATGCCGCAACCGTCATGTGCGCGCTTTTCACCCACCGCGGTGGCTCGGCGGTTAGGCACTTAATCCGGAGAGCTCCACTACAGCATCCCTCATAGCACGTGTGTCACTTCGGGGCGTTGAAACTCAGAATTTAAAATTTTACTACTCTCGGAACGCAGATCCAGACGAGAGAGAGTGCAGGGAGGCGGTCTCTGCAAAACCAAGCGTCAGCTAAAACATAATTGTAGCTATAAATGGCGCTTTATCGTTAATTCAACGACACATCGCAGCCTTGGCGAATGTAATAAAGGCGGTAAAGATCACCGCCGATCAGCGTTCAGCACGTGCCTGTTTACAAGCGTGGCGCCAAAGCGTTTGCCGCTCGCGGATTTATTGCTAGCCGCTCGGTCGGGCGTTCGAGACAGGCACCAGTTGCACACTCCAGAAAAATAAAGTGGACCTATGCGATCTTTCTCCAAACACATCGCTTAAGCGTAGACACAGATTTAAATAAAGCGATGTACTCCCTATCAGCTCCACGTCGTAGCCAGGCTCTGTGACACTTGTTGGCGGGAAGCATTTTGCACGAATGCGGATCGGCTCGTACCATACAGCTGAGACGTCGAAAACATGTTCACTTTCAAACAGTTCACTTCCTTTTCGGAAGCTGTCTCCGCAGAAATAATCTTCACGCACGCGCGCAAACGGCAAATCACACGTGCGAACTTCAGCCTTGCTTGCTGCAGCAATTGGGAAGGCGGGAAAAGTGCCCCGTTTTTGTTTTCTAGGGTGGCCGCTAGGTGGCTTTCAGTGGCACCGTTATAGACGGTGCTCTGCACGTATAATTCTTCTTACTCCGAGTGACGAAGCAGTCGATAGTGCCAACCGCGGTCTAAGCTGAGCCCCGGGGTTTTCTAGCGAGAAAAGATAGCACGCGGATTTCGAACTGGGCGCTGCATTCATTACGACACGACACCAATGGGCGCTTCGCTTACGCCATACTTGCGGCGCTCCTCGTGCGCTGAGCTTCGGTAGCGTGCCGCATAAAGAGAAGTACTGCTTCGCGCTCCAGGGCTGTAGAAATTGAATTTTTCTTCGTTTCAAAGATACGACACCTTCTTCATGGCATCAAACTCCAATCATCATCATCTACAGCTTTACTACACCCACTGCAGGGAAAAGGCATCTCCCATGTGTCTCCAATTAACCCTGTCCTTTGCCAGCTGCATCCACCCTTTGCCGGCAAACTTCTTAATATTTATGCCCCCACCTAACCTTCTGCCGCCCCCTGCTACGCTTACTTTCTCTTGAAATAAACTCCATTACCCTTAAGTCCCAGTGGTTAGCTTGTCTTCGCATTACATGCCCTGTCCAAGCCCATTTTTTCCTCTTGATTTCGACTAGGATGTCATTAACCCGTGTGTGCAAGTGTGTCTTTGTGTCCTCCCTGTGTTCCTGTCTGCCAGCGCTGCGAGTCCATGTTGCTGGAATCGTCCTTATGTCGGCTACCTTGCGCTTATTTATTAACTTCGATAGCTCTGTCAGTTCTATTCTCTCGGTAGGGTGAGACGCCCTCATGCTTTGGCGCTTCTGAATCAGATCTTTCGTCACCTGAGAAAGCTTTCTGGTATCCTGTCGAATTGTCCTACCGCCTACTTCTACTGCGCACTCCGTAATGATGGCTGTCAGATTATCGTTCATTGTATGTACATCAAGATGGTCTTCCTCAGTTAAAGCCGAATATCTGTTTTGCAGCGCTATCTTAAACTCCTGTGCTTTCCCTCTTACGGCTAAATCGTTAACGGACTTCCTCTCCACTAGCTTCTTCCGTTCTCTCTTCAAGATTAAACTCCCAATTGGGACTAACCATCCAGCCATAACAATTTAATAGGTAATTATCTGGTTCGCTTAATTATCTAGGTAATTAGGAGATTTTGCAGCATATTGTGTCCGCCGGCGTAGAGTTTGATCCTACACGTATTTTATTGCTATAAGTAACCCCAAATTTTCATCAATGTTTGAAATTCTTCGTTCAAACACCCGGTACATGCCATCCCAAAGCTCCACATCGGTTATGAATGAGATTGTGGTGGTGAGTGCCGGGTTAACTTTGACCACTTGGGGTCCCTTAGAGCGCATTTACGTCACACAGCATACACAAGTTTTTTTTTTTTATCTTCCCATCCCTGCAAATGCGGACGCTGGGATTTTGATATTCCACATCACCGCAGGCTGAGAAACTAATTGCCATAATGGCTAAGCCACGTCGATAGGTGCAGGCGAAGCAAGAAGCCCAGGAACTCGCAATTAGTGAAAGCCGACGTAAGAGTCGAGCAACACTCGCCCCCTTCAACGTCCGAAAAATCGGTGCAAAAACAGACAGGGGAAAAAACGTAGAACAAAATACAACAAAGAGCACTTTTTCTTGTCGTTTTTTGTGCCTCGCTCTTGGCCCGTCTGCCAATGGACTGTATCCTTTCATAGTCATAATGAAGCAACTCGCTGAGACCAATCCCTTTTGTCTTATGAAAGTCTTGGCAAGGTATGTTGCCATCGAAGCGAAAGTTTATTTCGGTATTTTGGGAAAATCCTTGGTTTGACGCCGCATCTGCGCCCGGTGTTGGCGTGAACAGGTACAGCACGGGGGGCTAGCAGAGCTGGTTACATCGCCGCCTCCTGGGGCCCTATTTTTGATATTCACATTCGCCGGCCGGCGCCATGTTGCCTCTTTGACTGGCAGTGAGAAGTGTCAGTCAGCGACAAGGCATGGTAAATTGGGTGTCAATCATCGTCTGTTGCATACGCCTTTCTTGCGCTAGGGTCAAATTGACGTAGCATTGCAAAAACATTTTGAGCAGCGCTATTCTTGGTGACCGGCTAGTAAATACAAGTGATTGTAAAGGGAAAAAGAAGGTACAGGTGGTACGTCTGGGAACACATGCGCTCGACTTGCCAATTTAGAGAAAAGAGATGCGCACTGAGAATGGCCGCTTTCTGAAATCTGATTTGCTGATGGTCAAATTGACGTTTCATGATTTTTGCGATGTGCCGCCACTGCAAAAAATAGCTGCAATTCGTCGTCATAATTTTGCCCGGCCAAAGGTTCCGAACTATGCAATTGAGTGAAAGCTACGCTGATTTATAACACGTTAGGTCGCCGCAGTTTAACATGTATTTATTTTGAAGAGAAAACTAAGCTTATGAAAGTCTTGTTTTGTTTGCACAACGCCACGAAACGGCGTTATAAGGGCACGTTTGAAATAAGCAAAGAATCAGACCGTTTTTAGCCAAACCTTAAATGTGCAGCCGCATCGGGGCGCTAACTGCTCGCCCGTTGCGAACCCTTCGCTCGCAGTGAGAGATCATCGGTCTGTTTGGTTTAAGTAACGTGGTAATGGCGGTTCTGGCGGTGGATTTTGATGAGTTTTGTTAATTGTTGTATTTATTCATCGTTTGTTAAACCATAGAACTGCGAGACGGGAGCGACTTTCGATAGCACTACGATGCTTTCGAGTTGTCTCTGACTGACAGCTCGTCTGTGCAATCACCAGACGATGCATATGGTGTCGTGGGTATTCAAGGTTGCATTGCGGTGAGAGGAAGTGCCAAACTGTCGAGCTCTGAGGGGCGATCGCCAGCAGTGAACGTCGCTGCATGGATGCGCTTAGCGCGCGTGATGAGTGGGTTACACGATAGGTGTTCACGTGGCCCAGCATCAAACTCCAGGAATGTGTCGGGCTTCTCGACGAGACATTCATGCGCACTGGCGTACTATCTGATCACAGCGGTGTCAGCAAGACAGCGTAAACGTTTGTCGGGAAAGGTACAACCTGAAGCCTCCAGCATCCGTGAAAGACGAGAGCGCAAAAATGGCAACACGAACGAGTTAGGGAACAGGACGAGCGCTGCACTGTCAACATGATTTATTCAAGGAAGAGCGTTTATATAGCCCCTGTCCTTATCCATGCTCTTAATCACAGTTGACAACCAATCACCTCTCACAGATGTGCATCAAGAAACAGCCTTTCACTGTAGCGAAGAACAACTGACGTGCCACTGATGCACACGCAGTATCATGACACCACCGGCGAGTGGTGGTAATAGCAGGAGCATCAACATCTACAACATAGAAGAGGACACAACATCATTTGGGTTCTACCCGAGAGACGGTAAGTGCACGATCAGCTGCGTGCGGAAATCGCACTCACCGCAATGGTTTTCACATGTAGCTTTGCCACAAGCAATCAGTGCACATTTTTGTTTTCTTTCAAGTTTAACCGCATACTGCTAAGAAGCTGTTGAAGTATTCTTCATTTTGGTTCTCTTCTATAAGCATGACCATATTTTTTGCTTTCAATTCATTAGTGGTATGCATGACTACAAAGATTAGTTACAAGGCAAACCCTTTCTATGCTCATGATTTGTCACTAGGGATGCTCGCAGAAAAGTGTCAGAGTGAGCTATCGATCAAACGTGGTTGAGGTGTCCACCAATATTTGGAGATATGATCACTTGGTCCTTCCCTCAAAAATCCCTCCTTTCCTCAAAACATATGCTTTCACATTCCTCCAGGTAAGCAGGCAAGTGTCCTCACAGTTAAGTAATTAGTTAATTAGAAATACTAGTTCTTAATTACGGCGGTTCAGCCTACTGCGCATGCGTGTGACGTCACTGAGTGGCGCCCCCATCGTTCGAGAGGAGCGCTTCCCAGGCACCTTGCCAGATGCTTCCTTAATGCTGATCTGGAAGGATGCCGCCTAAACGCTCTCCTGTGTCTTCAGCAATCAAGCGTGCGCGTGCTAATAAGAAAATGTTGTGAAGCGAACAGTTGTGTAGTCTTTAATCAACATCTTCACCACACATCAGCGACGCAAGCAGCAACACTGCTCTAAAGGCTTTCGCCTAATCGCACTTTAGGTCGACAAAGTGCCCCGTTGGTTTTTTCTAGGGTGCTGCTGTTTTTTTATGAGTCAAGAAGTGTTCCCAGTACTTTCCGCCTACCGCCGGCCAACTTGCTGAGTGTGTGCTTCAACACATGCTTCGGTGATTTAAAAAAAAATGCCGTTCCTTGTAGTGCATTCTTACATGTTCTGTTTGTGTACAACACACATTTTATTTGGTGCTTCAGTGAAAGACAGAAAGGCACCTAAATGTTTTCGTTCTAGCATCATAGTGTTTACTGGACACGCTTTCACCGGGTCATTTTTCTGTTTGTGGAGAGCCAGCAGTCCATAACATGCTCAACCTACAGCATGGTCCCTGCGTCTGCAGTCATTTACAGCACCTCTTCAGAGTGCAACACATCTTGCGTGGCACTGTTTGTGTGGTAAGATTGCAACATGCTTTGATTCATGGCATTTTGTTGCCTTTGTGTGCTTGCTTTCGACTGCCTCTTTCACATGCTGCATGGTGTTATACAGCAATGAACTGCTCTTCTTGAGGGAGAAGTCAGGCGATTGTTTCATGGTCATTATCTTCTAGATGACAATGCAAGGCTTGGGCAGAGTTTTGTCAGGCTACCCATTGCCATCTGCGAACTGAAATTTGTACCCGTGAGGAAACCCTACAAATTCTACATTAATTCAGTTGAAGTTTACTGGAAGTATAAACTATGCAGCTGGACGTAATTTCAATAATAAAGCTCCAAATGGCATTTTACAGCTGGAAGGGTATGATCCAGTTCAGTAATCCAGCTGGAAATTGACAGTAACACTAGTAATACTGAACTTTGTTACTGATGTTTTTGGGTTGCTCGGGTGGTGTTCCCAGGTCCGGAATCTTCTTATCTTTCTGTGATTTGGGGTCCGGGATAATTTTGGGAGCTGGGCTATCAACCTAGTAGTTTAACTGTGCTAGATCCCATTTTCATTGACTCAGCCATTTGCACTTTGCTTCATGTAAATTGGGAATATTTTGCGGTGGCTTTAAGAAAAATCCCAGAGAACCTGTTCACCCTCTACACCCTTTGTGTGACTAGACCGTGACTGTACGGGCTTCCACCTTTTTGTTTAGCAAATGTGAATGCTGGGTTCTCTCCTCTGCAAATTAGGCAACAATAATGTACAAATAAACCATTGATGAGCATTTATGAAATGAGAGAGTTGAAGTTCTTTGTTTTCTTCTCGCTTGCTGTTGCGTAGCGAAGTCAGGCCGTCTCGTTGCCGTTACGGCCCGGTCTTCTGATTGGCATTAGCGCGAAGGATGATGACTACGATTTTCGTTGGAAAAAAAAAAGCTTTATACATATGAGATTAGCATAGATGATACAGTAAAGACAGAACAGAACAAAGGAAGAGCAACAAGAGAGTGGAGCAGTTTGAGCTCTCCCGGTCAAAAGTTCCTGGCGAGAACCCCCAGATTCCCATCAACAACTCCTCTTAAGCCCTTAGCTCACTGCTGATTGGGCCGGTACCCTAGTGACCTTGCAGTCGCCTGTGGCCGGATATTTAGGCGGGGCCACAGTGTTTTCAATGAGACCCACGTGACTGAGGTGAGGCACAAAACAAGAAAAGCGCAAAACATCCGTACACAGCATTTTCCCCTCAGGGAGTCGGACTGCGCTGACGAATCGAGGCAGGAATACAAGCACACGCACATGCACACCAACAGAACCGTAATTGTCCCTCTTTTCCTCAAAACGGTGTCCGCCAGCAGAAACAACAACACATGACCGCCGTTGACTGCAAGTTCGGGCAATGAGCGTAGCTGAGGTATATATCTTTCCGCGCCTCTGGAACTATGGCATGTCACCGCCGAAGCCGCCCGTTGACTTAAAGAAAAAAAAAAAACCTAAAGGTCCTTGTTCGGAAAGCGCGCCACTGACACTGACCAGGCACAATCCGGGCTCCCGGCATCCCGCGCGTGATCCAGAAGCGGCGCCGTTTTCCCCCACGGTGAATACGCGGAGTCGGCACACACCAGCACAAACAAAAGAAAATGGAGCGTTTCCCCCTGAA
Source organism: Amblyomma americanum (assembly GCF_052857255.1). Classification (NCBI taxonomy): domain Eukaryota; kingdom Metazoa; phylum Arthropoda; class Arachnida; order Ixodida; family Ixodidae; genus Amblyomma; species Amblyomma americanum. The sequence goes on from NC_135501.1 coordinate 85,723,778, forward strand.
AGCGCTGCGAATGAAAGGGCCGTTTAGGCTTCCCAGGTTCTCAGCGCGGGCACTTTTAGGCGCGACCGTGTCGACTCTATCAACAAACAGCTTGCAGGCCGGCGGGATCACATGTTTCGGCCTGCTGCGTGGCGGTCTCGAGCTCAGTGGCTCTACAACTTCCCACTCAAGAGGGTATCGGGGCTATTAGCACAGACTAGCCGTAAATAACACAAATGAGACACTGCGTTCATAAAAAAAACACGCACATGCACACACACACAAATACACTGGAGTGCGGGCGCTTTTCACACTTTCCCTGCACCCTGTCGCCCGTTTCAGTCCCCCAGTCTGAGTAGGAGTCGGGTAGAGATACCACGGCCCCCGCGCGCACACACAAAACAAAAGCAGCACATGCACGCTGGCTTGCGGGACCGTTAACGTTCGCCGGACGGCTCAGACTCGATCCGCTCCCTCCCATGTTACACTGGGGAGGCGAGACAACGCGTCCGCGTTCGCACTGTTGGCCCTTTCCGTTGGGTGATCGGTACGTTGTAGCGCTACAGTGCGAGAGCCCACCTCGTCAGCTTTGCTCCATGCGGCGTGCACGCGGTCAAATAAAACAGAGGGTTATGGTCGGAGATGACATTGATTTCCGCGCCAAATACCCAGTAGTCAAAATTTTTCAGCGCCCAGATAACGGCGAAAGCTTCGCGCTGGATTGTCGACCATCTTGACTGTGTTGGAGTAAAGCGGTGGCTGGCGGAAGCAATCGGCCTCTCCCGACCACCATCGTCCATTTGTGCCAGACAGGCGCCAGCTGCAATCTGAGACGCATCTGTGAAGAGCCAATAAGCCTTGTTGAGATCCGGAGTGCTCAGCATACTAACCTGACAGAGCGACATTTTCATTTGCTCGAACGCCCGTTGGGCTTCGTCTGACCATGAGATGGGATTTGGTACTCCACGCTTCGTGAGAGTTGTCAGCGGTGAGGCGACTTCCGCGTAAGGTTTCACGAACTCACGGTAGTAACCGCAAAGCCTAAGAAAGCTACGGAGCTCCTTTCTGGTCGTTGGTGCAGGGTATGTCCCATATCGCTGCGAGTTTGTCGGGGTGTCGTCCATGCGTGCCTCCTCCCACCACGTGTCCCAAATACCTTATGCGCGTCTGGCCAATATCACTCTTTTCTCTGCTTACTTTCAGCGTAGCCTCACGTAAAAGACTCATGATTGACTGAAAGGCTCAATATCATGAAAGACTCATGATACTGCGGATTCTTCAAGGTACCCCGGGGCATACCCTTATTGTTTGAACAGAAGTACGTTCATCAGTCTCTGGAGCGTTGATGCTTCGTTTTTTTAGTCCGAAAGGCACGAAGCACCAGACGAAATGGCCGTCATGTGTTACAAAGGCCGTTAAGTGCTGGCTCTCTGGTTCTACCGGGACCTGCCAATAGCCGCGTTGTAAATCTATTACAGTGATAAATTTCGACTGGCTTATTTTCATGATGAGTTCCTGGGCGTGCATCATAGGAAAAGCGCCTGTTTTTCTCCCAGCTTTGAGGGCTATGTAGTCCACACATAGACGGACCGAGCCATCCTTTTTATCCCACGCATACCCCGGGACGCGCAGTCGCTTTTTCTAATAGCTCGGCCACTTGATGGCTGAGCTCCGTTTTGAGAAGTTCGGGCACCCGATACGGGAAGGCTCGTTTGGGTGTGTAGCCGTCCTCGAGCACGATCCGATGGGTTTCCACCTCGGCGATTCTGGGGGTTTCGCTAAACACCTCTGGGTACCTCGCGGTGAGCTCCGCTATTTCTAACGTTGTTCTTCTTTGAGATGGGGCAATTTTGTTGGGTAAATCGAAGGTTGTATTTGAATTCCGACTTCTGCGCTAGGCGCGTACTCTACGTTTCCAAAATCCTCATCTTCATCGAACATTACGCCTACGTTGCTGACTCGCGCGTAATATGGCCGGAGCCGGTTGTAATGTACAACCGAGGTCTTTCGCGCCCCAGTGTCGATGTGGTAAGAATTTTGACCCTCTCGTTCTACTACTGGAAACGGCCCTAACCATTTCGGTGAGAGCTTGCCCCCACAATCTGTATCGAACAAAAGAGCCTGGTCGCCAACATTTGAGCTCTTAACACGTGTAGCTCTGTTATATGCCTGTGCATAGCTACCTTGGTGAGCGGTAGCCGTTAGTCCTGCTACCTCAGCCGCTATCTCCAGCTGTTCGCAAAGCTGCTAAAGGTATTTCGCGGGCGCCTCTCTGAGTGTACTTGGGACCTGTATATCACCCGTCCACGTGCGCTTCCGGATCGCGAGCGGTCCGGTCGGATTCCTGCTGCAAAGCAAGCGAAACGGAGCCACCCCGGTTGTGCCTTGGGGGACCTCCCGGTACGCCCACAGCACAAATGGAATTAGTTTGTCCCAATTTTTGGCGTCCTTGTCCATAACATGAAATATTTTTTTCAGTACGCGGTTTCACCTCTCAACGGTTCCATTGCTGTTTTGATGTTCCGGCGCAGAAAACCGGGGCGAACATCCCAGCCTAGCAAGAAACGCCTGTGTGAGCTGCGAGGTAAAGTTTGTTCCCTGATCGCTACATATGACATCGGGTACACCTGTGCGACTAAACACTGTCAGCATCATGTCGCACGTCGCTCTTGCTGTTAGTGAACGCAAGCAAACCACTTCAGGCCATCGTGTACATAGGTCCACCAGGCAAAGCGCATACTTGTGCCCTCGCGCTGACGGCACGTCAATCGGCCCTATTATGCCCACGTTAACCACCTGGAACAGCTGCTCCGGCCTAGTGAGGGGAGGGATAGGCACCCATCTCGGATCGACCTGTCTGATCGTATTTGGCACCCGTGACATGTCTTACAGTGCTTCTTCACTTCCAGTTCTAGGCCAGGCGAATAAAAGCTGTATTTTTTTACCATTGCCTTCGTTTTCTTGGGCCCGAGATGGCCTCCCCACATAGACTCATGTGGCAGCAGCAGTACTTCCTGACGTCTGTCGCGGGGCAACACCAACTGCCTAACCTTGGCACGAGCGATCGCGTCCCAGTGATAAAGCAATCCCTTCTAAATGAACATGCCCCCCTTTCCAGATTTCGCATCAGACCACGCTTTTCGGAAAATTTAGTCGCTCACCTGCGTTGCACGAAATGTTTCCCGCTGGCTGAGAGTCTCCGGTGCATCCATCATTTCCTCATCCCGCAATTCTGCCGGCGGGGCTTCCGCACTTGTTTCTTGTATAGACGCCTCAGATACCGTTTCTACTCCTGTACCGAACTCACTACCTTGGTGGCCAATTGTCTCGTCAGATTTAGGGATCTCACCCGAAACTGCCACTGCTTCATCCTCGCTGCCTTGTGATATCAGCTCCCAGTTTTCTTTAGACAGAAGAAAGTCCAATCCTTCGGCGAACTTATTGGTCAGTGCGCAAATAATCTGCACTTTTTGCGGCTCTAACACCAACACGGAGGGTCTCAGACCGACAGGAAGACTTACTAATATTGCTTCAATTGGGTTTCCGAAAGCTGCCACTAACCTAATTGTGCCCGATGTTTCACGATACGTAATCGGCACGAGGTCCTCCCTCACAATCAACGGTGACCTCGCTGCCAGTATTCAGTATGGCCACGGTGGGTACGCCAGCGCAGTCTAGATGCCTTTGTTGCAGTCTGGACTTTCATATTTCCTCTCGCTGCGGCACTTTGATTTCTGCGACCAAAGCGTTCTCAGGGTGCATTGCTGGGGCCTCTTTAACAGTCCCTGGGTCTACTATTGTCACCGTGTTTGCCAGGGCGGCTCTACGGTTATCGTCTCTCTTTTGAATGACTCGCAGGCAGTCTTTAGCGAGATGACCTGCAGCTCGACGTACGTAGCCTGTGGGCTGCCGTTTCCCATAGTGTGTAGCCTGCGACGGAGCCAGCAGCGCGCTGCGTGCGGCAGCATGTTCTTTGTGTGCCGGCAGTGCGCTCGCCAGTCTCGCTGCGCGGTTCTTTCCTTTCGCCTGCTCAAAACTTTGCATCGCCGGCGAAACTTCTTCGGGCCTAAGCCATTTCTCACCCTCGCGTAAGCGAATGTGCTCAAGGCCTAACGCACTAAGGCTCGCCTTTATCCGGTCAGCTACCATGAGCGCTGCACTTCCTCTTTGGTACTCGCTTGTCTTGAACGGAGGTAGTATTCGAAGTAGGTCTTTACTCGCAATGCAAACTGTGTCTATTTTACATCTTTGCGTTTAGACGCTGCTTCGAATCTTTCTAACTACTCGGGCGGGCTTAGCTGAAGCTCATTCAACACCGCCGTCTTCACCGCCTTGTAATCACGGCACGCTTCGACTCCTAGTCCAAGCAACAAGTACCTCACCCGCTCCGTTAGAGTCGGAATAATTAAGCGCACCCGTCTGGAATCGGGGACGTTGTGAGTCGCAAACATTCGTTAGACTTCATCAAACCACATAGGTGCATCTGAGTCGGCTGGCAGCCTAAGGACTTTAGCACACTGAGTGCTCGGGTCCAGGCCTGTCTGCCGCTGCTCACTCACATCAGAGACAGGTGGGGACTTCCTGGCCCGCGCAAACTTCAGTTCAGCCCTCTTATTGCTATGCGCTCCTCGGAATCCAGTTTGAGTCTTTGCAGCTCAAAATCTAACTCAAGGCGCTGCGAAGCATAAGCGTCCGGCTCTACATTAGCCGCTACTCCGAGGATCTCACTGCCTGTCTCGACTTGAGTTGCCTCGCCCGGGGCGCGCTGCTTTCTCCTACGGTCACGGCTTCAGCCGGGGATGTTTTCTGTGCCATATTGCTCTCCTGTGTCTCACTGCCCGTCGTGCTTGCCATCATGCTCCACATCCTGACCCGTTTAAGTTCGAGCCGAGAGCCCTCTAGCGAATCGTAAAATATCCCGCTCACCAGTATTGCGCCGACGCTCGCTTCTGTCGATGCGCTGTGTCGCTACATGCCGTAAAGCCGCTTCCTGAAGACTGTTTAGGACGGCTGCACCCCGAAGTTCCCTTGTCGCTGACGGTCAGTAGAGCGCTGTCTTCCGGTGTTCTGGACCTGACGACTCTGGTATCTTCGCTCGATCCGGAGGCGATGGTTGCCAATCCTGTGGACTGCGCCAGTTGATGTTCTTTGTTTTCTTCTCGCTTGATGTTGCATAGCGAGGTCAGGCCGTCTCGTTGCCGTCAGGGCCCGGTCTTCTGATTGCCATTAGCGCGAACGATGATGACGACGATTTTCGTTGGCAAAACAAAAAAGTTTTACACATATTGCCACACTGCTCACATTCTGCGAGGTTCTTATCCTGTTTCGTCGAAGGAACGCAATTGCATCCGCCGCGAAGTTGTCGAAATGCTCCGCGACGACGTCATACAACCATCGACGAGTCCCTGGGCATCACCTGTTGTTCTCGTCGCAAAGAAAAATGGCAGCCTACGGTTCTGCATGGATTATCGACGTCTCGACAACGTTACCAAAAGAGATGTATATCCACTGCCGCTCAATGATGACTCATGAGATCGCCTCCGCCATGCTACCTACTTTTCGTCACTCGGCCTGTGCAGCTGTTATTGGCAAATCTGGGTCGATGAACGTGACCGTGAAAAGACCGCCTTCGTTACTCCCGACGGATTGTACGAATTTATTGTGTTTTTTTGGCGTGTATTCAGCCTCTGCAACGTTCCAACGTATGATGGACACCGTACTAACTGACCTTAAGTGGCAGTCCTGCCTTGTGTATCTCGACGACGTTGTGATTTTCTCCGACACGTTCGAGGAGCACCTGAAACGTTTGCGTGCTGTTTTCGAGGCCATTCTTTGCGCAGGTCTCTTTCTGAAGCCTGAAAAGTGCCACTTCGCATTTAGGGAGCTCAAATTTCTTGGCCATATTGTGAGCGCTGAGGGCGTTAGCCCTGACCCAGAAAAGACGGCCGCCGTTGCTGCATTTCCCCAGCCAACAGATAAACGAAGCTGGCGGCGTTTTCTGGGGTTTTGCGCCTATTATCGGCGGTTCGTTGAAAACTTCTCCAATCGCAGATCCGCTGACTTGCCTGACAAAAGACTCCAAACCCTTCTTCTGGGGCCGGGATTAGGAAACAGCTTTCACAGAACTTAAGGCCCGCCTCCAATCTACGCGTATCCTTGGTCACATCGACGAGGAAGCCGACACGGAACTGCACACAGCTGCCTGCAACGCTGGCCTTTGTGCGTTGCCTGTACAGTGGCAAGACTGTGTGGAACGCGTGCTCGCATACGCAAGTCGCACTTTGTCCCGTGCCGAAATGAATTATTCCCCCACGGAAAAGGAGTGTCTCGCTGTTGTATGGGCAAACACCAAATTTCGTCCATACCTGTACGGTCGCCCGTTTCGAGTCGTCAGCGATCATCACTCCTTGTATTGGCTTGCGAACCTCAAAGCTCCATCGGGCGCTTTTGCACGGTGCAGCCTTCGGTTGCAAGAGTTCGACGTCACTATCGTGTATAAGTCGGGTCAGCCATAGTGATGCAGACTCTCTTCCGAGCTCTCTTCCTTTACTTCCGTGCCCATCAGATGAGCCCGACGACGATTCTGCTTTCCTCGGCGCTGTCACCACATCCGACCTTGCCCGCCACCAGAGGGCCGACTGCGAACTGCTGCTTTTAATCGAGTACCTCGAAGAAACCGCTCCGTCTCCGCCCAGACTCTTCTCTCACGGACTGTCGTCGTTTTGCATAATAGATGCAGTCTTCTACAAGAAAAACTTCTGCCGGACCGAAACTGCGTATCTCCTCGTTGTCCCAATCGCGCTTTGTCAGGAAGTTCTCGCTGCATGCCACGACAACCTTTTTTCTGGCCACCTTGGTTTTTTCCAGAACATGGGGCCGCCTCCGCCACAGGTACTACTGGCCTCGGCTTGCTGCGATCGTCCAACGCTACGTTAGAACCTGCTGTGAGAGTGAACGACGGAAGATACCGCCGAAGAAACTGGCCGTCCTACTGAAGCCAATTTATCCACTGCAAATCCCAATTCAGCAAGTCGCCATGGACTTACTGTAACCATTACCAGTGTCCTTCATGGGTAACCGGTATATTCTTGTTGCCATGGACTACCTCAGCCGCTACTGTGAAACCAAGACTCTTCCCCGTGGCACCGCGGCTGAAATCGCACAGTTCTGTATTCGCCACATCGTGCTTCGCCACGGCGCCCCCGCGGTTGTATTAACTGACCGAGGAACCGCGTTTACCTCGGCTCTTACACACGAGGTCCTCCGTCTCAGTGTCACCAGTCATAAAAAAAACGACTGCTTACCATCCTCAAACGAATGGTCTGGCTGAGAGGCTGAACAAGACCATTGCAGATATGATGTCTATGTATGTCGACGCTGACCATCGCAACTGGGACGAAATACTTCTTTACGTCACGTTTGCCTACAACACCGCCCTCCAAGGAACGACGCGCTTCACTGCCTTCCCTTTGGTGTATGGCCGGGACGCCCTGACCATGCTGGACGCCATGCTGCTCCCAGATTGTGCCCCTTCGTCTGTCTCCGGCGCTGACCAATTCATTCGTGATGCAGAAGCCGCTCGCCACCTTGCTTCACAACGGATTTGACACCAGCAGAAGACTGACGCCTGGCGTTACAACCTCCGCCACAATTTGCCAACCCGGCGAGCACGTCTGGATATGGAGCCCTATACGTTTGCGCGGGCGCTCTGAAAAGCTTCTGCACCGCTACTTCGGCCCCTACGAAGTGCTGCGTCAACTCAGCGAGGTGAACTATGAAGTATTCCCTCAAGAAGGCGTCTCCTCTTCTCGACCGCCCCAGTCTAAAGTCGCCAACGCGTCCCGCATGAAACCGTATTACATCCGTTAGCCATTGTCGGAGTTCACATTCAGTGCCGCCGCCACACGCACCTTCGCAATTTCGGTGCCTCAATTTCGTTTTTCCCCCTGGCCGGAGGCATCGAGGCGATGCCTCTTGAAAAGAGGGTGGCAATGCCACACTGCTCACATTCTGCGAGCGCCTCCATGCGGCCGAGCGGCATGGCTGGGCTCGTGTGGAAGCGAAGAAGACGACGTTCCCGCTCGGACGCGCGCTGCTGGTCTTCTTGGCCTTAGGATTAAAAGCCCCTTTTTGTGTCGTCCCACATTTTTCGGCGGCAATATAACACGTCATGGGTACCAGACCAATGACACACATGAAGTTGTAGCACTTGGCCCTTTAGATCTAAACAGAAACATCTAGTCCACTGAAAGGGGAATTAACGTAATAGGAATCGACCTATATTGTTTGACGGAGGAAGGGATGCACCTCTGATGTCGGCAACTGCCACTGTGTTCAATACACTGTCACAGGTAAACCGGTTTATTTATATTTCTCGCATGAGCTTAACCACGTGACCGCAGATAGCAGGATATTATGAAGGCCCACTCTACACCCACGTAACCCATGACAATAAGCACACTTGCGTAAACTTTTCATCAGACTGCAGGCGAAATCCGGGACGCTCGGGTAAAGCAGTAATATTTCACATACGCAGGTACCTTCATTGCAGTACATAGTACCGTTCCAAACAGGATGGAAGCTACACAGGCTTGCTGAGTGGCTACGACGACGTCCTCATGATGTAAGTACTTTGGTTTGGGCTAGGTAGTTCATAGCTGTAGTTGATGCCAGGATGGCGCGAAAGCGACAAGGACGAGAGAGGCACAAGAACACAACAGGACAGGCTATGAACCAGCTATGAACCAATTAGCCCGAACCAAAATATACTTTGTGAGCATATTTCTTCTGTATTGGGCCCTTTCTACTATACTAGTTTCCGTACCGGCCCTGTCATTGCATGTGCCAACCTTATTGCAGCGTCAATTTGCCAGTCACGAGTTGGCGCCGGTCCTGTTCTGTTCTTGTGCCTCTCTCGTCCTTGTTCCTTTCGCACTGTCCTGACATCAGCTACAGAAATGAAGAAACTAGCCCGAACCAAAGTTCTTGAGCATATTTCTTCTCTATTGGGCCCTTTCCTCCATACAAGCTTCCGTACCACTCTGTCATTGCATGTGCCAACCTTATTGCCGTGTCCATTTGCCAGTCACGAGTCGGCGCCTGTCCTGTTGTGTTCATGTACCTCTCTCGTCCTTGTTCCTTTGTTCATCACAGGCCTGACAACATCCACTGCAGGACATAGCAATACCCCCTTACTACCGAGCAACCCTCGTTCCGGTTGAGGTGTCCGTACAGAAGAGTGAAAGTTATTTCGCCATTTCTTTTCCTCAAAAACCTCTAGTTCCGAGCCAACAGCGACTAGTCCTCTTTCGGCGAAATATATGAAACCTAGCAAGTTTGCGGCGATAACGTAGAAAATTGAAATTTGGTTTTTTGGAGCAAGGAAATGGCGCGGTATCTGTCTCACATCTTGGCGGACACATGAATGCCACCGAATCCCGGTGGGGTAGAGGGGGTTCGACTCCTGCTGCCGGCCGGTTGCCCACCGGTTTCCTCAAAATGGGTGCAAGCTTTAGCCCGGCCTGGTGCTCGGCTTGCAAGGGTTGCATGGCTTGGCAAAGGAGCCTGCGCCTTCAAATCCCGTCCCTGCGGGCTTGGAAGAGAGACATCACTAAGAGAGAAACAACTTTTTGGTCCAGGACCATTTTTTCAAGCATCTCACCCTAGAAGAGCCGAGCACAAGGCCGAGGGAAATCATCTACCCAATAAAAAGCCGGCGGGTACCTGTCGCGCACTGCGGGTTGAACTCAGCACCTCTCGAATGCAAGGCTGATGCTTTATTGCAAGGCCACGCTTCTGTTCTCACAAAGTCGGACAGCCGGAAAAACCGGACTTCCCAGCACCGCAGTGATACACAAGTCGACGCTTCAAACAGATATTCAGCAGTGTTGAACTTGACGCTGGTTAGAGCGTACGAGCTCTGAGTCGAACTCTCGCTTTGCAGTGGAACACGAACCACCTTTGCAGGCTGAGTGTTCGAAACTGGGTTTGCCCCCGAAAGAGCGCAACGGAGTTTGCGAAGCCTACTCCAAACACACACCCCTGAAGAAGCCGGGCGACGGGCCGAGGATGGCTTGTAGCCATTTTTACCGGTAATTGTCCGACGACGGGTTTTGAACCAACCACCTCCCGCAGCCGAAGTGGACGCCGAGACCTTTAGGCCACGACTGCGGTCATTCAGGTGAAGGCTGTTCCACTGCCGAAACGTCAAATACCTTGTTTCAAACGTTGGTCTCTCTTTAGTCACTAGATATATACCAGGCGTTTTAGGGAAGGTGATCACTCGTGTTTAAAAATTGTGCTTTTAAGGTAAACAGAAGCATTTTATGGCATATTAATGCCAGCGTTGGCGGACGTCAAAAAAGGCAAATTATCTTAACTGGCTAAGTGATTAACTAGATTCTAATTGGTAACTTTATAACTATTACCAATAGAAACCTGATTGTAATTAGAGATTTCTAGCTGGCCGTTAATAGTACCCATATTAGCTTTTAGAATTTCGAAAACGCCATTACTCTCGCCGCAGTGGCTCGACAAAAATTTACTGCATCCTTCTAAAATACATGTACTTTCGAAAGTATGCAGGCAACGCAACCCCTCCTTTGGTCAAATAACCAAATTGATATATATATATATATATATATATATATATATATATATATATATATATATATATATATATATATATATATATATCAGAGAGCAAAGAACAATGCAGAGTAGAGAAACGTCGCAGCAGTTCAGTTGGTGGAGCACCGGACTCGAAATTCGGCGGGCCTGTGCTCTCAATCAACCGGTGGCATGTGGTTTTTTCCTTCTGCTTTCTAATCAGTTATCCTGAAGTGATGAAATAATTACACTAGTAATCTTCCATTCATCAAGACCACAAATTATTTGGAAAAACTTCTCCTTTACAGAATGATTTCGAGAGCTGAATTCCTTAATGTATGTCATAACGAGCTCCTCTTTTCCCTTCTCTTGTATACTCATGCATAGATACGTATATTGTAAGATGGGTTCGATTTAAAGAAACCGGGACGGCGGGAGCAGCGGCGTAAACAGACCAAGTTCAGGCAGGTGGAGCACAGGCACACGCTGCGACGGCAATGCCGCCGAAGCGCAGGTTCGTCTTTCCCACAAATGTGCGCCTTCTTTACAGCCACTGCGGCCCGGGCTGAAGAGGAGCCACCCTGGCGACTAACGGTGACGGTAAAATGGCGGTGTCGTAGCAGGGCTTCAGACGCTTCACATGAACTGACTGGCGTCTGCGGCGGCGAAGATCGAGAGACGGCGGGAGGGGTTCCACGGCGTAGTTAACAGAAATCTTCTACAATGCGCGGTAAGGGCCGTGATACTTGGCAAGAAATTTTGAGGACAGTCCAGGAGTACTTGACGGTATCCAGAGTCGCACAAAGGGGCCAAAAGAAAAGTGCGGTGCCGTGTAAGGGCTGTCGTGGCGGGATTTCTGGAGATACATGGTGTCAATCGTGAGTGTGCGGGCGAATTGGCGACAGTATTCGTCATGTTGCGCGGCTTTAGAAACAGAGTATTCGGAGGCGACAGGTTGCTAAGGAATAATGGCACCTATTGCAGCAGGCGGATGACTGCCTTAAAAGACAAAGAAAGGAGAGAAGCTGGTAGGGGACAACGCAGCAGTTTTGTATGAGAGTCACATAAGGAAGAACGAGGTCCGAGTAGGACTGGTTAGAAATGGCGTGCATATAGAGCATGTCACCAAGGATGCCGTTAAATCGCTAGGTAAGGCCTTTGGTCTGCGCATGATGGGCGAAGGTGGTTCGATGAACGGTGCTGTATTGGGTTAGCAGGGCTCTGGCAACGTCGGACGATAATAAGCAGCCTCGGACACTAAGTAGTTCACGAGGTGCCGAAGGAGGAACCGCTGCAAAAGGAAGGAGGCAACGTGTCGTCGCTGCCGCAGACAGAAGGGCGGAGGTTCCGGCATACCTCTTCAAATGGTTAACCGCAACTATATCCCAATGGTTGCCGGCTGCAGTGTAGGTGCGGAAGCGGGCCATACAAATCAATGCCGATGCGGTCGAAAGGGCGTGGTGGACAAGGGAGCGGCTGCAGCTCCCCAGCAGAACGATGAGGAGGTGTCGACGCTGACAGGCGAGGCATGAGCGAACGTATTTGAGGATTAAGGTGAACATGCCGCGCAAGTAACAAAGCCGGATTCGGGTGCGTGTCTTGAAAACTTCCGTGTAACAGGAATTGTGGCTCAGGGTGAAATTAGGCGCATATCTGCGTGCGCGAGTCAAGAGATATAGCGAGCAACCACTTGCGGCCATCTGAGCTGTAGTTGCGGCGATTGAAGTGATGATCACACATCGCGAAGTAGGAAGCATGGCGGCAGAGAGCACATGACGGAGAAGCAGCTGTTGGGTTGGATAGAGAGGCGTCAAGAGAAGCGAACCATGCAGGGATTGGTACTTTGCATGGAGGACATGTCACTGATGGGGAGCGACGGCTGTGAGGCGTCAGAGGTAGAAAGGCTGCCGATTCCGACAGGAATTGGGCACGGGACTGGACATCATTCGTTTTGATGCTTGCGACCGGAGCGATAGACGACGCGGATGCAATTCCTGTAGACGAAAAGTACACCTGGAAAGGCTGCTGGATGGGCCTTTCAAGGAGGAAAGCCAAAAAAGCGCACAGTGATCTGTTACAACGTCAAAATGGCGGCCATAGCGGCAAGGATGGAATTGTTTAAGGGCCCATACGATGGCCAAATACTCTTCTTCAGTTACTGAGTAATTGAATTCAGCTTTTTTATTGTGCCACTGGCATAGACAACGACGCAGCCATCAAACCCAGATATGAGCGTCGAGCATGGCGCCGAGGCGAACGCCACTGACGTCCGTGTGGAACTCTGTAAGAGCGGTCGAGTTGAAATGGCGCACTATGGGCGGCGCCGTGAGGAGACGGCGGGAGGTGTTGCAGGCGTCTTCTTCCCGACAGTACTTGCGTGAAAGGTGAACAAAGTTAAGAATAAACCGGCGAAATTACGAGATGAAAGTACGAGCACAGACCAGGTTGATCACCACTCGGTGGACAGATGAGTGGCCTGCCCCAAATCAGGCTCCAGACAAACAGGCAATGCGGGGAATGTCCACTGTAAGTGCTGTCGCACTAAAAGGTTCATTTGTCAAAAGAAAATTTTAAGCCGCGGCTTCCTCGCTAGGTGGCCAGGAGCCCTTAGGCTCTGGCGACCTGAGTGGCATGATCTATCGCCCGTAGTTGGTTTACCGGATCCGAGCTGAGCATTACGGCCTCCCACTGTTGTTGTTGTTAGTTGCTGTTTATTAATAAAATAACAATGGAAGGAAAGGATGTGGCTAGCCGCGGCGTCTGCCGTCTAAACCTGAAGCACCTGAGCTTCTACTACCGGGAATGAAAGGACAGAGAGAGGGAAAGAAAGGGCGAGCGATAGTAGCGAAGGATGGGGCAGGGTGTAACGTACACGTGCAAATACAGAATAAGAAATAAATGTTGGGTACTGCGCCGCGCATGATAGGAGTTACCTCCCTATGCCCAGAGTTCGAAAGTTGCAGATGGCACGGAGGGGATATGATGGGCATGTCCACAGTATGTGGTACAAGTTGGCCCTCTGTTGCATGCACAGTTAACAATCAGGGGAGTATATATAGAGCACAGTTGCATTGGCGTAGGAAACCGGATTTGGGCCGCCGGGGCCGCCTTTCGATGAAGGCGAAACGCAAAAGGCGCCCGTGTACCGTGCGACATTAGTGCACGTTAAAGACTCCCAGGTGGTCAAAACTTTTCCGGAGCCCTCCACTACCGCACCTCTTTCATTCGTCTTTCACTCCTACCTTCCTCCCTTTCCTTACAGCGCGGTTAAGGTGTCCACCTAGTGTGCACGTTTTCATTCCCTTTCTTCGAAAACGAGTTTTCAAGGAATGAGATTGCAATTTTCTCGAGGTAACCTCCTGGTCTTATTCAAAGTATTCTAGAAAAAACAGCGCACACAGGACAGGGACCAAGGGAAGAACCGACGACACGAGCGCTGTTCTGTTTTTTCTAGAATGACTACCTACCAACTCGCCCAGTCTTCCACATTGGCTTATTCAGAGATTTATGTCCCGCAGGGTATAAGATACGTGTTTGGCAGAAGTGTAGCGCGATTTCTTGATAGGAAACCATACGGTCCCTCGCCGACAAGGCTCCCTGAGCTCCCAGTAGAGCAGCCATGGCTAACTGCAATAAGGCCACAGGCGTGCTCCAGTTGTACATCCGGTCGTCGCGTTCGCGGCACACCCAACTCGCGGGATATCCACCTCGGCAGGACGTCAACTTCCTGGCCCTCCAGGAAACCCATGCCTGGACGGACGACTTTCGTCTCCTAGGCTACACCGCTATTCCGGCGCCGCCTTATGCTCCAACCAGGCCTGTTCGAATACCCCATGAACCCGGACTGCATACAAGGCCGCGCAAGCACGACTATCTACGTGCAGAAATCAATCTCCCATACCGATTGCCTCGATTCCTCGGACAACGTCTCTAGTCCCCTGGAATGCGTCACCGTTTGAGACCGGATGCGAACCCTTGACACAACCATGGAGTTGATCTACATCGAACCGGGCAGACCATGGGACTCCTAATGCTTTTGCCCCACCATACTAGGTTGGGCATAGCGACCGCGTCATCACTGGGATATCCAATGCGCACCGCAAGGACTAGGGATGTGTCATCACCAATCGCTGTAGACGTTAACTCCTCGCTGCCATTGACTAATCTGATCTCACTCTCCTCCGAGTCCTCTCGGCCCAATTTTGTGCGACATACAGTCTCCCTGTGGTGTTCTCAGGTATAGCTTTTTCCGTGTTGCGTGTTTGACACCTGTTGAACTCATTCTGTGCAACCAACATTGTGTTCCCCCTGGCGGAGAGTATATAAGCCGCTTACATAAAATAAACGCTTTCTTTGGTTTTATTGCATCAGGGCCGTTACCGGAGGTCGGGCTCCCTGCCCGGTGTCTTTTACTTTCGCGCCCTTTTCCTTCGGGCCGCGATACAACACAAAATTGTGACGAGGTAAAACTGTGTACGGCACACGCCTGCCAGCATCGCCCCGAAGCTGAGTCAACATCAAGGATGTGAACACGAACTGCTTCGTCCGATCATGCATTCTCCGTCGCTCGCGACTTTGCGCCGGCAAGTTAGGCCTCGCATCGCTGCTATTGGCGCTCTGTTTTGTTGACGCCTGCGTTTCGCTTTACGCTGGTAAGCCATGGCTTATTTGTACAATTTTAACCCGCCGCCGCCTCCGTTTCTTGCTACGCCGGGTCCTGCATCAGTGCCATAGAAACAGTGAAAGCTTGCGTTCCTCGACTATTAGAGGCAATAGGTGGTGAGGATATCATGCGCCGATGCAGAAAAGCTATACTACTTAATGCACTAGGCTTGGAGGGGCAGCGAATATATTACAATTTGGCGCGACTTACCGCGTTAGAGCTCATCAACATGAATGTCAAGATCGAGCCCAACACTGATGTTTTCGACGAAACACTTGCACGGCTTGACAAGCATTTCGCTACAAGCGCCACCAAACTGATGGAGCGACACCGCTTTCGGCAGCGTTGTCAACTGCCGGGTGAGCCCTGCCGTGAGCTTGCCGCAAGCTGTGAATTCGGTGACCAAATCAAGAAGGCTTTAAGAGATCAGCTACTTGAAGAGGCAACATCGCAACAAATACGTTAGCGTCTACTTTTCGAAGCAACCAGTCTTACGCTGAGCCGTGCTGTGGACATTGGCAAACACATCGAACAAACACGCTATGAACTAAAGGAGCTGTCAGCTTATTTGGTCGTGCAGAGAATAGTTGAAAAGCCGGCACGAGGAAGCGCTAATGGCTTTTCGGCATGCTACCGTTGCGTGTCTACCAGACATCGTGCCAGTGCAAGAGAATGCCGAGCAAAAAAGGCTAGATGTCGCAACTGCGACAAAGTCGGGCACTTGGCATCTGTATGCCGGCCAAGAGGCAAGTCTGAGTCTCCGGTGAACCGGGAAAGCAAGACCACGTCGGAAGCGACGAATGCAATCTCTGTTCTTAACCTTAGTTCTGAAGGCATGAGCGGGAAAGGTATTTACATCGACTTTAATGTGAATAATATTACACTGAGTCTCCTCATCGACACTGGGTCGTCTGTCTCCTTGCTGAGTGAAGCAAGTTTAAAAGAAGACTTCTCAGGCTGTTCACTCACGAATGCAAAAGTGAGGCTTGTGGACTACTCGAAGCAACGAATTGCGGTGAAGAGTTGCTTTCTGGCGAAAGTAGCCTACAAGCAAGTTTGTACTCCCGTTTTTTTCACGTCGTGGAGCGTGGTACATCGCTTCTGGGATTTGATGCCACACACAATCACCAACTTTGCATTAAAGGGGATGCACTGTCTTGTCTACAAACAGAGTCGCAGTCTCCTTCGCTGCTGCCAGCCCACCTGCGTTTTGAGGTTTCACACCTGTTCTCCGGTGAACTTGGCCTGGCCAAAGGTTTCGTACACCAAGTAAAAGTTCGTCCTTCGGTGAAGCCTGTAGCTGCCATGCTACGAAGATTGCCGCTTGCCCTGCGTGAACGTGTGTCTGCTGAGTTGAACCGACTGGGACTGCCAGGCATCATAGAACGAGTGGATGCATCCGAATGGGTGTCTGCTATAGTCGTTGTGCAGAAATCTAATGGGACTATACGGCTTTGTGTTCACGTACGAGAGATGAACAAGGCCATCATAGTAGATGGGTTCTCTTCCCTCACACAGAGAATCTGCTGCATCAGCTGGTAGGTGCAACCAGATTTTCTAAACTGTATTTGAAAGCAGCGTACCATAAGCTGTAACTGACAAGTGACAGCCGCAAGCTCACATTTGTAACGCACGAAGGCTTATTCAGGTTCAGGAGAGTGTGCCTTGGCCTTGCATCTGTACATGCAGCTTTTCAGAAGTTGTTGTCAGGTATACTTAAGAGGTGCCAAGGGGTACTTTGGAACATCGAAGACGCCATAGTCTGGGTCAAGACTGCTCGCGAGCATGACGAGAATTTGCGAGAAGTTCTGAGACGGATCTATAACTCAGGCCTCACATTGAATGAGAAATGTGTTTTTGATGCCGACAAGATATCCTTTTTGGGACATGAAATCAGCTGTGAGGGCATTGCACCTATGCATTCGAAGGTGGAAGCAGTCACTCGGGCAGTGGGGACAAAAGATGAGTCAACGTTACAATCGTTCTTGGAACTCGCGGGTTACTGTTCTCGTTCCGTGCCACATTATGCGGACGTGGCGGCGCCAATGAGAAAACTCTTGCGCAAAGAGCAAGCATTTGCCTGGGACGAAGCAGCGCAGCATAGCTTTGATGCACTCAGAGCAGCCTTTTCGTGATGCAGTGTCATCCACATGTTTGATCCAGACTTGCCAATGGTCGTGTCTACTGACGCATCCGACACAGGGCTCGGAGCTGTGCTGCAGCAGCAGGCCGGGAACGAGCTGTGAACTGTAGTCTTTGCAAGCCGATCATTCACAGCTGCTGAGCGCATGTACTCCGCAGGAGAAAACGAGGCCCTTGCATGTCTCTTTGCATGTGAACATTGGCATGTTTACTTGTGCGGCCGACGGTTTGTTGTCCCAACTGATCATCAGGCGTTCGTGACATTGCTGTCGTCAGGAGTTTCTGGCAGCAGGCCGCTACGGATTGCAAGATGGTCTGCCAAACTTCTGTACTACAACTTTTGCATCGTATACCACAAGGAAAGTGATAACGTAGTTGCTGATGCCTTGTCGAGGTTAGCGCTCATGTCTGCAGCTGAGCAAGAGTGGCGAAGAAGTGGTGTCTGTGGTACTGTCTTGTATCACCAAAGAACAACTCCAAACAGCTACTGCTGAGGATGCTACCTTACAGGCTGTGTCTGAATACATTGCATCAGGATGGCCTGCCAAAATGCTGTTAGGCACAGAGCTAATACCCTACTATTAGGTGATGGAGAAGCTCTCGGCAATAGACAACATTGTCTTCAGAGAGGAGATAATTGTTGTGCCCACAACCTTGACATCCGTGTTAGTGTTGTTCGCACATGACACGCACCCTGGCATAACGGGAACGAAGCAAATGCTTCGAGAGAAATTCTGGTGGCCAAGAATGGACAAGGAGGAGGAACATGCAGTGAGAAGCTGCCATGTTTGCCAAGCAGCTGACAATTCGGCAGAACCGGTTAATGCACCCCTGCTGCCTGTTGCGTTTCCGGAGCTGCCATGACAAAGGATGTCTATTGACATAGTAGGCCACTTGAATGGGCAGCAGGCCAGCCCGAAGTTCATAATAACTCTCATAGATTATCATTTCAAGTGGCCAGAAGTTTACTTCATCAATACAGTGACGTCTGTAGTCGTCATTGGCTTTTTGTGCTGTGTCTTCAGTCGCAAGGGCTACCCGGAAGAAGTTGTCTCGAACAATGGACCCGATTTTAAGCCTCAAGTGTCCGAAAATTTCCGGAAGGAGAGGGGCATCAAACATTGTGTCTCCTCAGTGTATTACTCTGAAGCTAATGGCTTATTAGAAGGGTTTAATGGAAGCCTGAAGGACGTCATTCAATTTTCTGCCTTGGATGCCAATGCATCCAGCCAACAGTAGTGGAATATTTGGCCGTGTACCGGGCGACCCCGCACGCTAATACTGGTGTCTCGCATGCTGTGTTACTTCATCGCCGCCAGCCCAGAACCCGCCTCCACATTGTGGGCATACCTTCGATTGAGTTCTTCCAACTGCCTGCCTTGGCTATGCGCCGGTTGCGTGCCCGCGTTTGGGCAAAGCAGACTTTGATGAAAACATATACTGACGAGAGGAGAGCGGCGAAGGCTCCGAAGTTCCGGGTGGGAAGTTATGTGTGAGTCCGTAACTCAGCGCGTACGGTAAAAGGCAGGGCTATCTTACTCCAAGCCCTTGCGATCAATGAAGCAGCTGGGTGCGAGTTCTTTCCTACATGGAATGCACACAAACTGGTACCTGTTCCAGAGGAGTGTGACCGAGAGGAACCAGCAGTCATGCCAGCTGCCTACTGGGGAGAGCGCAGACCGAGGTGCTGTGGAAAACTCGAAAATGCCTCTACAAGCTGCAACACCGCCTTCGAGATTACCGCCCGATGCTTCAGGTTCTTCTCAACCCCCTGCAAACGACATTCCGTCAGTTGTGAGATCAAGAGAACCGTCGACTAGGGGCAGAGGGATGCCGTCACGTTTCCGGGACTTCTACGCGTGACGTAATTTTTTTGCGAAGCGCATGATGTGGTGTTCTCAGCTATAGCTTTTTCAGTGTTGCGTGTTGGCATCCTGTTCAACTCATTTCTGTGCAAATAACATTTTGCGCCCCCCAGCGAAGGGTATATAAGCCGCTTACCTCAAATAAACGCTCTCTTTGGTTTTGTTCGCCGTTAGCGGAGGTTGGGTTCCCTGCCCGGTGTCTTCTCTAATTTTCGCGCCCTTTTTCTTCGGGCCGCGATACAACAACCACAAACATATCAAGTTTCGTTTCAAAAGAGAAACC
The DNA here is from genome assembly GCF_052857255.1 of Amblyomma americanum. NCBI lineage: Eukaryota > Metazoa > Arthropoda > Arachnida > Ixodida > Ixodidae > Amblyomma > Amblyomma americanum. The sequence continues at coordinate 85,743,318 of NC_135501.1, forward strand.
AATGTAGGACTGAAGCGATATTAACAACAAGAGGAGAATTTTTACTCAGAAAAGCAATTAGAAGCAGCAGCCAAACAAATTGATAAAGTAATTTTTGACGATATTGAAACAGAATGGACTTATACAAAATTAACTCGATTACTTGAGCTCGAGCTAGCTAAGGTGCGAGTTAAGTAAAAAGGAAAAAAGACGCAAACCCAAGTGTTGGTGGGATGAGGAGGTCAAGAAGGCGATAGAAAATTGTAAGGAAGCGTCCGGAGAACACAAATATTCCAAGAATGGGGAACCAGAAGCTGAAGTAGAGAAAAAATGGGATACCTTCATAAGGTGCAGAAGGGAAGTATCCTATTTGATTAATGAGAAAGTTAGAAGAAAGGGTGCCCAACGTATGTCGAAAGTAAATAAAAATAATAGAAAAGCATGTCATAAATTCTGGAAACATCTAAATACAATGAGTAACAACACTAGGCTAGAGCAATGTGTATTCTAAAAGAGCAGGGTTTTGACTAGAAGGGGATGAAGTAATGAAACACATAGGAACAGGGGTGAGTGAAAAATAAAAAGAAAGAAATATTGTACATAATTTATCGAAGGAGGATAGACCGCTTACCGCAATTGCTTCATTTGAGCAAAGAGAATGGGAAAGGGCAGAGAAGAAGATTCCTAGTGGCACGTCGACAGGACCAGATGGTATTCCGATTATGTTAATAAAAAGCTAGGGTCAAAATCCAAGCCAAACTAATTAGAGGCTGTGAACAAACTGATAGTGTATTGGAACGCCCCCGAGGAATGGCAATTAAGTAGAATGAACATGACCTATAAGGTTAAGCGGGACAAACCTGACATAAGCAACTACCGTCCCGTAATAGTGACGTCTGTGGTTTACAGTTTGGTGATGCACATCATAAAGGACAGACTGCAAGCTTGGGTGGAGAACGAAGAGGTGCTAGGGGAGCTACAACATGGGTTACGGAAACAGGAGGTTGGAGGATGATCTGTTTTCATTGACGCAGTGCATAGAGATTGCTGAAAACGAACACAGGCCCCTATGGCTAGCATTTATGGATATTAGGTGAGCCTACGACATTATTCAAGATTTGTTGGACATACTTGGTACATTGGGAGCGGAAGATGGAGTAATTAATCGTATATATATATATATATATATATATATATATATATATATATATATATATATATATATATATATATATATAAAGGTAGCAGAGAGCTTATAAAATGAAAAAAAATGTATCAGACAGATATACAGCGCCGGCTTAGGGAAGGATGTCCTCGGTATCCTTTGTTGTTCGTGTAGTACCTGCAAGGGTTAGAGACCAAACTAGAGAGGAGCGGACTAGGCTTCAACCTTTCTTTTTTAAATCAAGGAGAACGAATTAAACAGTCATTACCGGAACTAATGTAAGCTGATGATATAGTGCTAATGACTGACAACAAAGATTTCTAGATGATATACATTTGTGGCGCAGAGATACATTAGGTTTCAAGTTTAGTAAGCCATTCCTCTCTCTTTTCGGGCTTCTCCGCTGCTCTCTTCGCCTTCTGACGCTCATTCTCTATTTGTTGAGCAGCCAACTGTCAGGCGCGAACCTCAGGATCTAAAGAGTTTATGTTCTATTGTCTATACCGGCGTTTAGCAGCGGCTGCACTCTCCTTCTGTGCATCCATATCAAGCGTTGCGATACAGCCGCGGATTATATCTCCGCCTTTTATATGCAACGCTGTTCATGCGACGACGCACTGTTGGGGTCATAGAGAGGCGTGCGGTGAAACGGCGGTGACGAACGCGGCGCAGCTGTGTTATCTCTTTGGCTACCATAGTATCGGCGCATGCGCACAACTGCTCATCCGTGTGACGTAACGTTCAGCTTCGACGATGGAGCGGGCGCGCGGCCGCGGCGGCGGTGGCGCAACCACTACTCCTCTCCGGTTACCATGGTAACGGCGCATGCGCAAAACTGGCCTCTCCCAGTTACGGTGAAATGATCGACTGGTAGCCTAGCGTAGCTTCTGCTACAAAATTAGCTGTGGTTTAACTTGTGCTGAACCTGGTTAAAGAGCGAAGGTTATGGTGTATCGGGTAAGTGGATGCGACACGGTGTCTGTAACGTTTAATGCGTTCCGCACACTGGTTAGGCAGCGCGCACACCCTGCAAGGTCGCAGTTAATGGTTGATTGGCGGACGTTGGTGACCCGATGAACGCTGCAGACTATTGCTGCAGTGCCGCGTGTGTGCCCTAACGTTGTCAGCGCTAATACCTGCAGCCTACATCTTTCTCTCACCACAGCCACGTAGCTCGAAACGCGATTGAGGACTTCACTGACCCATGGAGCCAGTTATGTGCGCTTCCTTTCCTCAAAAACATCGGTGTCGTGGACGTTGTCAAAGCCAACGCCAAACAGCGCAGTGAACGCCGACTGCTTTCACTTTTTATATCCTGGATTATCTGAGCTAACCCAAAGACTAAGGTTTACTGCGCAATTGCTATTTAAAAAGCTAACAAACAGCTGCCACTCTTTGAGCGCTGTGCCATGCGTGCAGCTGGATTAAGTATCGATTATATTTTGCAATTAGCTTTGCAATCCTTTCTAATTGAATCGCTACAGATTTGCGCACTGGCTACGAAGACATGGTGGTGGAAAGGGCAGAGTTGACGTCTTTATCCGCAGTCTGAGATGCGGCTTTAGATGCCGTTCAATATTCGGCCCTTTTTCGCTATTGCTGTTAGTGGAAGTGTTTTCTTCACCACGTGGTTGTTACAGCCGCGTCAATATCATGAAACTTTTTGAACGCAACTGTAAGTTCGTAGCACACTCACTGCATTAAGAGGACAGATGCCCTCTCCCGTTCATTTAGTTGCTTCGAGCTGGAATTGCTTTCGAACACGGGGCTTCAGCCTCCCACGAACGCACCGTTGTTCGCTTTCTAGAAGTGTCCGCTACTCTCCGAGATTGGTAGTTTTGAGGCGAAAAGCTCCGCTTCTCCCAAGCAAAGCTGATAGTCAAATGACGCTTGGATTTGACCCCTAACTGGATGCTCGCTGCAGGTGTGGCAGTGACGTCTTACCACGTGACTTACAGCTCGCTCTCGCCAGTTGTGTCACGCGACTAATCACGTCAATAAGGCCAGCGTCACCGCACAGACGCCGCAAACATGGAGCCCGAACGGGTCACCGGGCTGCTTCTAGCGATCCCTATGACAGAGAGTGTCACGAGGCCGCGTAGTTGGTCAAACTGATGAAGAACTGAAGGCACGTCTGGAAAGGCAGCGGCACGGGCAACAAGAGTATTTCGAGTGGGAAAGAGCAGCGGATGCAGCCAACGTCTCTGCGTCGACATCGTTTGCCTTTCGATCCATACAACATGCCGGGTAGAGCCACAGCTACATGTTTTTTAATTCGGCGACCTTTTCCGTGGTTAATTAGGAATGCTGTCTGCGTTTATTTATTCGGCGAGAGTTAGTTTCTTCCGGCAATTTACTTATATTCGGGTGACATAATATATTCTTATGCGGCAAAGAGTCGCTGTTTCGGTCCGAGCAGACCACTGAAGGGAAACTAACACAAAAATGACCGCATATGCATTTGTGCGTGTAAAACAAAAACTGATACCATTAAGGAATAACAGATGTTGCATGATGATCATGATAGTGAATGTTTGGCGCCACGGCATCTGTGGCCAAAGAGCACCATGGCACAAGGGAATTTTCGGTTTGCTCGATGTGAGATCAAAGACCGATGTCACCCTGATTAAGCCGAGCACCAGGCTAGGACAAACTTGTACCCATTGTATCACCGGTAGGTGCATGGCTGCACTGCGGATCGAACCTACTACCTCCCGCAAGCGAGGCGGATGCTCAACCCCTAGGCCACCGGAGCGGGTTTTGAAGAGAAAAGCTTCACTAGGCTCATCAACACCGGGCTTCGCGTGAGCCACACTAGAGATTTGCCACATCTGCGCATGCGCGAAACCTAGTGACGTCACGCGGAGCGCAATGGCCGCTGCTGCCGCAGCCGTCGTCGCTGCCGCGCGATGCCTCCGTCGTCTGAACTTTCGCCATGGAAGGAGGAGAAGAAGATCCAGAAGTGGTAGCGTGGGCGGTTGGCTGAAAGCAGTGAAGATATGAAAAGTGCAAGGCTAGACAAGCTTCTGGCACGACAGAATCACGAGAGGCACGCCTTGCTAAACGGCGGCAAAAGGAAGCTGAATTGCGCCGTTTGGCTGCGTCAATTGCGAGCGCCCAGGTGAGCAAAGACTGTACTTCGGGAGACGTCGAGTGGTTTCGAAGAAAGAATGATAAGGCCAGAGCTAAACGAGCCACTGAAACAGCCGAGCAACGAGAGGAGCGTCTCGCTAAACGACGACGACAAGACGCTCAAAAGCGGCTCTTAGCCGCATCTGCTACAAGTGTTAGCAGCCAACAGAGTGAAGACGACGCGCTACTCCACACAACGGCCAGAAGAAGAAGCGGTGTGGACGTGGCTGTCCCTGTTCCCACAGGCGGGCGTGGTCTCAATAAGCGGTGACTGTTCGTATCACTAGCTTCTGATTGCTTGATTGTCTTTCGCTTTTACAGGGCGCTTGCAGGTCGCTAGGGGCGCATGTCGACGTCCTCTCCTGGCCAGGGGAACTCCCCCTGGTCGGCCAGCCTCCCCCCCTAACCAACTCCCCCTGGACGCCTTCTTTCGGGGTGGCGTCGCGACTATTCCCGTGGCCTTGGTTCCATCGGAGGGTGGCGCCATTCGACTCAATAACCCGGATGCGGTTCAGACTGCGCTACAGGCGATTACGCCTCACTTCTTAAAAATCTGCGATGTCCGGCAGTACGGCAGAGGAGGCGTGGTGTGCAGGTTGGCCGACCAGGCCTGCATCATGGATTTGTTAACGTGCACAGCTTTTGGAAGCCAGTCGGCAAGCGCATTTATACCGCCGCACTTGGCGTGCTCTAAAGGTCTGGTGCGAGGGGTTGACCCACGCCTTAGCCCTAAGGAAACGCTAGAGAAACTATCCTCCACAGGGGTGATTTCTGTACATCGGTGCACTCGGGTCGTCGAGGAAACAAAACTTCCAACTGAAACGGTAATTGCCGCCTTTGCGGGTCTCTCCTGTCCATCTGAGTTGAAGGTGTGGCCCCTGGTTTTCAGGGTCGATCCGTATTCTTCAAGGCCGTTTCAATGCCGCAACTGCTGGAGGTTTGGCCACAGCCCGAACGCCTGCAAGTCGAGCTCAAGGTGCAGTGTGTGTGGTCGTAATCATGACCGTGAAGGAAGGTGTTCAAAAGATGAGATGTGTTGCTTGTGCAGCGGTAGTCACTCCGCCACATATTCTAATTGTCCTGCAAGGGCTGAGGATGTTAAGGTGATGGAAGTGTTAGAAAAGCGCCGGTGCTCAAGGCGCGAGGCTATGGCTATTGTTAAGGAAAGGACGTACGGGTACTCAAGTGTGGCAGCACGGCAGACGACTGCGGTCGTGGATTAAAGCCTGTCAGATGCGATTGCTACAGCGGTTGAAAAGGCAATGGCCAAGGTTATGGATCGGCTAGTGAATTCAGTAACAGAGTGCATATCGCAAGTCATGGTGGCGCAAATGACCTCTTCAATAATGACCTCCAATGCTTCGTTGAAGTCATCAGTGGATCCTGCAGTACCTACTGAACTCAATGCGGAGACGCCTTCCCTTGTTTCAATGCAGCCGCAGAAAGAGCGCACGCCTCCAACTCATGTACCTGAAGTCATGACCGGAGCAATTGATGGGTGTGTTGAGCTGATGGAGCTCGATGCTCGAGCTCAGAAACGTAGCCGGTCTCCTTTGGTCGTTGCTGGTCCGTCTAGCTCCCCTCAATCCAAAACAAAAAAGAGTAATTCAGGAAAAATTGGTTACCACAGCATTTTGGAAAAGGCAGTTGCTGCTGCAGATCTCTGGGCAGAATAGGGACTCTGAGAGTGCTGCAGTGTAATTGCCGTTCCATTCAATCAGCCTTCACTGATTTAGTAACTCTTTCAAATCGATTTTCTCCTCATGCCATTGCGCTTTAAGAAACCTGGTTGTCGAAAGAGTTTTCATTTGAAATGGAACATTATCGAATTTTTAGAATGGACCGCCCATCAAGGGGTGGGGGGGGGGCGGTTGGCTTCTGCTGGTTTCATCCAGATTCTGTCACAAGGCACGATTGGTGTTTCAGCGTGTGGATGCTCATTGCGAAATTCAGGAAGTGGATCTTTCAGTTCCTGGTTTCCATCCCATTACTGTCGCAAATGTATATTTTCCATCTGGGGTTCATGACACACTGCCATTAGATTCCTTACTCTCTGTCAGCAGATCACATGTGTTGCTTGTTGGGGATTTCAATTCGCATCACTTGACTTGGGGTTATCGAACAGACCAGTGCGGTTTGCGTTTATGGGATTGGGCTTGTGTGAATAACCTAAACTGTCATAACTCGGGTTTTCCGACCTTTCTCCGTGGGCACTCCCGATCAGCATTGGATTTAACGTTTTCAACCCCAGGGGTAGCAGTTTCCTCCTGGACTCCGGTTGACTCTGCAACAACCAGTGACCATTTCCCACTCACTTTTGACATTGTGTGTCCGATGACTGCTATCGGCGGATTCAGTTGCACCCTAGTCGGTTACAACAAGTTCAAAAGTTCACTCAGTTCAGAACTACACTCTTTGCCGAATTTGTCTCAGGAGAGCAGGGTATTACGCTTATGCTCTATCTTAGATCGAGTACGGAGGCAATCAGAGTTTACAGTGTGCGATAGCATAGGCACTTCTCAGAGCCCTTGGTGGAATGCAGAATGTTCAAAGGATTATAGGCGGCGCAAGGCAGCCTGGAAGAAACTTATCCATAATCAATGTCCCCGGAATTGGATCGATTATAAGTTTCTTGCAGCTACCTTCAAGCGCACAGTCGCTAGGGCAAAAGAAAAATATGATGAAGAGAATTATGACCATCTATCAAAATCTGATAACAGACAAGCCTTGTTTCGCTTTCTGAGGTCAAGGAACAGGCTGCCACCGCCTAACATTCCCTCTAATGTGCTGACTCCAGTAGAGCTTGCCAGGTCATTAGAAGAAATTAGGAAAGGCTTGGAACACCGTTTTTCGGCTGCGCTCTCTCGCCCACAACTGCTTGGGAATCACTATGATGATTTGCTTAATGTCTCGGTTTCTGAGCTCTCCCAGGTGATAAAAAGGTTACCTTCTGCAGCTCCTGGTCTTGACCGGTTCACCTCTGCGATGATTAAAATACTGTTCGACGAATCCCCCAATGCTATATTGGAGCTGGTAAATTACTCTATTATAACCCCATGGATCCCGTATGTATGGCGTGTTTCCAAAATTATCCCGGTGCTTAAAAAGCCAGGCGAAGGGTTGGTCTTAGACAACATTCGACCAATTTCATTGACATCGAATCTGGTGAAATTGGTTGAACGCGTGCTGTGTGGACGAATCATGCCCATTATTACTGAAAAGGGACTACTTAACCCCTGTCAGATTGGTTTCAAGCCTGGGTGCTCTACATGGTGTGCGCATACTGACCTCGAAAGCCGTGTCCGACTAGCGCGCCGGCGTCGACAGTATGCTGCGCTGGTAACTCTAGACATCTCGAAGGCATATGACAGTGTCGAACATGGGCGTCTGATGTACAGACTACGGGCTCTGGGCTTGCCAAGTTATTTTGTGGAATGGGTGTAAGCTTTCCTGGCTGACAGAGAATTTTATTGTCAACGCGGAGTTTCTACAAGGAAATTTCATCAATCTAGAGGTGTGCCTCAAAGTGCAGTTCTCTCCCCTGTTCTATTCAACCTCTTACTCAGTTCGATTCCGACTTCCTTTGACGTGACTACGTACGTGTATGCAGACGATATAGCTTTCTTTGCTGCTGCGAGTGATTTACATTCTGTGTATATGGTTTTACAGTTATATTTAAATTCCCTTGACCGATGGTTATCTGAATTACACTTAAGTATTAATGTAAACCAGTGCGGTTTGTTACCTTTTCCGGTTACTCAACAGGTACACATTTCATTGTCTTATCGTCATCATGTCATTCCTCAGGTATGTTCCCTAAAATATCTCGGGGTAACTTATGACTCCTCTCTGTCTTGGCGGTCACATATAGATCAGGTTGCTGCGAAAGGGATTCTGGCGGTAGGCCTTCTGCGAAGGATGAGTAGCCCTCGCTGCTGTATGCGCAGACATGCTCTTCTGCTGATTTACAAAATAGATATCCGGCCAATCTTGGAATTCGGTTGCGTTTTGTTTTCTGGAGCAGCTGCATATAAACTGCGCCCACTTCTGCTCTTAGAGCGAGAAGCTCTGTGCCTGTGTTTGGGCCTTCCTAAATACGTGGCAAACAATGTCTTGTATCTGGAAGCGCGGGTGCCGTCTCTTACTGCAAGGTTTCGCCTTTTGACAGTACAAACGTTTTTAAAGTTTTGCGACTCGGAGCAGCATGCATCTGTGCTGATTTTCCTAGGGCAGCGAGCGAAGTTCTTGGGTGTCGGATGGTCTCGCCTTCAAACTCCCCAAATCTGTTTCGTTGAATCTTTGCTGGGCCGACTCAACGTGCGAATACATGAAATTGTTCCGGTGCGGTCCATCCCTGCAAATGTGTCTATCATCTACGATGACATTTATCCATGTAATGCAAAATTACTGCCTTTCTCATGGTTAAATGGTATGTTGCAGGATTATTTGTCGACCTTCAGCTCACATGTTGCAATTGCGACTGATGGCTCGGTGTGTGCAGAAAAGGCAGGTGTAGGTATTTACTCCCAGTCCCTTGACTGGTCTTTTTCTCTCCGTCTCCAAGATTTCACTCCTATCTATCTGGCTGAGTTTCTAGCAGTGGTTCTCGCTCTGAGCAAGGTACCAATTTCTTTATCAGCAGTAATATTAATTACGGACTCGTTATCTTTATGCACTTCCCTCTCGGCGTCCACTGAATCGCAGCTCTTTCGGATACTAAAATTCCTGATCCCTCCACACATCACATCAATTCGATTTCTTTGGGTTCCTGGGCACAGGGGTCTTCTATTAAATGAATCAGCTGATGGTTTAGCGAAGGCAACCCTGAGTGGACCGATTGTTGACCCGCTTCCAACAACTGCTTACATCACGGCGGCACGCTTTCGACGGTACACTGTAATGAACGAATTGGGCGCATCAGTGCTTACTTCCTTGGATGACTTCCAGCACCTACTGTTCCCATGGAGAAGCTCAGTCTGGCGATCGCGCAATCTGGAAGTTTCCTTCACGAGGCTTCGTTGCCGGGTGCCGCAACTAAATTTTTACCTATACAGGCCTGGTCTGGCGATCTCCCCATTGTGTCCGTATTGTGCGGAGCCGGAAACAATAGAGCACTTGCTTCTTTTTTGCCATCGCTACTCATCGATTAGGAGGCGACTATTAGAAGTTCCAATACAGAATCTCAGTTTGCGCCTGTCTTCTGCGGTTGTTCTATCTCTTGGCGCTACAATGCTCGGCCATACCAATGGGAATGTTTGCTCTGCCGTTCAAAATTATCTCCTAGAATCAAAACGTCTACCATCATGAACTTTCGTCCTGCCCATCCCATTATCAGCTTCTGTATTTCGGTTTTTACAACCACTTACAGTAATCCCTACCCCTTCTTTGCCTAAATTTTAGTTTGTATGACCCCCCTAACCTCCTTCAACCACCTCGGCTACGGAAACTGTGCGATCCAAATTTTGGTAGGTCATCCCATGCTTGCCACATGCAACTGGTCATTTAAAGAGTCACCGCATGGTTATGGCCAATCCCCCTGGTGGATATATGCCATTGTGTGAGGTCAACAACAACAACAACTACAACACAGACTACATGTTGAAACTCGGTGAAAGTGCTAGCGCGACCAAGGTCTTTACGACAGACTGTGGACAACCAGTGCGGCCACGTGTGTGACGTTTGTGAAAGACAATGGCATTTGCGGGATATTAGACGATTGTACAAGCTTTGTATGCCTAGGACAACACGTTTTAGAAAAGCTAGAAAGGTATACCCAAATTGTAACCCTATATATGAAACCTTAAGCTCTACCGCGAGTATCACCACGAAGCTTTTCGCTCCGAGATATCCAGGGTTAACACTTTATCTAAGCCTCAGGCCAGCTTTTTTTTGTCTTTATTGCCTGTTCTAGGCCACCGCTGCGGTGTTTCACATGATGTTTACATGATGGAACCACTATACAAAAATGCAAGTGCAATTGTATTTCTAAATACTCAGCTGTCATGTTATCATTGGGTTGTTGCACTGGGTTGAACGAGAGATCGGGGCATCACGCGGTCTTCGTGTTGACGAATTTAACCGATGAAACGGCCCCCGAATTCCCGCGACAGCCGCAACATCACACTTTTCTGATGCATGCTTTTGCGTCGATGTCCTCACACGTAATGAACTGCCCTAAAGGGGGCGTCGACCGTGAAAGAGCAGCGTTACGCTAGGAGACATCTGACGAGGATGTGGAGCTCAGTGGCCGTTCCGTACACGTGTCCAGCGCTGTGCTACTTAATCCCAGCATCGTCTCACCACCCCTCTGGCTTCTGTACTGTGACAATTTTCTACTCCTGCAGAGTGTAGTTCTTACCCAATAGCCAGCTAGTTGTGGCGAGCTTGTCAAGGATACTGAGCTTCATAAGGATACACACTAAACACAAATCAACCCAGGTAGGTGTTTTCGTCTTGTCCTCTAGCGTCCTCCCTAATCGTGGTTCGAAATTTACCGTTAGATTTCGAGTAGATTTCAACACCGAAAACTGCGGAGCGCTTGCGGTTGGCAGCGGGTGAAGATTTGGTGTAGATTTTCACAATGGGAGCAGATTTGCTGTAGATTTTCACCCTAAAAATACGGAGCACTTGCGGGTAGCATGGAGGTTTGAACCGTAGCGATACGCTGAGCAGTGGCTGCGGCGTCGTGTATATGCTGACGCCAAGATTTCGCAACGCCTGCATCCAAGAGGAGGAAGTTATGACAGCGGTTCGTTTTTCTATAGGGCACTTTCACTCTTACAACGTTACTAGAACTGGTATAAATATAGGCGGAACTGGGCTATTTCGTTATTCCACAGCAATTAGGTTCGAATGCGCTTTGTAACCAAGAACAGAGCCCAATCGAGCCTCAAAGGCGAGATATACGAACTAGCACCATTCCGTCCATATCGTTACGCAGTAGTTCTGTAAGGAACAGGGCAAAAACGCTGGACAAAAACGTTCACCGGGCAGCTGTCTTCACCTCCTCCTCCTGGATGCCTGCGTGGCAAGATCGTGGCGCCATACATACACACGATTTCGCAGCCACGTCGGCGGCGGCGGCCAGGAAACATCTTTGATCTAACTGCACTTCTGTAAAAAATACACGAACCGTGGCTCTGGGGCTAGACGAACGAATCTTGCTGGTGTGGTCCGCAATGGGCAAGAAAAGTGGAGTTTGGGAGATGGCGGGCAAAGAAAGTGAAAACAAGACCGTCGTAATAGATATACTTACCTCATTCTTGCAACACATCAATTTTATTCTTCTCGTAAAAGTTTACTGTCTCTCCACTGTGGTCCGAAAACCGAATTCCTGTAGCTAAATATCCTGAACAGTGCACAAAGAAGCCACCTGCGGGCACCTCCACATTGGACGAATAATGTTTGCTATCTCTCTGCTCTAAGGAGTTTTTAATAATAATAATCTTGAATATAGTATGCTTAGAATCCGGTGATTACTGTCACTTATTTTTGAAGTCCATAATGGTGGTTTTTAAAGAAAATTTTGAATGGCGTGCTCCGCTCACGCATTTAAAATATTTTTCGAGTATCATTTTCATCCTGTCTATGAGTCTTCAAAGTCGAAAGATAAGAGCAAAAGTATTCACAGTAAGGAACACACAAAAACATGAAATATATTTAGTGCTCAGTTCTTTTATTTTCGAACAACACAGAGTTCTTAGATATTACCTACATAGCGCAAGGAAGTTGTTTATGTTAGCCATTTTTCTCCGACACACCTTTTTTAAGCACTTTACAAAAACTTTTCTACCAGCTCGTCTTCAAAACATAATTTCACTTGTGCATGCGAAGTATTCTCATTCCATTGGATGTTTGATAACACTCAAATACACAGACCACTGTTACAAACACTGCATGATCACAGATGTCAGTTACTGAGCTACATATGTAAATGAAATATGAACATCAGCAGCAATTAAAAGGCTGCTTAAGTAAAACGTGTCAAGCTTATTAAATTGAAAAGAAATTCAAGAGTCCGCATAAAGTAATAAACAAAATGTGACTAAGATCTGTAGATTGCATTTTACATTTCTCCAAAACAGGGGACAATAAACAACATTTCCGACCACAATTTTTGGACAGGTATTAGAGATAGGGAATAACTAGAAATGAGCACCTAAAATAAATCAAAACGATATAATAGCACATCGTAAAAAATCTTGCAGAGATGACTTCAGCACTTTTTCCCTACACTTCAGAGTAGCTGGTGTACTCAGATAAGGTTAGCTAAAAAATGTTAGGTACAAGACAACACAATTTTCTTAAACTCAGCGAATCATTCCCTATAGCTAACTTCAAGGTGTAGATCTACAAACAAAAGTAAAAATACGAAACAGACATTTTAAAGCAGCACACTAACTCTACACTAACTTATCACAGGTATCCAATCTCCAAATTTGGTTTTTCTTCTTAGAAACACATAGGACAAACTTAACCTTAGAAGAAGTGTAAAATACATTCACTTGAATACACATTCACATAAAAACATCATACAACAAAACTTTAGACTCATTATCTGGAGGCCTATGCTCTAGAGGAAGTTTCTGAGCACAGAAACGCACATAGCCACCAATTTCAAGGAGGCTGTCGCTATTATAATGTGTAGTATGCATAACTTTTATGCAAAAAAAGAGTACAGAAGCAAGAATAAAAATTACACTGAAAACACATGCAAACATGCACACTTGCTTCTCAATCTAACGAACAAATAATGAATAATGCTCAGACACAAGGAACGAGTCATCCTGGTATTATCTTGAGTGGCGGCACAACAAGCAAAGAAAAAGACATGGACAAATGACAAAGCAGTAACGGTAGGGGCATTATGTTTGATCGGGATAAAACCATTCATCACGTTCACTTTATGACGAAGTGCAGTAAAATTCCAGGAAAGTTCCCATGGCAACTGATTAGACTAAATGACTGATAATTTGGTGAATCAATAAATATTTGAATTTCTGAAGACCTGTGTCTTAGCGCATTTTTGTTCGAAAACTGAAATGTTCATCAAATCTCTAATCACTATTATTTTTTCTTCTTACTGCAGGATATGGATAAATGCTAGCAACTGCATCAAGTGGCATAATGGGAAATCTATTACAAACCAGAAAAAATTACGCAGTGCTGACAATGTTGCCAGGAATCTGTCCAAGCTAGATGCAAAAAGAAAAAGACTGACTAGAATAGGTTAGGAGAAAAACGGTGGGCTGATGACTCCTAGGGCCAATGCCATGTTGCTGTTCCTGTTTGTCATTTTGCTTTCCGCGCTGCCACATAATGCAAGTACAGCATTTGTCAAAAGTTTATAGCCCAAGGAATTCACTTCTGCGGCTTGTTCTGCATTGCTAGCAATCCAGATCTCTTGAAGGTACAGGAACGTTTGCCCTGACCACCGCGAATGCTAGGACATGCATGGATGCTACACAGGCCCTATTACGTGGCATAGAAGCTGAACCATTTGGCTCTTGTTTTATTATTTTCCTTTTGCATCACTCAGGCTAACTGTATCATATAACATGTCAACATTGGTAAGATATAGAAATATGCTCCACTAGCAGTGTTCCAAGCAATACTAAACAACTAGATATGTACAACGCCTACTGGCGGATAAAAGTGGCAACTGCTAAGGAAAGATGAACTGGTTTTTAAGAACTGACGAGCTCAAGAGCACCGAAGAATGACTTATTTCGAGCAAAGATTACAAATCATGCTCAAGAAAGCTCAGCATACAGTGTGGCTTCCTTATTTCCACAAGGCACACCCAGCAGGCTGCAAACAAAAGAGACCCCACAGAAGTGATGAGGTTTTCACTACAAGGTGCTGGCCAATGAAGGAAAACTGCACCTTGATAGGTGAGGAGGCGTGGTGTAAGTACGTGGTCCTGCGAAATTAAAAATGAAATGTCACTGATATTACCAACACTTCCGAGAGAGCAAAAATACTATCACATTTCAGTCTCAGGCACATTGAACTACAATATCCTAAAGGTCAATTCATGTGGTGGTGGTCTCCCCTCCCCAAGAGAGAAATTTTAGATAGAAGAACGATTTTCAACCCAATTCTTTAATGAATAAAGCAAAACAACCTCAAGGTTCAAATATGTCGATAAAGGACTTATTTTTAAAGATAAAGGCGACCAGGCTAATGCACTTGGAGCTACGAACACTTTGCCTAGCTTCCACTTCACTGCCCACCACTATGTGCAGAAGCAGACTTTAGCCACAAGCTTTGTATCATTTTTTTTTCATTCATGATTCTTTAATATGTATGAATCATTTTGCGACAATTTTTCTCCGGAACCAAAGTGTCCACATTAAAGAGGCACGACTGCACATATGGTTTACTCATCTGATCGACGATTACATTTAGTCGGCCGCCACAACTATCCAAACGATAAAGAAAATAAATGGCCTCTACCAAATATTTGAAAGCCATACAAGCTTTTGGGACGAAACATGTTCCAACAATACGTTTTTAAGCGCAAGTGTTCCCAAAAATGATTAAGGTGCCCTTATACCGTGTAAATTAAATGGGCTTAAAGTAACAAAAAACAGACGCACAATGAGGGTAGTTTGGAAAGGTAGAGTGAAAGCAACTCAGACGCCCAAAAAGATATTATATAAAACTTGAACACTCCCTCAAATACAGATTGCTTGTTGCTCATATGAAGGTTCACAGGAATATTTTCAAGCAAGGTGACAATTTTTATGCAGTATAAACACTGAATTTAGATGCAAGCAGGTAGCTAAACTCTAGTGATCTGCATAGCAGTGATGTACACGTCAGCTGTAATAAAAGAAACTACGAGAGGCTATAATCTGCATGAAGAATAAGGCTTAAAATTTAGTACTTAATTACTCACAGAGAAAAACAGGCACTCATCTTGCGAATCCGGATAAGAATGATTAAACATTTTATACGATTATGCGCTGGCGCTCATGCGCTGGCTAGCGCTGGCGCATAATCATATAAAACGACCCGTATACTAGCAACAGGACCTGAATAATATTTTGGCCTATTCTGCAGCACAATGCTCCATCGCTCTTGACAGGCCTGCTCACGTCTTCATCTTACGACGCTATTTAAGACGAAAAACCACTTAACTTGACACCGAGACGGATGTGAAACGGCAGGGCTTTATGGACATCCTCCTGGGCAGCCGTATCGATGTAGAAACTTATCTCTCGCTGGTCACGGGCGCTGCAAAGCCAGCGCTTGTCTGGATCCGCTCACAACGGCGCCAAACCGCCACTAGCAGACCAAGAGCAGCGCAAGCGGCACAAGCTCAGCCATCGTTTGCGATATCCACTCCAGTGAACTCGGTTAAGTAGACGTATTTCCCTTCTCTGTGGCACATCGAAAAGCAGCAGCGGCAAACGCACAGTCGCCGCTCACGAAATCCGTTCCAAGAGAGGCTACAGACAACCCGCTGTGCTCCATTCTGCGACGCAACTCGAGATGGCCCCGCTGGCGCTGCTAGGCCTAGCGCCTACGCCCCTTCGGTCACAGCGTCCGCACTCACGAGTCACAAATCGCTCGCCGTCTTCTGGTTCTTGGGGCCGCCTGCTGCCTATTTCATCTCCACCGAAACCAAAACTTGGTTCGTTCGGGAACTAAGCGAAATAGATATGAATACACAGCTCCACTGGCGCGTTATTTTTAACAGCGGTAACATTTCGACATACGACTGTCTCAGTTGCCGTGCGATATTTTTTTTCTACACCGTTCGGAAGGCTCTGAATGACGATAACCACTCCGTTAGAGACAGCAGATGAACGATTGCGGACGTCGTTAGCACGCCGTCAGTTCTAGCTGGTGTTACTTTAGTGTTGATGGTATCATGCGCTCCGTTTTACCGGTGTTCGCGTCTGGCGATGCGTAGTTTTAAAGCGGACGAACACCGATAAACCTCCCATCTCGTGTAATTAGTGTTTAATGTGTACATGCTTAGGCTTGTTGGTTCCTGACCTTATCCCGTCATTTTCGATTAAAAACAAGTTTTGAACGTGAATGTCGACGTGAACGTTGAGTGCGAATATCGATTCAGTATTGTATAATGTTGTTTCACTTTATTTTGTAGTTTCATTATTGTATACCTGTTAATACGTTAACCAAGTGTCTTTGTTTTATAAGCCTTTGTCAAGCCGCTGCCAAGCAAAAAGGGCTGCGGCTTTGTCGAGCTGTATCTTACAACTTTTTCTACGCCTCCGCTGTCTGTACCTTTTCAAGGCAGAAATAAATTTTCATTTTATTTGATTTGATTTGAAATTCCGTGCACTTTCATCGTTTTGCTTTCTTCAAATTACGCCGAACGAAATTGTTTGCCGCACTGCTGTAAATTTGTATTATCTGCGTATTATGTGCGAATATATTTTGTCTTCTTCCTGCAAGTATGTCATATGATTATGTTGTAACTCTCTCCCAACCACTGTAACGCCAATAGGCGCTGTGGGTAATGTGATCAATAAAGAAAGAAAAGTCCAACCCTTTATTTTTGGGGAATTTTCCCAGCGTCCGATAGAAGTAGTCACTGTCAAGAGTGAGTGGCCTCGGTGACTTGACCTGCTCGCACTGAAAACAAGAGAGGCAGCAAAGGATGCAAAAGATAACTACTGCCAACCCTACAAATACGATCGACGAGATATAACATCTCTGTTTATGCAACTAAATGAACATGAGTGAAGATGGCGTCCGCACGTCATCACGCACAGTTTGTGTGCCCGATGTATTTATGAGAATTGCTTACACTGTAGATAACAAAGCAAAGCGCTCGTTAGTCCAGATGCCCAGTAGGCCTCTTTTATTGCTCCACTTCAAATCTGTTGTCTCGAAGAGATAAAATATAGCTGTATATCAACATCACGACCAAGAAAATGAAGCTACAGGTAGTCAATGCGTTTAATTTTTTGTATCAGTTTGTACAAAATAAGTTTTCACTAGTTCGAGGGGAAAATCGTCTTAAATGTCAGCAGTATTGAACCACATCCTACTTTCATTTCGCTCTGTAGTAAGTTTACAGTTTTGCTGTTTCAAGTGGTTCTCAAATTACTTCCAATTGTTTATTCCGTAAAGACTTTGGACAACCTTGTCCCTTCAACATGGGATTTACAGAGCACTTGGGCTCCGTTAATAACGGGACTGCGTCGACTCACAGAATCCCGGCGGCAGCGGCAGCGGCAGCACGCACAGGGCCTCGTCGTCGTTCATGATGCCCCACATGACCTGCCCTCTAATGAACTCCTCGGCGGTCATGTTCAATAAGCGCAGCTTGGGAAAGAAAGGAATCACCGCCACTTTCAGCTGCAGCGGGGAACCCGTGTCGCGGCTCCTGACGCACTCCTCCTGGGCCCAGCGCACGGCGATTTCCGCCAATGCTATCTCCAGGACGTACCTGATATGCCCATAGAACACATCACAGAAAGCATGCGTGTCTTTGTTTTATCTGAAAGAAGGCGGGGAAAGCATTGAAGTTCGAAAAATGCATGGCACTGACGAGGAGACTGCGCTACAAAAGTGTTGCCGGTTTCCAAGTAGATTGATTTAGAGCCTTTCAGCGTACGACGGCAAGCATACAAAAGCGTACAAGAGCCACACATCTGAACCTGCCGCAGTGGCTCAGTGGTTAGAGCGTTTGTCTACTGAGCCGGATTACCCGGGTTTAGAACCCGACTGTGGCGGCCGTGTGTCGATACAGGTGAAACCAAAAGGCGCCCTTGTGCTGTGCGATGTTAGGGCACGTAAAAGATCCGCAGGTGGTCGAAATCATTCCGGAGACCACGAATACAGCACCTCTTTCTTCCTTTCTTCTTTCACTCCCTCCGTTTACTCGTAGTTACGGCAAGGCGGATTTATAGTGGTGGCGAAGGCTGGGCCGAAAAGTGGTTTAGCGCGACTGCAGCACAACCAGAGGATGGGGGGGGGCAAAACACTCATATAAATAAATGATAAAACTACAAAATTGGAATGTAATCTGCCAATAAAAAAGAAAAAATATATTAGCACCTTGTTTTATGAAAGAGGTAAGTCATTTTATTAAAACCTGGCAAATTTTGTATTTTTGCAACACTCTTGACCTGCCCCCTATTCATGAGTGTGCGGTGCATTACAGCGCGTCTTTGCAGGCCTTGTTTCGATACCCGGCTAACCCGGCCACAGTGGCGATTTCTTATCGCCAGCTGTCTGCGGTGGCGCGCCTGGTAAAGCGTCTAAATTTAGCTCGCCGGTCTCAAAATGCTCCTTTTGCGAAGTTTCCGTCGTCCTTGCACGTCGCTTCTTTGTCACCGTTCGGTAAGATTCGCACCCCGCTGCACCGCTGCGGCAGTTTTCTCGGTTTTGTCGTTTCCTTCGGCGTGCGGCCAGTGCGAAGTCTTTTTCCGTCTTTGCACGCTTCGCGCTCTTCTTTTGAAGCGCTTAGCGCTTCATTTCAAGATGAGCTTGCGGCATGTGAAGAAACGATGCTCCGTGGTACACCAAGGCGGTACACTGCGACAGCGTGGATAGTACCATTGGTGTCACGCTACACCGATTCCCGCTGGACTTTCACAGGTGTGTCGTCTGCTCTAGGTATGCGCGATAGCTTCGATATGGTTTCGCCGGGCTGTTCGCTCGTGTTTCATAGCTGTAACCCGTTCGTGCGTACTTGGCTTCATGTCTTTTTCAATGTATTGTATTTGCTCCTACGTTGAGCACGTTTGAGGGTGCTAAAGCTGGCTTTAACATTGCCTTGCAGATGTAAACGCACCTGCTATATTCTTTCAGCTGAAGAAATTAAATGTGAAGAAAAATCCCAGTGTGCTCTATGGTCTGTGTTGATGCGCCTACTTATGTCATGTTATGTTTGCTTCAATTGAAGCTGTCGTAGCATTGTTTTCTATACTTTTCAATTTCCTGACAACGTTCGTGGCACTTCAGGGCTTTTTCCTATCTGCACTGTGACTATTGAGATGATTAGCCAACTTAAACAATACTGCTTGTGCTGCCTGTGACATGTATTTTTTGTTTGTGTGCCAAGGGTGTGCTTTGTGACTGTATTTGTTTGGTTGCTGCAATAAACAATGAATATGAAACTATGAAAACCATACTTGCCGTACACTCTATTGCGAACTGTGCACTTGAGCCAGTGCTTTGTGCATCATACCTTGCATCATACCTTGCTGTACTCAAAAGCTCTCAAAAGTACTAGCACCAGTATTTGCACTACGAATCATGCATGCTTCGCCAGTGTCTGGAAGTGTTGCTGCCTTTCTATGCTGCCCCTCTTTTACCAGTCACTTTCATTGCGTTCCCAATTGCACATTAACAAGGCCATAACTAGCAGGAACTCGAGCACATTTGACTGGCAAAGGTTGGGGCGCGCTGAAAGGCAGCAACCTTCGAGAGATACGGGCTCGAAAACGCGGTTTCTACAGAAAGACCGCTTTATAATTCGCGCCAAAAGCATACGTATGCGTGACGTCATTCTACGTCACGTTTGCGTAGTTTGCCCCCCAAAATCCAGGGGGCACTGGAGTGCCCATGAGCCGCCATTTTTTGGACCAATGGGCGTCTATGGAGCCTTCGCTACCAGTATACATCTACCTTGGTTACGGCGCGGCTCGGCTGTCCATCGAGATATTGGAGACAGTTACTGCGTCATTTCCTTTCCCCAAAATCAATTTTTATTTTTCACCTATATGTGCGATGAGATTTAGTTGTAATTAGTTAGGATTTTTTCGCTCCAATTGTCGGAAAAATCCGTCGAACATGATCAGGAGGGTAGTTACGCCAAAACTGGCAGCGAAATATTTAAAAAAAATATTATACCGACGACCAGACAATAGATCCGAGCAACGCGCGTAAGTGGCGATTTTGTTATTATTTTGATGACTGCTTTTCCAAATGATGTTATTGCTTTTGGTGCTCATGAAATCTTGCCACATCGAAATGTGGCAAGATTGTTCGTCAGATCATTCCGTATTTGCTTTTTATGGTGTATCTGAACTTGCCGCAGTATTGGAGCCTGCTATGGGGGCGGCGAGTGCGAACGCGCTTCGCATCGGCTCTGCACAAGCGCGGCGATTTCGTCCGAATTTCGACCCACGCAGTGACCGTCTCTTCACTGCACCATTCGTAAAGGTGAGCGCTACCATCTGTTCAAACGTGGTGGCCGTCAGTCCCCCTAAGTGGGCCCACAGGCCGAAAACCGCCCTTTAAGGATCAGCTGCCGCACTAGCCTCGCGCCACTGTGTGCTAAGCCGAAGCCGCTTCGACCTCCCCTACATCGACACTATGGAGGTCCAAGTGATCGCAGAGACCATTAACCCAAATGAGTATGACGCAGGGACTGGAACCATATCCTGAGCTTACCCACCCGTCAGAAAGGAGCACCGAAAATCCAAGACCAGGCGAACGCAACCACCGGCTCACTACCCGCAGATTCCGTACACCAAGCGTCCCAGCTGCTCGCGGCGCGTCTCGCGGCGCAAAGGTCGCAACGCCAGCCGCGGTTGCCTGAGGATGCTTACAAGATAGTGTTTCGTTCAAACGGGGGACTTAAGTGACCTTGAACGACCTTCAACCGCACCAGCTTCGCCTGGCCCTGATAACTGCAGCCAAGGACCTCAAAGCACCAGACGCCACCAACTTGCGTATCCACCCACTAAACAACACCTGCACGATCAAGCCGACGCGCTACGCCTGGTCACCATCAAACAATTAAATCTCCATTCGAGCCCAAGCCTAACCGTCACTGCCTTCACCGCACTCCCCCTCCCCCCCAGATGGTGCAGTAAGAGGAGTAATCACTAACGCCTACTGGAAAGAAACCCCAGCACAGATTCTGGAAGACCTCAAAACGGGCAACCCTGGCGATACCATCATTGACGCACTCCGCTTGGGACCGACCCGTTCGATCCTCATCACCTTCCGGGCAAGTCTTGTGCACCGAACCATCTCATACGAAGGCGGACTCCACAGCTGCAATTTATATAGAGGACGCCTGGACGCTTGCACAAACTGTAGAAAACAAGAGCACTTCACGGATGTGTGTACCCTTTAGCGTACGCACAACTGTTCAAGATGCGATATCCCGCACCCCCGAGAGGACACCCCGACATGCACCTCAGCCTGCATACTCTGTGGAGGCGCCCGCATGACGGGTACTAAAGGTTGCAAAGCGACGGTACGCCGCTCACCGCCCGCTTCACCGCAACAGCACATCTCCCGCACACCGGAGCGAGACGCGGACCGCGTCAGCGTTCGCCGCTCCAGCATGTCTCGCTCTTCGTCTCGTCGCCGCCAGGACCAACAGCCTCCGCAACTTTCCTCGGCGGACACAGTAGAGGGCAACAGAAGCTACCAGCAAGCCCTCAAACCCGCCCACCCCACCCACACAGGTGGACCCCCGTGACAGGGAGCTGCAGGCCCTGCGAGAGGAGGTGAGTCGTCTTACCTCTCTCATCAAGACCCCCACCTCCACCTATCTACCGCTTCCACCAATAGTCCCTCCCAAAAAACCAACGCTGCTACCTCAAACATCAACTGAAAACATGGAACAATTGGACTCCCAAACCCCCACCTCAACCCCACCCAAGACAAAACACACAAGACAGCAACCACCCATCACCCAGGCTGACCTTCAATCCCTAGAGGCCCACATGGACGCTAAGCTCGCCGAAATGAACGCGCGTCTAGGGGCAAAATTCAAGCACATCATCGATCCTTCTCTCGCTGCTCCTACCCAAGTTCCCAATCCCGCCAACCTACCCAAGAGAACCCGCTACCCAACCCACTTACCCTCACCCCACCCAAGCTACAGTATGGCAGGGCGACCACCTAATTCCTTATCAATTCTGCAATAGAACTGCCGACGCTTCCGGTGCAAGCGCGCACCCCTCCAAATCCTCCTCCCCACACTTCTCACGCCCCCAATCCTCCTCCTTCAGGACACACATGCCCCTGCCACACTTCCCAGTACACAACCGCTCACTAGGACGCAACGAATACACCCAGGGCTTCCTCACTCATACATCGCTCCATTGCACACCAAACGCATCAGATCACCTCCGAGACGCGCTGCGTGATCACAGAAATCATATCAGATGCACGCTCAACATCATCTATTTTTATTGCAAATATATACCACTCACTGTCTCATCCCATGGCTTCATTGAAAACGCTACTGCGCGATCTCTATCGTATTGCAGGCAAGCACCCATTGATTATCGGCGGGGACTTCAACTGTCAGCATACTGAGTGGGGCTACCGCAACACCACGGGACGCGGAAGGCGACTCTGGTCCTTGATACAAGAGCTCCGCCTCACAATACACAACTTTAACATTCCCACGACAATTGGCAACAGTGTCAGCGCGGAAACCAGCCCGGACATGACACTGAGCCACAACTTCGCGGGTATTACGTGGAACACAATACATCACACATTAGTTAGCGATTACATTACATCCTCTCTGTTAATGTACCGTACAAAGCAAGACCCTTCACCTAACACGCAAACTCACCAACAGGGATGCGGTCCGCGCCGCACAGGCGGCCCTTCCTGACGCTTCTATTACAGACATTAACCAGTGGGTGGATCACACATGAACGATGTATCCGCACACACTCGAACCCTTGACACCATACCAGATAAACCCACCCTCGACACTCGCCTGGCCCACCTATGGGAGGCCCACCATAGAATCCTAGAGCATTGGAAGGGGCAAAAGCTCAATCGGACCCTTAAAAAGTCCTCCGTCACTTAATTGACCCCACGCAACCCAAAACAGCCAGACAACAACACCAGGTTACACGCCTTATACACAGGACCAACCTTTCTCCCGACGCACTCTTCGACATACTTAGGAACACACACACAACTCCAGGTTCATACCCCTTGTCCCCCTGTGCCGGTACCCCGAATGCCAATCTCGACGCGGAGATTACGGAACCAGAAGTCAGAGCGGCCTTCCTGACTCTCCACTCTAACTCCACTCTAGGAGTTCACTGTGTCTCCAATAGCATGCTCAGCAATTTGGACGATCAGTCGATTGCCCAGCTCACGGGGTACTTCAACACATCCTGGGAGGAGGGAACTCTTCCGCAATCCTGGGGTCACGCCAAAATCTTATTCATATCCAAGCCACACAATTCCCTTGCACCTGCAAATCTTCGTCCCATCTCACTAACATCATGTCTGGGTAAGCTTTTGGAGCATGCCACACTCACCCAACACATGACAGAGCAAGACCTCCACCCGCATAGCATGGTGGGCTTCCGTTCCCACCTGTCGGCAAAGGACGCCATGCTCCAGCCCACACAGGGTATTTTTTACCCCTCATGCCGGGCCACACAAAAGCTGTCCTCGCCTTGGATCTCTTCAAGGCCTTTGATCGCCTAGACCATCAAGCGATCATGGCGGCGCTCTCCCCCTTGAACACAAGTGAACGTATGCACACCTATATTCAAGCATTCCTTACTAACCGCACGGCCAAAATTTCCTTCGGTCCTCACACATCTCGCCCGTACACCCTTAGTGGGGTTGGCGCCCTCCAGGGATCTGTCCTATTCCCTTTCCTCTTCAATGTCAAACTCATCCCCCTTGCCCGTAAACTACAGACCAACCCTCACCTTCGGCATAAAGTCTATGCTGATGATATCACTCTATGGACCACCCATGGCAGTGATGGAGACATAGAGAATACTCTGCAGTTGGCATCTACCCTCAAACAAACACATGCGCGAAGTATCGGACTCTCATGCTCTCCAGAAAAATCGGAGCTCCTCATACTCCGCCCCACTACCCGAAACTGCCGCACAGCCCCCATAATCATGACAATGGAAAACAGGTACATCCCGGAGGAACACACTCTCCGGGTACTGAGCCTCACCATCCATAAACTCAAGCAGACGGCGGTGTCGATATCCGACCTAATCCGCCGAATTTCTGGACACCACCGGGGTATGAAGGAGCATGACCTATGTCGTCTCAATGATGCCTTTGTCCTCAGCCACTTTCTCTTCACGCTCTCCTACCTGAAACTTCAGGGCAAAGAAATATCCACACTAGATGCCATGACCCCAACAGCATTTAAGACAGCACTACACCTACCCCTAAATACCTGAACCGAAAAACTCCCCAGCTAGGCCTACACAACACAATAGGTGAGCGAATCGAGGCCCATTGACAGACACAATACTTAAGTCTCGCGAGAACAACCACCTACAGACACATCCTACACACCCTCGATATCAGGATACCAGCCACGGATCCCACACAGCTCCAGGTCCCCTACCACATTCAGTGCGAACTACTTATTAAACCTCTCCCCAAAAACATGCACCCCACCAACCACGAGCCCCGCCACAGAGCTCGCGCACGAGCGCTCCACAAACACTATGGGATGGAACCAGATGCCGTGTGGGTGGATGCCGCATGCACAGGCGAGGACGCGGTTGTAGCTATCATGAACCCCTCCCTACAACCGATTGCCACCCTTCACATATCCCCACTGCCACTTTGGAGGAGGCTGAAGAGGCGGCTATTGCCCTAGCCATCACACAAACAGAGGCCAGGCATATACGATCCAACTCTAAAACTTCCATACTAAATTTCGCCCGCGCGAGAGTTCACGTTCCTTTATTTCGCTTACTGAACTTCCTCGCCGCACACCAGCCCCGCCACACGGAGCACACACGGGTGCCTGTCCACTCCGGGAATCACGAAAGCGAGGCTGCGGATGCTTTAACCCGAGGTTCTCTCATCGGGGTTCCGGCGGCCTCCTATATGGGATTGTCACGGGAGCGCATGCTTTCCTTCTGTGAACTGACGCAGGCCTGCAAAGCCGAGCGTCGGCTGTACCCTCCACCTCATCCCTCCCTCGACAATTATCACCAGACACTTTGGAAGCGGCTCAAAGCACGCACCTTACCCTCCCCCTATATACGCTCGCGCTATGACCAAGTGCGCACCAACCCCCCCCCCCCCCCCCCCCTGTAACCTCTGCCACCAACCGAAAGCCAATCTCAATCATATCCCTTTCATTTGCCCGGCGGCTCCTCCCTCGCGGGGCCTGGAGCACTTTACCACTTGGAGGCTCGGGAGACCCTACTGCGCTCCGAGGACCCGGCCAAGCTAGCTGTCGCCACAGGCCTGGCTGCCAGCGTCATGAGCCCCCGGGACATTAACGTTTGAGTGCAGTGGGACCGTGCGGGGGCCCAATACCTGCGCGTCCTAAACTCCCCTGTGTCTAATAAAATTTCCACCACCACCACCACCACAACAATAATGCAGTCGCCTTTGATTGGCAGGCTCCCCTGCACTTGCCGCAGTGTTGTTTGTGATGAAAGACAAACCGTAATGCCTACCGCTGTTGTTTTAGTGCTCGGCGGGGCGAGCATGCCGAACCGTCTCTGGATGCTCGTTGGTGTCTGACATCGTTCCTTGCCGACATCGTTCCTTGCCGGAATGCACCCGCCGTGGTGGCTCAGTAGTTACGGCGCTCGGTTACTGATTCGGAGTTCCCGGGTTCGCACCCGACCGCGGCGGCTGCGTTTTTATGGAGGAAAAACGCTAAGGCGCCCGTGTGCTGTGCGATGTCAGTGCACGTTAAAGATCCCCAGGTGGTTGAAATTATTCCGGAGCCCTCCACTACAGCATCTCTCTCTTCCTTTCTTCTTTCACTTCCACCTTTATCTCTTCTCTTAAAGCGCGTTTCAGGTGTCCAACGATATATGAGACAGATACTGCGCCATTTCCTTTCCAATAAAAACAATTATTATTATTATTATTATTAATTGCCGGAATGCAGATGCTTGGCTCAGGGCGCGGGAGCTACGAGCCGAGAGCGCGCTTAACAGGGACTCGCAAAGCGCGCTGGCATG
Organism: Amblyomma americanum; assembly: GCF_052857255.1. Taxonomy (NCBI): domain Eukaryota; kingdom Metazoa; phylum Arthropoda; class Arachnida; order Ixodida; family Ixodidae; genus Amblyomma; species Amblyomma americanum. The sequence goes on from NC_135501.1 coordinate 85,769,493, forward strand.
CAGCTCTCGGGAGAGAAGAAACCATTCCGCAAACGAGCAGCGTTCTTACAGCACGAATGGCAAGGGACATTGGCGCGGCGCCACTTTTTGATTGACGTTATCGATGGCAGCAGCGCCCCCAGACGTGAAATCCTTACAGGCGCAGCGGCTTTCCCCCTTATCGCCCTTGGCTGCCTTCAGCAGTGTCCTTGTGGCTCCCAAGTGATGTTATCGCAGACCACCACCAGATGGTCAAGTGTCCTCAGATGTTTACTGCCCTCGTTAGCTATCGAGGTGCAGGAGGCTTCACTTCACCCTGACGCGAGATACCGTAAGAGGGGGAGGTACATTAAGAGTGGTGTCGCACTAAAATGTATCGATACCCGAGAAAAAAAATTAGTGGATGAGCCCAGCTAATCCTCGATATACAAAGAGAAAGCGATTTTGAGGTCTCCACTGACCCACGGAGCCTGTTGTGCGCTTTTCTTTTCGTGAAAAATGGACGGTCTTTATCTTTGCAAAGTTAACGCCAATGAACTCTATAAATGTCGTACGCTCATAATTTACGTTTGGATTATGAGGAAAGGAAATGGGACAATAACCGTCTCACATATCTCTGTGGACACCTGAAACGCGCCGTAATGGAAAGAATAAAGGAGGGAAGCAAAAAGGAAAGGGCAAACTGAAAATTGAAGGAGGGAAGCAAAAAGGAAAGGGCAAACTGAAAATTGACAGTTGGACTTTGAGGAAAGGCGCGGCGCTGTGCAGCGGCGGAAGCCCCGTGGCTCGGTGCTAGTAGCGCCGCATGCGCAGTAGTGACTAGGAAGGGAGAGAGAGAGAATTGGCAGTGGCTTATCTCGGCTATGGCAGGATATACGTAGCGAAAGCTGACGCATAGCGTGGTTAGCCTTAGGTAATCTTGATTGCAAGTGGAGGTTAGTCTGGTTGTGTAGCTTTGTTGTCGCATTAAAGATGACACAACTGAGGTTGCGACGCACGCGAGCTCTCCTTTTCTATCCTCCGACATGTTATCAGGCATGCGACGCAGCTGGCGAAGCCAGCGGAGGCATGCGCAACTACGAGTGAGTGAGTGAGTGAGTAAGAACTTTATTTTCCACCGATGTAGAAGACCCCCTACTCCCCATCCCCGGCACGCAGGCCTGGAGAACGGGGGCCGGGGTCTCCGCGACTAAAGACAGGCGAAGCAACAGTGTTTCTTCGCGGCTTCAGCCACCAGGCGGATGGCTTGCTGCAGGTGGGCGAGGGACTCGCTTCGCAGCATCAGTTCCTAGGCTTCTCTACTTCTTATGTTCTCCTTGGCGCCCGGGGAACCAGGGCATTGCCAGATTATGTGGTCTAAAGTACCCCTCTCTCCACATGTCGCGCATTTATCGTCGGCTCTTTTTTCCACTTGCGTGTGGTAGAGCCAGACGGGGTTCGGGAAGTTCCCAGCTTGCAGGCGCCGCCATGCGACTGCCTCCCTGTTTGTTAGCGCTCGGTCCGGTGGTGGCAGGGACCGTCTACCAAGTCTATAGTGCTCTATGATCTCTTTGTATGTCTGCAGCCTCTCGTCCATCCCTTCGCAACCAGGCGGCTCTGCGGCTGCCCGGAAGTAGAGTGCTCGGGCTAGCTCGTGCGCCGCCTCGTTGCCGGGGACGGATTCGTGCGCGGGGGTCCAAATTATTCGAACTCGTCTATCGAGTTTTCCCTTTTCCAAGATTTTGACTGCCTCCTTCGAGACCCTCCCTTTTCCAAAGTTCCAGACAGCTGTTTTGCTGTCGCTAATGGTCGTACTGGCTTCCGTGCCAACGCAAGCGAGCGCTATTGCAACTTCTTCGGCCGTGTCTATGTTTCGACTTCTAACGGAAGCGGCGGCGACGGGTACGCCGCGGTCGTCAACGACCGCAGCCACCGCCGCCCCCAACTTTCCGCTAGCCGCGTCCACGTAGGCGACTTCTTTCGACCCTATTTTGTCCGCGTTTTTTGCGAGAGTCTCGGCCCTCTTCCGTCTCCTCTCCCCGTTGTATGTGGGGTGCATGTTTTTAGGCAGCGGGGGCACTGTTATGTGTTCGCGGCATCCTCGTGGAATGTCCGCGTGTTGGCATGTCCCCCTGTCTGACTGCAGCCCCACCCAGCCAAGGATGGTTCTTCCCGTGGTAGATTTGCTTAATCTTTCCAGTTGTGCAATGCGCACAGCCTCCGCTAGCTCCGTCCAATTATTGTGCACACCCATTTCGAGGAGGCGTTCAGTAGAGGTCGAGATGGGGAGTCCCAGAGCCCTCTTCACGCATCGTCTGATGAGTGCGTCTATTTTCTGCTTTTCGTCCGATCTGATGTTTAGGAATGGTGTGGCGTAGCATATGCGGCTAGTGATGTAAGCCTGCATTAGTTTCAGGAGGCTTCGTTCTTTAAGGCCTCCACCCTTGAGTGCGATTCTCCTGAACAGACCCATGACTTGCGTGGCGTACGCACTCAATTTCTTTATCGTTGTATCATTGTACCCGTCCGCTTCTAGAAATAGCCCCAGGATCCTAATCTGCTCGACTTTTGGCACTGTTTGACCCTCTACTGTTATGTTGATGTTTATCTGGCGTTTGTGCCTGAGCGCCTTCGGATTGTAGATAAAGAGCTCCGATTTTTGGGGAGCGCACGAGAGGCCCCTTTCAGCCGCGTAGGACACTATGGTGTCTGCTGCCGTTTGTAAGCGCTCCTCGATGTTCGCGTCGCTGCCCTGTGTGACCCATAGGTTGACGTCGTCCGCGTACATGCTGAATTTCAAGTTTTCTACTTTTCTCAATTCTGCCAGGAGATTTCGCATGGCAACATTAAAGAGGAATGGGGACAGCACTGAACCCTGCGGCGTACCCCTACTACCTAGCTTGACGGTGGGGGATTCAATGTCCTGAAACCTTATTTTTATCGTTCTACCCGACAGGAAGTCCTTTATGTAGCCGTACATTTTGTTTCCGAACCCCAGCTCTTGGAGGCCAGAGAGGATTGCCGCGTGTTTTACGTTATCGAAGGCCTTCGTCAGGTCGAGACCTAATATTACCCTCGCGTCCTTGGTGCTATTTTCTATGATGTCGTGTCTCAAGCGGAGCATTACATCTTGTGTGCACAGGCCGGGTCGGAACCCTACCATTTCGTGCGGCCACAGATCGTTGAGCTCCATGAAACGCGTTAGGCGCGTTTGGACTACCCGTTCCATCAATTTCCCAATACAGGATGTTAGAGAGATTGGCCGTAAGTTTTCTAGCTTAGGGGGTTTGCCCGGCTTCAGTATTAAAATCACGTTTGCCGTCTTCCACTGTTGTGGGAGGTGGCCGCTGTCCCATACGATGTTCATGTATTTGGTGAGCATGCGGATGGAATTATCGTCCAAGTTTCGGAGGACCTTGTTTGTAATGCCATCTGGACCAGGGGCCGACTTTGTTTTTAGGCCTAATATTTCGGCGCGAACCTCCGCTTCCGTGATCGGCACGGCTAGGGCCTCGTTTGGGGGTCCTTCGTACTCCGGCAGGAGTGAGGTTTTTGTATCTCCTATGTACATATTAATTAATTTTGCCATGAGTTCTCTGTCCGAGCCCTCAAACGTGTGCCTGGCTTTCGTAAGTCTTATGCCCGATTGGGTTTTCGAATTATCAGGGTCAAGCAGGTGTCTGAATAGACTCCACGTATTAGCTAGACTCATGTTCCCTTCCATCTCGTCACATCTATTGCACCAATTTTGTTCGCAGAGTTTTGCTGCGTAATCCTCAATCTCTTTGTTGTGCTTTGCTATCCTTCTTCTAAGGTTCCTGTTCCATCTTTGTGACCGGAGGCGTTTCTCCATGCCGCATTTCGCTTCCCACATGTGAAGAAGTTTGAGGAACGTGGTGTGACGTCATCCCAAATGGTGGCGGTAGAAGAAAGAAAACTGAAAATTGAAAGTTGAATTTTGAGGAAAGGCGTGGCGCTGCACAGCGGCGGAACACTTGCAGCTCTGTTCTACTAGTGGCGCATGCGCAGTTGTGACAGTGTCCCTCAATAGTTTTGTATTTATTACTCAAAAATATTGCGGGACTCTGGTTGTGACTAGGGACCGATAAAGATAAATGCGCCGTGTGTCATCACTGCTCCTCGAGCATGCGCACCACGGCTCTCCAGGAATCACGCGAAATTGCTCAACCTTCGGCCAGTTAAGCTTTCGCTTTAAAACTCCTCATATAGCTGAGTACGAACAAACGCCGGCACGGAAAGAGCACCCTCTTGACACATTAAAACACCCATCCGCAGGCGTAATTTCTTTGAGCATGACATGCTTTTAGCTCTCATTCTCGGGCATGTCTTCAGAACATCGTCCAAACCGAAAACCAGTGCCCTGAACGGCGCCGAAACACTCAGCGGCTGTTGTTCTTTCGCATAACAGAGCCGCAAGATTCGAGAGATAAGCAGCCTCTTCAAGTCCCGCATGAGGCGAAACTCGTGTTTTAAGGCGAAGCAGATTAGCACTCCACTGTGTCAATAGCATCAGCTTTAATTCACTGGACGCAAATATGAGAACACAGCCAACATGGCCGAACGCTGAGCTGTACATGAAAAGGGAGAAAACTTCGCTCTGTATACTGTTTGGACTCGAGGCACTAAATGGAGCAGCTAGAATTCTCTACGCCCAGTACATGCATGTCTCACTCACACAGTGGTCCTGTAAATCATTTTATGCCGCCCCCTGCACTCTCAGCGGCCCGACAGACCGCATTTCTTACAGGCCGCTAGACTGTTACTTGCGCATGAACGAAATTTCCGCCGTTTTTGTTTTGGCTACAACCGTGTTTGAAAAGAGGACAGGAACTGTGGGACACAGCCCGCGTTGGCAAATTTCAACATTATGGAAAACACTTCAATGTGAAGAGCCTGTGAAATGCGCATCGTGCAAATGGAAGTAAAAAAGGAAACGCGCAATTAAGCAGATTTAGAGGGCCTGTATGGAAAACGCGTGAACGAAAATACATGCTCAGTCAGGTGGCGAGGAACGGCGCCAGGATATTCAATTGGATGGCGCCAAGATAGGGCTGGAGTGGGGGGGGGAGTAGGCATGGCCGTTAATTTTGGCATGCACGTTACCACGAGTTCAGGAAGGTGTTTGTGATTAACAAGAACAGGCGCTAAAAACATTTAATGCCTGATGCCCGAAAACCAAGCGTGTTCCTGTCACCTTTGAAGTTCCTTATTGGAAGATGCGAACCGGAATTCGCCACTACGTCACTTCGGTGTAAAATATACCCCACGGATCACTTTAAATGTCCGTAAAAGGATGTGCAAGGTTTACTTGTGCTGGTTATCTTTGACGTGACTAGATACATCTTCGATTATTGGCGTTATTGATGATCACCGTTATGATTATGATTTTGGCGGGGGATCCGCTAGGTGGCGCTGCCCTGTTTAGCTGGCTGCCTATCGAGCTCCGCTTTCACTGCCCCTGGCCTAATCCAGGGCTTCGCCCGCCCCTGGATTTCCTCTCCATCGTTTCCGGAAGGCTTCCGAAGCACGTGGATACCATCGGCATCACGGTCCGCTGCCGGGCTGGCCCTTCAAGCGCCTCCAAAAGTCTGAAGCGGCGCGGCGTCTCGCTAACCCTAACGCGCCGCGCCTGCACCTCTGCAATGCAGCGTCTCACGAAGCCCCTGCAGCCCAGACCCACTGATGCCGCCACCGCGGGGCCTACTCCAACCGCCCACGCCACCGCGCAAAATCCTGTCGCAACCAACACTGTGAGCGACGCTGGGAGCTCCGGATCGACGGCCGCGGCGCAGCCGGCAGCGTTCGTCGTCGCCGCAGCGTCCACTGCTCGCCAACTCCACGCTCCAAAGCCCCAACTCGATGCACACATCCTAGGCGTACGGCGGAGCGCCTACGCGTCCAGCGCCACGCCGCGCCGGGCGTCGAAAAAAGGCATCCACCTCCATGCTCCCTGTGCTGGCGCGTTCCCCCTCTCGAGCCGACCGAAGGAATTTCAAGCGTGAAGAAAGGAATTTGTGGGGCGCTGAAAGGACAACTTAAACCGCGAAGAAAAGTTACAGGAACCTGGGACATAAAGAAAAGAGTCCCCGAGAGCCCCGCCGTCCTATTGTTGTAAACCGGATCCCGCTTCCGAAGCGCGCGCAAGCGCGCGCGCTCAGGCGCGGATATCTGACATGGACAGATATCTGCCCCTGCTCGCGCCTGCGCGCGCGTCGAGCTTTGCGCATGCGCAGACAGGATCCAGCGTACGCCCGTGCGCGTAGGCGCTCCGCCGGTACGCGTAGGATGTGTCCATCGAGTTGGGGCTTAAGAGACGTCAACACCTTTGGGCCCATAGACGCGTCGCAGCCGCCTGCGTTCGTCGACGCCGCCGGTGCCGCGGCGTACACCAGCCACATTACCCGCTGACACCAAGACCTGCAGCCCGGCACCAGCTTCGCAGATTACGCCTCAGGCTGACGATTCGTCGGCAGACATGGACTTCATGGCGTCCCCGGTAGACGACACTCCATCCCCGGAAATCGGCTGGAGCACCATCGGTGCAAGCCGTAAGCCTGCTTCCGCCACCCGACCCCGCTGACACCAAGACCTGCAGCCCGGCACCAGCGTCGCAGATTGCGCCTCAGGCTGACGATTCGTCGGCAGACATGGACTTCATGGCGTCCCCGGTAGACGACACTCCATCCCCGGAAATCGGCTGGAGCACCATCGGTGCCAGCCGTAAGCCTGCTTCCGCCACCCGACCCCACTGACACCAGACCTGCAGCCCGGCACCAGCGTCGCAGATTGCGCCTCAGGCTGACGATTCGTCGGCAGCCATGGACTTCATGGCGCCCCCGGTAGACGACACTCCATCCCCGGAAATCGGCTGGAGCACCATCGGTGCCAGCCGTAAGCCTGCTTCCGCCACCCGACCCCGCTCCGACCTCATCACTGTTGGCATACAACTCCCTCCCGGTACCCTCAATCCCAAGCTGCCTCTCTACGACGTGCTCGCCGCAGTCACCTCCGCTGCACAACTTTCCTCCAAGACCAGTGCAGACATCACCCTTCAGGCCAAGCCAGCCCAAAGCCTTGTGTTTTAAAAACTCATTCTCCTCTCACCGCCCACCTCCTACTTTCTATCACGCACCTTCACCTTCACGGTAAGCCTGTCAGCATCAAAACTTATGCCCCCCATCCTCCCATCTCATGCCTCGGCGTCATCCATAACGCCGGTGGCCACTTCACTCCTGATGAGCTCATGCATGATCTAGAATCTTTCAAAACAGATATTCTCGCTGCTTGCATGATGGGATCCACTCAATCAGTGCTCATAACGTTCGCTGGTACCGTCATCCCCCAATTTGTATATTTCAAACGCGTTGCCTTCCGGTGCCGTCCTCATAAACCTAAGCCTCCCACCTGCACCCGTTGTCTCACTCTAGGCCACCGCGCCCACCAATGCCCCCAGCACAGCGCTCCGGCCGTCGCTGTGCTGCTCCTCTACCCGCTGACCCTTCCGCTCATGTGTGTGCCCAGCCCTGGTGCGTTCATTGCCAGGTGAACACCCACCCCTCTCTCGACCCCACTTGCCCCTTCCTCCTTGCTAAACAACGCGAGTGCATACCTCCGACGCCTAGCTTTGCGCCGGGCCACTCAACCCACCACCACCCCCTCCTCCTCCTCCTCCTCCTCCTCCGATAATCATGAATATCCATCAGCTCCGATCACGTCACCACCAGGCTCCTTCGCCGCCATAGTTAAAGGATCCTCGGTGCCAGCGTCCCTCTCTTCCACTACACCACCCTCTCCATCCTTGACTGACGCGAGCCGCTCGTTCGACCTCTGGCTCGCAATGCTGGAACGCCAGCAGCGAGAGCAGCAGCGCATTTCCCACGATCTACAACAGCAGATGCATGCCTTGACCCAAACCCTCCAGACAACCACCTCCTCTCTTACCTCCCAGCTTAGCAAGCTAAATGAGCAACTTGCCACGTTCCCCACTCCCTCCTCCATCACCCAGGTCGCCCCTTTGGCTGACTTTGTCGAAACCACCACACAAGCACATCACACTCGCTTGGTTCAGCTGGAAACTTCGGTTCTCCAGATTCTTACCACCCTCCAAGCACAATCAAAGCAATTGGAATCTTTCACATCTATGCTCCAATCCGTCCATGAGTCACTGCCCCCGGCAAAAAAGAAGGAACGCGTACCATCGCGTTCCTCTCCACTTTCATAATGGCGTTTGGCGAGGACCTCGAAATTGTGCAGTGGAACTGCCGAACTCTTTGCCACAATAAGACCCCCCTCCACCAGTACCTACTCACCCGCCCCTCTCTGCCTCATTTTCTCCTTCTCCAGGAGACCCGGACGGCCCGCAATGTCCCAGGCTACCGCGCCTGCCATGCCACTACGGCCACGCCACTTGCGTCTATTTATGTACGCAGTGACGTGCTCGCAGAGCAAATTGACATCCCCTCCACCCTCTTTTAATATTTAGTTTGTGTGGTTTACTACCACCCTTCTTCCCGCATCTCACTCGTCCTTTTGTCTTTTTACAACCCCCCTGTCACTTCCTCTTTATTCTCTGCTCTGGGCAAATTCCTTCACTCTCTTCTACCTCCCATCTCCTCTTTGGTGGTGACTTTAATGCCCCTCACACACTCTGGGGCTACCCACAAACCCTCAAACCCGGCCGCCTCCTGCATTGTCTGGCCCAGGAACGCCACCTCACCCTTCTTAATAATTCTGGCTCTCCTACTCGAGCGGGCATTGCCTCACAACGCCCCACGACACCCGACCTCACTTTCTCTCGGGGTTCACTTTCCTTTCACTGGCAGGTGACAGCCGAAACTCTTCTAAGTGACCACTTTCTCATCCATATCACCACCTCTCTTTCCCACATCCCTCGCTGTCATCCGGTTATTCACACTGACTGGCATGCTTTTCGCACTAATCTCGCCTCCGACTCCTTTCAATCCTATGACGACTGGACGTCGCGCATCTCTGCAGCGCTCACGTCCAGTAGCCGTCGCGTTCGCTCTCGTTACCCAATCCAGGACCCAGATCCACACCTTATCCGGTTATGGCGTCGCCGTAAACGTCTTCAACGCTCCTTTCGCTCCCAACCACACAATGCCCAAATTTCCTCCCGGATCACTGCTCTGCGGGCTGAGATCGTCGCCCACTGCGTCTCCCTCGAGCACTCTCGTTGGAGTGCTCTTTGTGATGGCCTTGATTCTGCATTGCACTCGCGATCCGCATGGTCTCTCTTTAAATCCCTCCTTGGCAATAAGCCTGCCCTTGCTCCCACTCTAGCTAAAGCCCTCACTCAGGGGACTCCCTGCGAAGTTTTTGATCAACTCGCCTCTCTCTACCTCCCGCCCCCTCTGGCACCCTCCTACCCGGTGTACTCAGGTGGACCTAACCCCGATCTGGACCAATGCTTCACTCTCCGGGAGCTCGAATCTGCTCTGGCTGCTAATTCTACACGCTCGGCTCCCGGTGAGGATGCCATTACATACACCACACTTCGTAACCTTCCTGACTGCGCCAAAGAATTCCTCCTTCAAACCTACAATGAGGCCTGGGAGAGCGGCTGCTTCCCGAGCTCCTGGACATCCTCCCTTATTTCTATGATTCCAAAGCCGGGCAAACCTCCCTCTCTCTCTAACCTCCGCCCAATCTCCCTGACGTCGTGCGTTGGTAAGACCCTTGAGCGAATGGCTCTGACTCGCCTCTCTGATTTTCTTGAGGCACGGGAGTTCTTCCCCCATTCTCTCATTGGCTTCCGACGCCGCGTCTGTGCACAGGACATGTTTCTGATTCTCCAGCAAACGTTCCTGTCCCCTACACCCACTCAAATTTACGCACTTGTGACTGTCGATGTTCGCAAGGCCTTTGACGGTGTTTGCCACGATCACATCCTTTCTCAACTTGCCTCTTTGGATTGTGGCTCCCGCATGTACTCCTATATGCGCTCATTCCTCTCTAAACGTCTGGCTCGCTTTCGAGTAGATACCCACTTGTCTAACCCACACGACCTCACCCGTGGCACTCCTCAAGGTCCTGTTCTCTCTCCTACCCTTTTCAACTCGCTATGGCCCCTCTCGCCTCCCAGCTAGCTGAAATTCCCGACCTGCATCATATATTTTACGCCGATGATTTCACTCTCTGGTGTTCATCTGGCTCTCCCGGTCACGTGCAGGACACCCTGCAACGTGGCCTAGATCTCATCGACTCCTTTCTCACCACCGCTGGTCTCTCTCCTGCTCCTGAGAAATCCGAGCTTCTCCTTCTCAACCATTCCTCCTACCAGCGCTCACACAACTACTTCGTCTCTCTCGACCTTTCTGGCTCTCCCATTCCTGTCGTCACACAGTGCAAAGTTCTTGGCTTCCCTTTGCATGCGGCTAAGAATGTGCAAGCCCTCCACCGCGCTGTCACCACCTGCCACTCTGTAACTCACCTCCTGCGGCGCGTGGTCACTCGACGCTCAGGTCTCCACGAGGCTCACGCGTGCCGCGTTGCGCACGCGCTGGCCCTCAACAAAGTCTTGTACTTTGCACCCTACGCTTCCTTCAATCAGACTCAACTTAACGCTCTCGAGACTGCCCTTGTGGGCCTCTACAAGGCAGCTCTCAACCTCCCTATCACTACCTCTACCACTAAGCTCTTTGCCAAAGGCCTCTTCCATCCTCTTCGTTCTCTTCTCAGTCTCCATCGTGACTCGCAACTTGCCCGGCTTTCCCTTACCCTTCAGGGTCCGTGGTTATTGACTCAAGCGGGTATCTCGCCCATTCCAATCTCCCCGTTTACCTCTCCTATTCCCATCCCCGCTCCCAATCTTCGTATCCTTCCCCTCCCGACCAACATGTCCCCCGTCCTGCACGCCGGACGTCGTCATGCGGCCGCAGAGCACCATTCCCCTCTCTTTGATACCCAGGGTGTAGCTTACACGGATGCCTCCTTCGTGGCTCCTCGAGGTTCCTGCGGCTACGTCTTGTACCATCCACACCTCCCTGCTCCTGAAATTCACACCAGCGGGCCGTATCTACACCCTCCAGACGCATTGTCTCTCGAGGTCCTCGCCATTGCGCATGCCCTCCAGTCATTTGCCCTCCTTCCCTCTCTCCAAGAGTACACAGTCTATTCAGACTCACAAGCCGCTATACACCACATACAGAAACGCACCCTGACCCCTTCTCTCCAACAGGAGGTCGAACGAGCGGTCTCCGCACTGCAGCCTTCCATCGTTTTCCTCCGCTGGGTCCCTGGGCATTCAGGGATTAACGGCAATGAGCTGGCCCATCAGCTCGCCCGCGATACACTTTTCCGGGCACCGTTGATCCCCTGGCCCAAGCCCTCGGAGGACGGTGGGAGGTTCACCCTTCGCCGCACCATAAAAGAGGTCTACCTTGAGCTCCGCCTCGACAAACGCCTTTACCCTCCTCCTCATCCATCACTCACTGTGCCGGAGTCTCGCCTTCTTCGGCACATTCAGATGAATGCAGTTATCACCCCGTCCCGCCTCTTCCTCTATCGCTATCGATCGGACCCTTCCTGTCCCAACTGCCCCTGCATCTATGCGGACCTGGCCCATTGCCTCTTCTATTGCCTGGCTGCTCAGCAGTCGGGTTCCTTCCCCCACCCTTTCTATCCATCACCACCTGGCTCGACTGGCTTGGCGCTGAGGGGAAGAAGAACAGCGGCTTCTGGTCGCCCAGGCGGCCGACATGCTCGGCCTATAAATTATGGTCGAATAAAAGTCTTTACTACTACTACAACTACTACTGATTTTGGCCTTTATAACATTTTTAAATGCACATAAAGAGCGCCTAAAAAGCACAATTTCACAAGAGACACCGCCTAAGAAAGGTATATGCACAAAATATTGGGTCCAAGATACGGCAAGAATTTCTCGCGAGTTTCTCAGGGAAGCTACCTTTAAGGGATAATAATAATAATAATATTAATAATTGGTTTTCGGTGAAAGAAAATGGCGCAATATCTGTCTCATATATCGCTGGACACCTGAACCGCGCCGTAAAGGAAGGAATAAAGGAGGGAGTGAAAGAAGAAAGAGGTGCCGTAGTGGAGCACTCCGGAATAATTTCGACTACCTGGGGATCTTTAACGTGCACTGACATCATACAAGCACACGGGCGTGTAAGCGTTTTTCCTTCATAAGGGTTTAAGGAATACTATGAAATGAGTGAGCATATCACACTCATTACGCGCCAAGGAGCAACGAAGATTCTTTGCAGGCTAGCAATACCGGCACCAAGACATACCTGACGTTCTCCAGTATGTAGTCGATGGCGTACGGCTCTGCCTGCTCGAAGTCTTTCAACCACAGCACTTGTGTGGGTGTCAAAACCGGCCAGAATTGCATTATGTTTGGAACAAATTTATCCATGTTTAGCTCGCCGGTCACGGCGTAGTAGTCGAGGCACGAGCACAGATTTGCGGGACTCAGATGTTCTTGGATGTAGTCTGTGCACCCTTCCACCAGATACATTATGAGCCACTTTCTGGCCGCCGCTCTTGTGTGCAGTGCATCGAGCACACTGTTCATGCGAGTACAACCAGAGTACAGGTACCTGCATCATGTATGAATGGATGGATGATAAGAGCGTTTACTCTGAATAGGGGCGGTGGCAGGCGCCATCAGATTTTTTCCTGTTCACTTTATAATGCGTCCGCGTTAAAAGCTGAGATGTGGGCACTCTCCGCTGTAGGCGTATGCAAGAATGTGTACACAGAATATCCATATCCCAGTCATGGCAGGCGGCAGAGTGAAGATAGTAATTTCCCTCTCCAATGTTAGGGAAGAGGACGGAAGGCGGCTGCCTAATGGAAGTTTGAAAGGAATTTGTAAAGCGGATAATGAATAATAATATGTAAGAATGACACAACAAAAAATCAAAATGACTAATGGCGAATTCCAATCGCAGGCCCGGAGCGGCCTGCAAGCTCTGTGTAGAGCCCCTGAATCCGGCGCAGAGCGGTCGACCTGAAATTGCGATTGCAGTAGACTTGCTTTGGTCAGAGCATGCAGGCCAGAGCAGGTAGGGCGCCGCTATCGCCGCTGAATAAGAACGTCACGCAAACGTCTGGTCGGATCCGCCGATTTCGGCGGAGCAGTCCCGACTGCTCCGCGGAGCAATCTCGGCTCGGCAACCGCTCCCTGTCTACGATTGGAAGACTCGATCCGTGCCTCAGATTTGCGTTTGGAATACAGTTGCTCCGAAAAGGGCAGGAAACGTTGCTCCAGAAGTGCTCCAAATCTGCGATTGGAAGTCACCATTGAATGACTGAAAGATTTAAAAAAATGAAATAATGACTAAGAGGAAACCAACTAAGAAGATGACAAAACAAGAAGCGGTAGCATTCCGACAAATAGGCAAGGTCCGCACAGAAAATTCGCAGCTACAAAAATAGCCACGCGATGCTCAAAGGATACCCGCCGTGGTGGCACAGTGGTTAGGGCTCTCGGCTACTGACCCGGAGTTCCCGGGTTCGAACCCGGCCGCGGCGGCTGGGGTTTTATGGAGGCAAAACGCTAAGGCACCCGTGCGCTGTGCGATGTCAGTGCACGTTAAAGATTCCCGGGTGGTCAAAATTATTCCGGAGCCCTCCACTACGGCACCTCTAATTCTTCCTTGCTTCTTTCAGTCCCTCCTTTATCCCTTCCCTTGCGGTGCGGTTCAGGTGTCCAGCATTATATGAGACTTATACTGCGCCATTTCCTTTCCCCAAAAACAAATTAATATTATTTTTATTATGCTTAAAGGCCTATAATACAAACGCACTGTAGGCTTATAATGAAATTAAGCTCTCTTAATTTTTTAGGTCTCTTTATCAACGTTAAAAGCACAGTCTGGAAGTTCACGCTTCTTTCAGATACAAAGTCTAATTAAAGTTTCAGGCTGTTCCAATTATGACTTCCAATTACGTGGAAGACAACGGAAGAAAAGCACACCGCATCATGAGTAACTGCTGTTGCAACCCTGTGTTTTACTGAGACACCTTTACGCATAGGAATTGAAGAGCCCTTCACCTGTCGCAATGGAAAGAAGCTTCACCATATTGCAAAGCGCCCAGCCCCCTTAATTGTAGGAGACAAGAGGAGGCCTACGGGTGAAGATAAAGGCGACGAGGATCTAGCGTTCAGAATTTTGCAAGGGCAAACTGAACACCGTTCTGGAGCTGTCCTTCAGCGAAGAACGACTTAATGGTGACTGGTGGTGGCAGTTCCGAATCAGTTTACGTTGCGAGACTTTAGTCTTTCGCCGAATAAAAAGGGCTGCGTTAAGGGTACCAGTTGGAATCACCTTGATCAGACGATTCATGGCGCTCTAAAAATTACTATTATTTTGTGAAGAAGTCTAGTGAAGGTATGATACCATTCACACGCGAGAAGAACGCGGCTCAGTTCTTTTGCATATCTGAATAACCTGGCCATTGCGAGGGTATCTGCTTTTGGTGACTTAGGCGCCCAGCTGGGTGCCAACTGGCACTTTTAAGTACCACATAGGTAACGCTGGACGTTTTCGGCGTGCCCGCTGGAGAATGAGAAATTTATAGAACGGACACGAAAGTGGCAGCGAGCGGCGCGTCCCATATCATGGCCCAGGTCCTCCTCTCCCCGCGATCTTCAGCCACGTGCTCAAGTGTTCTCGCTATCTGCGACTGACGCTGTAGCACGGACGTCCACAGGCAGCCCCCATCCCTTCAGAGCATGACATCACGAAGATGCGGCAGCGCTGGCGTCACAAATGACTTCCGTACTGCAGGCAAAAGGCGGTGCCGTCCGCCTTGGGTATGCCACGTTTTCATGTTTTTGAGCATAATTGGCGACATGCTTGCAAGTTGTGGTACCGGTTGGTGTGCCACAGGAGAGTAAGCGGCATACGATTTCACAAGTCTCATGCAGTCACTGATGTGTGAAAGCGATGGACGACAACCGTAGACGAGAGAAGTGTGCCCCTTAACAAACAGATCTAGTTCGAGGCTAGCAACTGCATTTCAGAATTAAAATCTAATCAGCTCCTTCGCGGCCTCTAATGCCACAGCGTTGAAGCTCACGCTGCATTTAAAATACAGCGTCGTCGACGACGTTGGGAGCGAAAAGTCTCCCGAGAAGCAGCCTAGAACACATCACCTTGTGGCGTCATCAGAACCTGCCCACGGATTGTGACAAAACTGTGCACCGTGGCAGGTGGCAGTTAAATTAATCATTGGTCGCAGTAAGTTGCCCAGGTAGAGGAGCCTGAGTCGCCGAAGCCCCACAGATGGCGGCACCTTGCATGGCAGGGCCATCGCTTAACCACAGGGCTATGAAGACTCCCAGGAATTTATGAAGTCTAGAATGACCAATTCTGCATACATGGGTGTTATACCACTAAAATTATCGTGTCACACCCTTCAGGCGGGACTTGAATGTCCCCTCCTAATCCTAATCCGCTTGATTGCTTTTCAGTAGCGCGTCGAACGGTTCAAGAGTGAACGCCTACACCTCGTGCGCCCTCTGTTATGCTGTGAGCATGAAAAGTTTAGACACGACATTCCGGGTACGTTTTCTGGTCCCACTTATTATCACTACGTACCGAAGACCTCTTCGCGCAGGAAAAATAAAGATAAAAGTACTGATGCGAGTCACCTTCAGCGAACACAGCGGTGGAGTTGCCAGCCCCAACGTTGCCGAAGCAGCTCCAAACTCTGGAAGTAGTACGGCACGTAGTTTCAATCTCTTTTCACTTTTGCGAGCTAACAAGCGTCTTCTTCCAACATCGGTCCCAGAAAACGATTAAATGCCTCTAGGATCTAGGATAAAGTTGACTAGTGTTATTGCCCAGATTATTTCGACTACATAATTTCAGCTCTTTCAGAGGCTGGCGGACGCAGCAGAAATACCGCACCAAAAGAAATTTTAATCAAGAAGAATGCTTACTGCACATGAGGAAACACTTGGATGCATATTTTCAGATAAATAAAAAACAGATTGTCCTCAATTATTCAGCTCAGCATGTTGAGCACAATTTTCTCTAGAAGCTAGAGCAAAACGGTCTACGCATGTGCTTGTGCCGCGCGCCAACAATCGAGAGAGTAAAAAGCGAGCCTTTTAGCGGATCTCCGTACATTGCCAGTGGACGGAGGTCTGGACTCCCGTCACAAACGTGTGCAGGCAGAATTAACGCAGGTTAGCTACGCACTCGATAGAAAAAGTTCCAAAGAGCAGACGGACCTCACTTGCCTCATTCAACGCAGCTGCATCAGCAGTTTTCTACGTTCTCCGAAGCGAACGTTCGTTATTTGAACCTGTTGGCGATGCTGATTCGCATCGTTCATGGCTTTGTATTAGTAGCAGTCGGCTACGTTTGTTATATCGACCCGAAAGTTGAGCTCTGTAGACGATCACTTTATCGCTAAGCCTCGTGCTTGCTCGGTTTCATCATTTATCATCATTTATTATACCTTTAAGTGCTCCCAGTTTTCACAGAACATAAGGGAGGGCGAGTATCTCACAAAGTTAATGCCAGAACGCATGGCCAGAACGGAAGCTGTCGACTGGTTTCATTTAATCATTCGACGAAACAGTCGCCCGCCACAGCCACGATTTTATTTGCTGGAAACTTGGAGCGGAGAAGGAAGCCGAAGCAGTTCCTCGATTGGCATTTCCGCCTCGCCAACAGGCTTAGAAGATAAAAAAAATATTCTCAAGGCATAAAAAGAAACGTTTGTAACCACAACAGACGCGAAACTTCAAATATGCGCACAGGTGCGTTGGTGTCGAAGGCCGTGTCGTGTGGCACAGTCACACAGTCGTGTAGGCGTCCTGCTTTGTGCCTGCAACTCGCTTCGCTGCCGCTCGCAGCGCCACCTTTACATAAAACATGATGCTCGTCTACGCTATTTCAGCTGCTGCAGAGAGAGAGAGAGAGCGGTGAGAGAGTGGCGAACGAGGCTGACAGTTTTCTGGTACCTGAGCAGGAGAGAAAAGCCGTCTGGGTCGATGTCCGTTACATCAACGACGCCCTGCTCAGCAAGGTCCCCGGAGATCATGGCGTCGAAAATCTCGCTCCACAAGGCGAAGAGGAGCTTGTGGGCGCGGAACGTGCGCTAGCCAGTATTGGGGGACATAACCGTGCGAATCTTGAACTCTACGTCAGTCAAGCGACGGCTTTCGAGAGATGCTTCCAGCTTGATCTACGACCAGATGCCAGGAAAGTACGCACGCAGAGCACAGTGGGAGGCCGGGAAGAAATAAATATTAATTTCGTGTAAAGCTAGAACAATGTAGTGATGGTGCGAGGAAGGTGCAAACACAAGCGCGCGCAATGTCGCCCGACAGAAGATTACTAAATAATGCACTTGGGGTTCTACGAGGTGCAGTCTCTGCATTGCCCTGACATAGAAGGCTCATAAACTGAGAGCAAGAAAATAAATCTCCAGCACAGTCACCCCGCTTTATCCGAACGAGAGTTCAGTTTATGCTGCTCGATTAGGGGAAGCAATGAAGTGTTTTCGACGTTCCTCCTTTTCTGAAGAACCCTAATTGTAAGTTCAAATATACAAACATATTTTGCACAAATTTTTCACTGTCGTTTAATTTGCGCGCTATTCTACTACAAAGCTTTGCGTTTCGTGCTCAACTCTGCGTACAACATTACGTTTGCATTGTCACAACCGTCGTCACAACCATCCTTACGTTAGTTGTTGCAACGTCCTCGTTACGTCAGAAAGATGTCTACTGCTTTTGGACGCGCATCGCATTTTTTGTTTTCTATTCTCTTTTATATACGTGGACTCTGCAAGAAGAAAATGCGGCCTCAGGGAGGCCAGAAACTTCTTTAGCCGCAAAAGAGGTTATTACGCTAAAATTGATGACATAATGAACTGTACAATACAGCTGTGACGCGAAACACAGAGCAGTGCGTACGTAATTGCTGGCACTAAATGCAAATTGAACAGCGAACAATGAGCATTCATCATCACAGAAATTGTATAATAAAAAAAATTCACAATAAATGCAAAATATACAATACGCATTAGAGCTAGCAAAAGGTCATAATCATAAACACGTGAAGGCTAAACCAAAATCTGAACTTCTATGATGTATAATAGGGTCCTAATAAAAGTAGTAAAAATTTATTCCGACTTGCTAGCTCAGAGTGCGGGGAAAAGAAGTGAAGAGTCTCTAAAGGGCCTGCATTTATTTCTTATGTGCCAAAAATAAAGTGAACGTGCCATTCCCAGGAAAATTCAACGTCTTCACGCCATTAAGTCGCATAGAAGATTTGCGAGATTGCCTTTTTGACAATTGCGCTTCAGCCATGCAAATCCTTAAAATTCTAAACTACCTTGTGCAGAAGTTTGTGGCATTCACAATCACACCACAGAATTCCACAGAGTTATGCATAAGGCGCAATGAAGCGGACTCACAAGGACGTTTTAGGCATAATGTGGGTTGTTCTGCAAGCGACGGCACCAGTTGGTTTTTTTTTCAAAGGGCGCTGAGCAACACAAAAATAGTCGTGCTTACGAAATGCCGGGATGCAGGCCGGTTTTTCCGTGCAGCTATGTCCCCGGGATCCTTGAAATAGAAACGCTGATAAGAAAAAGAATACAAATGATCATCGATTTCCGTAGTTATGCTAAATGCGAATTATGCGAGCTAGCAGTTGGTTTTACCTTCTGTTCCGAAGTTCAGATCCAGTGTTCACGGATGGCAGTTGTTCGGAGAGCAATCATGGGTTATTCTACATATATGCGAAATTGGTCATTGTAAACATTCTTAGATCCCTGGGTGTCTTCCTAGCATTCCTGGCGCAGTGAGGCAGCGAACAAATGATGCGACATTGCCCTTCTATGGTAGGTGCTGCCATCGGTGGGACTTCAGTTGTGATCCAGGGGTCTCTTCCTCAGCAGCCTCTAACGATTAACTGTACTGCCGTCTGAAACGGTAAGCAGCCTGCGCTGCCCAGAACGTATCGACTGGCGACTAGTCTTCTTCAGAGTGCTACATGATTATTGCTGCTCGTTTCATAACATCCAAATATGATTCTCGGCTGAGCGCTACGAATATCAAATCTTCCACTGGCCTAACACCCCTGTCATCACGGCGTAAGATAACAACACGTTGTCTATTTCACAAACTTTATTATAATTTCCTTAATTACGTGAGAGCCTTATTGTGCCCCCTTGTGATCCTCCCGACGTTTGTTTAATTGCAATAGTGTTCAGCGTATTCATGGTGGCACAAACGCTTTCAATAATTCCTTTTTGCCAACTCTTATATCTGAGTGCAACGTACTCCCTGACGGTATTGTCAATGAAACCAATTCAGTAAGATTTAAAAACTTATTGATTGCTTATTTCTCTCCTCAGTTCATGTAAACACCTCTTTATTTACCTATTTATTGCCTTGTTAATTTCGGTGTGTTTACTGTGCTTGTTTGTTCTTGCATTTGTATTTGTGTTCTACCTTTCTGACATGTTATTACAACTTATTCCCCCTCCTCTCCTTATGTAATGCCTCATTGAAGCCTTTAAGAAAAAATAAATGGTGATGATGATGAGTATGTATGGGGGTTGGAAAAAGGCTGCTACAATGCCCCCCTGTTAACCCCTCGTCTCTCTCCCTCCTTAAAAAAAGAAAACGAATACAATAATGGCACCTACTCGCTTGGCGCTTGATTAGTCACAGTCCAGAATGGTGTCCGGTAGCCATACCTCGGGCATAGCACAAAACTCCAAGCCCACACACACGCACAGCACACAACACAAAACGCAAGAACGCGCGCAAACATTCCTTGCACGTGGAGTTTCCGATAAATTCATTGCTTTAGTTGATTCAAGAAAGGACATGCGTTATACGTACAGCTTCCGGGAAGAGTTGTAGCTAATCGGAAAGAAAATGCCGGTCTTCGAGCCTTGAGTAAGGCAAGGCCCTGACGATTATGTGGGCGGAGTGACCCCTAACTTTACCTAGATATGGTGCGTTTGACATCTTTGCTACAGCCATGTGTATGTATGTATGCCAAAGGGTGATGAAGGGTGGAGGAAAGAACTGAGGCAGTGTGGCAGGCGGATGTGGAGGCTGTGGAGGACAGGTGGAAGTGATAATAAATGGATAGATGGATGAAAGGTAGGGGTGCCCCTTTGAAACGGGGTGAAGGCAGTTGCCACATGCACTGCCTTTTTCCCTTTATTTTTGTTTAAGCGTGTTAGGAGTTATTTAAAAATAAAATAATCGAGCGCCCTTTACAAATTTCCGACCGAAAACCCTTGTTCGCAGACGGCAGTCTCGCATTACTGTTCAAAATAGTGAGCGGGAGATGTGCCTTTATCTGTTGAACGGCAGGATGTTGAAACTACGCAATAGAGCAGGAGTGCTCACCCATGGAGCGGGTCGAGACAGGTACTCGTCAAGTAACCTTTCAAGTAGCCATCCTTGTAGCCTTTTGGACAACGTACTTTTCACTCTAACTAGAAAGCTGGTGGAGACCTTTGGGGCTACAGGTTCACGCAGATTATGGGGCAGCCCGCTAACCTTCTCGAAGAAGGATACAGTGGAGGGCGACTGACACATCTGCCCTCGCGTTAACCCCTTCAGTCAGCAGAGCAGAACTTGAAGACGCGGTCTGTGAACAAGAGATTTTGTTTTGAATAAACCTTCCGATAAGTTAGCGTTCCTGCAATTTTACACGTCGTCTATTCAGACTGAAAATAACTTGGAAAAAATGGAAAAAGAAAACGTTTGTAACTGGTTTGTGGAGTTGGTCCACTCTCTCGGCTCATGACTTAAAAAGAAGGAATGGCATGGTTTCTATTCTGAATTATAAACTTTCTATATATTATATTTTCTCTGGAACTGCGGTATAATAAAACGGTGCCGCAGTGTGTTGGGCAAGGACGACCACTGTAGTCGTACCATAAAAATAAAGCAGCACCTTAACCACCTTGGTCAGAATCGCCGCTCACTCCGCCTTACATTGTACGATGTGCTAAAAAAGAAAAAGTTGTACTGCTCTCCAAATAACATCAGCATCTCTTGGTTTATTGCTGTCCCTGCTAAGACCTGTGACAGCGTAATCGCGTGCCTGATTTTATGAACCAAATTTCGCACAAACATGGTACGTAATTGACACTCGCCGTTTGAGTGAGGCGTTGGCGGGCAAGCAAAAAAAAATCACGGGCGGTTTCGCTTGAGGGTAACCATGAATTATCGTGCGCTAGCACTATTAGTCCTTTTTCGCATGGTTCATCTTGGCTTATTATGCTGTTGCTTGGCCTCAACTTGCTTACTTTGGTTGATATGTCGTATGATGTAAGTTTGCGTGTTATTGCATCATATTAGACTCTTACTATGGTACAATTGGCCATTCTTTCCATTCACAGATACCTGCGAGTCTTGGTTCCGCTCCAGGCGCAGAGGTGCAGCCGTTAAGCTACGCTCCACTGCCCTGCGACGGCAGGTGCTGCCAGTGGTGGGGCTTATGTCACATTTTCTTCCTTGCGAATCTCTCGCGACTAATCATTAAATTGAACTGTCACGGAGGGCAGTTTGCTCACAATCCGATGCGCACCTTGTGATGACGTCCAAACATCACGTGACCAAGGTGGCCCAGGTGGTAGAAGCAGGATTCGGACAGACAGACAACCACTTTTCGGCGGATTGGAAGCAATAGAGCACTAAATTGCCAAGCAGGTGAATCGTTCATTAGTGATTACTATTATTCAGCCCAAATGATGCATTTTAGCGAGCCTTTTAATTTTCAAGTGGCCTCAATAATGTTCTATTTTAAGAGACCGCATAAGGGCCTCACTGCAGCGGAAAGCCGGCACCGCACCGGAGGAAGACACTAAAGAAATATAAAAAATTTAAAACTGCGGGAGCGGAATCCGAACTCGTGGCGGCACTAAAAAAATCAGTTTTGTTGGCTGCTACTTCAGACTACTAGGTCGTCGCCACAAATTTTATTTAAGATTTACATTTATAGGATTGAAATATATTCTATTTACAACTAAATTATTTACAAAGCTTTTAGGATACGCCACGAAAAAATCACAAAAAGACTGCAACAGAGCAGTAGACGCGAGGTATAGGCAGAGCGCATCACCAAGAAGGATTGCCACTCCAGTTTTAGGTCAATCGGTCCATACATTTGCCTAATTTGAACAATCAGTTGAGAGAAGTCCTAACATCCTGCCTGTACTAACTGCCAAGCTCTCGTGCTGTGCTTGCAATGTCATCGTCTTCGTCACGTAGCCGCGTTCACGAGAGTTGTTGAAAGTGCCAGTCTCACGCTGTAGTTTGAAAGCGAGGTTTTCATCATTCTTTCATCCGTACGCGTGGAAGCGTAATTAGACGAGCATGGAGCAAACCGCACAAAATAGATTAAGTTAGAAGCAGTGAAATTGAGAAGACCCAGTGCAATCGCAATGTCATCGGGTAATGGTAATTAAGCCACCTACATAATTTCCTCGTCTATTCTTTGCGTATCACTTGTTTTATTTATCGTGGTAAACGTGGTAAAGTGTTTTCTAACTTCTCTTGGCCTACATTAGTTTTTGTACACATACACAACGCCCTGACTGATTTTAGCCGTCCATTTTAGCATAGAGGGCTGGCAGCAGCGCAAACGAGGCAGCGTGCTAAGCAATCCTTTTGCTTTGCCATCCAGGTTACTAAGCCCAAACCTGCACATTGCGACAGGAGTACTTACGCTCGCTGTCTAGTACTGCTGCCCTGCCCACTTTTTGTTCAGCGTTTCCTTCCTTGCGTTATCCCATTGCCAAAAGATATTTTGTCTTGTGCCGGTGTTAAAACTAATCCTGGCCCGACTAAAAAACAAACTTTGTCGGAATTGCTAGAAGGCGAGAGCAAGATCAATTCAACAATAGGAGGCCTGCAGGCATCTCAAAACATAAGAGAGAATAAACTGTCCGGTTTAACTCAGCGAATTGATGGCACTGAGAAAATGTTGTCGGGCCTAATTTTCTTAGCCACGAAGGTAAAAGGCATGAAATCAGCAATATCGAAACTTCAGGAGCAGCTTAGTGCAGCTAGGAACCAGATGGGCGATTTAAAAAACTGAGGCAGGAGAAATAACCTGATCATTTACGGAATAAAAGAGCTTAGCGAGGAGACTAGCGAGGAAGTGGGAAACGAATTGATTGATGGTGTTTTTTCTGGAACGAGGTTTAACAGTAAGTGGTGTCGAATGATGCCACAGTTTGGGTAAAAAAGAAATATATAAGGCGTTACCAGTAGTTATGAAACTCCTCGACTTCTATGAAAAAATTTCAATATTACGGTCATGCCAATTAGTCAAAAACAGCGAAATCAGCTCAAAATCCAAACATAAAAAAGCTCAAAATCATTACCTGAGGATTTAAACGAGTTTGTAAAATACAGAAACAGCGGTGGAAATGCTCTGAAGATGGGAAAGAGGGCGCCAACGTTTAAAGCTAATCTATGATGAGCTAAGCGGTAACAGCGTACTGTATGGCTGGGATGAAACAAGAGCTGCTCGCTTTAGGCTTAAAAGGAAATCAAACTGACTCCGGACTAATTTGGAGACAATTCAGACCCAGAAAATACTAAATGTTAGTTGCAGAAGTGTCATAAACAAGACAACTGAGTTGGAGGCGCTTCTGCTTGCCTTCATTAACGCAAAGAAACCGTGTGTCACGGCCCAAATTCGTGTTTCAATTTATTAGTGGCCCGCGAGAATAAGTTTTTTTTCATCTGGTTGCGCCCCTAAGCAATTACATAGCCGCACAGTAATGCGATTTACCACGCGTAATAACCGTTTTAATTATTCTTTTCATGAACAGTAATTGAAGAGAATCTCTTAACCAAAGACCACGTTTCGAAATGATCTATGTTGACATTTCTTTCAAGTACTTTTTTTAATTGGTTGTGTATCATTATTTTCAAAAATTGTGAAGCTACGTTGTTCAATTTTTCATTGTGTTACATATCTGCATCTCACCCTGCGGAAATCGGCAGTGGGGATTGCACTATAAGCAAAATAAATATAGGTAACAATGAATTGTTATATGTGCAGGGTACATGTATGCATGCAGTGCGTGCCAGAAGTAAATCGAGAGAGATATTTTAGGGCCCAACTTGTAACTGTTTAAGTTGTGTCTCACGTATTAGCTCAAGCAGCTCACACAAACGTACCCGCACACACATAACAGTATAAGCATCTATAGCCTCTCGTTCAACAGAGCCTTGAGGGCTTGTCTTGTATGTTTATTACTCAGTGATATTGCCAGAAACTGCAGACTAGAAAATACAACTCGAATTTTGAAATTACGGTTAGTGAAGGTGAGGGCGAGGGAGGGCGGAGGATGTGAGGTTGAGGGCGAGGGAGGGCCTGCAAGTTTTAGAAGTGAGGGTGAGGACGAGGGAGGGCCGTATAACATTACAAAATGAGGGCGAGGGTGAGGAAAGGCCACGGATTCAAAAGTGAGGGTGAGACAGGAAAAGTAAATGTGAAGGGGATTGCCCACCTCTGTCTACAACTAGTAAAAAATCAGAGTGGGCTGAACCCGTAGGGCCTATTCTCAAGCGCAACGGGTAGATTCGAATCTGTCGTGACTTTGAGGTCGCAGTAAACTCTGTGACTGTGCCCGAAAAGTACCCGATACCGCGTGTAGAGGATCTCTTGGCCAGACTGAGTGGAAGTGATTATTTCACCAAGCTCGAATTCAGACATCCACATGCAAGTGAATCTGGACGAAGCAACATTGAAGCTGCTGACTATCAACACGCCAAGAGGGTTGCACCAATACACTCGCATCTCTTTTGGCGTTACGTCAGCACCGTCAATTTTTCTGAGGGACACGGACGATTTATTGCAAGGATTGCGGCGCGTGGCCTTGTACTTTGAAGCCGTCTTAGTGGCCGGGCGCTCTGATAAGGTTCACTTAGAGATCTTCACCCGAATACTGCATCGCTTGAAGGAAGCCGGGCTGAAGCTGAAGCTCGACAATTGTAGCTTCATGGATCCGCAGATGGAATACCTGGGCCACGTTGTCCCGTCGGCTGGTTTCCATCCTAATCCACGGAAGACATGCCGCGTGCTGACCAAGAACGTGCATTTTGGTAGAGCAAGAAGTTGCTGCTGTCTTCTGCTGTTTTGGCACACTATAACCCGGTGAAGCCCTTGGCGCTGATTTGCGATGCAGCACCGTATGGAGTGGGCGCGGTGCTGGCTCACCTAGAGTACACGTCCGATCGCTTTCGCCTCAAAAAGACTCGCGCTAGATGAGCGGAACTATAGGTATTTGGGCAAAGAACTGGCGGTAGTGTTTGGCGAGGCCAAGTTTCGCCAGTACGCGTGGGACGAGAGTTCGAGGCAGTGACCGACCACAAAACTTTGCTGGGCCTGCTCGCTGCTGACAAACCTATGCCGGAAACGTGCTCTCCGCGACTGCTGCGTTGGGCATTGATGCTGGGCGCCTATAGCTACAAGCTTATGTACAGACCCGGACCTAGCATCGCAAAAGCTGACTGTTAGAGCCGGCTGCCGCTTCCTGTCTCTGCGCACTCCATCGAGTAGCCGCGGAAGTATTCATGCTTGAAGCTGCTTACCCCAAGGTCTTTGTGCCGTCTGTAGTGGCTGAACCTACCTCCAAAGACAATGTGCTAGCAAAAGTTATGGAGGCACTGTGGACTTTAACAGAGCTGCGTGACCCTAGGCTGGAACCATATGCCAATCGCACTAAGCAAATAAGCATACAAGAAAACTGCGTCCTGCTGGGCTCACGAGTGATTATCCCCAGTACCTTGCAACCCTAAGTTCCACACCTACTTCATGAAGGCCGCCCTGGTATTTCCAAACTGAAAGCAGTGGCTCGAAGCCATATGTGGCGATCGACCTTGGATGAAGACAGAAGACATAACTATAACGGTGCGCCGATGCTGTGTCTGTCAGGAGCATCAGAGGTCTGCGCGGCCGGCAGCAATGATGTCATGGCTGTTTCCAGAGAAGCCGTGATCGCGAATTCCAATTCACTTTGAGTTTGCTGGGTGTCCCAAGAATCGCTACTTGCTGATTGTGAATGGTGCCACCCTGTGCGGGCGGGGAGAAATGTGATTGGCCATTGTGTTTCTCACATGGTTACCTACAAAATGGCGACCCCGCCCTCTATCTTGGCTAGCGGAGCTGTTGCGGAGCACGCAAACTGAAATAAACAGAGTCGTCTCTGGATTCGGCGTGGCTGGTTGTTTGCTTGCGTTCTCCTTGTTCCACGCGGGGAAAAAACATCACGCAACAATTTCGAATTCGACGATGCCCATTTCATCCAAACTAGCGGCACATCTTGGGAAGAAGAATAGTGCCTAATTAGGCAAATATTGGCATGGCTATGTTACCGCCAAACACCAACCTCTATATATAGCCTTCATGAATTACGAGATAGTATTCGAAAAAGTGAAAACCTCAGCAGTCATACAGTCATTGCATAATGAGGGTGTAGAAGAAGTTTATGTCAAAAAATACTGGAATATATATACAGCAACTACCATAGTACTCCATTATATCAGAAATAAAAATCCAATAAGAGAAGGCATCAGGCAAAGAGACGATGTCGCAATGCTATTCGCCACCTGTTTGCATGAGGTATTCCGATGCCCGAATTGGGAACAGTTGGGAATAAGAGTTAATGGAGAATACCTAAATATTCTGCAATTCGCTGATGGCATTCTCTTCCTGAGTCACTCAGAAGGTGAACTGCAATTGATGATTAATGAGTTATACAGCCAAAGCAGAAGGGTGGGTCAAAAAATTAACATGCAGAAAACCAAAATGTCATCAACAGTCTAGCAATTGAATAGCAATTCAAAATTGGCAGCGATGAGTGGAAGTGGTAGAGGATTTCGTCTACTTAGGGCAGGTAGTGACAGCTGATTCGGATCACGAGAGGGAAAATGCTAGAAGCATAAGAGCTGGGTGGGGCGTATATAGCAGGTTTTATCATATAATGAATGGCAGTTTACCAATTTCTCTCAAGAGAAGAAAAGGATACAACAGTTTTATCTTACCGGCACTCACCTTCGGGGCAGAAACGTGGAAGCGCAGTTTAAGGGTTCAGCTTAAGTTATGGACAACGCGGCGGGCCACGGAAAGAAAAATAATAGGTGTAACGTGAAAAGACCGGAAGCGGACAGAGTGGGTGACAGAACAAACGCGGATTAAAGACACCGGAGTCGAAATCAAAAGGAAGGAAGGAAGGAAACCGTTTATTGAGCTCTAGAGAGTAGGTGAGGAATTAAGCGGAGTCAGATGGTGTCTTCCATCTTCTTAGCAATGGTCGTCTGCCCCTAGTCCAGGGCTCCGCTGGATGCCGCAGCTAGCTGTGCTCGCCGAATAAGCCCAAGTTGGGCATCCTGCCGGTCGCTGGAGAGCATTCCTTCCCACTGCTCCGGACTCGGGTTTGGTATTTCCGCTGCGACCTCTATTTTCTGCCAGGTCCACGTTATGTGATAGAGCGTGGGTGTTACATGGCGCCATGGGTATTTGTCTGTATATAGTGTGGGTTGTATTTTTCTTGAGTGTATTGAGATTCAGGTATGAGCTCGTCTGTCGCAGTCTCCAGGCGATGGCGTCTTCCCTGGAGAGAGATTTATGTGGTGGGGGTACCGTTTCCATCAGCCCTTGTAGTGGTTTAAGATTGCGCAGTAATCTCTAGGAAGAGGTTCGGCTTTCTAGAGGTCGCTTGTAGGGGGGAGCTCGGTAAAAAGTGTACCCTCGAGCTACCCTGTCGATCGCTTGGTTGCCTTCCACTCCCGCGTGTCCCTGCGTCCATACTATCGAATGTTTTGTTGGTTCTTCTTCTGTGCTTTGTTTCGGTCAGTCCCCAGAGCAGAGTATGCGAAGCACTCTGTGACCTATTCTGCCTAACATAAAGTTTCGGCATGCCGTTTGAGAGTCGGCTAGTAATGTTAAGGATTGCTTAGTCCGGTAGCCCTCCGCTGCCTCTAGAGCTACGGCCACTCTTCAGCCTCGACTACCGTGCAGTCCCGTAGCGACACGCTGATGATTTCCCGTATATCCGAGTTTATCACAGCCGCTACCGCGTTGGGGTTGTTTGGTCCCGTACTTCGGGAGTATGTGGCTGCGTCCACATGCAACGTTGTTGCGCAGGGGGCTAGTGAGTTTTGGATGTATTTGGCTACCGCCTTTCTGCGTTCTTCAAGGAGGTTGGGGTCCATGTTTTTAGGGATGGGGGTCGCTCTAATTGTGCCCCGTATGCCGTCTGGGACAGTCGCGGTTCGCTGTATTTCTTATATTTGTTAGCTTCATTCCACCTTCTGCAGAACCTCCCTGCCAGACGGAGTCTGTTGTAGTCTCTGCAACCGGGTGACGTGTTGTGCCTCTCTGTGTTCTTCAAAGTTGTTATGAAGTCGTGGTGCTAAAAGCTTCTCTCTGAATGTGCGTTGTGGTAAATGGAGTGCTGATTGTGTGCTTTGCGAATAATCGCATCAATCTGTAGGATTTCGCTTTTGATCGGGTTGTAGTATGGGAGACTGTAGGCGACACGACTGATCGCCAGGCTCCTGACCAGCTTTAGCCTGCCTTCTTCTAGCATGCCGGAGCGTTTATGGGGGACGCGCGTGATCATGCGGGCAACTTGCAGGGTGGAAGCTTTGAGTAGAGCAAGGGCATGTGTACACCCTTGGTTTGATTGTATCCACATTCCAGAGATTCTTATGAGTGATTTCTCTGGTATGGGTTTTCCCTCTAGGTAGACATTGAGCTTAAGCTCGTCGCTCTTCTGGACTCTGCTGTTTTGTGTCCTTCTCCAGACTGAGCACTTCTGATTTTTCGGTGGAGCATGCTCTCTCGCTTTTATGTAAATTTCTACAGATGTCGCGGCCTCCTGTAATTTTCCTTTTCTTTTCTTTTTGTGAGCCCGTATTTGTCCACATGGTGATGTCGTCGGCTTACATGGCATGGTGTATTCCTTCGACTTAAGTTGTTTTCCAAGGCTGATCATTGCAACGTTAAAAGCGTTGGTGAGATGACCGAGCCCAGGGGTGTTCCCTTGGTAGGGGTGTGGAACTTCTCTGAACGGAGTTCTCCAAGCCTTATCGTCGCTGTTCTACCTGAGAGGAAAGCTTTGACGTTGCTGAAGACAATCCTGCCACAGTTCAGGACGTCCAGGCCTGTCAGGATGGCTTCGTGGCTTACGTTGTAAAAAGCTCCTTTGATATCCAGTGCCATTACTACGCTCTTCGTCCCTAGGCGCGTTACTTCGAACTCCTTTTTTAATTTTTGGAAGTACGTCATGGGTCGACAGTTTCGCCCTGAATCCGAACATTCTGTGGGGATAGAGTTCGTGAACCTCAATGTATTGTTGTAGCCTTAATGTTACCACTCTCTCGTACAGCTTGCCGAGGCAAGATGTGAGGGAGATGGGTCTTAGGTTTTAGATTTGTAGCTTTTTACCCGGTTTTGGAATCATAACCACCTCTACATGCTTCCAATCCTCGGGAAAGGTCTCCGCTGCCTAGTGCTTGTTGAGGAAATCGGTTAATTCACTGAGGTTGCGGATGTGTGCGTTGTTGATTTTGTTCACACCCGCTGCCGTATTCCTAGTTGTGCTTCGAATTGCTCCATAGACTTTTTCTTTTGTGAAGGGTCCACCTAGGTTTGGATTTTCTTTCCCCCGATAATCCCCTGCATAGGTCCTCGGGTGTCCCCGATGCACTTGATGCGCACTTTGTCCAGGAGTTATTCATCGGTTCCTTCGAACTTTTGGATTAATCGGTATACTACTTTGTTGTTTTGTGCTTTGGTTTTGGTCGGATCGATGAGCGCTTTCAGGATATGCCATTTCCTATCTGTGTTCAGAGTTCCGTTGAGGGAGTCGCTGAAATGCTGCCAGTTCGTTTTCGCCAACTGTACTGCGTACTCCTCTGCTTTCGTTGTAACATCTGCTATTTTAAGTTTGAGCTCTCCGTTGTGTTTCTCTTCCTTCCACCTCTTCATTAGACCCCGACTGGCTTCCCATAGCCCAAGGAGCCTGGCGTCTACTTCGGGTGTCTGTGTTGTTCCCTTGATCGATTTGGTGTGCTCATTTTGCCTTTGCTTGAGTATGTTTCCCCATTCTTCAATCAACTGAATCACTCCTTTGATGAGGTGTTCGTCGCATGCTTCTCTAAAGGCATTCCAGTCTGTGATTTTAGCCGTGCCTACTGTTCCGCATGAGTCGGTCGGAGGCTACTTGGGTTTCGATTATGTAGTGGTCTCTCCCCAGATTTTCCATCAGGTTTTCCCATTGCGCCTGTCCCGGACCCTTCATGAAGGTGAGGTACAGGCAGGTGTCGGTACATACACTGTTCCCTTTTCTGGTCGGAGTCTGGGTCTGTGAGTAAATTGTAGCCTGAAGTTTCTGCCGCTTCCACTTATGTCTTTTCTTTAACATCGCAATTCTTGTATCCCCAGCTTTTATCCTGGGAATTAAAATCGCCTAAGACGACTAGTCTGTTGCCTTTTGCCAGTTTTCTGGCACCTTGAAAAAGCTCTTGGATTTTTTTATTTCCTCTGTTTCGGCGGGCTGTAGGTATTAACGATGAAAATTCTGCCCTTTTTTCTCTATATATTTGGAATAGTTTCTATGATCACATGCTCTAGTTCCGCTTCATTTACTCTGTCGTGGCTTATGGCTATGATCGCCTGGTTGAATAATATTGCCATAATTCTTTTTTCTTGGGTTCCCTAGCACGTGTATCCTCTTAGGGTTGGTGTGATGCCCGTTTCCTGAAGCGCTATAATGTCGGGTGGCGTTTGCTGTGTGTGAATGTATTCTTCAAGTAGGCCTTGCTTCCTCCTATAGACTCTGCAGTTCCATTGCCAAATTTCTAGGGTTTCTTGTTTGCTTAATTAAGGATTTGTTGGCCATGTTTAAGCTTCCGCGTTGGTTGTTGTTGTGTTGGCGAGGGCCGCCAGCTTGGGACGGTGATAAGCCTTCTCTCTAATATTCGCAGTGAATTTTTGCTTCCGGATTGAGCTCCGTGTTATGTAATTTGTAGTTGCACCTGTTGCATCATCTGCTGCATTTCCGCTTTGAAGTTGCTGAAATCCTCTTTGCCTGCTTGTGGCGAGGGGGGCGGTTGGATTTGCTCGGGTTGCAGCTGCGGAGGGCTGTTTGGTCTCTGTTCCCTAACTGCCTTCGTGAGCTCGGCTACTTGGCATTATAGCTCGCTCTGTATGACGCGGGCGAGTCCTAGTTCCTGCCTTAGGGCTGTGATAACTTTGTTCGCGTCCTCCTGCTCCTTGGGCGCGTTATTGTTTGTATTTGGGTTCTGTTATGCTTCCCCACCCACGTGCGGAGCAAACCAAGGATTTCCTGCTCCCCAGCTCACCTTGACTCCGGTCTTACTTGCGGGTTTCTTTTGCTTTTGATCCTGTTGCTGCTGGCCAACCAGGGGTACCAGGGGCGAAAAGGACCGTGAATGGCTCCTCGACTGGCTCCGTTACGTCCGGGATCTCGAACGGCTCCGCGAGGTCTCCCCTTCTGAGCTGAACCACCGGCGATTCTTTCCGCGGTCATCCCGGCTGCGTCGTCAGCTGTCCTGGCTGCCACCTCCGCTGCCGCCGTGGTTGTTGCGCAGTTCTCTGGTCTTCAGTTTGTCCTTGCACTGCTTGGATCCGGTGACGTGGCTGCCGCCGCAGATCAAGCTTTGGGGTGTGCATTGGTGATCCCCTGCCGGGTGTTGCATGTCGCATTGCTTGCATACCTTGGCTTCCGGATTCGGGCACACGTCTGACCGATGGCCTTGTTGACAGCAGATGTAGCATACCTGCCGCGTGAGGCGATACGGGTAGCGCCATATCTCGCCTCCGTAATAGATGACTTGCTACGGGACTATGGGATCGTCGAAGGTGGTGACGGCCGACTTGAATTGTCCTAGAATTCGAGCGCTGTGGATTTTAACGCCCTGAGTGCGCGCTCGTAGGTTGCCTTTCAATTCTTCCGTCGATGTCCCGGGGTCCACTACCTGTATCACACCGCGGTGAGTGTCTTCCGGGGTTGCCGCGGAAGCATTTACTTCTTATGAGCTTTCCCCAAAAGTTAGATTGGAAATGCGTCTCACGTGTTGGGCGGCCATCTCGCTTACCGTGCTCACTATTTTGATGTTGGAAACGGTGCGAAGCCTGATCAGATCTTCTTTACATTGGCGGTTACTTGCTACCGCTACGGTGAGGGCTACTTGATGAGTCTGGAGTGACTTGACTGCAAGTCCTTTCGGTCGCAGATTGATCTTTAAATCATCTTTGGCGAGTCGTGGAAGCCTTGGCTTATGCCGCCGTGGCCATCCCTTCCCGTCGTTGTTCGAAGGAGCGGCAGCTGTCGCGCCAGCTGCCGGCGGGGCATTGGCCGGGCTTTTCCGCCGAAGTCACTTTGAGCGCTCGGTGGAAAATTCTCGGGAGTGTTCCGTTCGTTCTTCCGTTGACGTTTCTTTTGGCGTTCGGACAGGGCCGATTCCCAATTTGCTTCGTCTTGCTTTGGGGCGTCTTGTTGCTGTTCTCCTATGGCGGCATCATCGATTTCCCCGTCTGCCAGGTTCACCAAGTTGATGGTGTCGAGGTAGTCTTCGTTCATTTCCTGGGCTTCCCATAAATTCTGGGCTTGTCGGTTTGTTGTCAGCTCAGAACAAGGGTAATTCGTGGGGTGGGGACCCGTAGCCGGCTGCATCGTCGCCTCGGGGCGAGCCGCGGTGCCCGCGAGCGCTCGTAGTCGAGCTAAGCCTCGTTAAGCCTAGCGCCCGCTGGGCCACTTGGAATCTTCCAAGGCCAGTAAAAACCAAAAATTGGTCCCACCATCTTAAATTCGGTGTACCAGCAGGCCAGCTTGTGATTCCTCTAAGCTCCTGCCAAAATCGGAGGGCCTTGTGGGTCGACAAGGTTCAGGGAAGTCAAAATCTGCGGAGCCCAAGCGAAGCACGCCCGCACTGCACCACCTCAAGAGGAAGAAATGGCCTTGTGCAGGGCACGTAATGCAAAGGCAGATAGCCGCCGGTCATTAAGGGTAACGGAGTGGATTCCAAGGGAACGTAATCGTAGCAGTGGGCAACAGAAAGGTGGGCAGATGAGATTAAGAAGTACGCAGGCATAGGGTAGATGCAGCTGGCAGAGGAGAGGGTTTATTGGAGTGTAAGTGGCGAGGCCTTTGCCCGGCAGAGGAAGCAGTCAGGCTGATGATGATGATAATCTTAGGGAGGACTTCATTGGAGAATGTGATAACAATCACTTTATTATAAACGCTGCATTGACGATATTTTCTTAATTTGGCCACAGGGTGAAACAGCGCCTAAAAATTTTATTAGACGCTTTAATAGTGCTCACCCGTCGATGAAATTTCCGCACCACTACTCACTCTCCAAAGTGAGTTTCATTGACGTCAAAGTCGTGGTTTCGCAAAATCGGCACGTTATCAAGCTATATTGGAATCCCAACCATTCTAAGCAGTATTTGCTTATTGAGAGCATCCACATAAGCCACAGCAGAGGGCCATTCAATACAGCCAAGAGCACCGCTTTAGGCCGTTACTGCAGCTCTAATTGCGACAAAAATACCGCTATTGCGACAAAAATACCGCAAAAAAACTAATTGATGATGCAATGCACAGAGCGCGCAGACTGAACGTGTGTAGAGGTTTTCAGGAGCTCCAAATCTACCTACAAATCTAGCCACCCAAATCTAATCCTAAGGGACTCTGTGCTGTTCCAAATGTCTCGCACATTCTACAAGACACTGTAACATACTCACTCTAAGTGAACGAAGAAAGTTTGCTTTTACTGAACCACCGCGGGT
This sequence comes from Amblyomma americanum, assembly GCF_052857255.1. Classification (NCBI taxonomy): domain Eukaryota; kingdom Metazoa; phylum Arthropoda; class Arachnida; order Ixodida; family Ixodidae; genus Amblyomma; species Amblyomma americanum. Next base: position 85,803,299 of record NC_135501.1, read on the forward strand.
CGTGTACCGACGGAACAAACATTCACGACATCTTAACTTCGCCAAAAATGTACATTTGCAGAAATCTGCAAGCACCCGAGTAGCAGCCAACGAAGGTGAAAGGGAAAGGATAGCGAGGAGAAGTATAGAGGGAAGCAATAGGAAGAAAAGACAAGGGAGAGCTTTGTACACTAATAAACTACTGATGATGGTGCTAGGCTTTTATGGGTGCAAGACCGTCTTAGGCCAAAGAGAGCCATGCACGAGGTTTTTGGTTGACTGAGGCTAAAATACGTGCAGATGATAAAATCAACACCAGGTGTATAGGGTTTAGGGAGTATGTGCATAATAATAATAATAATAATAATATTAATAATAATAATAATAATAATAGTCATGTTTATTTTCGCCGCTGAATTACAGAGGAGCGAAAATAGGTGGCTGGAGAAAAAGCTGCTCTATCGGCAGCTTGACGACGCTCCAGCCACCTTTACATCAGGAGCAATGGCGAGGCATACAGTGCACATCTGAAACACCATTGTTATTTTTTGTTTTTTTTTCAAAGGCCTCTCTTGCAGTACAACTGCACTTGCAAAACGAAATGAAAATAAAGGATTCATTTTTATACATGTGCACAACACAGAAGTGATCAAAATAACACTGAAAGGCAAACAGAAGTGGAAAACGGACATGAAAAACATCAACATGGTTCACCCGACAAAGTGGTTGGCGATGTGTCTACGCGGGATTTAAATGACATCCACGCTCTGGAAGTCGAAATGATTTAAAATGGATGGTAATGAATGTCTAATTCTTTCGGTGCCGTAGCCAGTACGCGAAAGGGAACAAACCATGGTGGCTGGTACCGAAAAGTGTAGGTTTTTCGATTTTTGTTAAGGTGTGCTAAATTTAAATCTGTTTCCGATCTCCCTTGCACTGCTTTTCTGTAAGCACATAGGAGTTTGTGTGGGTAAATAATATTTGCTGTCATAACCTTGTGTTTTCGGAAAAGTGGTTGTGTATGTTCAAGCCTAGATTTGTTTTCTACTGCACGGATTCCTTTCTTCTGAAGTAATAAAAGTTTGGTAATGTTAGTTCCGCAGGTGTTTGCCCACACTAAGGCGCAATAGTATATTTGTGAGTTAAATAGAGCATTGTATAAAAGTTTCTTAATGTTACTCGGAAGTATTTGGCGACATCGGTTCAACATACCTACGACCCTGCATAGTTTCAATGATATCCTTTTAATGTGTTCGTTTCAAGTCATATTTTCAGAAAAGATTACTCCTAGTGTTTTTACATGTTTTACGGACTTTATGAAGTAGGGACCTAAGTGAATATTATCAGGTGGTATAATGGGGGTTCCTGGTATGCGGAACCTAATGCATATTGTTTTAGATTCGTTCAGAATCAATCTATTTATACGGCACCATTCCTGAAGCCTATAACAGAAAGTATCTGCTAGATCTTTTATTTCCGAAAGGTTCTTGCCTGAAACCAGCACTGTGCAATCATCTGCATATATTATGCATTTATATTTTCCGGGGATTCTTACAATATCATTTATATAAAAAAGAAACAGGATAGGTCCCAGAATACTCCCTTGCGGAACTCCGGATCTCACTGGTTTTACATTCGACTTAAGGTGGTTTAATTCTATGAACTGGTGACGCCCATGAAGATAGGATTTAATGAGGCGATGAGAAATTCCCGGAAACCCATATCGTTCTAGCTTGTTAGCTAGTATGAGATGATTAACAGAATCAAACGCCTTTCTGAAATCGATATATATTCCTAGTGTCGTTAATTTATTTTCAAAGTTTTCTAACTCCGTTTTCTTACGAACTAAGAGAGCGTCTTCTGTCGAGCGAAACTTCCTAAATCCAAAGTGATGTTCGGTTATCAAGTTGTACTTTTCTGCGAAAGCGATAATGCGTGAATTGATTACTTTTTCCAATCCTTTTGAGAGTATAGGCAGTATAGACAAGGGGTGGTAATTTGTCAGTTCGTTTTTATCTCCACTTTTGTGCATTAATATTACCCTAGCAACCTGCATTTGAAGAGGAAATTCTCTACTTGAGAGTGAAATGTTGTAAATGTGTGTTAAAACAGGTGCTAGTTCATCTGTTACTTGCTTGATTGGTTTAATTTCTAAACCATCTGAATCGTGAGCCCTGCTGTTTTTAAGGGCCTGAAAGAGCCTTGTTACCTCTGATACAGAAGCGGGGCTAAAAAATAAGATATATTGTACACTCGAAATATTTCAGGCTCCTTCAGAGCAGTATGTACTGTTTCCAACTTCAACAAAAAAATCGTTGAATTTATTAGCTAAATCTATGCCAATCAATTCTGTGTCATCAATAACAAGGTTGTCGATCACTGCCATTTGTTTGTTTTTATTGAGGATGTCATTTAATTTTTTTAACACTGCGTCAGAATTACAGAATGTGGAGAGGGTGCATAAATAGCTGATGGAATGACTTAAAGTTATGTACAGTGCCTAAAACCTGTTTTAAGAGGCGTTATATATAAAAGACGACAACAGGTAACCTTAACAACAGTCCTTGCTTGAGCAAGAAGAGCGAGGCCTCTGGCAGGTACGGGAAAGCTCAGCACTCTCCTCAACAATGAGGAGATGCTGAGGTTACTTTAAATATGAAATTTCTCGAAAAAAACCTACATAAGTCAAAAATCAAATACTCTATTGAAAATAGGCAATTATTACTTAAAAGTAAGGAGGGGTGCTATGGTATATCAAAAGTGTAAAGTTCAGGGAAGGGTTGTCTGTGTATCCATTAGCAGGGCATATGATTAATGCGTAGACAACTGAGATGTGGGCTCCGCATCTCGCGCATTGTGGTGCCTAAGTATCCTGTTAAACATGTGTGTGATGTATGTATGGCCTGTACTCAGTCTACAGTGAGAAACTTCTTTGAATCGCTTTTCTCTTTCTGTGGCGCACCTCCAAATCCATGATGTTATTGTGCGCAGTCTGTTGTCTGTTTGTTAATCTCAATCCTGCTGCCACTCTTTGCGAATTGCAGTCCTAATATTATCCCGAGGTCCTGGTATGAAAGTAGGTTTATATCCATCTTACCTAGTTTGGCACCTGATCCTGCAAGCCTATCAGCTTCATTTCCATCTATTCCACAGTGACCCGGTACCCAGCATAGTGTAAATTTAAGCTTCAATGTCCGTGCAGACATATGGAATTTCAATAGGGAATTCATTACAGGATTTTTACCGGTTTCCCCAGAAGAGAGAGCCATAACCACACTTAAGGATTCTGAGTAAATAACAGAGTTTGGGACTTTCTTTTCCAGGATGAATCTAACTACCAACAGAATACCTTGACATTCTGCAGTAAACATGCATGTGTGTTTATTCATTGTTTTTGTTTCAGAAAATTGACAACTGTGAAATGCACAGGAAACTAAGAAAGTCTTGGTGGCATCAGTGTAAAACTCGTGGTCTGATACTTTGGTTGTAGGGACAGGAAATGCTCTTTTATGCCAGATGGTGACCCATTCTTGCCAACCCCACGAAAAGATGTGCCGCAATATATGGAATACACTTCCCGGGTAGCAATTATGTCTTTAGAAGAAGTTACCAGAATGTTGGAGACCAGTATGTTCTTGTCTTGCACAACTGTGGCGACTCTAAAGGGTAGAGGTGGGGTTTCAGAGAGTCGGTTTGAAAAGAAGAGTGCACTGGTTGGGTTTCGCAGAAGCGTGTCGCATGGCTGGTCAGCATGAGATAATAGCTTCGTAGGTATGCTATACGTGTGTACTTCCGCCGTCGTTCAAGCGACCATCGGTCCTCCTCAACGTACAAACTGGCAATTGGGCTTGTGCGGAAAGCACCAGTAGCCCGCTGCAGACCCACATGGTACACACCGTCGAGAATGTTTAAGGTGCTTTTTGGAGCTGACACGTACACTACTGAGCCATAGTCTATACGGGATAGAACTACGATATTTAGAAGACTCAGCAGGCAGTCTCGATCTGTACTCCAAGACTGTCGTGACAGGACCTTTAAAAAATTCATTGATTTCAGACATTTAGGTCTAAAATGCTTAATATGCGTAACGAATGTGAGGTTTTCGTCGACCGCGACGCCAAGAAATTTGTGCTCCTTTCGGACAGCAATATTCCGCCCCTTAAGTGTGATATCGAGCTTAGGCCTAACACCACGTTGTTTTGTGAAGAGTACAGTGAGTGTCTTTTCTTGTGTTGACTTTAAATCCATTTTCGTCTGCCAACTTTGAAACTTTGTTTACTCCTAACTGAATTTGCCGCTCACAGATGGACAAACTACATGACTTGTCGCTCATCTGCAGATCGTTAGCGTAAACAGAGTAGGATATGGATCTAGGTAGGACGCTCTTTAATGTATTCATTTTCACTATGAAAAGCGTGCAGCTAAGAACGCCGCCATGAGGGACACCATTCTCTTGTAGAAACTGCTTGAATAACGGGCTACACATATGGACCTTGAAAGTTCGTTCAGACAGATTACGTTGAATGGCGGCCAGCATATTCCCCGAGATACCAAAGACGAGCAGGTCTGGGATGATACCATCGTATTCATTTTATAGATGAAAAAACAGATAAACAGTGCTCTTTATGCACAAAACAGCCCCTTACGTAAGATTCGAAGGCAACGAACTGGTCAGTGGTTGACCGGTTAGCCGTGAATCCTGCTTAGTGGTGGTCAAGAATCTCATTGAATTCAAGGATACGCATAAGGCGACGATTGACCACTTTTCAGAGAGCTTACATAAACCGCTGGTAAGGAAAATTGACCGATAGCTGGCCGCAAGTGTGGCTTCTTGGCCTTGCTTTAATACCGGGACTATGATCGCTTCTCCCTAGGCTTTTGAAAGATGTCTGGCAGTTCATATCTTATTAAACAGGCACAGGACAGTTTAAAGGGTTTCTTCATGAAGGTGCATGAGCATTCCATATGTGACCTCGACAGGGCCTGCTGCTGCTGAGTTGCCACAAGTGCTTAAGGCAACCTTGAACTTTTGTAAAGTAAATGGGCTATTTTATCTTCCCATAGTTGGCATTTTTTACAATTGGTTTCCGCTCCTCAGCTAGCGTGGATCGCAACAAGGAATCTTTGTAATGCATCGAGCTAAAAGTGTATTCAGAGCGTTTGCCTAGTGCGTCTGCTTGATGCTCCAATACATCACCAGCAGTGCTATCAAAAGGAATAGAATGTACGTGTGCTATGCCTTTTATGTGCATTTAGTCTACAGTAAACTTTATGCGTATCTGTTTAAGAATTTAAAGGGGAGAGAAATGATTGCCAACGTTCCCGGTGGAATATACATCGGGTACGCCTGCCACTTGCTTTAGAACGTTTAGAGATTACGAAGTTATCAGTCTTCGGATAACGGCGGAATTTGACCATGCATTATTTTGGTCCTGGCGAGGATTTTTGCACTGCGCATTCCACCATGGTCTTCGTTTGCTTTCTATTTTACCTGACGTCGGTGGAATGGATTTCAAGTGCCGTGTCTATTATATGCAGTGTGGTTAGGGTTGAGATTAATCTATACCTAGGTCTGCAATTGATGAACAGGGCAATGCTGATAGTGCCTGGAACATATACTAACCAGCAATCTGTTGTTTAAACTTCATAGGATGATTTACCATCGGGTTGATATTTTCTGTATATCTTCAAATAATAGGAAAGTGGTCGCTTCCATAGAGATTTTCAATAACAGCCCACTTAGTAGAAGCCAAAAGGAATGGAGAGCTGCGCCGCTGCCTCGGGGCCCTCCGGGGTCTTTTGAAGCGCGCTTTATGCCCGCGGTCCCTGTTCGGGGTCTTGCCTGCGGTGTTCCGGCGTGCTCCGCGGTCCTCCGGTCGCGTTTGCGGTCGGGGGCTCTTTTGCAGCTGCCCGCTGGACTCTGCCTGTTCACGGGCCTCCGGTGACCGGCGGCCGCTGTGCCCGCCTTTTTGGCGCCGCAGATCGCGAGATCGCCAACAGAGAAAGGCTCACAATCTTAACGGATCCCCTGCAACCCACCAGAACGGGTAATAGGGCCAGCAGAGACACCTGTCCAGATCTCACGCTTGTGAAAAACTGCCTGCAGGCCACCTGGTCTAACACTGGCGCGTCCCTGGGTAGTGATCACTTCATCGTCTCCTGCACTGTTCAGGGAGTTAAATGTCGTAGACCATTTGGCAAGGCTAAGATTGTGAACTGGGACAAGTGGAGAGAGGAAATCGCACGTCTTCTGGATAAAGATATCACAGATATTGAGGCATGGACAGCGCTGCAGATGAAAACTGTCGCCAGGCACTCTACGACAGCGAACACAATGGAGGAAACTCCGGCAGTTGACCCGTACCTGTTACATCTGTGGGAAGCCAGGAAATCTCTGACAAGGAGGTGGAAAAGGCAAAAGTTAAAACGCAAGCTGAAGACCAAGATTGCAGAACTCACCAAAGAAGCGGATGACTACGCACATAACCTCGCTAGCCAAAACTGGCTCAAGCTGTGCGATGAGTTCAACGGTAGAATAGGCATGGCTAAAGCATGGGGACTCCTCAGATCCCTTATCGAGGCGAACTCAAACCGGAAAGAGCAAACAGACACGCTATGTAAAGCCTTGCACAGCTATAAAAGGGACAACGAAGCCCTCATTGCAGAACTTGCACGGAAATTCCTCGATCTGGGATCATCGTACCCTCTCCCTGCGTGCACCGGTGCACCCAATAAAGAGATGAACCAAGACGTAACGGTTGAGGAACTGAGGACGGAGCTTGACGTCATGCGTAAGAACACCGCTCCTAGACCAGACCAGATAAACACCAAGATGCTCTTTAATATGAATGACATCTCCTTAAGAAAATTAGTGAAATACTTCAACACGCAGTGCTGGAACAAGGGCCAGATCTCCGACTCTTGCAGAGTGGCTTTAGCGCGATTTATTCCCAAGCCTAAAGAGCCATGCGATATTGATCATTTACGGATCTCCCTAACAACGTGTCTGGGTAAACTGTTCGAGAGAGTCGTGAACGCCCGACTGAAGCGACTCCTGAGGAAGACTGGTATCCCCCTGACACGCTGTACGGGTTTAGAGAAAAGCGGTCTACACAGGATATTCTCCTCCGTATCATAGAGAATATTCTGGACAACCCCGGCAGGTGTCAGGTAAAGGCCATCCTTGATCTCGATTTAAAAGGGGCATTTGACAATGTCAACCACCAGGGGATACTGGATGAGCTTAACAGCACCAACTGTGGTGACGCACTTATAATTACGTGAGAGACTTTCTCTGCAATAGAAAAGCGTCAATATGTATTGGTGATCGGACCTCCTCTCCGCTCAATCTAGGTTCCAAGGGCACACCGCAAGGAGCGGTCTTGTCTCCACTTCTCTTCATCCTGGCTATGCGTGGGCTACCAGAGAAGCTAGACCGCATCCAAGGCATTGAGCACGCTATACACGCCGACGACATTACGATCTGGTGTTGCAGCGGTAATGAAGGGGAAATACAAGGCCGGCTTCAGGAAGCAGCGAATGTCCTGTGCCAGAATGCGGCGAGGCGTGGGTTAACGTGCTCTCCCGAGAAATCAGAGTTCCTCCTGATCGACCGTGGCAAGAAGCAGAATACGGGGCTTTTGCCGTCCCCTCCATCTGTCGCCATTACGGTCCAAGGTATGAGCATTCCGATCAAGAAAGAAATCAAGATCCTGGGAGCCATCATACCCATCGGCAACACTAACACCACTACAATGAGACAGCTCCAAGCCTATTCCGAGCAAGTCTCTAGATTGCTACGCCGGGTAATCAAGAAAAGAAGTGGGCTAAGAGAGAAGGAGGCCCTAAGATTAGTTGAGGCTTTCATTCTCTCTAAACTAACATACACCAACCTGTACTTACGGCTTAGCAAACAGGAGAAATACCAACTAGATGTTATTATTCCAAAGGCAGTTAAGACGGCGCTGGGACTCCCTTTATGCACATCCACAAAGCACTTACTGCAGCTGGGGATTCATAACACCATCGACGAACTAATAGAGGCCCACCGTGTAAATCAAATCGTAAGGCTCTGAACATATAAGCCTGGAAGGAAAATATTACAGAAGCTGAGAATCAGTCCACCCCGGGAAGTCGCTCACAAGATTGACATGCCCATGCAGATGAGATCACACTTCACGACTCACCCCATACCAAAACGCATGGATAAGGAATACAACAGAGGACGGAGACTAGCCAGAGCTAGACACCTCTCTAAGCGCTGGGATAGAAACAAGGACACGATCTACGTCGATGCGGCTGGACCCATCAACGGAGTCGAGGCAATTGCTGCAGTTTCACCCCGGGATGATATCATTGCAAGCAGCCTTACCCAAGCGGTGGATGCCACATCGGCTGAAGAAGCAGCTATCGCACTAGCGATATCAGAGAACAGCGAGGCAACGGTTATGTCCGACTCACAAGCAGCGGTACGCAATTACCTCAGAGGCCGCGTTGGCGCGCTGTGTTGGGAAATTTTGGAAAGGTCTAATCCTTCCAACGTCGAGATCTTCTGGACGCCAGGCCACCTCTCAACGACGGGCAATGAGGTGGCCAACACAGCTGCTCGAGCTCTCCTCTTCCGAGCATCTGGCACGCAGCCTCTCTCTGACACAGTTGACAACCCCTCACCCTTACTAAGCTACGTAGAAATTACGGAGTACTATAGGATCACAAGAGGGAAATATCCTCTTCCTCACAAAACCCTAAGTAAATATGAAGAGCACATAATGAGGCGACTATAAACTAATACTCTGCCTAATCCTTACCTAATGAGTAAATGGTACACTGACACCTACGATTCGTCCCGGCCCTTCTGTGGAGAAGTTGGCACACTCTCACGCCGTTTGAGAATGTCAAGAAAACGCAGGCTTAGACAGCAATCCCGATCCGACTTATGAGCGCTGGGAGGCAACCCTTCATAGCCACAGCCCCCTCGACCAGAAATCGTTGGTTGAGAGGGACCGGACTATGACGGCGGCCAATGGGTTCTCGTACTGAACCCACCCAGTTTTTATGCTCTGAATAAATGATTCTCCTCCTCCTCCTGGCGCCGCGGACTCTTTGTCCCCGGAGTTTCAAAGTGATTTTTTCGCCTTTTTTACTTGCGGCGCCCGGATTGCGCTCCTCGCACTGAGGCTTGGCCCTCGGGAGGCCTGGGACCGCCGTCGCCGTGTCGCGGTGGTGGTCTGCCGCTGCGTCCACGTTCGCTGCGGCCATGAGCGCCCCGAGCGCATCCTCCTCTGCGTCGCCCACTGGGGCGAACCGTCCGGTGATGGCGCTTCATAATTTGTCACCGGGAGCGACCGCGGACTCGGGTGCCACTGAGACCCGGTCCGACCCGGGCCGATCACCGTTCTCGGAGGCCGGGGGCGACCTCTTGGCCTCTGTCCCGGAGCCCCAGCCCGCCGGCCGCGCCGTCACTGTGACTTCAAGCGAGGCGGCCTCCCCTGCCGGGGAGGCTGCCTTGCCTTCCTCATATGACCAGGACTTCCGGTCCTCTGCTAGTGTCTTGGGCCCGGACGGCGCCGGGCCTGGCCCTGACCTGACCGGTCTTCCCGATGATGCTGCGGACGCCGGAGCCAGGCTGGTCCTGGCTGTACGGCAATGCCGGATTTTGGAAGAATAACAAAGATTTAGTAGCGCCTCACCGCCTACCTGAACTCCGACGAGAATAAGATCTCTGTGCAGGCACGCAACAATATTTCCCAAATGTTTGGGGAAATCGTGATGTGCTGCGCGGAGTACCGTGCCCTGGCATCTGATGCCAGGTGCTCAGGGCCATGTGGTCCACGCAGCGCCGGGAGTCGTCGGAGGCCAGGGCCCGGGCCTCTGTCGCGGAGGCGCGGCTCGGGGCGGCGACCCCCCCCCCCCCCCCCGTTACCGGACCCGTGCCAACTGGAGGCTCCAGGCCTCCCACTTTTGCGGAGGTGCTCCGGGGCTCGACGCCGCGTGCTCCCGCCGAGACATCTACCGATTCGACTGCTGCGCCCCGGCAAGTTCCACCCGATCATTTCACCTTTTTAACGTCAGTTCCCGCGCCTAATGTGTCTCCTAGGGACATTATTTCGACACTTAAAAACAATATTGTTCCGGAGGACTCGGGTATAGGGTCCGTGGTCCTTCGACAGACCACTGCGGGGCGACGGTCATTGCGAAGGACCGGACAAAATTAGACAACTTATGCACTGCGATAAGAACTAATAAGACCACGCGGGCCGTCATGAACGCCAGGGTGGCGGAGCGGCGTCGTCCGCACATCAATATTTATGGCGTAGGTCCTGTTATTGCTAACGACGACGTATTTCCGCAGCTGAACGCGACGAACACGGGATTAGATCTTGACCCCCGTACAACCACCCGCCATACACTTTCGCGCAGCGCGACGGCGCTAAAACACATTCTTTCCCTCGCCCGGGCGCTTTCCGGCGTCTCATTGCCAGGGAGAGGGTGGCCATTGGTTGGTCTTCGGCCTTCGTGGCCGAGGACACGCACGTGCCCATATGCACATTTTGTGCCACCTATGGGCACTCGAGGAGGGCGTGTCGCCAGTCCGCCCAAGCGGACAGGGCGGTCTGCCCCAAGTGCACCGGCAATCACCTCGCGGAGACGTACGCGGTTCGCGCCGGCGACGCGACGGTTGCCTGCGCTGAGAGCCGGAGGGCGGGACGCGAGGGGCCTCCGCATCCTTCGGGTGCGTCGTCCTGTCCCGTGATGCGCAAGAAGGTTGCAAGGCGGCGCGCAAGAACAGACTATGGCGCATCCTAAGGCGAGGCCAGCAGCGACGAGCGGGTGCGCGGCTGGGCGTCTTTTATTCCTTTGTCCGCAGCGTTTGGCGCCGTGTTTTGGCCTGGTGCAGGAGCAGTGCCGCTTTCTTCGCTCTTCGTTTTCTTTTCATTTTTCTCAGCGAAGGCGCACTTCTTTTCTGTCTTGACCTTTTATTTTCTTTCAGTAAGGATTACCTTTATAGAAGCTTACTGTCTCCTGTAACTATTTTTCATTCTTCTCTTTTATGTTTCGTGCCTTCGACTCATTTTTTTATTTTCCGCGCGCAGTCTGCCCGCCCGCACGTTTTTCTATGCTTTGCATATCTTTTGATTTACTTTTTTTGCCCCCTGTTCTTTCTTTTCTTTTTTTTTTGGTGACGTTTATCCAGCTTGGCGGTGAGCGCTCCGTCCTCCTACTATCGTCTGCGCGCGTGCAGTATTTTTCTCGTCCTATTTCATTTTTCTTTTATTCACTTCTCATCAGCGCATTTTTTTCATGGCTTTTAATTTTCCTTTTTCTATCATTCAAATAAATTTGGACTACTGCAGGCGCGCGACGGGTGTTTTAGTGGACAGAATGGAGGGCGGAGATTTTGACTTTGCCCTTCTTTCTGATCCGTACGTCCGAGAAAACACAATACCATCTCTACCGCAAGAGTGGGCGGTGTTTGCGGCGCCGTCGGGCCCGCGGTGTGTGATTATCGTTCGGCGGCTCCGAGTGGACGTCTTCCCGGCTTATGTCTCCTCGACAGTCGTCGCCGTTCGGTGCGCGCACCGCGGTGTCTCTTTCTTACTTGTGAGCGCTTACGCACCGCCCCATTCACCCATGGCTCCCGTCTTGGCGGAGGTTTCGGCTGCCCTCGCGTTGGCGGCCGATACTCCGGCGGTGGTTGCCGGTGATTTCAATGCCAAACATGAGGTCTGGGGGCCGCAGCCTTGCGACCGCCGTGGCAGCGAGCTTCTCCGTTTCGCCGCGGAGGCGGACCTCTTGGTCTTGAATGACCCGGCTTCCTCACCAACCTGTTCCACCGCTTATGCTGAAATTTCCAGCGTCGCACTCCCGGGTTTCACCTGGTCCGTGGCCGAGACAGAAACTCTGTCGGAGCATCGGCATATCGAGGTTCGGTTTGGGGCGGGCGACGTGCCCCGCGTAAAAATTTTACAAACCGCGGTCTTGCTTGCGTTATTGCGGCCATTCAAAATTCATCATTCTTCCCGGCGGTTGTCGGTGCCAATCTCCAATCGGGTAACGCTCTGGAAATGATTGTTTCTAAATTTCACAAAATTTTCAATCGCTAGCGTCGTCGTCACTCCTCCGCCCTCCAGGTGTCCTCCCCGGGGAGGGGAAGGTCGTCCAGGTGGACGGACGACTTGGCCCTGGAGCGCAAGTGGGTGTGCGCGCTGCGCAGGCGTTACCAACGCGCGCACTACCACTCTCTCAGAGCATTTTATAGAGCCGACTTCAACACGGCGCTCGCGCGCTTTCGGAGCCGCGCCGCCGCTGCGAGGGAGGCGGCTGTGCGCGAGCTTGCCCGGGAGGCGACGCTACAAAACCTTTTTGGTAACCCGTTTAAACGGACGTTCGGCCGCTTGCGCGGACCTCCCTTGCTCCCTCCGGTACTGAGGCCGGACGGAGCTCTAACAAATTCAGTATTGAGACCGCCGGCACCCTGCTGCGACAACTCGTTCCCGGCGACGTCGAAGACTTTATGAGCCTGCGCACGTGGTCATGCGGGCCGCGGCGGCCCGTCCTTTTTTGGGTGGTCCGGAGGACGTTCCCTTCACATTTGGCGAGGTCGAGTTGGCTGTCTCCGGAGCCAAACCGGGAACGGTCTCGGGCCTCGACTGGATAACCCCCCCCCCCCCCCCTTATGCTACGTGCACTTTGGGCGGCGCAGCCAAATTCTTTCATGTACGTAATTAACGCGGCGCTCCGCCTTGGATACTTCCCTCGCCACTGGCGCCAGGGAAAAATCATATTTTTGTTGAAACCCGGACGGCCGCCCCAGGTTCCCGCGTCCTACCGGCCAATTGTGATCAATTCTGCCGTGTGGAAGGTTTTGAAGAGGCTGCTTTTTGATCGTCTATATCATTTCTCAGCCGTCGTGGTCTGCATCACGAGGCACAATTTGGTTTCACCAGGAGCCGAGGGGGTTGTTGAGGCCCTCCACGCTCTCGTCTCAAAATTGCGACAGATGCGAGACGCTGGCCTGCACGTGCTGCTCATGTCCATAGATTTCCAGGGGGCATTTGACAGCGTGTGGCACCCTCTGGTCCTGAGTTCTCTCTTCGACTGGGGGCGCCCGAAGAACCTCTGCGCGTTGCTCCGGTCATGTCTATCCGACCGAGAGGTGGTTTTCCGCTTCTTCGCGGGAGACGCGGTCGCGCGTCCCACCTTGGGCAGCCCGCAGGGATCCCCGCTTTCTCTCCTTCTGTGGAACGTAGTGGTGCGGGGCCTTTTGACGGTGCCCAGGCCGCAGGGCCTGTCGCTCCAGGCGTACGCGGACGACGTGGTCGTTCTGGTGCCTTGAGCCAGCCGAAAGGAGCTTGAGCTGTTGGCGGATGACGCGCTCGGCCGAGTCGCCGCGTGGGCGAGTGAGGCGAGAATTAACATCTCGCGTGATAAGACGGTGGGTGTGCTCACCTGTCCTCCCAGGAGGGGGATGGGCCACACCGTGACCGCAGTTCACCTTGGTGGCACCCGCCTGTCCTTCAGGCCTGTCGTCAAGGAGCTCGGCGTAGTCTTTGACCGCCTCATCTCGTTCATTCCCCACGCGGAGAGGCTAAAGGAGCGCGCCGAGACGCTGTCCCCGCCTGGCGACTTTCCTGCGCATGAGCGGCAGGCCGGCACCGGCCCGTGTAAGGTTGCTTTACAGCCAGGCCATGTTGCCAACACTGTCGTACGCGTCGCCCGTTTGGTGGACTGAGTGTCCCCACTCGGGTCTCTGCTCTCGCCTCGTGTCTGTGCAGAGGTCCCCGCTTCTGGTTTGGCGGGGGCCTATTCCACGACGATCACGAAGGCGTTGCAGATACTCCTGCATGCACCGCCTTTGGCGATAGACCTCGACAGACTCAACGCGGAGTTTGACCTCTTTCCCCTTCGGTAAGACACCGCTTTCGGGACGAGGTCCTTCCGTGCTGTCGAGATAGAGCAGCCCTTCGACAACTCCTCGCGGCATCCATCGAAGGTTGTAGCTTTAAAGCACTGTCGATTGAGCGTGGAGGCGGCGGCGGCGACGGCGTTGCTGCCGGTGCACCACGTTTATACTGACGGTGCATACACCTCCTTTTCTGCGGGAGCGGCGTTTGTCGCGTTCGGTCCTCGCGGTCGGCTTCGAGCGGTCGGTCGGTTTCGGGTGGAGGGCGCGTCGAGCCCTTACGCTGCGGAACTTTTTGCGTTCGCGGAGGTGGTCCGCTTTGCGCGGTCCCTACCGGGGACGCACCCGGTTTATTTTTACACAGATTTGGTTTCACTTCTCACTGCGTTGGCAGTATACTCCATGCGAGACATCCACATTGTTAACATAAAATGTGATCTCTCAGCGCTTGCCCAGAACAGACCGATAAAACTTCCATGTCCCGGGACACGCGGGAGTGCTCGGAAACGAAATCGCAGACATTGTCGCCTCCTGCGCAAGCTTGTCTCCTCGTGTGAGGGTCGTCCTGCGTTCCAGGGTGGCCGTTAGGACCGCTTTTTGAGGCGTCGTCTGTGCCAGATGGGCCTCCTGGTGGCTCGAAAATAACGAGGGCATCAGAAATTTTTCCTGGGTGCCCGATGTTCTTGACATACCTTCTAGCTTTCCGCCACGACGCCCCATAGTTACGCTCGTAACTGGGCATGGCCGGTTTCCTCACTATTTACATCGTTTCGGCATTGCGTCGTCGCCTGAATGCCCATGCGGGGCGCGTTCAGGTGACGTACGACACTATTTAACCGACTGTCCAATAACTAGTCAGGTGGTGGCCGGTCTGCCTGGTCACGACTTGGCGCAAAATTCCTCTATGAAGACGATGGCTGGGTGAGGCCCGATCATGCGCGCTGTTGTGAGGATTGTTGCTATAGTTGGTGCTGCTATTCCGAACTATGTTCGGAGCAGCACCTGACTCCTATAATTCTTTTTTTCTCTTATTTCTTTCGTTCCCCGACCCGGCTTACGGGCGTCGGGTTTAAGTGTTTCCACATAACTGCAGCGTAAAAAATTACGAGCACAAAAAAGGGGAGAAACACATACGACACGGACAAAAGCTGCACTTACAACTGATTTTATTTTGCCAGGAATGGGAAATATAAAGGTTCCGCCGCGGATGCGCGTTGTTGTTTGTTGTCTTGGCCTGCACGGTCGCGGCCGGTATATTTTATTTATTTATTTTAATTTCTTTTTAATATTATTACTATTTTTTTGAGTATTACCTGGGGGAGTGTCATTGAGGAGCCCCAATTCACCTATGTGTTTGTTTATATTGTAGATTCCTATCCTTGGCCCCACTTGGCCCCTGGGCGTGGGGCCTTGCAGTGGTTTGTTGGCTCGCAGGATCCCGCCAACAAAACTTTTTTGAGTGTATTTCGGGGGCGCGTCATTGAGGCGCCTAAATTACCCTGTGTTTTTGACGCACACTCCTCCGTGCACCCATTTGGCCCGCGGGCGTGGGACCTTTGGTGTGTTTGTTGGCCTCCGGAATTGAAGACGACAGACTTCACTTTTTAGTGTCCCTTCGGAGCGCCTCACTGCGCCGCCTGATTCCTTTGTTTTTCTATTTATTTATTCATCGAGCTTTTTTGTTTTTTTTCTTAACGTTTAATCGTCGTCTGTTGTCCTCCCTTCGGTCCCTTTGGTCCCTTTGGTCCTCTCCTTGAGAGCCGGCCTCAAGTGCTTTGGGAGCCTCTTGTTCCAGGCACCGTTGCTTTTCCTTTTAATCATTAATTTCTGTTTAAATTTTCTGTTTTCTTTCTTTCCCTTTTTCTCTTTCTTTCTTTTTAAGCTTTTCTTTGCTTTTCTTTCTTCTTTCTCTTTCTTTCATTCTTTTTCTCCCGTGACATTTGCGGTTCGCAGGGGAGACTATCAGGCCACGTGAGGTGGACGTCTTTGATGTCTGCTCCTCTGTCGGCCACATGTCACGGCTTCCGTGTGTGTGTGTGTGTGTTTGTGTGTGCGTGTGTGTGTTTGTGTTTCTCTGTGTGTGTGTGATTGGGAGTGTGTATCTCTATGTAGGTGGTTTGTATGTGTTTTTTTTGTTCTTTTCTTTCCCAACTGGCAAGGCAGTTTTTATTCCTTTTGTTTTTGTGCACTATTTTTTTCTTTTTCCTGTGTTTGTCTGTTTTATCTTTTTCAGGTCGTTCCAGTCATTCTCTACCTGCCCTTTTGCCACCTTCTTCTCTACGTTTACATTTTCATCCTCGTTGCCTTATTTCGCTTTCTGTTTCCCTGTATTTTTTTTCTTTTCTTCTCCCTTTTTCTTAGGCACCATCACATTCCGATACACCACACATATTTCATGAATAAACCAGCCTCCGCGGGCACTTTTTCACCCCTCTGTGCTCGCTGCGCCCTTATGACACCGTTTTTATTTACCGTGCCCACCATTTTATTTTTCCAATTGTTTTTTTCTGCCAAATTAAATTTTTCTCTCAATGGGCCCTGTTCATTTTTCTTTGATTGATTTAAGCCTGGTGATGCTTTGCAGGTACAGGCTATTTCTCATTGCACTTTATTTTTGACGTTGCTTTCCTCCATTTAACCGGGAATGAGACTTCGATTGGGGCTAAGGGTCCATGGTGGCGCCAAGCACAAACAGCTGAATACTGAAGGTGCCCCTGCGGGCCATTAATAAACCAATAGTACTCATTAAGACGCAAGACAGCTTCTCCGCAAAGCTTCTTATCCAACCAAAATGTCTCGTTCATAGATGACACTGTCACAATATTTGTGCAAGCGAAACGAGTCATGTTGCCCTTTATGAGTAAACTTAGGAATGTCGCCAGTTTTCTTCAAGATGGCATCGAGAGAGCCGTCGAAAGAGTATGATGCTACAGAATTGAAAATCGGTTTGTAGTCAACCTTCTGTAGAACTGCAATAGAGGCTATGCGGGAAATAAAAGTATATGGACCTTTGTACCTTCCCTTACGAGAGCGCAGCGAATGTGACATAGAAGGACACAGGCAGGGGATCAACAGCCACATGAGTTATTTTCCTGCCTGTGCGGTTTTATGTCCCGTTCGTGGCGCTGCAGTCATGGAATATCGTAACCAACTCGCCCATCAACTTAACTTGGCTTTGTTCCTGTTCCAGAGTTTGTGAGATACTCCATTCTAAACTTTATAAAAATTTTCTGCTCAACAACACCTTCTCTCTAACTTCCTTCCTCCCCGTTCCCCCGCGCCCTCAGCCAGAACGAGGAACAGCCCCCTTCCCATAGCACTGAGACAAAGGACGATCTTCCTCCTATTTCTTCCCAGACCATCCGGAGTGTACAATCGCTCCATGAATGTGTTTGCTGTCCGGGTTCCAGACCTTATAGCTGAAAAGCAAGCATGGCAGAGAAGGCGACTTACAGGTTTTTGCAAATCGTCAATTACAAGGTACACCGCAAATTTCAAAAACGCACAGCTGAAGTTAACCACAGCTAGTGTGCGATGTTCACACGGAGTCATAACGTGACGTTCGAACAAACCCCATGTCAGAATTAAAATAATTCCGAATCAAGTAGTATATGCGGTAGTTAAACAACTAAGCTGGCCATTTGTTATCATTCGCCGCGATTATTCGTTGTTTAGTGAGAATACTACTCGACGCTTACCGCTCTTCAACCCGCATCCAGCTTATATCCTACTGCACAAGCTCAGTTTTTGTTTGACTTTAAACTGACGCAGGGGGGGGGGGGGGGCAGCTGCGCCTAATTGTTATTGTTCCATCACTATCCGATCAGAGCTTGCAACCCACCAATCCCGCACGCACCACGACTGCATGTCTGCTGCATCCTTCCTTCTGGCGCTCTTGGCCAACCAACGTCGAATCCAGCGGCTACCGCCAGAAGCCGCACGTGTAGATCGGAGCTGCCGTTTGACCACGGTCTGCAACTATGACCAGGGCTGCACTGCGCTAGAAGCGATGCTATTTAGCCCGAAGAACGTGCGATGTTATTGTATAACGTTTTCGCGAGTGTGTGTGTAGCCTAGCGATGTACATGCTGGGATAGATATTTCGGATTCGTTCGGCGCATTTCGCGTAGTTGTCGTTGTCCACGATGATGACACCAATACGTTCGTAGTGAGGAAACGAGAACACCCAGAAACGTCCTCAATTCTCGGTGCGCACATCGTGTTGTGAAGGAATGGACCGAAGGTGGAGTGAAGGGACGAAGACAGAGGCTCCATTGTAGAAGCTCTGGGGTTTTTTGGATCTCATACGGTAGAGCACATGGGCGCCTTTTGCGTTTCGATCGATTACGGTCTTCGGCCTCAGTAGCCGATCGTCCAAAACACTGAGCAACCGTGACGAATTCCCTCCTTGACAATAATAAAGCGACGAAAAACGAGAAAGAACGAAAAAAGGTAGAGCATAGAAAACCCAGCTCGTCATTGAGTCGATGTCGCAACTGAGATTGCGAATGTCAGCGTTTGGCGGCCATAGATGCAGTGGCAAGATTAAGCGTCGTGCTCGGGTCACTGTACGTCAAAAGGATCCCGCAACCGTGCGGCGGATGGAATAGATTATGAAATGTTTCATAATGTTTTAATAATAATAACAATTGGTTTTGGGGGAACGGAAATGGCGCAGTATCTGTCTCATTTATCGTTAGACACCTGAACCGCGCCGTAAGGGAAGGGATAAAGGAGGGAGTGAAAGAAGAAAGGAATAGGAGGTGCCGTAGTGGAGGCCTCCGGAATAATTTCTACCACCTGGGGATCTTTAACGTGTATACGAGCGCCTTAGCGTTTTTCTTCATAAAAACGCAGCCGCCGCGGTCGGGTTCGAACCCGGGAGCTCCGGATCAGTAGTCGAGCGCCCTAGCCACTGAGCCACCGCGGCGGGCACATAATGTTGGCCGCAAAAGCGTTCTTCAGCAGAGAGAGAGAGAAGACCATTTACACCGACATGGACCTTGTGGCAGGTGCTCAGCCAAAGCGAGGGTCTACCCCTTGCCGGCCCTCCTGCGCATTGACCGCAGAGGTCTTGGAGTAAGCCTCCTCCACCAGGCGTAGGCCGATCTTTTTTATATTCGCATTTGGGCTGCGGATGTAGGACTTGCAGCCAACTTGATCAAAGGGATCAGTCTGTTTAGCTCCCGGATATAAGGGGCATTGCCAGATTAGGTGATTTTTACTCATAGGTACGTTGCAGAGAAAGCAAGCCTCTGGATCGCATGTAAGCTCATTATGCAGAGTAATATACGGGAAGAAGCGATTGCCCTGTATTTTCGTGCGAGGCCCTATATTTCGAGGGTGCTGAATCTTCGACAAGATTCAGCACTTCGCAAGATCCAAATTTCGCGCCACCGACATGGATTCAAAACGATCGCTGTCGCGAAACTTCACCAGGGCGTGCAGCCGAGACCATAGATGAAGCTCACGCCACAGCCCATTATCATCAGCCTGCCTACGTCCACCGCAGGACAAAGTCCGCTCTTATTTCTCTCAAATTAACCCTCTCATGTGCCTCCTGCGACCGCGCTATCCCCACAAACTTCTTAATCTCGCCCACCGAATTACTTTTTTGCCGCCCCCACTACGCTTGCATTCTCTTGGAATACAGCCCGTTACCCTTAAGGGGCAACGGTTACCTTGATCGATTTGCTTGCCGTGTCCGCGCCCATTTTTTCCTCTTCAATTCTACTAGGATGTCATTAACACGCGTTGGTTGCTTGACCCATTCTAGGCACTTTCCATAGATGGCTGTGGTGTCCTTAACTTGAGCGGAACTCTTTTCGTTAGCCTCCACGTTTCAGGCCCAGAGGCAAGTGCCGGCAAGATACAAGTGTTGCATATGTTTCTTTTGAGGGATATTGGTAACCTGCTATTCATGATCTGAGATAACCTGTCATATGCGCTTCATGCAATTATTATTCTAGTTATTTTTCTCTCATGATCCGGATCAGCGGTCCCTACTGCCCTAAAGAATAAGTGTTCATTTACCAATTCCAGCACCTCGCTACCAGTTGTGAAGTGCTGTTTACTTCCGAGAGTGTTGAAAAATTCTTTTCTGCATGCCAAGTTTCACTTCATATCATAACTGCCACAGCTTGTCAATGTCATTAGCGAATAACAGATTACTAAGGTATTCTTCTGTCGCCCTTAGTCCCAACTTTTGGCAATCCCAGGCCTCTGAATACCTCCTGTAAAGAGGGGGTGAATAGCAATGGCGAGATCGTGTCTCTGTTCCTGACACTCTTCCTTCTTGGAATTTTATTGCTGTCTTTATGGAGAACTATAATGCTAACCCGTAACTCATAACGTGGTGGTGAGCATGAATTCTTTAGCGCGGGGCACCTCGCACAGCGCCCATGGCTGCTTTCACTGCTTGACGAGCCACTGCGCTCACCACCTCTTCTTCGGCCTAAGAGACGCATTCAGCCGCCTTCCAAGCTTATTGTGTGGCTACATTAAAGAGCCATTGTCAACTTAAGTCAGGCCGCTTTCCTACATCCTAAATCATCTGGCTACGCTGCGCGACCCTGGGTGCAGCATACTATTGGCTTCAATGGTTTCAATTTACAAAGCGTTAGTGACGCCCTGTCTTAGGAAAAGGAACAGATGAAATGTGACAACGACGTTTTAAAGGTATTAGCTCTTACTACTCATGCAAACGTTTCTTGTCTGTCCGAGATTTCAAGATGGCGGCCGGAAATCTCAGGTGAGCAAAATGTGATCCCGATCAGGTGACCGCGCGCGCGCGCAGTCCTCTGGGTCGGCACTTGAGGCTGCCAACATAGGTAACAAAACTGGGGCCCATCCATTTTGTGCAGTACGTTCGGAGTGGCAACAAATGAATCGGCACGATGGGGCACACAAAGTTTTTAGTCGAGTTGAAACCTGGTATGTGTGACGGATTCGTACCGGCGACCTGTGGTCTTCGAAATTGTAACAGGGGTGACCTTATAGGGCCGTGGTGTGCAAACGACTGGTGGCACAAGGATGCGAGTGATACCAAAGGAATAGTAGTTTCGTGATGTACACGTTGGTATCCGAATTTTTCGAAGGCATATGTGAAAATAACTTAGCTAACGCTCTTATTTGATTCCGCATTCGCGAAATCTTTAATTTTTTTTTGTTGGTAAGAAGTAGTACATGGCAATCACAACATATAGCAGGGATCACAGCAGCCGTGGCCGAGTAGTCTGAGTCGTGGGGGGACGAAGCTGCTCTGGGATTGAAAAATAGTTTCTGCAGGATTTCATTGGCATTCACTCCCTCCTTTATCCCTTCACTTACGGCGCGGTTCAGGTTTCCAAAGATATATGAGACAGATACTGCGCCATTTCCTTTCCCCCAAAAAACCAATTATTATTATTAATATTATTTCATTGGAAAAGGAAATTTTCGGCAGCAGTTCTGGCGTAAGCTACGCCGCGGTTTCGGGATGATCATCTAATTTCCCGAACGACAGCTAAAAGCGTTTCATGCTTGAAAACTGCAAACGTCAACCACCGCGTTGCAAGAGAACGAATGCTTTGATTATGGCAACGCTTAGAGCATAGAGGCTGGGTTGGTGATTATTCACCTGTAGACAAAGAGCGGTAAACAAGTTGGTCTCTTCTGAGGCTGAAGCCTTCGACATGATGTAGTGACTTCTTCTCACACAGTGCCGCAGAGTACCGGCGCGACAGCGAAGTGCAGCAGAATACCGGCGCGACAGTTCAGGTTCGCCATATAAAGGCCGCAACACAAATCAGCGTCTCTCAGGCGTCGACCAGCGTCTCGTCCTGAGACGCCGCTGGTAGGATATCGTGAACGCCGGAAGCAGGGAGTCTGCTTCGAGTGAAACGGCTACCGATACGAAAAGAACGCCGGTTTGTGCCTCGGTTGGTATTGCAACCACAGGTAACCGGTCCGGTTTCCGCACTGCACGCGAACAGGCCATGGGCCTGAGTAAAACTGCGGCCGCGTCTTTGTCATCATATTTAGAGCTTTTCAGTGCCGCATATGTTTCGGTTTACAGCGGCTATTTCAGCAATTCCAGGTTTGAAGGGACTGATGAAGTGGAGCGCGTGAATGTTCACGTGTTTTTAAAGCGAAAGCTTTACTACTCTTCCGCATATTCTTCGCCGTGTGGCCGAGTTTAAACTTGAACCAAGGGGAAACCACGTGGCAGCTATGACGTCACTCAGCCGCCATTACCACCGTCGCCTAAACCTAGAGCTCGACACTGCTTCTATATAGGCCGTCGGCGTTCACTGTGTTCGCTCGCGTTGGCGTTGACAACGTTTTTGACTCCAGAAGAGGAATATGGGCCAGTTGGTAAACAGGCGAAAAACACAGTCAAGAACCGACGAGGGACAAGAGGAATTCACATCAGTAATGACTGGATTATCAATTGTCCAATTATTTTGAGGAAAGGACTCGCGCATAACTGGCTCCGTGGTCAGTGGACGCTTCATTCGCCCTTTGAGGTACGTGGCGATGGTGACATGTGGCCTGCATAAAGTAGTGCTGACAACGTTGTGGCACACACGCGGCACTGCAGAAATAGACCTGTCCGCACCGTTCTTTGGGTGAGCAACCTCTCGCGACCATTAACTTCCACCTGCCAGGGCGGCAGAGTGGACGCGCTGCCTATCCCGTGTGCGGAAAGCATGCACTCAGACAAACGCCAAGCCGAGTCTACTTGCCCGATTCACCACAGCTTTCGCTCTCTAACCACGTTCAGTGGTGGTTGGACCGCAGCTAATTTTTTAATATTACACGTCCTTCTTGTCAGTGCGATAAAAGTGAAGCTATAACATTTATCAAAATCGAGCTTGCTCAGTGCATTATGTGGCATTTCTACAGGTGACAAAGCAGTAAATGTTTCACGTCCCCCCAGCGACAGCAAATGAAAGCGCGTAGGCGTCCTCCCGAGTCCGCAACTACAGGCCCGGTATGGCGTTAGAAGGCGCTTTTAGGTCGTCTGCACCTTGACTGGCTGAACGCCAAGAAGTGAGCGCCGTGCGATAGAGGATGCAAAGACGCGTTCCCGCGCGCACGTGTGATGCTCATGTTTCAGCGGGCTGGCTTGACCAAATGTCTTGACACCTATAATGTGCCCTGTAGCATCAAAAGCCCAACGCAGCGAGCGGATCATCAGGTATATATTGATCCGGAGTGGTTCACGTATATTGTCCTGTTGGCCAAAAAATTTTGACGGCACGTAGGTATGCGCCCCGCCGCGGTGGCTCAGTGGTTAGGGCGCTCGACTACTGATCCGGAGTTCCCGGGTTCGAACCCGACCAAGGCGGCTGCGTTTTTATGGAGGAAAAACGCTAAGGCGCCCGTGTGCTGTGCGATGTCAGTGCACGTTAAAGATCCCCAGGTGGTTGAAATTATTCCGGAGCCCTCCACTACGGCACCGCTCTCTTCCTTTCTTCTTTCCCTCCTTTACCCTTCCCTTACGGCGCGGTTCAGGTGTCCAACGATATATCAGACAGATAGTGCGCCATTTCCTTCCCCAAAAAACAATTAATTTAATTACTTAGGTATGCTTACGCGGAGGAATCGCACGTGTTTTCAGGAAAGGAAACATTTTGAAAGAAAAGAAAAGGTGCAACAGCTCTATTCATCTTGGTGGACACCTCAACCCCACGTTACACTTTTTTCTGACCCATTGGATCTGCCGCGGTAGCTCAGTGGCTAGAGCGCTTGGCTACTGATCCGGAGTTCCCGGGTACGAACCCTACCGCGGCGGCCGAGTTCTTATAGAGGGAAAACGCTCCGTGTGCTGTGCGATGTCAGTGCATGTTAAAAGTCCCCAGATGGTCGAAATTATTCCGGAGCCCTCCACTGCGGCACCTCTTCCTTCCTTTCTTCTTTCACTCCCTCCTTTATCCCTTCCCTTACGGCGCGGTTCAGGTGTCCAACGATATGAGACAGGTGCTGCGCCATTTCCGTTCCCCAAACACCAATTATTATTACTCTTAAGGAAATCGCGCAGTACCGCAAAAACCAATTAATATTATTATTGTTAAGGAAATGGCGCAGTATCTGTCTCAATCTATCGGCGGACACTTCATCCGCGCCGTGAGGGAAGGGATAAATGAGAGACTGAGAGAAGAAAGGAAGAAAGAGGTGCTGTAGTGGAGGGCTCCGGAATAATTTCGACCACCTGGGGTTCTTTAACGTGCTCTGGCATCGCACAGCACACGGGCGCCTTAGCGTTTTGCCTCCATAAAAACGCAGCCGCCGCGGTCGGGTTGGAACCTGGGTACTCCGGATCCTGGACCGGAAGAATTGTCCTTGTGTGTCTGAAAGAAAGTAACCAGTTTAAATACTGTCTACGCAGCATTGAGACAACCGCGTGTTGTCTTACCGATCATCGGGCAGTGTTCATATCTGTCAAAACAATGAATAAATAAACAATGTGTCTTAAAGAATACTTCAATGCTTAACATTTTAGTCATAACAACAAACTCGACAACATGCGTAAACAGCGGAGAATTACAGGTCTCGCTACGTATATCCTAAGCCCCTGACAATTTGTTTTACACATACACAATAACGCGCTGACTCATTTTAGCAGCGCATATACATAAATATGAAATGTTATATGTATACGCAAGTATCAGCTCCACCAACACTCGCACACGTGCACGCGCACACACAACAATACAAGCATCTACTCTTTCGTCCAATAGTGCCTTGAGTGCTTGTCTTATATTTTTATTGCTCACTAAGATTACCACAAGTTGTCGACTAAAATTTAACTAGAGTTTTAAAACAACTGTTAGTGAAGATGAGGGTTAGGTAGGGCCGACAAGGTGAGGGTGAGAGCGAGGGGGCAGCAATTTTTTTGAAGGGAGGATAAGGTTGAGGGAGGTCCGGATAACTTTTCAAAATGAGGACGAGAGCGTGGGAGGGCCATGGATTCAAAAGTGGGGGTGAGTGAGGAAAAGTAAAAATCAGCGCACAGAAAGACGAGGACACAAGGAAGACACATGGAACACACGAGCGCTCACTTGCAACTTTCAGGGGTGGGCAAATAGTGGTGGTGGTTTTTATATTAAAATAATAGTAAAAAGGAAGGAAAAGATTTTTGCTAGCCGCGGCATCTTCCGTCAATACTGAAGGACCTCAGCTTGGCAGCAGAAAGAAAGGATACCAGGCAGAATGAAGAAATGAAATTAAGAGGTGAGGCGACAGGATGAGAAGATAGGGGGTGAAGGAATATATACAAACTATTTAAACAATAAGAAATGTGTCCAATCATGCGCACAGCCTGCACACCTTTCTTATTGTGTAAATAGTTTGTATATATTACTTCTCCCCTATCTTCTCTTCCTGTCCCCTCACCTCTTTCATTTCATTTCTCCATTCTGCCTGCTATCCTTAATTTCCGCTGCCCATCTCACGTGCTTCAGTATCGACGGCAGATGCCGGGGCAAATAAAAATCTTTTCCCTCCTTTTTATTATTATTTTAATAAAAAAACCACCACCACCACCATTTGCCCACCTCTGAAAGTTGCAAGTGAGCGCTAGTGTGTTCCATGGGTCTTCCTTGAGTCCTCGTCTTTCTGTGCGCTGTACATTTTCATCATGCAGGCTAATGCGTAGGTGTGTCACTAGAAAGAAGGGAATCTTTAATGAACCTAGCAAGAGAGCTGACACAGTGCTTTCCCATTCAAAACATGCATGCAGTTTTACGCGCCCTATGAAATTAGTGTATCATTGAGCAGCCCGTTGAACTGAGCGTCGGCCGCTCACTTGCGTATGGACAGCACGCTCGTTTCGTCCGTTCGAAGCACAATTCAGAGCGCTGCAATAAGGTAGCGCATGGACATGTCGCGCCAGTCAGTTTGAGGCTGGCACGATGAAGGAAAAAAATGATTTCGTGGCTGAAGTGCTAACACGTCTGATAGCGTGGAGCCGACTCAATTTCACAACACTTCGGCGCCATCTTTATCGACGGCTGGTGCTCCTCCTGCTGCGTAAGAGCGGTGCTGCTGCCACAGTTGTCCTGTGGAGCAGGGAGCCGGAACGGTAATCTCCGCTTCTGAGGAGTGGCAGGAAAAATGGCGGCGGAGGGCAGCCGGCGGGCCGTTTCGGGCAGAAAAAGCACAAATGAAGGTCCAGTATGAGAGGCGTCCTCTGTGAAGGCTGGCTTCAAGCGGTCGATTGAAATTGTGTCAGTGTTGCCCATAAACGTCGACGACGAAAAACATCGATGTCCCCTCGAGTACACAAAGGGGCCGTCGTAGGGGCGCTCAAGCGGCTTGCGGACAGTCTCGGCGAACAAAGACGTGCGTGCAAGTCGCGAGATCAGATGGAACATGTGAAGATGGTCAAGACTGGCGTCGTAGATGTGGGGCTATGAGATGGTGGCAAAAAGAGCGGAGCTGCGTCACGCAATCGGTAGAGTCGGGACTTGTAGACGAACCGGTACATTAGAAAAATTAACCAGGAAGACGCGCGGGTGAGCCGCAGACAAGTTCTGCGGGAGTGCAACGAAGATCTTGTTCCAGTGTAGCACGGAGGCTGTGCAGAGCCATTGGTAGGAAGGCAGTCCAGTGGGTGGTGTCGAGTTCGGCTTTGAGGGATGTTTTTAACAAACGATGGGAGCGTTCGATCATACCTTTGGTGATGGCATGACAAACAGTAGTTATAATTCGGGAAGTTCCAAGTAAAGTCATAAGGTTATTGAAAAGTGAAGATTCAAACTGGGCGCCACAGTCAGTGGTGATGGTCGAGGGATTACCGTACCGGGAGACCCAGTCGGCGAGGAAGGTTCTGACAATGGTGTCACTGGGGGCGTCAGGCCAAGGGAACGCTTCGGGCCAGCGAGTGAACCGATCGATGCAAGTAAGAAGCTATGATTGTCTAGTTGATGGTGGTCAGGGACCCAAGATATCAATCTGGACGTTGTCAAAATGGGCTGGCGGCGGAGGGAACGAGTCGAAGGGAGATTTCTTGTGTCACTGAGTTTAAGACTGCTGGAAAGTCAGGCAGGCACGCACGTCCTTGTTGATGCCAGGCCAGACGTAACGTTTCGTGAGAAGATGATGCTTGGCGCGAATGCTGGTATGGAATAGGCCGTGGAGGGCGTCGAAGAAGAGACGACGAAAGGCAGAGGGCACCAAACGGCGCGGAATGCCGGCCGAAGTGCCGCAGAAAATGGGGACGGGGCACGAAGGGAGGAGAATGTTATTGATAACCAGCGAACGAGAGTTCTGGCAAAGATCCATAACCTCCGAGTCGTGTTGCTGTGCTTTTGCGAGGGCAGCAAAGTCGAGGTTCAGCGGAAGAGCAGCCGAGGCGAGAGAAGCAGCAACACGTGACAGCTTCCGCCGGGGCATTGTCAACACCTTGCACATGTCTGATGTCGGTCGTGAATTCTGCCACGTACGAAAGGTGACGAATTTCACGGGGCGAGAATTTACCGCTCCTCGATTTGATGGGAAAAAATAAGTGGTTTGTGGTCGGTGACGATATCGAATTGCCGACCTTGTAAGAGGTGTTTGAAATGCCGCACGGACATGTGCATGGCAAAGAGTTAACAGCCGAAAGTACTGTAACGACTTTTGGCAGCGAAAAACTTGCGGGAGAAAAAAGAGAACTCCAAGAATCATTCATGTGCTGGTGGAGCACGGCTCCAACGCCCGAGCCGAAGACATCAGTCCAAAGGCGTAGGGGTGCATCAGGGCGCGGATGGGCAGAGAGCGAGGTCGGATAGTTCCGCTTTGGTGGCCTAGAAAGAATGCACAGCAGCTGATGCTATGTAAGTTGTGCAAAGTTTGTTTTCTTGCTTGGAAGCATGTCCGTCTGTGGTTTGAATACTGCAGCACAGTGAAGGATAAAAAGGCGATAAAATTTATAATGCCGAGAAATTCACGGAGCTTGCGGATTGCGGCAGGCTGAGGAAAGTCTTCAATGACCTGGACTTTTGATGGGAGAGGCCGGATGCCAGAGCCGTTGACACGGTGGCCAAGGAAGGACTGCGCAACGGCGCTAGAACGCCCGCCCCCACCATATCCAACGCCGAGGATAACACCTCCGCCATGCTCGGTGACGGACCCTCCAGTGCTGTCCTTGCGCTGTCCCTTCGCCTTCCCCTGTTCTCGCTGGATGATCCTCAACTGCCGCTCGCTCAAGTCAACAGCCAGTTCACTATTGGCCGCATGACCACCCAGGCGCAGAAGTTGCATCACGTCCGTGTCACCAGTTCGTCGCGCCAATCAGTATGCGGTCAGCACGATGAAGGAAATGATTGATTTACGGGGCGAAGTGATAAAACATCTGATGGCGTGGAGCCGAACGGCGCGTGACACCGAAACAAGGAAAAAGCTCAATTCCACCTCACTTCGGCATCATCATCTTCGACGGCTGTCGCTGCTCATGCTGCGTAAGGGCGCTGCTGCTGCTAGAAACCCAGTCACGTGTTTTTTAATTTTCAATTTTTTCACATTTTGCGGGTTTACTTTAAACGCTGGAAAAAAGGACCACGCATGGAGTACTTTGCCCCAAAGAAGATCGGTTGTTTCATGTAAAGCTTCAAGTCAAGATTCCTGATCATCCTGTTTATTCTGTCCGACTTGGCAGCCATTTTGGTTCTTAGGCTGTTGAGTTCAACCCTCACTTCCCCGACATTGATGGGACTGTTCAATTCCGGCTTTACCGAGCCCGCGTACTCAAGGACTCCAGAACAGCTGAGGTCGCGATCCCTAACCTCGGCGAGAAGTTCCTTTGTCGAACCTTCATATTTATACACCAGCTATTGAAGCCCCTGTCGAGCCTCCGATTTTGGTTTCTCTGGAGCTAATAAATGTCGGAGCAGTTTCCACGTTCCGGCGCTGCCAATATTCCCATCCATTTGTTACACAAATATTGCCCCAATTTTGCTTGATGGGTTCCAATGAATGCTTTTCAATGTCTTTGTTGAATGCTGCAAGTTGTTTTCTGAGTATTCTGTCACCTTTTGTCTGGCTGATCTTTTGTAGCGGCGCCGGCATCGCCAGCTGCGCTGACGAAGTTGCTTTTCGGAGCGTGGCCTCGCTCGCGCAACAGACAACGCATTCGGCAACCAGCCTGGCCAGCAACATCGACAGGACAATCCACCTGCTCACCGGCCGTGGCTACCGGTACCTCTAATGATAGAGATCACCTTCCTCATCTGGTGACTCCGGACGACAGCTTCGACGCACGCAACGCCGCTCCCACCGGCTCTGCACTCCCCCCACCCGTACTGTCCCTCCACATCGCCTTGCCGCTGCACGCCCGCTGTTTGCACCCGGCTTTCGGCAGCTTTTTCTCTCCGCCATGTGCGCGCCTACCATCGCATCCGGTAAGTTCTTTCTGCAGTATCAGCGCTCCTTCATTACTCGGCTGCCCGGTCTACCCGCGTTTTATGCCAGGGACCCCGTTTTTTGGCTGGCGCTGCTCGACTCAATCTTTCACATCCACCATGTGTCCAGCCAGCTGCAGCGCTATCAGCACGCGGGCCGCAAACTCCTTCCAAGTCTCCTGGCAAAGCTGCGGTTGCCGCCTCCTGGCCCAGACATTTACGCTGACTTCATGAAGGACCTGACGGCGTAATTTGGCTTGGAGCTACCGCCGCCTTCCTGTGCTCATATTCCTGACTCAGAAACTGCGGCGCCACTCGACGCACCACCCCTGGCCAGATTTCCTCACCGAGCTGCTTCGGATTTCCCTCTGCCAGCTACAAATACAACACCGGAGCCGCTCCCCACACCGGTCTGTCCACTATCGCCGCCACCGTATGTGCCCCCACCCACGTTTCGGCAAGTGCCACGCACGCACGCGTCGGTTTCTTGCCAAGCTTCTCAACCACCTGCCTCATACTATACCGCGATCACTACAAAGTTTGCTCCAGTGGCCTCTAAGGACTTCCGTCCACCTGTGAGCTCCCGCCCCAGGGCGCCTCCTGCCCATCCCTGCTTGCCAGCTGTTGCGCTTGGACCATCACCAGAACAACGCTCTCTCGACCCGGGCCCCAACTCGTTTCTAGTCGCATGTTCGCTTGCTACCTCTAGCCTCTCTAGAGTGAGCCCAACTCTTCTTATCGCTGGACGCGCATGCAAGCCCCACCAGAACTTTGACACTCATCACGCGCCACCCGAACCTGCTGGCACGGATCCCTGCCATCCTGGTGCCTTCACAAATGACTGTACCCCCGCGAAAGACAAGATAGCCATCGAAAGAGGTGTCTAGCTTCCGACCCTTTAGAGCATGCCCCATCCAACACCGCCAATGGACTCAGCACTATTCCTTCTAATTCCAACCCCTTCGTCACGGACTTGTACCCTCAGTTCCCAGCAAGCACCCCCAACGCCGCAGTGGGCTCACTTTTGCAAACAGTCGCTACACCCTCGCCCGCTTCGACCACTTCCCTAGACTGCAGCCCGAGCCCCATGGAGCAGATCACAAGCCCCATGGCGTGCGCCGTCGTTTCACCGTCGCCAGCGGCCGAGGAATTCCCTTCTCTTCTACGGCTGTGGTTTCTTCTCGCCATACCTTCGCCAACACCGTGTAGGCCAGCACACATCGCATATCTCCCGCACATCCGCCCTCGGCTGCGTTTTCTGTATTGGCCTTTCCCGGACAGCTACAGGGGGGACCTTTCCCAGACAGCACCCTAGGTCTTACGACTGAAGCACGCCTAGCTTGCCCCCGTTCCCCGATGACTATTCGAGCCTGTTTTCCTGTCATCCTCATCATCTTTCGGCTCCTTTCGCCCTTTGCGAAACAGCCAGGTTCAAGCACCCGAGCACGTTTCTCCTGCCCGACGGCCTTCACGAATTCTGACCCGAACTTCACTCGCCTTAAGAAACTTGTAGATACCATTTTTATATTTTCGTTTATCGCGCATCGCGCTAGTTGCGGGAGCGCACCTGTAGCAGCGCTGGCATCGCCAGCGGCTGTGATGATTTTAAGAGCGAGACCTCGCTCGCGCAACACAGAGCGCAATCGGCAACCGGCCTGGCCAGCAACATCAACAGCCCGCGACGCCTGATAGCCAGTCGCGGCTGTCGTAACCTCGAATAACTGTGGATCACCTCCCATGCTTTCGCTCTATTTCTTTTTCTTCCATGAACTCATGAGATGCCTATCAACGACTTTAGGATCACCTTCAAACTCAATGTCTTTGGTAGCGTCCTGAGCAGTTCGAATAACTCTCTTGCTCCAATCGTTAATATCGGTTATCGGGTCCGGTCCCTATCTGATACTTCTAACAGTGCCCCAATGTACAGTCTCAACTCTCCTCTTACTGAAAACCGGTGGGGCATTCACAACGATGATCTCTAGTATCTTATGATCGCTTCATAGGTCTTTCCTGGTGTTGCACCATGTAGCAGTGATGCATGCCACAACCGACCAAGGTTAGATCTGGAGTCGGGACCTCGGTTACGCTATTTCTCTTCCTAGTCGGCCTCACTGGGTCCGTAATAAGAATGAGCCCATGTTGAATTTTATCCCAGAGACTTCCGCCTTTAACCTGCGTGAATTTATATCCCGCTGCCGGATGGTGCGCATTAAAATCGCCCAGTATCCAGAGTGGAATTCTATTTGAAATAACTTAAATCTTCTTAAAAAGACCTCCAAAGTCGCATTTGCACTGCCTAGGTGAGCTATACACGTTCAGGAAGAATAGATTGTTGTTGCGATTACGAGGAACGAGTTCGACCAAAACATGATCGATATGCGCATTCCCCGTCTCGTGTTGTAGTGTGGAAATGTTTCTTTTTACAAAGGTTGTCACTTCGGTAGCATTACCCGACCCCAAAAAGAATTGTTGCCCGATAATTTAGCATTTTTTCCGCACTTCTTGACTGCAGTAACCTCCGGTAGATTGCCATTGGCGAGAATGCACTGCAGAACCGCACGTTTACGTGAGAAACCTCTACAGTTCCACTGCCAATCTTTGTTATTACAGTGACACTCAGATCCATTGTGGCAGAGCCGTTGCAACTGCCTTTTCCTATAGTCAACCTTCATTTGCTCGACAGCAGTGCCGATCTGTTTCAGCTGCTCAAGTACCGTTTGAAGCATTCCATGCAAAGGTTTTGTTTCAACCTCAAGAGGTATAATTCTCACTCCGTGAAGATCCTCGATCTCTGTTTCATTAGCCCTCTTCCTCTTTAAGGGTGGAGGAATGGTGTCCGGGATGTATCCGCTTCTGGTTCAGGTTTTTGCTAGCTGTTTCTTAATTTCATGAAGTTGTTTTTGTAATTATTCGATTTGCTCTTGCAAAATCGTTTTCCTCTTTAAGAGCAATTAATAATTTCTGCATTAGCATCCTGGGAGACCTTATTTACCCAGTCCATCTTTGGTCCAGTAAACTTCGTCTTCGTGCCGCCACTACGCTCCTGTGGTTCCTTCGGTGTAGGTTTCTCTTTTTTTCAGTGATAGAAGTCGAGGGAAAGATCTCGAGCGCCGTCTAGACTTGCTGAGTTGTCCCGATTCTCTCCTTGAATGATCTCTAAACTAGCTGTTTCACCTGCGCCGTTTCTTTTCTGCGTCAGCCACGCGTCGCTCTTCATTCTCTCTCGCTTTGTATTCCATATTCATTTTCTTCTGTCGCTGCTTGTCTATATAAGGTATTCGGAAGAGTGCCCTGCACCTCTTATCTCCAGCGATGTGATCCTTGCCATACAGTTGTCACCTCGGCAGTGTCGGCACACACTCGTGGGTCTTCGTCGGGGAGGTTGCCCCACACCATCTGCACTCCGCATGCGGACTGTCGCACACGTCACCACACCTCAACACACATGTAGCATACTTCATATCTCTTGTATAGAAAGCACTTCATTGGCGTCCCGAAATAGATAATCTATTTCGGCACATAGTCGTGACCAATAGTGATGATCACCGAGTTAGAGTCGCCCATCCTACGCGCCAAGAATGGGAGGATTCTGCGCGAGTGAGAAACCCAATTCCATTTCTTTCTCACACAGCCTCAGATGGAAACCGCGTACCACTTCTTTGCAACAGCTTTCAGGTGCCGCCATGTAAGTCGACACCTCGTACTTCTCGTCGACCTTTATGGACTTCAGTGCCAACACTTTTTATCATCGTCCTCGTTGGGCTTGCTGTATATCAGTGTTGCCTGCTTGTCGTTCACGAAGATCTTGTCCTCCTCTTGACCTTTCCGCCACAGAATGCTAGCCGCCATCCTTAGTACCCCGCCAATCACTGGCACCGAGAGCTTTTAAGGGTCAGTCCTTCTTTGGGCCTGATAATAATCGGGTGATCGGCGTTCGGAGGACGCGGCAGGTGCGACGCCAACGAAAGCTCAGTGAGCTCTCTTCCCGCCGCTTTATTCGAGCGTCTCCCGTAGCGCCTTACTTTTGTCCACTTTATCCGACCGGCGTCTCTCTGCCGGTTTTGCCTACTCCAGCGCTGAACGTCGCTTTTTTATCGGCGCCACCTGGGCGTTCTCGTTGTTGGCGGTCCTGAAGCTCCGCGATACGTTCCGATACTTTTGTCACCGAGTCCGAGCTTTGAAGTTATGCCAAATCGACATCCATACCCTCAACGACCATTTCCATCGTCATGCTGACCCTACTGTCTCTAGGACCTAACGTCGGGGGCCCTCGGCCGCCGCTCAGGCCACCTCGGCATTAGGCCTACCGTTTGGCTGATTGAGGATTTCGGCGAAGTAGAATAAACAAGACGCAATGAAATCCTACAAGCGTCGCTTGCGGTCTTGGTAATAGTATTCACAGGATCCTTACCACGTCCGCGGCATGCACACAACACTTTTTCAGCAGTCCAGTGTTTTCCGCTCTAAAAGATGGTCATTCCAAGGAGCCGACGTGCCACACGTCACGCCTTCGGTGGTCCCTTTGAAAGCTCCTTGAGTCCAAAGGGCTCTGGTGAAATGGGAAGAGACGGGGTCTCGTCATGCGGTGTCCTGGAATAGGGACACCGACCATGTGGCAGAGACACTCCAACCAGATTTTCTTTACAAGCCTCTAGACCCGCTCTCTGTCATCCCCTCAGCTGTTACACCACTATTGAGGCACGTCTCCTGCGTGCTCCCTATGCGGCGACCCTCACGCCACACTCTCCCGCATGCTTTTCGGCTGCTCTGCTGACCCTCCTCTTCAAGGACAGCACACCACGTCGAGCTGGGAAGACTGGGAGGTCCTCCTCACGTCTGCTGACCTGACATCGCAGCTTGCTGAGGTGGCTCGGGCTGCCGACGTCATGTTCCGTCATGACCTACATGACGCAGTGCGGAAGCGCGCAGTAGCCCATTGACCCAGCAGGGTCTAACACAATAATAATTGGTTTTGGGGGAAATGAAATAGTGCAGTATCTGTCTCATATATCGCTGGACACCTGAACCGCGCCCTAATGGAATGAATTAAGTAGGGATTGAAAGAATGAACGAAGAAGCAGGTGATGTAGTGGGGGGCTCAGGAATAAATTCTACCACGTAGGGATCTTTGCCGTGCACTGCAATCGTACAGCACACGGAACCCGACCACGGCGGCTGCGTTTTTATGGAGGCAAAACGCTAAGGCGCTGTGTGCTGTGCGATGTCAGCGCACGTTAAAGATCCCCAGGTGGTCGAAATTATTCCAGAGCCCTCCACCACGGCACATCTCCCTTTCTTGTTTCACTCCCTCCTTTATCCCTTACCTTTGGCGCGGTTCAGGTATCCAACGTTGAATGAGACAGATACTGCGCCATTTCCTTTCCCCAAAAGCCAATTATTACCGCACACAGGCGAATTAGCGTTTTGCCTCCATAAAAACGCATCCGCCGGGGTCGGATTCCACTCGGGAACTCCGGATCAGTAGCCAAGCGCGCTATCCACTGAGCCATCGCAGCTGGTTGTTCTAAAACTCACTTGCAGAAATAAAGCCAGTCTGTCTGTCTGTCTGTCTGTCTGTCCGTCCGTCTGTCCGTCCGTCCGTCCGTCCGTCCGTCCGTCCGTCTGTGGGTTCCGAACTCTCTTCCACCAAATAAAAGTTTTCACCACCTCCACAGACCCACCGCGGTGGCTCAGTGGTTAGGGCGCTCGGCTACTGATCTGAAGTTCCCGGGTTCGATGCCGATCGCGGTGGCTACGGTTTTATGGAGCGCCAAGGCGCCCGTGTCCTGTGCGATGCCAGTGCACACTAAAGATTATAATGATAACAATAATTCCTTTTTTGCGTAAGAAAATGGAGCAATATCTGTCTCATATATCGTTGGACACCTGAACCCAGCCGTAATGGACGGGATAGAGGAGGGAGTGAAAGAAGAAAGGAAGAGAGAGGTGCCGCAGTGGAGGGCTCCGGAATACTTTCGACCACGTGGGGATCTTTAACGTAAACTGACATCGCAGAGCACACGGGCGCCTTAGCGTTTTTGCTCCATAAAAACGCAGCTGCCGCGGTCGGCTTGGAACCCGGGAACTCCTGATCAGTAGTCGAGCGCCCTAACCACTGAGTCACCGCGGCGGGTATTAAAGATCCAGGCGGTCGATATTATGCCGGAGTCCTCCACTACTGCACTTCTTCCTTTGATATCTCACTCCCTCCTTTACTCCATCTCTTTCGGCGCAGTTCTGGTGTCCAATGAGATATGAGACAGATATTGCACCATTTCCTTTCCCCCAAACCCAATTATAGTTTTTTTTATTAATACTACCCAAATATCCCTTCGTCACTACCGCCACGTACCTCAAAGCACGATTGAGGTGTCCACTGACCCAGGAAGCAAGTTATGTGTTCCTCTTTTCCTCAAAATCACTAGAGTCTAGAATGTTGTCAATGCCAAGCCTATGAGCAAACTGAACGCCAACAATTTTCCCTATTTATATCCCGGATTAACTGAGCTAATCCACAGCCTCAGGATGACTACCCAATTGCTAGTTAACAAACAGCTGCCACGCTTTGAGTGCTCTGTTTTGAGTGGAGATGTATTAAGTATCTATTGTATTTTGCAGCTAGCTTAGCACGTCTTTCTAGTTGAATCGCTGCAGACTTGCGCGCTGGCTACGCAGACATTTTGTGGTGAAGTTCAGTGATTTCGGCTCCATCCGCAGTCACACACAGATTCGGTCTCCACTGTGGCTGTTCAATATTCAGCTCCTCTAGTCATTATGATAGTTCCCGCAAGTGTTTTTAACGGATCGTTATTACAACCGCGTACAAACAGGACGGTTAGCGCATAATTTGTCATGAAACTTTAACAACGCAATTGATAATTTGAGATCACAAACTCTCTCCCGTTCAACTGATTGCTTCGAGCTGCCATTGCTTTATAACACGGTGCCTTCAGCCTCCCTCAAATGCGCCGTCGTCCGTGTTCTTGATGTGTGCCTGCTCCTCTCCGAGATTGGTAGATTGAAAGCGAAAATGTCCGCTTCTCGCAAGCAAAGCTCAAGGTCGAATGACGCTTCACTTTGACCCCTAACTGGAGGCTCTCCTTAGGTATGGCTGTGACGTCTTACCGCGGGACATGACGCTCGCTCCTAGGCCAGCGCTCGCCGCCTAGACACCGTAGACGTGGAGCCAGAACCGGTCACCGGCACGAGTTCTTCCGCAGAGCATTGGATGCGCCGGGCTGCTTCTAGCGATCCTTACGAGAGAGAGCGTCAAGAAGCCGCGTTGGCTAGAGATAACACATGAAAGCGGGCTCGTGCAGTTAGTGAAACAGACGAACAACGGAAGGGAACAAGGTTATCTCAAGCGGAAAAGGGCAGCGGATGCTGCCAACGTCTCTGCGCAGACATCGGTTGCCTTTCAGTAATTATAACCTTACTGAGCCGGTTTGAGCCACAGCCAATTTTTTAATTCGGCGACTTTTACTGTAATCATTTAGGAACGCTGTTTTCGTTTATTTTTTCGGCGAAGGATACTTTCATTTAGTGAAATAATTCTTTTCTGGCGATATAATGTATTCGTATGAGATGAAGAGTCACTGGTTTGGACCGAGCAGTCCATTGAAGGGTAACAAACACAAAAATGACCGCGCATACAATTTTGTGCATGAAAGTCTGGTACCAATAAAGCAAAGCAGACGTTACATGATAATGAAGATAGTTAATTTTTATGCTGCAAGGGCATCTGCGCCCAAATAGTGCCATTGCATGAGATATTTTTCGTTTCCTCAAGATCGAATCAAAGGCCTATTTGCCAGGCATTTCACCCTGATGAATCCGAGAGCCAGGCCAAGGGAAGCTTGTACCGATTGTGTCACCGGTGAGTACCCGGTGGCACTGGGGATCGAACACCGCACCTCCCGCATGCGAGGCGGATGCTAAACCACTATCCTGCCGCTGCCTTTTTTCTGTCTTTATTGCCGGTTAACAATGCTTGACATGATGGGGTTACACATGATGTCTACATGATGGAACAGCAATACAAAAATGCAAGTGCAATTTTATTCCTAAAAACTCAGCTGTATTGTGGTCATTGGGTTGTTGCACTGGGCTGAACAAGGCGGGGCGGTGCATCACGCGGTCTCTGTGTTGACAAAATTAGCCGATGAAACTGCGGCTGATTCCCGAGGGTAGCCGCAACATCACACTTTTCTGACACTTATGCGTGGTTTTGCGTCAACGTCCTAACACGTACTGAACTGCCCTAAAGGGGGAGACGACCGTGAACGAACAGCGTTACGCTAGGAGGCGACGTCTGGCGAGGATGTGGAGCTCAGCGGCCGTTCTGCACACACGTGCCTACCGCTGTGCTACTTAATCCCACCATTGTCTCACACCTCTCTGGATAAATTGCTGTGACAATTTTCTACTCCTGCTGAGTACAATTCCTATCCAATAGCCAGCAAGTTGTGGCGAGCTTGTCAAAGATACTAACCTTTGTAAGGGTACATGCTTGGACTTGTTGGTTCCCAACCTTAGCCCATCCTTGTCGATTAATACCAAGTTTTGAAGGTTTAATTCCGTGTATGTTCACTGTTCCGCATTGTTCGGTTAAGACCGAATGAATCGTCTGCCGCACTGCTGTAATTTTTTCCTTTTGTTTGTTTGCCTCATATTATGCAGCATTGAATTTGCTGTGAATATATTTTTCGTTGTCTTCCGGGAAGTATTCTTTTTGAATGTGTTTTCACGCTCCCCCCACAGCTTTAATGCCAAACAGGCGCTGTGGGTAATGTGATAAATAAAGAAATAAATGTCCAACCCCTTACTTATCGCGAAGGTTCCCAGCCTTCAGTAGAAATAGTCTCTGTCAACAGCGAGTGGCCGTGTTGACGTGAACACCTCGCACTAAGAACAAGATAGACAGGATAGGATGCAAAAGGTAACTAGTGCCGACACTACAGATACGATTAACGAGATAGAACATAGCTGTTTATTCAACCAAAATGAAATGAATGAAGATGTCGTTGCAAGGTCATCTATGAAGACACGCAGTTTGTGTGCCCGATTAACTGATAAGAATTGCTTATATTAGAGACAACAAAACAAATTGCTTGTTTGTTCAGATTCCCAGTAGGCCTCTTTTATGGTTCCATTTCAAATCTGTTGTATCAAAGAGGTAATATATAGCTGTATATCAACATCACGTCTATGAAAACGAAGCTACAAGTAGCCAATGCTTTTATTTTTTGTAGCAGTTTGTACAAAATAAGTTTGCACTAGTTCTAGGGGAAAACGTTTGGTTTATTCAGGTTTAACGTCCCAAAGAGACTCAGTCTATGAGGGAGGCCGTATTGAAGGGCTCCAGAAATTTCGACCACCCGGGGTTCTTTAACGTGCACTGACATCGCACAGTACACGGGCCTCTAGAATTTCGCCTCCATCGAAATTCGACCACCGCGGCCGGGATCGAACCCGCGTCTTTCGGGCCAGCAGCCGAGTGCCATAACCACTCAGCCACCCCGGCGACTTCTAGGGGCAAACGTTCCGAAATATCAGCACTTTTGAAACACGTTCTTCTCTCATTTCGCTGTCTAGTAAGTTTAAATTTTGCTGTTTGCGGTCGTTATCAACTTACTTCAATTTTTTTTTCAAATCCGGATAGCCTTTGGACAATCTCGGCCCTTAAACATGGGTTTTACAGAGCGCTTAAGCACAGTTAGTAAATGGGGTTGCGTCAACTCGCAGAATCCCGACGGAAGCGGCAGCGCCCCCTTGGACACTATGTTCGGCAGCACGGACAGGGCCTCGTCACCGTCCATGATGCCCGACGTGACCGGGCCCCTGATGAAGTCCTCGGCTGTCAGGGTCAGGAAGCTGAGCTTGGGAAAGAAAGGACGCATCACCACTTTTAGCTGCAGCGGGGAATCCGTGCCCCGGCTCCTGACGCACTGCTCCTAATCCCAGCACACGGCGAGTCCCGTCACCATCTCCGGGGGCGTACCTGATATGCACACAGGACACATCAGAGAAAGAATGAGTGTTTGTGTAGCGATAGGTACATTACGGTAGTATTTCGAGCCTTCTGCGTGGCGTCGCCGCTACCTTGTGGCTGCGCCGCCACCCCGTGCCTGCACCGCCACGCCGTCGCTTCACTTCCACGCTGTCACGTGGTTTGTCACGTGGTGTGGAGTAGCCGCCGTCATTTCCTTTCCTCGAAACCAATTTTTATTTTTTACCCATCTGTGCACTGAGATTTATTTCTAATTGTTTAGGATTTTTTCGCTGCAATTCTCGCAAAAATCAGTCGAAAACATGACGAGTGAAGTTACGCCGAAACTGGCACCGAAATATTCGTAAATAATTGCACCAACGATCAGACAATAGATGCGAGCATAGCGCGTAAGAAGTGGTGATATTGTTATGCTTTTGATGAAAAATCGTTCAAATGATTCTTTTGCTTTGGATGCTTTTAAAATCCTGCCACATCGAAATGGCAGTACTTCTTTCAGATCATTCCGTGTTTGCTTTTGCTGCTTTACCTGCACTTGCCGCACTAGTGCTCGCCTTTGATTGGCAGACTCCCCTGGACTTGCCGCAATGTTATTTGTGATGAACGGCTAATCGTAATGCAAACCGCTGTTGTTTTGCTGCTCTGCAGGGCGAGCTCGCCGAACCACCTGTATATCCCCGATGGCGTCTGACATCGTTCCTCGCTGGAATGTTGGGGCTCGGCCCAGCGCGAGGGAGTTAAGAGCCGTGAGCGCTCTTAACAGGGACTCCCAAAGTGCGCGGCCATGCAATTCTCGGGAGAAAAGAAACCCTTCCGCAAACGAACAACGTTTTTATAGCACGAATGGCAAGGAACCTCGGCGCGGCCCAACCTCTTGATTGACGTTATCGATGGGACCAGCTTTACCAGACGTGAAATGCTGACAGGCGCAGCGGCTTTCCCCCTTATCACACTTGCCTCTCTTCGCCAGTGTCCCTTGGGGCTCGCAAGTGATGTTATCGCAGGCCACCACCAGATGGTCAAGTGTCAGCAGATGTTTATTGCCCTCGTTTGCTATCGCGGTGCTAGTGACTTAACTTCATCCTGACGCCAGATGCCCTGAGAAGGGGGGGGGGGGGCGATGTAAACTAACAGTGCATTCGGTCTAAAATGCATCAATGCCCGAGAAAAACTCCTCACCCGGCTGGGTTAAAAAAAACGCCGGCACGGACAGAGCGATTTCTTGACATGTTAAAACACTCGACAGAAGCCATAATTTCTATTAGCACGAAATGCTTTTAGCTCTCATTCTGGGGCAACGTCGTCAGAACATCGCCCCAATGCAAAATCAGTGCCCGAAACGACACCGAACCGGCTGCCGTGCTTTCGCGTAATAGAGCCGCAAGATCCGAGAGCCAAGCAGCCTCTTCAAGACCTGCTTGAAGCGAAGCGCGAGCTTTAAGGCGAAGCAGATTAGCACTCCACTGTGTCGATAGCATCAAGTTTAAGTGACTGCACGAAAATATGAGCAGGCAGCCAAGGAAGACAACGTTTAGCTGTAAATTTAAAGCCACAAAACAGCTCTATATATTATATGGTCTCGCCGCGACAGTGCTAAATAAGGCAGCTAGCACTTTCTACGGCCCGTACAGGAATGTGTCGCACTGTGGTCCTGTAAATTATTTTCTGCCGGCCTCTGTACTCTCACGACCAGACAGACCGCATTTCTTACAGGCCTAAAGAAAGTTACTTGCCCATTTAATAAATTTCAGCAGTGTTTTGGCTACAACCGTGTTTGAAAAGGAAACAGTGACGGTGGGGCTCAGCCCCCCTTGGCAAATTTCAACGTTATCGAAAACACTTCAAGCAGCGAGCCTGCCAAACGCACAGCGGGCAAATGGAAGATAAAAGGAATCGAGCAATTAAGCAGAAGTAGACGGCCTGCATGAAAAACGCGTGAACGGAAACATATGCTAACAGTCACTCGACAATGAACGGTGCCACGATATTCAATTGGATGGCGTGAAGATAGGGCCGGAGCAACCGCGGGGGGGGGGGGGGGGGGGGGTGGAGTTGTTGCATTAAAATTTTAGGTAGGCATGGCCGTTGGTTTTGCAATGAACGTCACCACGATTTCAGGGTGATTTTTATATTGCCAAGAACAGGCGCTAAAAACATTTCATCCATGATGCCCGAAAACCAAGTGTGTTTCTCTTAGCTTTGAAGTTCCTTATTGGAAGACATCAAGCGGAACTTGCAACCACGTCACTTCGGTACTAAATATATGCCATGAGGCAGATTTATTCTGAGTAGAACTCTGTGCAAGGATTACTTATGCTGGTTATCTTTGAGGAGAATAAACACAGCTTTGATAATTGCCGTTAATGATAACTTGGCAGCAGCAGTCACGGCAATCGCACGATTTTCTAAGCGCTTTGCTGTACATTCTCAGGTGCCGGCCAAGCAATATCGCTGGACACGACGACCATAATCGGACCACGTACTTCAAGGGCATTTCCTGGCCTAGTGTACTGCGCCTGCGTGGATTCCTGGTGGAAAGCAGAAAAGCCGGCGAAGAACGCATCGACGCCTTACTTGGCAGCAGCAGTCACGGCGATCGCACGCTTTTCTAAGCGCTTTGCTGTACATTCTCAGGTTGGTGAAATTTTGCCCTACTAACCTGGGAGCTTTTTTTTCGTTTGCCGAGACTGCTGCTGTTGCATGCCAACTATAGCTTGTACTTGCTCTTGTGTACTGTTGTTGCCATCGCGTCAACCGAGCTGCAAGCTTATTTTCTCCTTTGCCCAGTGGCAATGTCAAAGGAACTTGTTAAACTTTTTGAGGAACTGAAACGAGAACTTAAACATGAGTTCCGCGAACTACGGGAAAGTCTCGAAAGGGACATAAGAAAGGACAACCGCGAGATAAAGAACAGCCTAGGCTTCATAAATGAGAGTTATGAAGAAATGAAAACGTCCGTGAACCGCGTTGAATTGGAAAATTGATAGCTAAGGACATCTGTAGTAAAACTAGAAAAGGAACGAGACGCTTTGCATGCTCAAGTTCAAGAATAGCAAGTGGAACTTCTACAAAATGAACAGCACATGCGGTGTCACAACGTTGAAGTGAAAGGTGTTCCGAAGACGCAAGACGCGAATGTCATGGATATCACAAAAAAGAAAGCGAAGGCTATTAAGATGCCCCTTGAAAGTGGAGACATCGAGGTCTGTCACCGCTTTCGAACTACGGGGAATACAGAAGCGCCAAATATAGTGGTGCAGTTTGTTCGCAGGTCAGTTCGTGACTGCTTTTTTGAGAAAGCTCGAAAGCTAAGGATAACGTCAGAGGACATTGAACTTGAACCCAAAACCCCCATCTTCATTAATGAGCATTTGAGCCCTTCCATGAAAAAACTGTTCGGTGCGGCAAATGCAAAGAAAAAGCAGTGGAAATGGAAATATGCATGAACTCGGAATGGTAAAATAATTGTGCGCAGAACGGATACCTCAGCAGTCATGGCGATCACCAAGTTTGATGATTTGCGTCAAATTGTGTAGTTAAAAATGCAGACACCTAAAATTTCCCTCTCGACATGGGTTATCAGCCACACGAAATTAAGCATATAGTGAAACAAAAAAAAACTGTTTTGTCAGCTTTTCATTTAAACGTCAGATCCTTAACAAACAAAGAAGGTGAATAAGCTGTTCTACTCGATACTTTCGGAGTGTCACTAACAGCGATCATGTTAACTGAAACCTGGTACACACCAGCATCAATTGTTTTTCACC
Source organism: Amblyomma americanum (assembly GCF_052857255.1). NCBI lineage: Eukaryota > Metazoa > Arthropoda > Arachnida > Ixodida > Ixodidae > Amblyomma > Amblyomma americanum. The sequence continues at coordinate 85,846,322 of NC_135501.1, forward strand.
GTCCTGGCTATCAGTTCTTCCCTCAAAACCGCGAAGATAAAAGGGCAGGCGGCGTCGCGCTTCTGCTTAGAGAAACATTATCGTGCGAAATAGTCGTAGAATACATGACGACACCTGCTGATTACGAAGTGCTCACTCTATAAAGTTGTAACAAACTTTTCTGTGTTATTTACAGGCCACCATCTGGTGCCATTAATCACTTCTTTAAATTTCTTGAAACGATTTTTAGCTACGCAACTGATCAGTCTATAGATATGGTTCTAGGTGGCGATATTAACATATACATGCTTTCATTGAGTCAATCCCAAAAAGAACTCCATTGTTTAACTGCTGCTAATGGTTTTTGTAGCGTAATAACAAAGCCGACGCTAGTGACTTTAGAAAGTGAATCTTTATTAGATGTATTTATTACAAATGTTGACAGTAATTTAGTAACTGCAGACGTAGTATATACCGACATTAGTGATCATCTTGGAATCGTCATGATGGCTGATAAAGCTGTACATGTTAATTACAAAAGGCAAATAATTTATACACAATCTATAACGAAAAAAAATCTTGAATCCTTTCTTGCTGCGATTAGTCAACAGACCAGGAACCACGTTTTTGAGGAAGATAGTAGTGATACCGCTTACCTTAACTTCATCACTACATTCAAGTCTATATATGATGCACATTTTGCGCTAAGAAAGAAAGCCATGTCATAAAAAGCGCGGAAACCCTGGATAACGTCCGACTTGCTCCAAGTGATCAAGCATAAGAACCGATTGTACGCACAGGGTACAATCAAAAGATGAAGAGTTGCTTCGGCAATTCAAAAATTACAGTAATAATCTAACACCAAAACTAAGAATGGCTCGAGACGCCTATTTCACAAATGTATTTTGGAGCCCTGAAGAACAGCGATAGGGTGTAATCTTGCGAAAACTGAATTGCTTATTGCAACAAAATACCCGTGATACGTCCGAAAATTTCAGCATGAAGGTGAACGAATATATGGGACCTGTTTAGCTTATGCTTTCAACAATTTCTTTATCTTACAAGCATCTCAGAGTCGGGTAGAGTGCAGCCAAAACTACAATAATTCTTGAAGGGAAGCAGCTGTCCATTATTCCTTTTCGTTGCGCCCACGAACTACGCAGAAGTTTTCTCGTGCATAAGTAATATAAAAAATTGCAAGTCAGTAGATGCAACTGGCCTCCAAATAGCGCACATTAAACATGTTCTTCACCTAATATGACCCGCTGTTACTCACGTTTACAATCTCATATTATCCACCGCTGTATTTCCAAAGGCACTGCAAATGGCTCCAGTGATACCGGTTTTTAAAAGCGGCGACAAGAATTTGATTCGTAACTATCGTCCAATTTCTATACTGCCAGTTTTCTGGAAGGGTATAGAAAAATTATTGCATGGTAGGGTACTATTTTTCTTTGAAAAATATAACCTGCTCCTTGACTTTCAGCACGGGTTTCGAAAGAATCGATCCCCAGAAACAGCATTACTGACTCAAAAAGAAATCATTATAGATATGTTTCAAAATAAGGAAATAGGTGCAGGCATATATATAGATTTTACTAAGGCTTTTGGCTTGATAAACCACGGAGTTTTACTACATAAACTGGCAAGCTATGGTGTCCGAGGAAAAGCTCACGATCTTATGAAATCGTATTTGTCGAACAGAACACGATATGTTGACTTTAAATAGTCGTTGTCCTCAATACAAAATATTTATGCAGGAGTACGACAAGGAAGTATATTGGACCGCTCTTATTTTTAATCTATATAAATGACAATGTGCAATGTGTAACTAATGGAAAAATTGTATCCTACGCTGATGACACTTCGGTGTTCATAACCGGGAGATCAGAAAGTGACATTGAAGAGAAAGCAACCAAAACACTGAGTGTATTAAATACATGGGCAAAATCAAATTGTTTGAAGATTAATTCTAAAAAGACCAAAACAATATTGCACTTTCCAAGAGGAAAGATCATTTCTATGCCGTTGAACATGTTGTTAAGCTCCGATATTGTTGAAATTGTAGATTCCGTAAAATCCTTGGCGTTATATTCTCAAAGCATTTAACTTAGAATGATCATGTTGACTATATCGAATCAAAAGTATCTTCAGCTGTCGGTGTCATGTTGCGGCTGCGCGGTACTCTTCCTGTCAAAGTTAGGCTATTGCTATACAACTCATTAGTTCTTTCTCTTTTACAATATTGTTGTACCGTTTTTGGCACTACGGGTGTCACAAATTTATCCAAGCTTCACCTTCTTCAAAAAAGAGCTGTAAGATGCATTGCTGGTGTTCCTTATTATTCCCCCACACATGACTTGTTTTTAAAATATGAAATCCTGCCAATCTATAGTTTAAACAATTATAGAATTTTAATGATATATAAACGCTCTACACAAAGTGATGAACATTATATTAGTTATCTGGCAAAACTTGAGAAAAACATGCATATCCTGCAGACTAGACAAAGCAATTTGGTTAGTGCCGACGCCTAGGGCTTATTACACAGAGCAGTCTCTTTCTTATACTGTTCCAGTATTAATAAATAAATTAAACAAAGAATTGTTTGACCCCTTTCAGCATTCAAGCCATGTAATTAAGCGATTTTTTCGTAGCAAGATTGCGTAATATTGCACTCAGTTTAAACCTATACCTGTTATTTTTTCGTTTCCCCATTGCCAGTTATTTGTTTTTCTAATACTTATGTTTGTGCTGCAATGCATAATGTTGCTTATTTACAAGGTGTTCTGTTATTTTGTTCCAGTATTTATTTGCAAAATTGAAAATCTCTGCCTGTGTACTGTACTGCCAAGTTGATGAAGGGGGCAGGACCTCTGTCAAGCTTATGAGCTTTTAGTCCAGTCTCCTTCTCTGTCCAAGAGAAAAATAAAGTCTGAATGAATGAATGAATTATTACTGTTAAGATTATGATTTTGGCTTTTATAACATATTTAAATGTACATAAGGAGCGCCTAAAAAGCACTGGTTTCCAAGAGACACTGCCCACGAAACGGTATATGAACAAAATAATGAGACCAAAATACGGCAAGAATTTGTCGCCAGTTTCTCAGGGACATCGCTTCTCTAAGCGATGTGATTAAATCAGCGAGGACGTCACGCCTTTTACACTGTAAGGGGCAACGAAAATTCCCTGCAGGCTCTCATTACCGGCATCAAGACACACCTGACATTCTCCAATATGTAGTCGATGGTGTACGTCTCTGCTTGCTCGAGGTCCTGGAACGACATCACTGGTATTGGTGTCAACAGTGGCCAGGATCGTATTATTTCCAGAACAACGTCATCCATGATTGGCTCGCTGGTCAACGCGTAGTAGTCCAAGTACGAGCACAGATTTGTGGGACTAAGGCGTTGTTGGATGTAGTCTGTGCATCGTTCCACCAGTGACGTTATGAGGTACTTTCTTGCCGGCGCTGTTGAGTTTAGTGCAACCAGTACACTGTTCAGTCAACAGGTACCTGCATCAAGCATAAATGGATAGCTGACAAGAACCTTTCCTCTAAATAGAGGCGATGCCATTCAGAAAACGCTACAGGATTCTAAGACAGAAAATTTCTGTTGTCTGTAGTCTTGTCGTATTTGGGGCATGTGTTGTATAGTCTGTCTTTTCTTTTGTGGTCTCTCCTGTCTTGTGTAGTCTGTCTTGACTTCTGTAGTCTGTCTTGTCTTCTGTAGTTTGCCTTGTCTTCTGTAGTATCTTGTGTAGTGCTCGTACACTGTCTCGCAGTCGTTACTTTTTCACCTCTAAATTAACCCAGCATTTGTGTATTCTGGAGTAGGCAATGGACAAAAATGCTAGCCTTGTTAATAGTCGCCTCTCAATTAACACAATCTTAGTGCACTCCAGGGTAATTCATGTACAAAACCACTATAATTGAAATGAAAATGATCAATTTTTGTTTACTGTTATGTACTTTGTTTCGAGCTTGCTGATGCACGCTGTCAAGCGTGGTCCTGGCCGCAGGTTTCTAGATACATCGCCCATAAGCCACGAAAAGTGGTCTTTGCCTCGTCTGAAAAAAGAAAAAATCGAGATCACCGCAGCTACCCGCACAAAAAAAAATGTGAAAGCGTTGACGCCTCCTCGACAGTGGTCGCCTTTCAAATTTGGCTCCATGGTTGTTTTATCGTTCAATCCAAGCAACCATTTCGTGTTTTCAAATTTTCCGCTATGCATCGTTCCCGAACACCCACTAAACACCCACCCATCTAATAACCCGTTCATTGCCTTATGGTTCTCATTTATTACATAATTGCCTCTATTTCATCATTCTCTTTTCTATGTCCTGGTTACGTATCGGTCACTTAGCACTGGTCACATGGTTGCCCATTTCGAGTTTTCAAACTTGGCGGTCAGAATTGGCTTATGGCAGGAGCCAAGATTTTTTTCTATTCACTTTATAATGCGTCCGCATTTTAAGCCGCAATGTGGGCACTCGCAGCTGTCGGCGTATGCAAGGTTGTGTACACAGAATATCCACCTCCCAGTCATGGCAGGTGGAAGAGTGAAGACAGAAATTCTCCTCTCCACTTTTTGGAAAAAGGACGGAAGGCGGCTGCCCAAAGAGAGTTTAACTGATTAACGAAGCGAATATGTAAAAGGGATAATGACTAAGAGTAATTAGAAATGACTGAACAAAAATAAAAATATCTAAGAATGACTGAGATCAATAAAAATAAAGCAATGACTAAAACGAAGCCAACTAATAAGATGAGAAAATAAGAAGCGGTAGAACTCCGACAAATAGGCAATGTCCGCCCAGAAAATTCGCAGCTACACAAATAGCTACGCGGTTCTCAAAGGCCTCTAATAGAAACTCACTGTAGACGGGTAATGAAATTAAGTTTAATTAATTTTTTAGAACTATTTATCAAACTTAAAACCACAGCCTTGAAGTTCACACTTCTTTTAGATACAAGCTCTAATTAAACTTTCAGGCTATGCCAAGCATGACTTCAAATTACGCGGAAGACGAAGAAGAAAAGCACACCGCGCCAAGAGTCACTCCTGTTCCAACCCTGTGTGTCTTGGCCACTCCCTCGTAGTGGGCATGTGGCATCAATGTCTGAGGCCTTCCTTTCTTCCTTCCTTCCTTCCTTCAAACCCTGTGTTTAAGATAGCACTGTTATTCACAGGAACTGAAGAGCCTTTCACCTGTTGCAAAGGAAAGAGTTTTCATGATTTTACATAGTGCCCGGCACACTTAATTGTAGGAGACGAGAGGTGGCCTACAGGCGAATACAAAGGCGACGAGGTTCTAGCGTTCAAAAGTTTCAAGGGCATACTGAGAACCGTCCTGGAACTGTACGTTTTTCAGCGAAGAACGACTTAATGGTGACTGGTGGTGTCAGTTCCTAACAAGTTTACGTTGTGAGACTTCAGTGTTTCGCCAAAAGGGCTGCTTTAAGGGTAGCCGTTGCAAGCACCTTGATGAGACGATTTTTCGCGCTCCAAATTTTTTGTATTATTTTGTGAATAACACTAGTGAAGTTATGAAACCGTTCACACGCGAGAACAACGCGACTCGGCTCTGTCACATCTTTGAAAAACCAGGTCATTGCGAGGGCATCTGCTTTTCCTGGATTAGGTGCCCAGCTGAATACCAATTGACACTCTTTAAGTCCCCCATAGATAACGCCGGACGTTTTCGGCGTGCCCGCTGGAGAAAGAGAAATTTCTAGAACGGAAACGAAAGTGGCAGCCAGCATGTCAATGCCCACGGCCCAGGTCCTCTTCTTCCCGCCATCTTCAGCCACGTGCTCAAGTGTTCTCGCTATCTGCGCCCGACACTGTAGCACGGACTTCCACAGGCAGCCGCCATCCTGTCAGAGCATGACGTCAAGAAGATGCGGCCGCACTGGCGTCAGAAGTCACTTCCGTACTGCAGGCAAAAGGCGAGACCGTCCTCCTTGGGTGTGCCCGTTTGCATATTTTTAGCAATATTCGCGATATGCTGTAAAGTTGTGGTACCGGTTGGTGGCGCCACAAGATGCAAGGAAGAAAGTCGCAGTAGATTTCAAAAGTTCCTTAAAGTCAAAGAGGGGCGAAAGCGATGGGCAGCGGCCGTGGACGGCACAAGTGGGCCCCTTTCCCTAACGGATTGACTTCGAGGCTAGTGATGCACTTCTGAATTAAAATCTAAGGAGCTTGTTCGCGGCTATTAAAGCGATAGTTTGAAGCTCACGTTCTATTGAAAATCTGGCGTCGTCGTCGGCCTTTTGAGCAAAAAGTCCATGGAGAAACAACCTGGGTGGCAACGTAGGTCATGTAACCTCATGGTATCATCACAACTTGCCCACCGGATCGTGAGCAAATTGACCGCCGTACCAGATAGCAGTGAAATTAATGATCGGTTGCAGTAAGTTGTTCAGGAGGAGTAACCTGAGTGGCCGAAGCCCCACCGATGGTTGCATCTGCTATGTCAGGTCCATCACTTAACCGCTCTGCTATGAAGACTCCGAGGAAAATATGAAGTCCGGAATGACAAGTTCTGCATACATGGGTGTTATAACCCAATAAATCTATCGCGTCACACCCTTAAAGTGGAAATTACAGGTCTCATCCTAAGTTTAATCCACTTGGTTGCTATTCAGTAGCGCAACGAACGATTCAAGAATGAACGCCTTGTTCGCCTTCTGCTGTACTGTCGGCATGAGAATAATAGTAATAATTGGTTTTGGGGGAGAGGGAATGGCGAAGTATTTGTCTCACATATCGTTGGACACCTGAACCGCGCCGTAAGGGAAGTGTAAAGGAGGGAGTGAAAGAAGAAAGCAAGAGAGAGGTGCCGTAGTCGAGGGTTCCGGAATAATTTTGACCACCTGGGGTTCTTTAACATGCACTGACATCGCACAGCACACGGTCGCCTTAGCGTTTTTCCTCCATAAAAACGCAGCCGCCGCGGTCGGGTTCGAAGATTAGACATGACATTCCGGGTCTGTTGTCCGGTCCCGGTTGCTTTCACTACGTGCCGAAACCTTCGTGCAGGAAAAAGAAAGGCAGAAGAGCTGCTGCGAGTCACATTAGCGATCAAAGCTGTGGAGCCGCCAGTCCCTACGTTGCCGAAGCAACTCCAAACTCTGGAAGGAGTACGACACGTAATTTCCATCTCTTCACTTTTGTGAGCTAACAAGTGTCTCCTTCCAACATCGCTCCCAGAGAGCGATTAAACGCCTCTAGGACCTAAGATCAAGTTGACTAAACTTATGGCCTAGATTATCTAGATTCCATAATTTCACCTCCTTCAGAGGCCGGCTGACGCAGCATAAACACCGCACCAATATCAACTTTTATAAAGAAGAATGCATTCGGCACTTGATGATTCGCTTGGATGCATATTTTGAGATTAAAAATAAGCAGAATGACTTGAAATATTCAGCTCAGCACATTGAGCGCCAATTTTCCTTTGAAGCTAGAACAAAACGGTCGATGATTGTGCTTGCGCACCTTGCCGATAATCTAGAGAGTAAAAAGCGAGCCTTCTAGCGGACCTCCGTACGCTGCCAGTGAAGGGAGGTCTCCACTCTCGTCAAAAAAGTGTGAAGGCAGAATTAACCACACTTAGCTGCGCACTCGATGGACAAAGTTCCAAAGAACACAGAGACCACATTTGCCTCATTAAACGCTGCTGGATCAGTTTTTCTCCAGGTTTTCCGAAGCGACGGTTCGTCATTTTAATCCGCGGGAAAAGCTGATTCGCGTCGTTCATGGCATTGTACTAGTAACAGTCGCGTACGTGTGCTGTATCGAGCCGAAATTTGAGGACTGTAGACAATCACTTTATCTCTACGCCTCACGCTTTCTCGGTTCCATTAATCATCACATTTTATTATACTTTTAAAGGCCACAAGGTTGGGCACAACGTAAGGAAGGGCGAGTATCTCATAAAGATAATGCCAGAACGGATGGCCAGAACGGAAACTCTCGACAGGTTTTATTTAATCAGTCGACGCAGGCGCCCGCCGCAGCCACCCTTTTACTTGCTGGTAACTAGATGCGAAGAAGGAAGCCGAAGCAGCTCATCGATTGGTAATTCCGCCTGGCCAACAGGTTGAAAACGATCAAAATATTTCTCCAGGCATAAAAAGAAACATTTGTAACCACAACCGACGCGCACCTTGAAATATCCGCACACGCGAGTTCGTTTCGACGCCAGTGTCGCTTGACACAGTGGCACAGTCCTGTAGGCGTCTTGCTTTTTGCCTACAACTCGCGTCACTGCCGATCACTGCGCCGCTTTTGCATAGAAACTTGACGCTCGTCTACCCTAATTCAGCTGCTGTCGCGAAACCTATGCCCGTGGGAGAGTGGAGCCTGCGCGAGAGAGTGGCAAAAGAGGCTGACAGTTTTCTGGTGCTTACCTGGGCATGATATGAAAGCCGTCTGGGCGGATGTCCGTTACATTAAAGACACCCTACTCAGAAAGGTCCCCGAAGAACATGGCGAAAAAAAGGTCGCTGCTCAAGGGGAGATGGAGCCTGTGGGCGCGGAACTTGCGTTGGTCCGCCTTGAGGAATCTATTCGTGCGAACCTTGAACTCTACGTCAGACAGGCGACCGCTGTCGATAGATGCTTCCAGCTTGATCTATGACTAGGCACCAAGAAATTACGGAAGCAGAGAACAAAGGGAGGCCGGGAAGAAATAAATGTTAATTTCGTGTAAAGCTACAACAATGTACTGATGGTGCGAGGAAAATGCAAACACAAGGCGCGTGCTATTTCGCCCGACAGAAGATAACTAAAAAATCCTTTGGGGTTCTACGATGCGCACTCCCTTGCATTGCCTTGTCTTCAAGGCTCATAAACCGAGAGCTAAGAAATAAATCCCAAGCACAGACACTCCGCTTCATGCGAACTAGAGTGCAGTGTAAGCTCGATTATTGGAAACATTGGTGTGTTTTCGACGTTCCCCAATTTATGTAATACCCTTACTGCAAATACTAAATTACGAACATTTTTTCCATTAATTTGCCAATGGCGTCTTATTTGCGCCCCAAACCACTATAAAGCTGTATTTTTCCTGCTCACTTGACGGTGATCTCTGCGCGTGACCTCACGCTTGCAATGTCACAACCGTCGTCACAACCGTGAACCACTTGTGAGAAAACCGCTGCCTATGGGCTAACAAATATTTAAAGAAAAGGGTCACCACTCAAAGAGGCTCCTTTCGCTACCAAGCGCACGCACGGCAGTTCTTACCTTAGTCTTTGCAACGTCATCGTTTCGCCAGGAAGATGTCAACAGCTTATTGACGCGCATCGCAGTTTGTTTCAAGTTCACTTCTCTTTTATAAACCTGGATGCTGAATTAAAGAATTGGGTCTGAGCGAGGCCAGCAACTTCTTCAGCCGCACAAAAGGTAATTACGCTAAAATTGATGATGTAATGAACAGTACAATACAGCTTTGACGCGAAACAGACAACAGTGCGTACGTATTTGCTGTCAGTAAATGGAAATTAAACAGCGAATAATGCGCAATCATAATCACAGAAATTGTATATTAAAACAAAAAAATCACAGGATGCAAAATATACAATACGCATTAGAGCGTAACATAAGGTGATATCGATAGCCACACAAAAGCAATATCCAATTCTGGAACTCTATGACGTATAATTGGGCCCTATAGATAAAAAGGGAGCAACAAATCATTCAGACCTGCGTGCTGAACGTCCGGGGCGAATAATTGAAGAGCAACTATTTCTTGTGTGCCAGCAATAAATTGAACCTGCAATGCACAGGAAAATTCAGCGTGCTTCGCGCAATTAGGCGGGATAAAAACCTTCGAAATAATCATTGCATTCTTCACAATTGCACTTCAGCAATAAAAACCCAAAAATCCAGCCAACTTGTGTAGAAGTCTGTGGTACTCGCAATCACACGACGGGCTTCCACAGAGTTTTGCACAGGGCGCAAGGAAGCGGCATCATAACGACGTTTGAGGTATAATGCGAATTGCTGGGCAAGTGAAGACACCAGTTGGCTTTTTTTTTTATTTAAAACGGCAATGAACAACACAAAATAAATCCGTACTTAAGAAATGCCGGAAAGCAGGCCGGTTTTCCTGAACAGCCATGTCATCGGCATTCTTGAAATGGAAGCGCTGAAAAAAAGAATACAAATGATGATCGATTTTCGTAGTCATTCTAAATCCGAAATATGTGCGGTAGCAGTTGGGTTTTCCCTTCTTTTCTGCTATTCAGGTCTAGTGTTCACGAATGACAGTTGTTCGGGTAGCAATAATGGGTTAGTGTGCATATATGCCGAATTTTCATTGTATACATTCATAGGTCCCTGGGTTTCTTCCTAGCATTCCTGGCGCAGTGGTGCAGCGGTCTAGCAATGCGCCACTGCACTTCTATGGCAGGTTCTGCCATCAGTGGGACTTGGGTTGCAATCCAGGGGTCTCTTCCCGGGCAGCCTCTAACAATTAATTGCACTGCCGCCAACAGGGTAAGCAGCCTGCGCTGTCCCGAATGTTTCTACTGGCGACCAAGCTTCTTTAGAGTGTTAAATGCTTATTCCAGACGAATATATATAGGGGTTGGAACATGGCTGCTACAATGAGCCCGAGTTAACCTCTCCCGCCCAAAAAAAAGAACTGGCAGTTGCTTAGCTTGGCTATGCCACGATATACGTAGCTAAAGGTACGTTTCAATGGCTGAGCTTGCTGTCGTCACTGTATGTTTAGCGTTGAGAGATATAGGTCTTCATCTCGGCGCCTATGCGCCGTCTTTTACGCTAGGCAATCTGGCATCTCCGTTTGGCAAGCCGTTTTGCTTTCTGTTCTGGCCTCTCCGCTGCTTTCTTCGCCTTCTTAAGATCATCCTCTCTTGGTTGAGTAGCCAAGTGCCAGGCGACAACCTCAGCATAGAAAGAGTTAATCGTTTCTTCTCTATACCGCCATTTAGCAGCGGCTGGGCTCTCCTTCTGTGCATCCATATGAAACGTTGTGATACCCCCCTTCATACTCAACGCTGCGCATGCGACGTGCGGTTCGTGTAATAGAGCGGCGTGCGGTGAGGAGGCGACCAAGCGCGCGGCGCACCTTTGGGGTCTCCCTGTGTACAATGGTGTCGACGCATGCAGATAACTGCTCATCCCCGTGACGTCAAGCACGGCCGTGGTGATGGTGGTGGTGAAAAGCCTATATTTAATGAAAGAGGGGAGGCTCTTTAAAGAGCCCCGCGATGGGTGGAGTCCTTATTCCGGGAACCCATTGGTGGAAGCCGCCAGCTTAGCCCTCTTGACCAAAGCCTTTTGGGACTGAAGGTGCGAACAGCCAAGCAGGGTCGCCTCCCATTCCTCTCTGGTAGGGTTGGAGTGGGGGGAGAGAGCTGAGTTGCGCTGGCAAGCCCAAACCATGTGGTAGGTGTCAGCCACCTTCCCATAGTGTTTGCACCTGCCAGTGAACGCATGATCGAAGTGTTTTAGTACTGCCGGGCACAGCATTGTGTTCGTGAATAATCGTGAACATGTCGCACCTGCTGCTCCGCTCCAGTAGCCATGGTAACGGCGCATGCGCACAATCGTCCTCTCCCGGCTACCGCAAAGTGTTCGGCTGGTAGCCCAGTGTAGCTCTCGCTACAGAAAAGAAAACGAATACAAGAATGGCACCCACGCGCTTGGAGTGTGAGGAGTCACAGTCCAGGAAGGTATTAAGTGGCCATAGTTACGGCATACCACAAAATTCCGAAACACAAACACAGCATGCAACACAAAACGCTTGAGCACACACACACCGACTCCTTTTCATTGAAGTTCCTGATAAATTCATTGATTGCTTTGATTGAAGGAAGGACAGGGGTCATACGGAACTTTTGCGGGCAGAGTTCTAACTCATCAGAAGGTATTCGAGCCTGGAGTAATGCAAGGCCCTGACGGCTATGCCACCGCAATAAACCCTAACATTACCTAGAAAAGGTGCGTTTGAAATCTTTGCTACAGCCATGTGAATGTATGGCCAAAGGGGTGATGAGGGGTGGAGGAAAAGACTGTGGCAATGTGGCAGACTGCACCCTCCGCCTTTGTGAGACTGCTTCTTGTTGAACACAATATACCTTCTTTGGGGCTTCGCGTCAACCAAGGTTACTGGTGTCAACCACATCCAGTGACTACTGGAGCATGTGGAAAACAGATGGAAATAATAATAAATGTATGGATGAATGGATGCAAGGTAGGAGCGTCTCCTTTGAAATGGGAGGAAAAGACTGAGGCATTGTGGCAGACTGAATCCCCTGGCTTTTTGAGACTGCTTGCTATTGAACACAATATACCTTCCTTGGGGCTTCGCGTCAACCAAGTTTACTGGTGTCAACCCCATCCAGTGACTCACTGGAGTGTGCGGAAAACAGATGGAAATAATAATAAATGGATGGATGGATGGATGGAAGGTAGGAGGGCCTCCTTTGAAATGGGAGAAAAAGACTGAGGCATTGTGGCAGACTGCATCCTCAGGCTTTGTGAGACTGCTTCCTGTTGAACACAATATACCTTCCTTGGGACTTCGCGTCAACCAAGGTTACTGGTGTCAACCCCATCCAATGACTCAATGGAGTGTGTGGAAAACAGATGGAAAAAATAAGCGGATGGATGGATGGATGGATGGATGGACGGACGGACGGACGGACGGACGGACGGACGGACGGACGGACGGACGGACGGACGGACGGACGGACGGATGGATGGATGGATGGATGGATGGTTGGTTGGTTGGTTGGTTGGTTGGTTGGTTGGTTGGTTGGTTGGTTGGTTGGTTGGTTGGTTGGTTGGTTGGTTGGTTGGTTGGTTGGTTGGTTGGAGCTTCTCATTTGAAATAGAGTGGTGGAAGTTTCCGCCATGCTCGTCGTTTTTCCCTAATGTTTGCTTAACTCTGTTTTAAATTGTTATTAATATTCGCCATTTTCTTTAAAAACGTTCTCCTACACATTTAACCTAACCTCCACCCCCATGAAGCCCCTCATTTCTGCCGCAAGGCTAGGCCTATTTTATGCAGAAACAAAGACGTATAAAAAAAAAGTCACCTCTTTGATTATGAGTCACGAATCTTCCAATCCAATTTTGCTTACTTCCACCGCAGATTTATTTAGATGACCATATTTATCTATAAACCCTAGGGCCTCAGGAAATGTGACTGGGCCTGTATTGACATTCGGAAGGACACCATCACATTTGACCATGAGGTCTACAATTTTTTTTACAGATTTATCACACACAGCACTTGTGTCATCTTCGTTAAATTTATTTATGCAGCTCCGCGTTCTAAGACACCCTGACCGAGCTTCAATGAGTAGGGCACAGACTCTTGAGTTATCATAAAACGCTTCCTTCCTGAACTGCTTTTCCCAGAATATATATAGTTCTACACTACGGTTCTTTCCCATTGAATTAATCAATTTTTTACCTCTCGCGGTTTAAATCTTTCGTTCAATGTTCTTTCTCCGTTTTCGCGTCCGGCATTCTCACTGCTTAGTTTCATAGTTCTTTCCCGCTAGTGTGAGTCAACGCTCTTTCTCTATAGGGATTTAAATACCTTAGCTGCCCAACTGTTATCGTCCAGTTTCCTCAGGCGTTCTTCATGTAGTATTTTACTCTCAGCTGCCCGTGTTTTGAGCGATGACCAACCCATATCGCCATGCACTGCCTCGTTTGAGGTTTTGCCGTGGTCACCTAGTGCTAATCTTCAAGCAGCTCTCTGATTTACTTCTGCCCATAAGCACAAAACGACGTTCCCAAAAGTAAGCCTCGGCACCATTATTTTTTCCAAATACCTTTCATACATCATATTTGGTGTGCCCTCAATATGTCCGATGTTTCATCATCTCGGCATCTGTTTGCCTTTTTTTCACAATAGACTATTCATGCTTTTCCGTGCATATCTGTCCTTCGTTTAGCCATACTCCGAGATATTTGATTTCGCCCGTTCTGGGTATTTCATGGCATTGTATTGTAAGCGCCTGATCAGTTGTATCGTTGAAAATCATCACACCTGACACATATGCGCTAAAAGTGAGACCTGGTGCATCTTCTTCGTCGCCACAGTAATGTACCAGAGTTTGCAAATACTCCTGGCTACCTTCTAACACTACAATATGTCTGCATACATGAAACATGGGCAGCCGTTGCTCAACTACATTTCCGCCTCATCTGTACGACATATTATGACCTCGATTGCTTCCTTGTAGCCTTCTTTCCATTCTTATCATATAAAGCACGAACATCAGCGGTAATAGAGGACAACTTTGCCTTACTCCTTTTTGTACTTCCGTAGTCGTCGTACCTTTTATCCCTTCCCATATAACTTCAACTTTATTTTCACGGTATATTCCCTGTAGAATATCAGTTACCTTATGACCGATACCTTCTTCCTTTAATATGTTCCACGGGAGTTTCCTATTGTCATACGCACCGCTTATGTCCACTAAGGCCAAACACGGAGGTCTGTTTTCCGCTTTAGCTATTTCTGTGCACTGGGTAAGCACGAAGAGGCTATCCTCTAAGCGCCTGTCACTCCTGAAGCCGTTCTGAAGTTCTCAAAGTATTCTATTACGTTCTACCAATGACTACATTTCTAATTTCACCGCCTTCATTGCGAGCCTGTATATAACTGATGATATCGTAATCGGCAGGAAAGATATGTTCGTCTTATCGCCTTTCGCCTTATAAATCAAATTCATTTTACTCTCTGTCCAGCTGTGCGGAATTTGCTTATTTGCTATGACTGTCTCCAATACTTTTATCGTAGTTGCCTTGCTTCTTGGGCCCAGTTCATTAATCAGCTTGAATGCAATTTCGTCTATCCCTGCGGATGTGCATTTCGGATTATTTTCTTCCGCCTTTTTTCAGTTAAAACTGGTCAGCTCTAAGCTGTTTTCTTTTATCCTGTCCAGTGTTGCTGCCTCATCTGGGTGCAGTGCCCTATCATCGTTCCTAAATGACTCAGCTGTAACTGATATACAGCGTCGTCTCCCTCTAAACATTTTCCCTCAGCCTCTTGAATCTGTTCCTGCTCTCTTTGATTTGTTTTACTCAGCCAGCTCATATGGTTCAAAACTTTTCTTGGCCCTCTTTACTTTCATCACGAACTTCAGCCGGACAGCAATGACAGGACTGCTTTATTTTAGCCTGGACGAAGACCTGCACTTGCCGTTTCTTTCGGCACTAAGATGCCCATTTTTCACTATTTCCTCTTCAGATAACTGCGCCCTCTTTTCTTCTGTGCGTTCTCCTCGGCGTACCCGTCGTTCTTCGATGGCCTCCCTAATTTCCTTGTTCCACCAGCTCTGTGGCTCACTCTTTCTCCTCCAGCAGTTTCCTGCAATTGAGTAGTTCTAACTGATTATAATCCCACTTTTCCATGGATAATTCTCTATTGCCTCATCTATGCCGACTGTTCTTAACGCTATTTGTTCGTCGTTTATTTCGCGCTCTGCATTTCTTTTTGACCAGGGCTTCCAACTGCTAACACGCTTATGATCACTTCCCAGGCTGTACTTCGCCTTTTTGTCTATTTCTATTATTGCGAGTTTTCTATAGATCCCCTGCGACATTAGGCGAGCGTCAATTGTCGTCTGTCTGTTATGTGATTCCCACGTGGTTTGTCCTTCACATTTATTTTTCTGTTTACAATAACAAGGTTGTGCTACTCGCAGAAGTATAGCACTAACTTCCGCTGCACCCATTGTGCTTATTCTCAAGCGCAACGGAGAGATTCGAATCTGCGGTGACTTCAAGCTCACAGTAAACCCCATGACTGTGTACGAAAAGTATCCGATATCAAGTGTAGAAAATCTCTTAGCCTGACTGAGTGGAGGTGAAAATGCACCAAGCTCGACCGCGAAGATGCCTATTTGCAAGTGAAATTGGACGAAGCAACCTCTAAGCTGCTGACCATCAACACGTCAAAAAGGCTGTAACAAAACACTCACCTGTCTTTCGGCGTTACGTCAGAACTGTCGATTTTCCACACGAATATGGGCAAGTTATTGCAAGGACTGGGCTCGTGGTCTTCTACTTTGATGACGTCTTAGTGACCGGGCGGATTGATATTGATCACCTTAAGAACTTGACCCGAGCGAGTACTGCATCGCTTGAAGGAAGCCGGACTGAAGCTGAATTTCGACAAATGTAGCTTCATGGTTACGAATGGGGATACCTGGACCACGTTGTCACGTCGGCTGGTTTCTATCATCCTGATCTAAGAAAGAATGAGGCTGTGCTGGTGGCCTCAAAGCCGTATGATCTGAACCGCGAAGAGATTTTCAGGAGCTCTATTGCTGCCGACAAATTTAGCCGTAGCAATCTAAATATAACGCTCTCTCCTGTTCGAGTTCACTTACACATTCTAGCCAGAGACTAACATACTCTGTCTTAGTGAACGCTGCAAATCTGCTTTATCGGAGCCACCGCGGGTCGTGTACCGACGAAACCGAAACATTCGTGGCCTTTTAACTCCGTCCAAAATTCACTATTTGAAAAAACCTGCAAGCACCCGAGCGCAGCCGGCTGAGGTGAAAGGGAAAGGATAGCGAGGAGAAGTATTGTGAGTAGCCTAAGGAAGAAATGGCAAGCGAAAGCTTTGTACACTAATAAACCACTAATACTACTAAATCTGCAGGTCAGCTTCTCCACAAGTCTGGTTTTCCAACCAAATGGTCTCTTTCCGTGATGACAATGTCGCATTCCTTGTGGAAGTGAAACGAGTCATGTTCTCCTTTCTGAGTAAACTAAGGAATCGCCCCTTTTTTCAAGATGGCCCTGATAGAGCTGTCGAAAGAGTATTAAAGTACTGTTTTCAAAAGCGGATTGCACTCAACCTTCTGCAGCACTGCAGTAGTTGCCATGCAGGAAATTGAAGGAAATGAACCTTTGTTCTTTTTTCAGCAGTGTGTGAGCTACTTCATACTAAACTTTCTAAAAATTTTCTGCTGAACGACACTCTCAATCCAACTTTTCCTCTTCACCTTCCTTAGCCACTACAAGGAACAACCCACTTCCCACAGCACTCTGACAATGGACGGTCTCCCCCCTTTTCTTGCCTGGACGTTGATGCAGGCAGAGTGGGATCATCCGGAGTTTTCGTTCGCTAGATGAATGTGAGTGTGTCGTCTGGGTTTGAGACCTTATGGTTCGAAAGCAAGCCTTGCAGATAAGACTACTTAGGGGTTTCCGCAAATCGTCAATTTGAAGGTACAACGGAAATTTGAAAAAGGCTCCGCTCAAGTTAACCGCATCCAGTTCCCGATGTCTGCGGAGGGGTCAAAACGTTATGTTCGAACACACCCCACGCTCGAATTTTAAGTGAGTCCAAATCATTTAGTCTAAATTGAAGTTAAATACCTCAGCTTACCGTCTGCTTTTATTCATCGTGATCATCTGTTGTTCAGTGAGAATGCTACTCCGTGCTTCCCGCTCTTCAAGCGGCATCCAGCTTATATCCTATCGCACAGCCTCTGTTTTTGTTTGACTTTAAACCGACACTGGCAGCGGCTGCGGCCAATTGTTGTCGTTCAATCCCCTTACCGATCAAAGCTGTCAACCAACAAATCCCACACGCACCACAACTGCTTGCTGCATCCATGCTTCTGGCGCTCTTGGCCAAAAAACGTTGAATCCAGCGGCAACCGCCAAGAGTCGCACGTGTAGCTCGGAGGTGCCGATCGACCACTCTACACAACTATGACCAGGTCTGTACTGCGCTAAAAGCGATGCTATTCAACCCGAAGAAGGTACCATGTTATTGTACAACCTATCTTCGAGTGTTTGTGGCCTAGCGAAATGCTTACTGCGATAGATGTTTTAGCTTCTTTCAGCGCATTTCGCGCAGTCGTTGTCGGCCATGCTGATGAATGACGCCAATGCATTCGTCTAGAGGAAAGAAAAAGACGCAGAAATGTTCACAGTTCTCGGCAGGCCCATCGTGTTTTCAGGGAAGGGACTGAGAAGTAGTTAAAGAACGAAGCCAGAAGCGCCGTAGTGGAGAGCTCCGGAGTAATTTCGATCTCGAACGGTAGAGCACATGGGCGCCTTTTGCGTTGCTCGGTCGAAACGCGAAATATTCGACCACGGTCTTCGGCCTCAGTTGCCGAGCGTCCCAACCACTCAGCAACAGCGACGGATTCCCCCCGTGGACGATACAACAACGAGGAAAAAAGAGAAAGGAGGAAAAGGAGAGAACCGGGAGACCCAGCTCGTCATGCATGTCGACGTCGCAACTGAGTGTGGGTCATTCCATACCAAACATCCCAGACGTTGCACTCGCCCATCTCCAATTTGTTCAGAAAGATTCATGCAAACTTATCAGAAGTTGTGCAACCAAAGCCTGAAATATTTTTGCCGGAAAAAATTATTCTTGAGGTCAGTTCAATATTTAGAAAAGGCGAAACCAGGCACTCTTCAATAATCAATAAAAAAATCAAATTTATAGAAAACATTTCGCAATTCTTTTATTATCATTTGCACAGGTTCTGGCTGCCTATATAGTTCGCAGCATGCAGGTTAATACATAATAATTTTTTTAATGAAACCTTAGTATGAATAGGTGTCATTTTTGTAGTTTTTTTTAAAGAATATTTAGATCAATTTGCTCTTGGAAATTATGAAATAGTCGTTTTGTTTTTATTAGATGTCCAGAACCCAAAACAAATGTTACAGGTGATGAAGCTGCGTATATCAAGGGAAAAAATACTAAAGTTTCAAAAAGTGCGTTTTGAGCCAAAAACACTCGTTACTTTCACCCTGAGGTGGCATGAATAAAAATACAAACAAATCCGGGTTACATAGAAAGCTTATTGCTTTTCATTTCTGAAATTTTTTGTCGAGGTAATTTTTGTATAAAGGGACAAAAAAATTTCAGGTCAAGCTCTCGAGTCACAATTTGCGTCCTCTATTAAGTTAACGCCTCTTCACCGTAGTAGACGGCACCTGGAATGGCACGACACTTATGGCGAGACAATGACTTCAATTTGCTGTCGTTCGCAGCCATGAATTTTTAGATCTGACGCTGAAGAAGATATTGTGTCGCATTTCGCGGATGGTACGCAATAACGAGATCATTTTCGCCTTCGAAGTTCGAACATACGCGCTTTGGTGCGGGCAGCCAACAGAACAAAAGCAAGGGTATTCTGCGTGCTGTCTCGCATGGACCACGAGGAGGCCTGACCAGCCGGCATGACAAGCGTGTCACAAGTGCTTTATTTATATCGGACTAAGATCGTGGAGAGGGTATGCCTCGGAGCACACGTGAAAGTAGAAAGTGGGCATTGCTGCGGGCTTGCGGCCAGTTGCACGAGACGCGTTGGAGGTGAACGCGGCCCGCTCACGCGTAGGTGTGTCTCTCGCATGAAGGTGTTTCGCCAGCATAGTGGCTTCTTTACAGTTGTCGCTGGAGTAATATTGCAGACATTGCACTGACTAAATCAAATACAACCAAGACATCTCACCGGAAAGAACTGGTCATGAGCCTCTGACGGCCACAAGGGTCAGGTGCCACGTGGTGCTGCTGCGTCGCGGATAGTTTCAACACCAGATCGTTCTGGTCATTACCAGATCGACGTCTCACAAGCTCTTTTGCTGGTGCTTACGTCTGTCATGGCACTGGAAAGAATGACTGAGTGCGGCAGAACTACACCGAACAACTTGCTCACATGGGCATGCGTTGTGCCGGCAGCGTTAAGAAACTCTTTTCGCAGGTACACCTTTTCAACTACAGAACGTTCCCACGTTTGCCTGCACTGCAAGCCTCATTTTAAATCAGGAACTCTAAATTTAGTCTGGCCACAGTGTCGGCGTCTCATGCTCCAGAGGCGACGCAACTTGCAAAGCGAAAGCTGAGTTCAAAAATTGTTTTTTTCTCTTCCAACAAAAATTACCTCTAAACCTTTTTCAGAACTGAAAGGCAATGAACGGTTCTACGTCCCCCGGTATTGTTATTATTTTTTCTTGGAGCAGCTCGGGGTGAAATTCACGAGTTTTTTTGGCTCAAAACGCACTTTTCGTAGCTTTCGTATTTTTTTCACTGCGATATACGCCGTTTCGTCACCTGTAACATTTCTTATAGATACTAGACATCAAGAAAAACGAAACAATTATTTCTTAATATCTAAGCGCAAGTTCATATTGAAAAAAACGGCAAAAATTTTATATTTTCTTATCTTGTTCGAATTTTAAAATATTTATGCCGTATAAAACAGCATGCTTCGAATTATATCGAAAGCCAGAGTCTCTGCAAATGTCAACGAATAAAATTAGTAAGTGTTTCTAAAAATTTGAATTTTTATAAATAATTGAGCACTGCCATGGTTTCTCTCCTTTTCTAAATATTCAAACTGCCCTCTCGTCTCGAATAAATTTGTTTTTCGGCAAAAATATTTCAGACTTTGATTACGAACATTACGACAAGTTCCCGTGAATATTTTTGAAAAAATTAGAGATGGTCGAGCGCAACATGTGGGATGTTTGGCGTGGAATGAGCCGTCTGCGACTGTCGGTCAGCCTTGGGTGGCCACGAATGCGGCGCCAAGGTTAAGCGCCGTGCTCGGACCACTGCACATCAGATGGAGGCCAGAGCCCGCAACCGTGCGGCAGAAGGTATGAGTTATGAACGCGGTCATAATGCTGGCCGAAAACCCGCCCTACGGCAAGAATCCGCAGATCTCAATATCGAAGTTTCGTGCCACCGACATCGAGACAAAACGAATCAGACGACGCAGACAGGGTTGTCGAATAGCTCCAACTACAAGTAGAACAAATATAGCCAAAAGCGAAAATTTTACGTAGACCACATATAGCCCAAAATGGTATACATTCAGCCATACAGTATTGCAGTATTGTTACATCTGGCGACAATTTCGCTGAGCACAACGAATTAAGCGAAACAAAATCTTGTACAGATTGTGACTACCACAAAGTCTAGCATAATACAATAAACAGTAGAAAGTAGGTAGGGCTGATTCACGTGAAAGAGTACTTGAAAAAGTCTAGTTCGACATTCTATTTCGCAGGTCGGTTATAGAGAGCCAGACCTGACTGAACACTCGTTCAACGGCAACCTTTGATAAAGGAAGTGACAACAAAGAGAGTGCCAGTTCAGACCAAAGGGGAGGCCGGCTTACCAGCAACACATTTTGCTTTTCTCTCGCTTACCCAGAATCATTTTGAAATGAGTATCCTCTGTCAGATTCTCGACTTTCGTTTGGAGCAGGTGATACTCAAATTCGGTTGCTAAAATTGAATTTGTCGCTATAAAAGCACCGAAGGAGCGATGGAGAAAATCGGAGGAGTACTTTGTCTTTTTTTTTTGATTCGAGAAAGCGCAGGGAGCTCAGTTTCTTCAGTTTCAAAGGCAGATCATTCAGCGCACTTTTATTGCACGCAAAAAATAAAGCTTCACCGTCTATACAACCGAAAACATTTGTCAGAGATTCCGAGAGGAGACGTTTCGAGGCTGTCGAGAAATAGAACTCCCGTACCGCAAGCCCTGAAACGTAATATGTGCTGATCCCATTGTGCGTTGTGGTTCTGCGTAGCAGCAGGCATTACAACCCATGCCAATAACGTGTTCGCAATAGAAATAAATTTCTCAGTTAGCCCAACAGGCGCTGGCGATTCGCGCCGAATAGGCTTGTTCGTTCGCTAAAACTCACCGATAAGGGGGCTTAAGAATTCAACGAAAAGTTAATTCTGCTCACCAGCGTACATTTGCTTAATACGCACTCTTGCTGCTAGCAGCACTTTCTATTTCTCTCTGCCTGAAAGTGGGCTTCCAGTGCAGCCCAATGATTCACAATTCATGGCAAGCCAGGTGCAATTCCGAGCCATAACAAGTTGTCCAGCACTGCCACCATCACCTCGGGCTATGTCCTGAATAATTATTGATGACACCGGCCGAGGTAATAGTGGCGTACGTTTCCCTGTACTCTTGCTGCCGTTTTGGGGAACGTGTAATCCATTTGAAAGTTTCGCGTACCAGAATTCCGGTAAATTATATCCAAGGCAGTCATTGTGGGTGGGTAGCACATCATCGCCATATTACAGGCTAACTCAAGGGAATGACACACACACTTCTGGAGTAAGCATTTTCTGCCGTAAGTTTTTTCTAAAGGCTGTTGGGCTGCGCCCGCAGGACACTTGGGCCGTCTGTTCCGAAGCCCACGCAACAAATGTTTACTATCAGCTAACAGCGCTTCAACAGCGAAAATAGCCTCTCCAGAGATGTATCGATCGTTGGCACAAAGCCGAGAAAGGCTGCAGCCCAAAAATATAAAGCAGCGTAAAAATTACCCCACAGCCAAGAGAAAACTGATGCCCCACTTGGACGAAGGTAGCCTAATTTGGGTATTAATAGCTCAATCTGGAAGCCCTGGACATGGCTGAAATTCACGCCACAGGCCATTATCATCACTCAGACTACGCCCACTGCAGGACAATGGCTTCGCCCATATCTCATCAATTAACCCTGCCCTGTGCCCCCTGAGACAACTGTATCCCCGCAAACTTCTAAATCTTATCTGCCCACCTAACTTTCTGCCGTCCTCTGCTGCGCTTAGCTTCTTCTGGAATCCAATCTGTTACTGTTAATGACCATTCGTCATTTTGCCTCCGCGTTGCATTTCGTGCCCAAGCCCATTTCTTCATCTTGATTTCTACCAAGATCACATTAACCCGCGTTCATTCCCTGAACCCCTTTGCCCTTTTCTGTCTCCTAAGGTTACGCCTATCATTTTCCTCTCCGTAGCTCGCTGCGTGGTCCTGAGCTTAAGTTGCACCCTTTTCGTCAGTATCCACGCTCCTGCCCCTGGTGAGTACCGGTAAGGTACAGCTGTTAAATATTTTTCGCTTGAGGAGTATTGAAAAGCTGCCGGTCATGATCTGAGAGAATCTGCCATTTGCGCTCCAGCCCATTCTTATTCTTTTTTTTATTTCACTCTAGTGATCCACATCTGCGGTCACTACCAGCCCGCAAGAATCTGTATTCCCTTACCATTTCTGTTCTCTTCTGATACTGTTGAAAATTTCTTTTCTGCATATAAATTTTTATAGCCACCATTTTTCTGTGCTTGTCTAATTAATTTAGCATGCTTTGTACTTCATCTCATGAGTGCCACAGGTTGTCAATGTTATCAGCGAATCGCAGATTACTAACGTATTCTTCAGTAACTATCATCCCCAAATGTTTGCAATCTAAGCCTCGGGACACACCCTGTAAACCGGCCCTGAATATCATTGATGACATCGTGCCTCCCGCCTGCCACCCTTCCTTATTTGAATTTTTTTCTCACTTATGGCTGTGCAGATCGCGCAGCGTGCATTGCGCCTTTCGCTGCTTAACTCGCCACAGCACTCACCAGCTCCTCTTCGGCCAAAGAGATAGTTCGGCCGCCTTCCCACCTTTGTGTGAGGCTACATTAAAGGACCATTGTCAACGTAAGAGAGCCTTCCTACAAAATTCATCCGGCTACACTGCGCGACCACGGTTGCAGTGCTATTGACTTATATTGTTTTACTTTGTAAAGCGCTATTGCCACCCAGTCTTGGGAGAAGATGAATGAATGAAAAGTGACAACGACGACGACGTTTTTGTTGTTATAATGTAGTATATGTCAATCACAACAGTCAGCATAGATCACTGCAGCCACCGCCTATAGGTCTGAGCCGTCGAGAGACGAAGCGCCGGATTTGGGCTTTATCCCCCTCGGGGTGCTGGGATGGAAAGCTTGTTTCTGCTCCATTAAATTTGGAAAGGAAACTTCGTCACAGTTTCGGCGTGAGCTTCGCCGCGGTTTTGCGATGATGATCACCTGGTTTTGAAAAGAATGGCAGCTAAAATCGTTACATTCTCAGAACCCGCGGACGTCAAGTACCACGTTGGAAGACTGTTTGACCCTGGCAGCGCTTAAAGCATATATAGGCAGGGTTGATTATTTACCTGTAGGCAAGGAGAGGCAGACCAGTCGGTCTGTTCTCACGCTGTTGCTTTCGACACGGTGCAGTGACCTCTTCTCACGCAGTGCGAAATACCGGCGCGACAATTCAAGTGAGCAATATAAAACCGCAACAAAAAGCAGCGCCTCTTAGGCATCGACAAGTTTCTCGTTACGAGACGCCGCCGGAAAAATACCGTGAACGCCAGAAGCGGGGCGATCGCTTCGAGCGCCAGAGGTGGAAAGTCCGCCGATACCAAAGGAACGCCGGTTTGTACTTCGGTTCATGTCGCTACCACAGGTAACCAGTCCGATTTCCTGACAGCAAGCGAACAGGCCACGGGCCTGTGTTAGACAGCAGCCGCGTCTTTGTCACCACCTTAAGAGATTTCACGGCCATATGACTCGGTTAATAGCGGCCATTTCAGGAATTCCTCGTTGGAAGGCACTCATGTCTTTAGCGCACATGAATGGACACGTGGTTTTAAAGCAAAAGCTTTACTACTGCCCTCTGTAACTTCACGATGCGGGCCACTGCTGTTGCCGGGCCAGGGGAAGGGCCTTTGTCCCCGCGGTCCTGACGGCCTGTAGACCCCTCTATCAAGGTCCCTGGCGGCTGCTATCGATTTTTAACCGCTTTTTGTGGATTTTACCGCATGTTGCGGACCGCGATTTAGCCGCAGCTTTTACGCGCTTCTGGAACTCTAGGCCTCGTGCTGAGGCATTGCCGTAGAGAGGCCTAGGGCCAGCCGGCCTGGTCCTGCCGTGCTGGTGGTCGGGCATTGTCTCGACCGCGGCCGCAGCAATGAGTATCACGTATGCCGCCTTCTGCGTCGCCAACTGGGGTGAACATGCCCACTCTGGAGTTACACCGTCTTTCAGCGGACGTGACCTCGGACTCGGGCACTTTGGGAGCACGGTCCAATCCTGCGAGTTCACCTTTCTCTGAGGATGGAGATGACCTCCTTGCTCAAGTTCCGGAGCCGACCAGACCGCGCTGCCTCCTGCTGCTCCTCAGGGCGCCACGGGTCCCAGGGTGCAGGAGAGCCCTAAGCGGCAGCCTTCATCGAGTGACGTCCTTACCACCCCGGGGTCCTCCTCCGGGACGCCCCCTGCCGGTCCTCCCGTGATCGAGCCCACTTCTGCGCCGGCGGCTCCTCATAAGCCGCTTCTCAACTTATGATTTTGCGCCAAGCCGAATTTTACCGAGGGTATCCCGCTGCAGGACAAGCTGGTCGCCTATGTGAACAGCGGATATAACAAGATCGCCGTTCAACACCGCGTGGCCATCATCAACCTCTTAGGTGAAGTGGTCAATCGCTGCGCACTCTACCAGGCACTTACCTCGGATGCGAGCAGACGCGCTGAAGTCCTGCGGGCCATGCGCTCTGCGCAGCACAGGGAGTCATGGGAGGCCAGAGCCCGGGCCTTCAATGCCGAGGCGCGCCTTAACGTGGCTGCCACTCGCGTTCCGCGGCCCACTTTGCTGGAGGCTCCGCGGACCCTCACGTTTGCTGAGGTCCTGTGAGGCTCGACGCCAGCTGCTCGTGTACATTCATCTGCAATAGACGCCTCGCCGCATCGGCAAGTCCAGCCTTACCACGTTGCATATTTACCATCAGCGCCCACGGCAAACGTTTCGCCGCGAGAACTTAATGCGACTCTCAAAAATAACATCGTCCCCGAAGACGCGGACATAGGCGCTGTTGTTCTGCGTCCTACGCCCGCGGGCGTAACAGTTCTTGCCAAAGATCGCATGACGGCAGACAACTTGCGCCCGGCCGTGCGGTCCAACGAAACCACATGAACAGTCATGAATGTTCCAGTGATGTGCGCCGTAAACCCGACATTCGCATTTACTGACCTGATCTCGACGATGCCAACGACGAGGTCATACGCCACATCAACGCCAAGAATCCAGGTCTAGACATGGGTGAACGCACAACTATCCGTCCTTATACGTTCACGCACTACGATGGAGCGAAGACACACATGCTGTGCTTGGCGCCCGATGCCTTCAGACGCTTCTTAGACAGGGACAGAGTCCAAAGCGGCTGGTCCTCAGCCTTGGTGGCTGAGGACATTCATGTGCCTATGTGCACATTTCGTGCTTTTTAAGGCCCCTCTTGTCAAGTGTGCCGTCAATCTGCGCAACCAGACCACGCTGTATGCACAAAATATGTTCAACCCCACCTCGCCGAGATTTGTGCGGTCCACGCGTGGGACGCCTCGGTTGCGTGTGCCGAGTGCCGGAGGGCTGGTAGCCATGGTTCCTCGCATCCTGCGGGCGCCGCCTCCTGCCCCATCTTGCAGGAACGGGAGTCTATGCTGCGGGCCAGAACTTATTATGGCCCTCCTTAGATCATAACTGCTTATGGCCCTCTTTAGATTGGGGCACCAGCGATGAGGGGGTGGGGAGCCGGGCTTCTTTCTTTTTACATCGCGGTTGGAGTCGCACCTCGAGGTGCCTACGCCACGGCGCGATCTCAGTTCTTTTTCCTCTTGTCATTTTTTATTTTTTAGCTGGCGGAGGCATTTCGTTTTTCGTACTTCGTCTACGGTACTTATGCAACACCATCCGTATTGAGAGGGTGTTATTCCGGGCGCCGCTCTCTCCTTCGCGGAGCCCACGCTGGTAGCATCTTTTTTCTTTTCGCTTTTCATTTTTTTTCGTTTCGCCTCCGGCATCGTGTTTCTTATTATTTTTCTTGGACGGCTTCCCTTCTCGCTCTATTTTCTTTCACCGGCGCATCGGCTTTTCACTGCAACAGCTGGCTGGTGTGCTTCGGCTCCCAGTTGACCATTACGTGCGGGGCGTCCCTTCCGCCTTCCCGTTCCCCAAGAGATTTCTTGCGATTCCTGCCGTACGCGTTCTTTGATGGCTTCCTACCTACCGCTGAGATTTTTTAATCACATTATATTTCTTACCGCTTGCGCGGTCTCGATTTTTGCGCGGATCGAGACGCCAAGATAATATGCGGCGCGCAAATTATTTTTTCTCTGTTCTAGAATCTTTATTCGTTGTCAAAAACATCAAAATAGAGCGCTACCATCTTTACTCTTAATTTTCTGCTTTTTTCTTTCTCTAACAATAACTCGTTTACGCGTCTGTAAAATTTGTGTCCCTTTTTCTTTCGTTTGACCGCATTCTCTGGCCTCTCTCGCTGGCATCTCAGTTGCTATGGACCACCTCCACGAGACTTGGGGGTGTCCTGAGGCTGCAACCTTCGCCCTTGTGCCTGCAGTGTTGTCGCCACTCCAATTTGTTTCTCTTTTCTTTCGATTTTCTTTTCACTACAAATGGCCATGGCTTTTAATTTTTATTTCTCATTTATTCAGGCAAATCTACGCCACTGCAGACGCGCGACGGGAGTTCTGGTTGCAAGGGTTGTGTAGGGCGGTTTTGACTTCGCTCTTCTTTCAGATCCTTATGTCCGCGATAACGCAATCCCGTCCATCCCACAAGAGTGGGCGTTGATTACGGCGTCGAACAACCCGCGATTCGCCATCCTGGCGCGACTTCGGCAGGTGGACCTCTTTCCTATTCATGTTTCACCACGAGTGGTGGCCGTGAGTGCACGCACTGCTCGGTGTCATTCGTTTTAGTTAGTGTTTATGGCGCGGCACACTCTCCAATGGCTCCCGTCCTTGGAGAGATCTCCGCCGCGCTAACGCTTGCAACTGCGCCTCCGCAGTGGTCGCCAGCGATTTCAATACCAAGCATGAGGCCTGGGGTACCGACCTCTGCGATGCGCGCGGAGGGGAGCTCCTGCGCTTCGCTTCCGGGGCCGTGCTTCTCGTTCTCAACGATACTGCGTCTCCGCCACTTATACCACGCGATATAACAGTTGGATAGACGTCAACCTCGCTAACCCAGTCAGGGCGCTCGCGGGGTTCTGCTGGGTCGTGGCTCATACAGAAACCTTATCGCAACACCGTTACACTGAACTTCATTTCGGTGCGGGGGACGCGCCTCGCGAGAGGTTATTAACCTTTCGTGGAGCGGCCCGCGTCATCGCTATGCTGGGCCGCTCGCATTCGTTTTCGTTGGCGGTTAGCGGTAACCTCAGGACGGGGAGTGCCCTAGACATGGTCGTAACTAAGTTTCACGCCATTTTTAGCGGGAGCGCCGTCGCTACTCGTCCGCTCGCAGGGTTGCTCCTTCGGGCCGCCGGGGGGCATCGTGGTGGACGGAATACTTGGCCCTCGAGCGCTAGCGCGTGCATGCACTGAGGAGGAGATACCAGCGTGCGCGTGACGCATCGATGCGCTCTTTCTTTAGAGCCGCCTTTTACGGAGGCCTGGCCCGGTTCAGAAACCGTGTCGCGGCTGCGCGCGAGCTTGCCTGTGAGGCCACGCTTCAGGAGGGCAACCGGCCGTCTGCGGGGACCTCCGCTGTTCCTTCTGGTTTTGAAGCGGGATGGAGAGCTTACAGACTTTGTTTTGGCGATGGCCGAGGTCCTGCTCGAGGAGCAGGTACCTAAGGACCCGACCGATTTCACACGCCAGTCTGCGTGGCATTGCACGCTGCGTCGGGCCGGCCTTGATTTGGGGGTCCAGTAGACGCTGTCTTCATGTTTGGCGAGGTCGAGTTGGCGATCTCCAGCGTCAAACTGGGAACGAATTCAGACCTTGACGGGATCAGTCCACGCGTGCTGCGAGCACTTTGGGCATCTCAGCCAAATTTCTTCGTTTACATTTAAACACCGCGCTGCACCTCGGCCACTTATCCTGAATCTGGCGGTGGGGAAGAATCATCTACCTCTTGACGCCCGGTCGGCAGCCCGAGGCCGCTGCGTCGTACCGGCCTATTGTCATCAATTATGCCAAAGGGAAGGTGTTGGAGCGGCTCTTAATCAATCGCCTTTACCAATTCCTGGTCCGTCGCGGCCTGCACCACGAGGCCCAATACGGATTGACGAGAGGGCGAGGGGCTGTTCAGGGCCTCTACGCACTCATTTTAAAATTGATGCACATAAGGGACGGCGGCCTGCACGTACTATTATTGTCTATAGATGTCCAGGGGGCATTTGACAGCGTGTGGTACCCCTGGTCCTGAGTTCTCTCGGAGCATGGGAGTGCCAGAAGAACCTCTGCGCGTTGCTCCGCTCATTTATTTCTGGCCGTGACGTCGGTTTCCACTCCTTGCGGGAGACGCGGTCGCGCGTCCCACCCTAGGTAGCCCGCAGGGATCCCCGCTGTCTCCCCTGTTGTGCAATGTGGGCTTTTGGCGGTGGGCGTGCTGGAGGGTGTGTCGCTCCAGGCGTATGCAGTCGCCGTCGTCGGCCTTGTGCCTGGAGCCAATAGGAATGAGCTCCAGCGATTGCCGGATGATGCGCTCGGCCGAGTCGCCGCGTGGGCGAGGCGTGCGAGGATTACCGTCTCCCGCGACAAGACGGCGTGCGTGATCATTTCTCCTCCCAGGAGGGGAATGGGTCGCACCATGCCCGCCGTTCACTTTGGCCACGCCCGCCTGTCTTTCCGGCCCGCCGTCAAGGTGCTGGGCGTTCTCTTCGACCGCACCCTTACGTTTATTCCCCAAGCGGAGATTCTCAAGGAGAGTTCCGAGACGCTGTCCGCCCGTCTGGAGACTTTCTTGCGCATTAGCGGCAAACCAGCGCCTGCTCGTCTGAGGGCGCTTCACAGCCAGGTAACGCTACCGACGCTCGCCTATGCATCGCTTGTTTGGTGGACTGAGTGTCCCCACTCGGGCCTCTGCGCTCGCCTCGTGTCTCTGCAGAGGTCCCTGCTTTTGGTGTTGGCGGGGGCCTATTCCGCGACAAGTACGCGGGCGTTGCAGATGTTCTGCACGCCCCACCCTTGGCGATAGAGCTCTACAGGTTAAACGCAGAATTTGACTTTTTTTCCCGTCGTCAAGATGTCACTTTGGGACGAGATCCTTCCGGGCTGTCGAGGTAGAAGAGCCCTTCGACCATTCCCCTCGGCACCCCTCGAAGGTTGTTGCTTTTGGGCACATCCGCTTGGACGTGGAGGCGACAGCGGCTGCGGCGTCGCTGTCGGTGCACCACGTCTACAGACGGTGCTTACACCTCCGTTGCTGCACGTGCTGCTTTTGTGGGGTTTGGCCTGCGCGGTAACTTCCGGGCTGTCGGTCGCGTTCGGGTAGAGGGCGCGACCAGTCCTTATGCTGCGGAGCTGGTCGCCTTTAAAGAGGCGGTTCGCTCTGCAATGTTGGTGCCGCTGGCGGCGGCGGTTCATTTCTATACGGATTGCAAGTCTTTGTTTCCGGCGCTGGCTGCATATGCCACGCATGATTCCGAAATTGACGGCATTAAATCTTACCTCTTTGCGGTGACATCCAAAAGATTAATTCGTCTCTTTCATGTTCCGAGGCAACAGGTGTGCTCGGCAATGAAATAGAGGATGTCATGGCCTCGCGGGCCAGCTTGTCGTCGTGGATGAGGTGTGTGCTGTGCTCGGGGGCCTCTGTGAGGACGGCGTTTCGCGCTTTCGTGCGCGCCAGGCGGGCCGCATGGTGCCGTGTAAACAACAAGGGCACCGGGATTTTTTCCTGGGTGCCCAACGCCCTCAACATTCCATCTTCCTTTCCGCCGCCGTGCCCCCTCGTTGCCCTCGTGACTGGGCATGGCCGGTTCCCGGCTTATTTACACAGCTTTGGGCTTGCGCCGTCGGCGGAGTGCCCGTGCGGGGCGCCAAATGGCGACGTTCGACATTACGGGCGCAGCGGTGGCCGGGCTGCCCACTCGCGGGGAAGCCGTTTCTTCGGTTGTCTGCCGGCGATAGCGAGATGATCGCGCGCTCTTGTGCGTTACTTTCTCAGGTGGTGGCGGTGGTCAGTGCTGCTCTTCCGAATTATGTTCGGGGGAGCACCTGACGGTCCGGCCACACATTTCCTTTGACCCACCCACCCGACGGGCGGGGGGCCCCTATGTCAGTCGTTGGCCCTCGTGATCGGAACCAGCGTTTCTTGTGTTCGGGGGCGCGTCCGAGAGGCGCCCCCTCATATTTGGCCCTCGCCTTCAGAGCCGGTTTGTCCTCCGTGTTCTTTGGCCTTGTGTTCAGGACCGGCGCGTCCTAGGGGCGCCCTTCTCTTTTTATTTATTTTACTTATTTTTATATCTCTTATTTATTTCATTGATTTTATTTTTAATATTACTTTATTTTGTTTCCTTTCTTCTTTTTCCCATGGCAATTTTTCCCGAGGTGGATATCTTCGACGTTCGCTCCTCTTCGAACCAAATGTCGCGGATTTAGTATGTGTGTATGTGTGAGTGCGTGTAAGTGTGTAGTTTTGTATTTGAAGGGGTGTGTTTGAACTCAGGGGCTATTTTATTTTGTATTATTTCGTTCTCTTCCTTAATTTCAGGACAGGATTTTTCGTGCACAATTCTTTCCTTCCGCGTCTTTTTCTGCTTGTCTTTTTTGATATCATTTCGACCATTCACCTCCTGCCCGTTTCATCCCTGCCTTCAGTTTACACCTTCACTCTCATTGTTTCCTTTCATTTCTGTCCGCGCATGTGTGTTTTTTCCCCTTTTGGGCACCTTCATACAAAATTAAAATCTCTTTCATCATCAATAAACCAGTTCACGCACGGCTTTTTCATTCCTCTGTGCTCGTTGCGCCCTTTGGACACCGTTTCAGTTACCATGGCCACCATTTTATTTTTTCCATTGCCTATGTCTACGAAATTCAATTGTTTCCGAATGGGCCCTGTTCATTTTTTCTTTGATTGGTTTAAGCCTGTTGATGCTTTGCAGGTGCCGGCTACTTCTCACTCCACTTTAATTTTTCCATTGCTTTTCTGATTTTATCCGGGAATGGCACTTCGGTTGGGGCCGTAAGGAGGCACAAGGACCTACGTGTCCTAAACGCCCGTGTTTAAAATAAAGACTTCACCACCACCAGGCCGCAACGCTCATAGGGTGACCAACCTCTCGCAATCAACCACAAATTTAACTGCCGCCTGCCAGGGTGGCAGGGTGGTCACGCTGCCTATCCAGTGTACGGCGCACACTCAACGTTACAGGGACCAAGCCGCGTTTAGTGCCACCAAATGTTCGCTCTGTAACCAGGTTCAGCCCTAGTTAAACCACAGGTAATTTTGATGACGAAGCTGCATACTTCTATAATAATAATTCCAAGATCAAAGCCGAGACAGTTGGCGTCACAGCCGCTGGTGTCGAGGCTGTAGCTGACGTCAGGTGTCGATCTTGACTGCTATAGGTTATACTCATGGTTTGACCTCTATACATTCAAGTTCAAACTTGCGGACCCACTAACGGCTCGAAAAGCTGGCGTATTGAAGCTTTTCGCTTCAAAAACTCAAAACAAGCATCAAATACACATGATGAATGATAAGGCACGTGTCCACAATAGGAACACTGTCCGACGCGTTCTGGTAAGTATTAAGTTTGCAGCTGCTTCGAAAGGGGTTGAAGTCATTCCAAGCGCTCGTGTGAAGTGCAAACCGCACAATGTAAGGTAACGACGCCTATAAACAATGCGAAGCACGTTCCTTCGCCCTCGTATGTTTCCCGGTAAAAATTACGGTTGTGTTTTCTTGTTGTCATAAGCGAAAAAGGCTCGGCTGAAAACTGAACGCAAAAAGCATATCAATTTTGATATCAGGCATACAGCATAGAGCTCAAGTACATTTCTCATATCTCCGGCTTCACTTTT
Source organism: Amblyomma americanum (assembly GCF_052857255.1). Taxonomy (NCBI): domain Eukaryota; kingdom Metazoa; phylum Arthropoda; class Arachnida; order Ixodida; family Ixodidae; genus Amblyomma; species Amblyomma americanum. The sequence continues at coordinate 85,878,947 of NC_135501.1, forward strand.
TGTAGAGCCACGTGTGTGCATTTTGAAGTGACGTCGCAATAAGTAACTGGGTGTCGATTTACAGTTTCGCTGTCCAATGACCTTCACACGGTTGATTGGAACTAAAGATTTTTTTAGTATTACCCGTTCTTCTTGTCAATGTGATAAAAGGTAAATTATATCAATTATTAAAATCGAGCTTGTTCAGTGCATTATGCGGCGTTTCTACTCGTGATAAAGCAGTAGACATTTCACGTCATGTCAGCGACAGGAAATTAAAGCGCGTAGGCGTCCTCCTGCGTCCACACTCCACGCCCGGCCTGGCATGCGAGTTATTGTGTAAAGAGTTTATTTTATATTACTCCTCCCCCTAGACTCTCTTCCTGTCGCCTTACCTATTTCAATTCATTTCTTCATTGTGCGTGTTACCCTTTATATCCACTGCCCTAGATGAGGTGCTTCAATATCGATGGAAGATCCCGGGGATAGGAAAAATCTTACCCTTCCTTTTTATTATTACTTTAACAAAGCACTACAAGTACTACTACTACTACTGGCGTGAGAGAGCGCTTTTACCTCGTCTGGCCGAACGCCTAGAAGTGAGCGCCGTGGGATGCGACGCAAACGTGTTCCAGCGGGCACGCGTGATGTTCCTGTTGCAGCTGGCTTGACCAATTGTGCTGTGCCCCTGCGGAACAAAAGCTGAATTCAACGCAGTGAGCCGAGCATTAGGCATGCATTGAACCGGAGGGGAGGGGAGGATTGGTTTTTGGGGAACGAAATGGCGCAGTGTACGTCCCACATACCGGCCGACACCTGAACTGCGCCGCAAGAGAATGGAGGAAGGTGGGACTAAGAGAAGAAACGGAGAAATAGGTGTCGTAGTGGAAATTGGTGCCATAGAGGTCTCCGGAACAATTTCGACCACCTGGGGACCTTTACCGTCCACTGACACCGCACAGCACACGGGCGCCTTAGCGTTTCACCTCCGCCCAAACACTGCCGCCGCGGTCGAGTGTGGACCCGGGAGCTCCGCACCAGTAGCCGAGTGCTCTAACCACTGAGCCACCGCGGCGAGTATGGGAAGATTCCTGTTTGTATTTTGCGCCAATGTAGGCGTCGCCCCGGGAGAGCTCCCGCTGTGCTCGAGGGTATGGACACCGCTCGAGCCGGTAATGCTGGAGGATGTGGACCTATGACTGCCTTGGGGAGTGAGCAGTAAGAGCATTGGGCTCTCGGCGCTTAGGGCATTGAGAGCATCGGCATGAAGACGCGGTTTCAAACCTCGGCCTCCACTACGGAGCCTCTTTCGCTCTTCCTATTTTCACAATCTCCATTCACCGATTCCCTCGCAACGAAACTGAGGTGCGCACCGAGAATCGAGACGATTACTGCGTCCATTAGTTCTTACGGGCCATTTTTAGTTCTATGCAATAACCTGAAGAGCACGTTGAGATGTTTTCGCGGCGTTGTTCCGCTGTCACACTTGATGAGGGGTTTGGAGATTCTGGGGCTAAGATTGTGGGTCGGCTATTGATCGCACAGTGCAGTACACACAGAGTTCCAATCTGCCGCCGATCAAACACAGAGTTGGTAGTGGAGACTTGCGCCACCCATCGGTAAGAAGCGGAACCGTCAGCCAATACAAGCAAGAGTGCCTATGAGAAGGCGTCACACTATGGGTGCCTATAGCCTGGGTGTCTGTGGGGAGCGGTGTGCTACCGTGTTGTCGGACGTAAATAGTGACTAAGTGTCCCCCTTAAGCGTAATTTCTTTCTGCAACTTCCTCCACAAACCACATAAATATCGGGGTTAACGCAAGCGTGAAGCACCACAGTCACCGTACGCACTCGGCTATATCCCACAAACTTCAGCTGGTCGCTGAACGCAGAGTCTGCGGCGCAATACAATAATACGAAGCCGCCGCACGACAGAGCACTTTATTCATCGTGGCCGCCACTGCACCGGCTGCCAAATCAGTACTGCAGCGCCCGGCTCGATACGAACTGATACGCTCAGCTGCTAATGTTATTCTCGGTACATATTTAATGCACGACAAGCAAGAAACACCGCGGTGCAAAGCGAGTCAGGAGCACACCAGTCACCTGGTGAACGTTCGCAACACCGGAAGTTGAAAGCGTCGACATCGAAGCGCGGAGAGCCTCCGTACTTACGTTCAAAGAGGCTTCTAAACGACGAGCTCCGCCAACGCCACTGGGATCAAAAACACATGAGCATTTACTTGTGATCACGCGTCTGATGTCGCTGAGATGCACCGCGTCTCCGGTGGTGAGTACAGACTGCTTCGGGCAACCGCGTCTAGAGCGAGAGCCCAACTTGCAGATGATGGCCACAGCGGGCGGATACACTTCTCGCAATCAGAAATTGATTGACGGGCCGCTTGCTGCATCCTGACACCTGGAACGATGGCTCTGATCATTCCTCTCTGGATGCGCTTCTCGTGGGTAGCAATAAGGAGACAAAGTCATCCACGCTTGCTTTACTGTTAGATGCGGGACAAGAACGCAGTCGCTCTTTCTGGCAGACAATAAAAATGCTCGCTGATCCTCGTTTCATCGCGGCGCCCTGAACGGAATGTGCGGATACTGTAATGCCCCGTCACTGAAACGTTCAGTTGTGCCAGGGCGAATGAACCCACCCGTCCAAAGTCTGAGCTTTAATGCGTGAAGCATTAATGCATGGAGCACTGGTGTTTGTCGTTCCTGGCGCCTCGCTATGGCCCCGTATGCTACTTCCACACTCAAATTGAAGCATTTCGCTACACTGAGAGCGATACCTTTCCTCTCTTTGAGCGCGTCATGAAAGTTTCGGGCCGGCATGGCGCCTCTGGAGCGAAGGTTTGTTTCGGTATTTTTGGGAAATTCCTACGGTTTGATGCCACATCTGCGCCAGTGTTCGCGTCAACAGGTACAACACAGGGCGCTAGCATAGATAGTGACATCGCCGCCTGCTGGTATTCGCAGCATATAACCTATTGTCCCGTAGAGGTGATACTCGAATCAGTAGTGCCCTTTGGTGAACGCAACGCCGTCACTCCCCGTAAACGCACATGGAACAGACAAGCGAGATTAATGAAACGCGTTTTCCCTGTCATCGCCTTTTTATGCGGACTTCAATCAGAAAGGTTCAATTTTCCTTGCCCCTCTTTCGAGAAGTTGCAGTTGCGTCGCACATCACGCACACGCCTCGAAGAAAAGAACTAAAAGAAAAATGTGATGGAAACTCAGAGAGCGTGCTACTCAAAGCGAACTTGTCCGCTCAAAACCTGCCATCTTGCAGCTAGGCGCCAGCAGAAACAAATAGGTTTGTGAAAGCAGCGTTCCTAATGCTGCAGACTTGAGTTAACCATCACCGATTTCACACCTTGCCACGGGTGCTCTGCAAAGCATTCGCTACAAAAGTTTTCTTTTAAGCAGCCCCTATTCCCTGACTACACACAGTCAAATCATAGCGACCCTCGGGTTTCAGGCTGACTTCTGTCTCACTGTGAACAAGCCAAGTGTATGCGGACTTGTAAACTTTAAATCCCATCGGAGCGCTATTGCGCCGAGTACTTAGCACATAAATTGGAGGGTGAGGAGGAATAAACATTTTATTGAAATAGCAGACTGAAGTTCTTACGGTTGAAGCCCCTATTCCAGGGCCCCACTTGCTCTAGCGGATCGTTCGGCTTGGTCCAAGGTTGCGGCCTCCCAGGTCCTGCCGGGCGAGTCGCGCCTCCCATGACCTTTCAAGTTCGTTGCAGGTGAAGAGGGGTGAGTTTCCTTGTGCTGGTCTTTGTTTGCAATGCCAAGTGATGTGTTTGGGGGTTTGTGCGTCGCCGCATCAAGGACAGCAGTCATCATATAACTAGAATGTAAGCGCCGGCAACTCGGAGGAGTTCACCGTAGGCGAGTCACGTCACAATATCAGGCTTTCGCCAAGCTGCGTAAGCATTTGCCACGCAATAACCAGCGGGTCAGCCTGTAAACAAACATTAGCTGAAAGATATGAATAGAGGCAGAAAAGGAAGTAGGAAGAAACTTTGTAGCTGCCTCTGGGTATTATCAAAAGAACGTAACGTTTCTTTCTATTCAGGAAAAGATAGACTAGCAGGAATACTGTTCATATATCATCATTTTGACTACACGATTTGTGTGAGTAAAACGGAAACATAACACACGCAACAAAGCCAACGGTTCGCTCGTTCAGGAGATGAGTAGGCCTGCTCTACGGCTCCATTGTCAAGCGGTTGTCTTGAGGGAACATCAGGGAGCTGTACACAACTTGTAATAGCCAGCCTATATGCGCTTAAAAAAATGCTTCTCGATGTTTTTCGGCAACGTCTTGCAAAACCCTTAATGCTTAAGAATTGCAGAAAATAGAAAACGTAGTGTGAAACAGTCTCTAAAAGAACAGTGTAAATTTATGAAAACGATCACAGCTGGCAATACACATCCTAAAATATCTCTAACATCTTGCATGGAATAACCTTTGACACGCCTATTGGGAAAACGTTCCACAATGCTCACCGCATAAAAAGTTACTACGTTTAGATTTGACATTCTAATAAGCTTAAACTTTTATTTTAGTTTTTACTGATTCTCAAAACTCTTCGTCCATGTTCAATGTCGCAAGGAACTTTTGAAAACCACTCAAACCTAAAACCACAGAAAATAGCAAAAATAGTATGAAACAGTTTCTAATACTCCTGTCACACGGACACTTTCGATCCTCATTGAACTCGATCCACATTGAGATTTTCGAGCACGCTCGAAACATCCGGTGCTACACTGGCATTTTCAATGCTCATTGAGAAGTTTCCCTCATGTGTGTTAGGTGGCGCCAAATGTTCCGCCGACAGTCGTAACATGGCGATGTCCAGCGCACCTGCGCAGTCGGGGGCACGGCTGCCAAATCCTTAGCCAAATCAGTACATCTGCGTGTCTGCCTCAGGTTTCTAAACTTGTGGCGCACCTCTGCTGCTGTGCGATGAAACCTCAGGATCCGCAACGCCTCCGTGATTACGGCATAGACTGCGGCATTTCTCTTCTGGCGCCGCAAATCATTTAAGCGGTCCTGCCCGCAGTCGATGACAGCGGCTGTCTCGCGCTCGCTCCACAGTTTCAGCGCCGGCGAGAAGGAGGACGCCATCTTTGTTTACACTGACGGTGAAGCTTGGAGCGTCGTGTAGAGATTATTTTCAAATGTTTGCAGATATGCAGGTATTGTACCTGAAAATGTTGTTTTACATTTTAATCAGTTACAACAACTATGGTTTTCTTTTGTTAACTTGTGTTTACTTTTATAGCTTCATGACAGCGAGAGTGCTTTCGATTCGGCTCGGAACCTCAAGCACTCTTGAGGAATTGGCATCGAGCCAAGCAGGGTCGAGCTCGATTGCGGTTGAAAGTGGCCGTGTGACAACCGTCGATCTGCATTGAGTTTGATGAGCATTGACTCAATGAGTATCGAAAGTGCCCGTGGGGCAGGGGTATAATAACCACGATAACGTTATGAAAACGAACACTACGGGCATCACACATCCCAAAATATATTTTGCATTCTGCATGAAATCACCTTTTACACGCACAAGAGGAAAACCTTCACAATGCTCAGGGCATGAAAAGTTACTACGTTAAGATCTCACATTCTAATATATTTAAATTTCTATTTTAGTTAACAAAACACGCTGTGGGGCTAGTTGGCGAAACATTGTCTCTCGAAGTTCTTTATAGCGCTACAAAAAACAAGGACACAAGAAGAAGTACACAGGACGGGCGCTGACTCCTACTAACTTTAGTGAGGCTTCCACAACCTGCATTTATACACAACAAAAGACCAGAGCGCATGCGGATGAAAATATGTTGAGGATGTTGAGGATCTATTTTATTCAGTACTACATAATCACCTGTTTACTGGTGTTAGTGATTGCATTGAGAGAAACGGCCTAATTGTCTTTCTGAATGCAGCTGGCCTGAGTGTCGATATTTTTATGTCACCTTTAGAGATTTATATTAATGCCACTTTTATCCAGTTTGACAACCGACGGTTTTTACAACGTCAGGGCATCTGCATAGGATTATGTGTCGCTCCGGTTTTGTGAAATATTTTTCATTCATCAATTGACAACATTTTGGCTGCACATATTGTCGATGGAACGGCCCTAAATATTTTTAGATATGTTGAATAATTTTTATTGATTTTAAAGAGAAGTAATACAGGTGGTTACCAGGAAGTTGCAAATGAGATTTTAGATACGTTCCGACATCACGGCAAAGGGCTCTCTTCCCGATCAAAAAGCACGACAGAAATATCTGTCGTGCGACAGAGAGACCTGTCGTGTAGTCTGTCGCACGACAGTGACTTGTGTCGTAGAACTTTCGCAAGACAAAGGCGCCTGCTGTGGATTCTGTCTCGCGACAGAGGCACCTGTCGTGGGTTTTCTCTCACGACAGAGGCATCTGTCGTGGGTTCTGTCTAGCGACAGGGGCGCCTGTCGTGGGCTCTGTCGCCCGCCAGGTACCTATCATGGACTCTGTCGCACGACAGGTATCTGTCGTGGGTTCTGTCTCGCGGCAGAGGCACCTGTCGTGGGTTTTGTCTCACGACAGAGGTATCTGTCGTGGCTTCTGCCACGCGACAGAAGTACCTGTCGTGGCTATTACCATGCGACGAAGCTGTCTGTCGTGGCTTCTTTCTTGCGACAGACTCCTTGCACACCTTCTGTGAACCAGCAGAACACCGACGGCACGTCACCAGATTTGTGGCCTCGCCTTCGCTCCGGTCCGGTCTAAACATAATTCAGTAAAAAGGTGCACTGCAAAGTCAGCTGCTTAATGAAGGTTTCCACCCATTATTTCTTAAATTTATCCCTCATTCATGGTATAACTTTGGCTTAAAGCGCGATAACATACATCACAACAAAGAGCAGAGTTAGCGACACTAGCGCAACGGGACGACACAGAGCTCAGCAGACGAGGTTCCGTACGTACTGTGTGTCGCAACGTTATGTCGTCTGCTAGTGTCGTCCCATAGCGATGCAAAGGACCCTTATTTTTAAAACGTATTTCCCGAGGACTTTGCTGCTCTCCTCATGCATTTGGCGGCGCAACAGGTAGGCATTGTCATGAAATTAAAAAAGACGAGAATGTCGAAAAGACAAAATGCTAAGTGGAAAACGAGAACTGAAACTGAAAAACCATGCTGAGGCCCGATTTCGTGCACTGTCAAAGGCTGACTTCCGGGACATGCCGCACATCTTTTGGTGGCTTCCCTTTCGGGCATAGAGTTTCTTACTATGAATAGTAAGAAACTCTATGCTTTCTGGCGCCCGATGCGGCATCCTGCCCCATAGTGGAGATCAGTGGTAGTAGACGAAATGTAGCTAAAACCGAAACCGAAAAAATTGTACCAGCAAAAAGTATGCAGAATCTTTGTTTTTGTGAATTAGGTATTTGTTTGAAATGTAATAATTTTCGGAAGGGTGTACCTTCATACTAGCTTTTTTTTGCCGTCATGACCTCTTCAGATGCCACCACTGATGCCAGGCGCGGCATTTTTTTTTTTTTTGTTTTTAGCCTCAAGCCATGCACCGCGTGGGAGGGCAGCAAGGCAGGCAAGTAAGTAAAATCACGTTAAGGCAATTGCGGGGCTCATCACAAATGCACTGTTTTCTTTTTTTAAGCGAAAAAATCCAGAGAAAGAATAACAGAAATCGCACCGAACAATAAACTCGCTCCAGTTGCATGCATTCAGAAATTTTGCTGGACGCAGTAAAACAAGCGAAAAACTACAATAATGATTGTAGTCTTTCGCTTGCTTGAAATTTAAATTTCAAGAAAAATGTATATATAGTTCAGTAGATAGAAGAAAAAGGCTATGGAATGATCTTAGCCGATTTGGAAGTGGAAGTCAACAGTGATTGCATCCTTTCCGGCCACCAGGGCAGTTGGCTGGCGGCAATAAAAGTTGTAGTTCAGTGCTCTGTGTTGAGTATCTTCTTCTCTGTCCCGTTTCTCGTACTGTACATTGTTATGGGTCACTTGGCAGTGGAATTGTTCCAGTCATGTTGAAGCTCTGAAGATTAACCGGCTCAAAAATTTTCTTAACCGGCTTAAAACTGTTTCAAAAGCTTCCATTTCTGGCCAGACGAAACTTCACGTGGAGAAGCGCTAATAACACTCTCTGGTTAGACAATCTATTTCGCACGTCATTTATTATAGTGAAGAGACCTGGCTGAACACTCGTTCCATGGTAGCGTTTGATACGGGTAGCGATAAACAGCGCCAGTTCTGACATCAGTGGAAACGTCAGCTTACCGGCAACATTTTTTTCCAGTTCTCACGTTTACCCAGAATGCATTTATGAGCCAGGTTTCCTTTGCCAGATCGTCGGCTTTCGGTCGGAGCAGGCGACACGCAGATTCTAGAGCAGAAATTGATTAATTTGGTCGCTATATGAGCATGTACCGAAAGCGTGTAACTTTGTAATGAGCTATATATAAGCACAAAATCGAAGAAGTACGGATTTCATGTTTTTCGGTTCGAGAATCTGCCGGTCGCTCAGCATGCATGCTACAGATATGCAGGAATTAAGCCGCTTCAGCTCACTTTCGCTAGCGATAATGAACTTGCGATTCCTTTCCAACATACAACCTTAAGAGATTTGCTTATTGAAGTCTTCTCGAGGCAATCAGAGAAAGAACTCTCATGCCTCATATCCTGACATGTAATATGTTCTGCTCCCATTCCGCATTACAATATATGGCACCGCGTAGCCAGGCATTCCAATTAACTCTTGCAATACGTTTCCACAAAATATATGAACTCATAGATAGGCTTATAGCCTGAAAGGTTTTGGCCTAGCTCGGACTGAAAGGGCATGTTCAAGCTCGAAATCATCGAAGGCTGGGCTTCGAAATCTGACAAAAAGTAAATTTTGCTGCTATGGACACTTCGCCTAATACTCTTGAATCAGCAGTTCCTACCTTTCATTGCTTCAAAGTGGGTTCGAGCGCCGTCCATTAATTTGATTGATCCCAAGGCATGGCGCAATGCTGAGCCACCTTGTCGCACAGCTTATTCGGCCGGACATCGCCTCGGTCGCGCACGTTTCCCGCTACTTTTGCTGCGTTTTCTGGGGAATATATGTGAACCAAGTGCAATTTTCGCGAACAAAGTAGCCAGTGTGGGTGGGTAACAAATCGAACGCCTCGATTACAGGCTAACTGAATGAGATTACACTTTACAGACACAGATCGTGCTTTCTAGCTGTGCCTTAATTCATTTTTATCTGAATGCTGTTCTGCTGCCAACACATGACAATGTCCTCTCTCTCCCGGGGCCATAGAGCTTCCTACTATTAAGTATTAATACTAAGAAACTATATGGTCGGGGCCCACAGATATTTCACTTGAAGTTTGCTGTCCGCTAACACGATTGAGAAAATAGCTCTTCCGCATTTGTACCCAAGGCGGAGAAAGGCTGCAACAAAATCACACAAAATATTCTTTAGAGGGCAGATCGAAATCACTATTTCTATTTTTGTTTTATATGCCGGCAATAGAAGAACAGTTACCCGAAAATAGGCAAACAGCCAAAAGGAAAATTAGGAAGCGAACTCAGACAAAATATCCAACGCAGACCAGATCGTCATGAAATTACATTTTTTCTAACAGCACTGGTGCGCAATACATGCACTCAGACTATGGGTAAAAAATAAAAAAGCATTTGAAGCTACCTTATAAACGTTCTCAATAAATTATACTAATTTTTAAAGCAAGGTTTTCAGTGCACCAAACTGTATTGCAATACAAATGGTTTAAACGTGGTTACATCATTACATGCCGGAACAGAGTGGAAGAGTAAAGACGTAACACCAGTTATTTCTGCTCCAAAAGAAGGTATACATTCTCATTCGCGTGACTACAGTCAACTAGAATATTCGAATATTCTAATTTACTGTGGCGCGAACGTGACCTCTTTGGTCGCGCTCATGGTACAGGTATAGCAGAGAAGTGGCCCGGAGAACAGACTGCCCGTGAGGCATTTACAACAGAAATCCGCTTACTAAACGGCGGCGCTACAAACGCTCACTCCTGAACCCATTAGCAAAGTCAAACAACATAAAAATATTTGTTTTACGTTAGAAAGTTAATGAATAGACGTTCATCTGGGCCAGAAAATGCGTACGTACTCACAGAAAAATGTAAAAACTAAACTGTTCCTTGCGAGGCTAGATGTTTAGCGTTGGCGATTGCAGCGCCGCCGTTGCTGGTGTTTCGCGGAGACGTGCGCCTGCTGCACTATTCATTTCAGTGAATACTGAATAGCAATCTAGGCGACGCCAGCGACGCTGTCAGCACATTTTTTGCCTTCGTGCTTGGTCCAGCGTTTCTAGATTTGTTTCTCGAGCAATAAAACATGTATGTCCTTGTGCGCTACGCTGGAGAAGATAGGAGTTATATTCTTCAACACACGGACGTGCGGGATTTTGTTCCGCACGACATTGAAGACTATGACCCCAAGAAAGTCTACGATATTTTCTGGGGTGGAGACTCGAGTACATGCGGAGGGTACTATGACGGGAAAATCACCCATATGACAGGTAGCTGCTCTTTTTCTCTTTGGGAATTTTTTTGTACGCCCGTAAATTCATAATGTGCACTGGAAACCGCAGATACGGAAGAAGAAATAGAGCAGTGGAGGAAGCGCAAGGAAGCACGCAAATGCGCCCGCAAGACGGACATACCTCCGAGGATAAAGGTGCGAATAGCAATCGCTTTCGAGCGAATTTTCTTAGCCTGTGGTGCTTGGTCATCAGAAACCCCGCCACCAGCAACTTGCATGCATCCTCGCCGCGCCGGCCGCGTTTCAGTGGAAGTGAAATGCATGGAACCCGTCGCGCTGGCTCGGTGCGTAGGGCGCTCGGCTGCTAATCCTGAGTACCCGAGTTCGAACCCGACCCCGGCGGCCGCGTTTCGTTAAAGGTGAAATGCAGAATACTGCCGTGGGCTGTGCGGTGTCAGTGCACGTTAAAGATCCCCAGGTGGTCGAAATATTCCGAGCCCTCCACTACGGCACCTCTTTCTTCCTTTCTTCTCTTAGTCTCTCCTTTATCCTTTCCCCTACGGCGCGGTTCAGATGTCGGCCATATGTGAGACAAATACTGCACCATTTCATTTCCCCCAAAACGAATTTTCAATGCACGACTCCTTTGTACTGTGCAATGTCAGTGCAAGTTAAAGAACTCCATGAGCTCGTAATCAGTCGGGAGCCCTCAATCCTCGTTGCATATGTGAACATGATGTTAGCAAATTTTACGCTAAACAAATAATGTCCAGAAAGTGCGAGTTCCTATGTATCGCATGCAGAGTGGAATGTGAACGTCTGCATGAGTTGAGAGAAGTTCGCGCGTGGTAAAAATAGGAACAGGCTGTGCGTTCACATGTGTTTGCATTGCATTGCAGTAGTTCACCACTCCAGTCATAGTGGCTTAGCAAAATTGTTTTTAAAGTGCTGCTTTCAAGATAGCGTGTGCTGCTAATTGTGGGATAATTTGTTTCATGCCAGTAGTGATTACCTATGACCGGTGCAAGTAACTAGCGATTTTTGTATTATTTCTCGCCTACGTCAACACAGTTTCAGACAAGGATGAATTGTTTTCAGTAAGGCTGGCTGTGTGGGCATGCGAAATGATTATTTGCAAAAGAAATGCACGGCTGACAATAAATACTGTCATTGTTCTTATACTGATTTGTTAATGGGTTATGCCACGAAAAACTTCATGTCTTGAATATCTACAGTGACTGTAGCACTGTCTTCAGTGCTATCAAGTTGAGCACATAAGGGGATGGCGATTTGAGTGTTGCTTCTAGGTGTGAAGCGAGTGGGCCGTTCATTGGAGTGTTTCTTTTTTTCTTTTAAATTAAAATCGAATATTACATTTTCAACAACGTCACGAGATGTCAGAAAAAGTTTGCAGTCGAAGTTATTACACAGAAGTGAAACAAAATTGGCGGTGGTTTAGATTTGGTTAAACCAGGAGTGACGCGATAGCTACAGCTGGCTCAGTAGAACTTGGTCATGTGACCAACCACGTGATCAGCCACGGCGCTGCCACGCTGAAGGCTTGAAATGCTACCGTAATGTAGCTGTCGCTACAAAACTTGTCATATTTGGTAACATCTATATTCCATTACTCACAATTCCAACTGTATTTAATACCTCGTATAAATTCAGGTGACTTCTCCGGCATTGTTGAAACTGGTGTAGCAGAGGAGAAAAAGGGAACAACTTATTTTGGGCTCGAAAATTTTGGTTACGGATGGATGGAGCCCTTTCTTCAGGGCACCGGTGGCTGCTGCAGCGATCCTGGCATGGTCGTTCAGTTTTCGCTGCTCTTTCAGGCTCTTGATGGACAGCACTTCCTCCCATTGCTCTATTATATAATTCTGTATTTTGTTAGTGCCACTTAAATTTTGGGAGCCTAGCCTAGTATGATATAAGGCCTCACGGGCGTAGCTATAGATCCTGTTGCATAGTCCTCCTGGACATTTCGAAATGTCTAGAATGGTTATTATGGCCTGCCTATTGGGGATTGGCCCGTTGACATTAGGTGCAGCTGTGTCAACAACTCTCAGGAGTAAAATTTGAAATGTATCCGGTTTGGTAAGCCGACCTTTACTTGCACTGAGTGTAGTGGCATTTTAAGTTTTTTCAGTTTGTTGAAGTGGCAGTCATGCGAGTGGTGTCTTGCTATAACTCTGTCATTGTTTCCTGCTGAAATGCTGTAAATAAATTTGCCAGTGACATAGGTGAGCTTGCATTTGTTATTGTGTATTTTGATTTGCATTCTGATTTTCTTGTTGTAGGCAAGACTAGAGGAGCAGGCGAAAGGAGCGGCTAAGATAAAAGCTGAGAGGGAATTGCTCAGTAGTCGAGTAGGAAACTCTCCTGAGGAGTCCAATGTGGCCCACCTTGAGTCACTAGTGCGGGACCTAAAGGCAGAGCTGGAGAGATCCAAGGAAGTGATTGGGGATAAGGAGAAAGAAATGAAAATCTTAGAAGCCTCAATGAAAGCCTCCAGAAGGCACTGTGCGCAAACATTCTGCAGAATGGTATGTAAACAACCATACTGTACAGCTTCTTCCATGCGCAGGCCGTTGTCGAAGCTAATCTACTTCGGTGAAGTCGAGTTAGACTTGCTGCTAGCCTTGTTGGTGCATTTTTGGGATAAAGTTAGCACTGTTTAAGAAGGGCGTTAGAAAGAAGTACAGGATATGGTTTTACTAACAGGTGATTTGTGGGCAAAAAAAATAACGCTACAGTATGAAGTCTTACAGACACATCTAACTGGGAAGATGAAAAGAAGCATATGGAAACATTCCATTTGCTTCAGTAGAAGTCTTGAAATACTAAACAGATTTCTGTACAATACTGACACAGCATTGTGTTGCCAAAAGTGCATTTTTGTCACATAGTTCATTTCCTTTAGTTCTCGGGTTACATGGTTACGGTCTCCTTCGGCCATTTGTTCAGACTTTACCTTGGGATGGCAGTCATGACTCAGTACTATTCTTGATAATTCATGATCATGTAACCATTCGTTTACGCACAGCCCTGGATGACCAGCATAATAATACCATAATGTACTGCTGGGCTAGTTTCTGTCATGAGATCCTATGTAAACATTTTATGAATGAAGGCAAGACAAAAGCCAGGGGAACTCTAGTGCATAGACTAGCATCTAGTACAAGGGGGATCAGAAAGTCCTTTCCCCTATTTTGTATCAAGCAAAGTACGGGACATACAGGTAATTACAAATATATGTACTATTTTACCTACCTTGCACTATTCCTCCTCCCGGGCCCCACACAGCTCCAGACATTTGTCCAACCGAAGCACTGAATTTAAGATGCCCTTGTGGTAGCATTTGTCCAGCTGACTGTCGAACCACTGTCGGACTCCTGCCTTGACTTCATCGTTGCATGTGAATCACTTTCCTGCCAGGAACTTCTTCGGCAGTACGAAAATGTGAAAATCACTAGGGCCCAGACTTTATGGTGGATGGTCCAGACATTCCAAGTGAAATGACCGGAGCTTGCCGGCGGTTCTGATCGTCACATGTGGCCTTGCATTGTTATGGAGGATAACCGCATTCTTCACATCAAGAATTCTTGAGCGTTTCCGTCCGATAACAGCCAGCAGATGGCGGGCTTTTCCAAGAAAAGTTCACCGATGAGAATGAATATGTTGACTCCGCATTTACAGCAGTCATTTGGATAAACAAATAGGGGCAAAGACCTTCTGATTCTCCCTCATACTTTATTTTCATGCTTGCATACGCTCTTATAATTATCATTCTGCAAGCAACATAATAATAAAATGTTAGCAGTACTGCGTAGGCACGGTGAGGTGAAAAACCACATTTGGAATTCATCAGTGTCACGTCAGTACCCCAGTAGCACAAACGGGGCTCTGAATTGCGGGCCCTTGTGGGCCCGGCACGGGCTGCCCACAGGGGCCCGACGTGGGATATGTGCGGGATTTGCAACTCGGCATCGGGGGGGACCCACAAGGGCAGCCCAGTGGGCTTACTGCATAGCCCCACGCAGCTCCGCGCTGGATCCCCTTGGGCTAGCCCGTCCCGGGCCCACGCGGGCTAGCCCGTTCCGGGCCCACGCGGGCTAGCCCACTCCGGCCCACGCGGGCTAGCCTACTCCGGGCCCACGCGGGCTAGCCCGTAACGGGCCCACGTGGGCTAGCCCGTCCCGGGCCCACGTGGGCTAGCCCGTCCCAATCCCCCTAGAGCTAGTCTGTTCTGGTCACAGTAGGCTTCTTGGGAGACACTTGCGGGAAGTCAACAAAGGTAACCCATTAGAACCCATAGCCTTTAAGCCCACCGACCCAATTAGACTTAAGGCCCACCTGCCAACCCAGAGAGGCTTTCTTCACTTCAGTATTTCTTGTGTACATATTACTACTGAAATTACATTCCACATATCTGACAATACAATGCAAGTAAGAATTCTTATTTATTTGTTTTTGCGATGCATATGGTGGGCATTAAAAGAATGCCTCAATTACTGGGGTGAAGGGTCCACCCCCTTCATCCGAACCCTCCGACCGCCATCCCGGTCTCTCGCCCCACGCAGAAATGCTGCCACTCTGTTATTGATGCCTTCATTGGTGGCTGTAGGTATTCTGCGCTGCACAGCAGCTGTAAAAGTGAACAAATAAACACACATATCAAACTGATATTCGGTATGGTGGATAAAAATCACTTTGCACAGTATAACAGTCACATCTTCCAGGAAATGCTTCATAACCGTATGCAATGCTACAATGTGCAATGCTTGAAATATCAGCAAATTTCTTTTGCTATTAATATCTGTAACCATAATAAGCATAAATATCCATAGTAAGAATAACCGATAGGTGCATGAGTCATTAAAGGACAATAGACACCTAAATTTATTGCGTGTTTTCTTCTGTCAAACGATGCTTTAGATAAAAAATACATGTATTACCGGGTAGTATTTGCCTACAGCCCCGCTAAATAATTTATAATTGAATTTCTTCTCTTATGCGGTTTTGGCTTCATCGACCGAATGACGACTGTCGTCAAGTTGATGTTTTGGTCACATGATGCAACTAGAAAAACTAATACAATCGCTGATATGTAATTTTAATTCCCCACGACATTTAATCCAGCCTGTTCCGAGACCTGGAAGGACAAAAATTATCTGTCAGCAATAATATAACCGATTTCTTATGCCTCATGTGAATTAAGCACCAACTACACGTCGCAGTCATCGTTCGACTGATGAAACCAAAACAATGTCAAGAAGAAATTCAATTATAAATTATTTAGTGGTCGTACATGTATACGAATGTCTAATGCATCATTTGAAAGAAGAAAACACACAAGCAAAAATTCAGTACCTATAGTCCTTTATATTTGGATGCCTACTCAGTAATCGATAACGGAAGTGTTGAAAGCCACACCAGGTGGATTGAATGTAGCTTTTTCCTGCAATTAGATGGTGTGTTCACAAAATGTCTATAATCTTCAGAAGATTCCCATGTACTCACCAACAATTGCACTGTACAGCCGAAGATTCTTAAAACTTTGTTTTTCACCCCGCCCCTCCAATGTGTACCTGAGGGCCACAGGAGTTTTTACTAAAGTCTTCATGATAAGTTTTGTTGTCTCATCAGTCGTCTCACCCCCGATAAGTGCCAGCTTTCTGATATGAAATAGATTATACACATTATACAAAGCAAACTATATGCCATTAAAACCCTACAATGAATCTTTAATAAAGCTCCCTCTTAGAGAAACCATGTGGAAGTCAACAAAAAATCAGAATCATGTAGAACAGGGTCATACAGAGGACTCAAACAGACTTATGATCACAGTGGTGTGATCTATCAGCCTAACGATAACATAATTCTCTGTTGTCTTCTATACGCCCATCTTTGCATCATCATATGAACTTCCTTTTATTCATGACTCAATGGCATATGCTTCCCAAACAATAAGATAAGGGGGAAAAAGTGAAGCCATTACTTTAAGGCCACCTTGAACCACGACAACATTGTAGCCTGGAGCAACATGAGTGATGTAAGCACATAACAGTCAGCTGCAACTATGCACAGCAAGGCTAACACTTGTGCTAATTTCTTGTAGTAGGCTAGGTATTATCTACAGCAAATCCTCACTCAGCTACATTTGTACAAAATGAAGCTTTCAGGTCTACAAATCCAAATGCAACATGAGGAAATTTATTTCGAAGTCCCAACTTAATCTGAAGTGGGCTCACCATATGTAGAAGGCTCAAATTAAACTACACCTGAACAAAACACTATGCATCAAAATAATATTAAAAGGAATCAATATGTTGCCAGTAGTTCATAGGCACAATTGAAAGAAATGCAATACTAAGGCAAATATTAATTCAGACTACTATTCTATGCTCACGATGCAAATAACTGAATAGTATTGCCCTCTCCGGAAAAAGAACTCGCATATTTGTGCACTTCTATACGACGACCACGGCTCGATTGGCATGCATATAAGTGTGAAGCGTTCGCAATAAAGAATTGTTAGAAGTTCAAAGCTCGTCCTTGTCTGTCTACTCTGCCGTCTTTTGTGCGCTGCTATGCCTGTAATTCACGCTAACCTGCTGCAACAACAGCAGTGATCCACACGTTAGTAAATCAGCAAAGCGCAGCTGCACACTGCTGTGCTGCACATTTTTTCAACACTCAATGGCAAGTCACTCGTTTACTTTTTTTAAGGCACTTAACTATCCGCACCTGCAGGTTACCCTTGCTTCCACATGCATGGTTCAGTCGTTCTCCTACTGTTCCATATCTGTGCATGCACCACATGCCACTCTTCATAGCTTGTGCAATGCACTCTCCTCTCATGCAAAGCTGCCACCAGTATCGTGCCACACTGAGAAAAAGACCATAGAGGCCCTTCCTATTCTGGAATAATTCTGTTTGGAAGCTTTCAAATTTTTGCACATAATGAAGCACTTCACAGAGCTCTGGAAAATCATTGCCGTGTACTTTTCATGTCAAAAGCAGGCAACAATGTTTCAGCTCCTTGCAGAACTTTACAAATTGTTTTCTTAGCTTTTCTCTTTTCTTTCTGGTGTTTCGCACACCGAAATAATGAGCTTTCACTGCATATTTTTTTGCACAGCACCAAGTTTCTCCTAAACCGCATTTCGGCTTATGCTACAAAGATATGATCTGCAGAACAAATCTGCAGAACAACACTGCAAAAGCTCATTAAATCTTTTGATTTTTTTGTTTTATTATAGATACCTCAAGGGCCTTTGGGTGAGGGCTTTACATGAGGGGACTGTAAAGGGACTGTAAAAAAACTCAAATTGTCATATGACCCCCAACAAAACTGCCAAGAACTACTTGCACCAGAGTAAATTTATACATTGGAAGACTGAGCAATGGTTGCCCTCATTTGGGATGAGAACAACATAAAAATGGCTATTTTTCGCATTTCCATCAATATTCTGTGCGCACTGTTACGAGTAAAAGCCGAACTTCTAACTTGTAACGACCTCCCCAGAATCTTTCACGGTGCAATGCTGTAGTGGCGTTGCGTCACGGCTGCGTCTCGTGCGAACAGGCTTCACCACACAACGCACAAAATGACACTTGACGAGTGCACAGTTTGGAATGATGAAGGAACCACACAGATGGAAGCGAGGAAAATGCACAGTGCCGGCAATCAGCGTTTGAAACAGCATTCAGCTGAGCCTGGATAGCTCACTGATGGACGTCTGATAGCTTCTGTTGCCACGGGCTAGCATGAAGCTCATAAATGCAAAACCAAAACTATGAGGGCACCCTATTCTCGGAGATGAGGCCATTCATTTTTTTCATCATGCGTGCTGTTGTGTGCATGTCACAGATGCGTACTGAACTCTGCAGCATGCATTTCAGGTTTAGGGAGGGCCACCTTGATGATTGCTTACCGTGCCGATTATACCTGGATGGAGCTAACCTTTAAGAGCTCGTTCAAATTAACCGTTGCGAGACCCATAGCGTCCAAATTGGCAGGCTTTCAAAGATATGGCCGTTAGCCAGGACCATGCTGGCAGTTCAAATTTTTCGGGTTTATGAATTAATGGGAGTCGAATTAACCAGTAAAAGTTGAAAGTCTCAGATGTTACACGGAAGCAGGCAACTGCTGCCACGGTCGCTGCCCCCTCTGTCCCTGCCCTCTGGCACTTATGGCTGCCGTGCCGGTCATGGCACTCGTTTTTGTCAAACAGTTTTATGGTTCTACCTTCTCTTTGCATTTTAGAAGAAATGTACCCTTGCGATATGACTGACTAGGCCGCTATATCACGGGGACACTTCTCCGGCCCTGTGCCAGGCGCCAGGCTATTCAGGGTGTGGCAGGGAAGAGTTAGAACTAACCATGGCAGAATTTATTCGCGTTCGAATTAAGAGGCTTTATTATTACATATATGCTGCTACGGAGCTTTGCTGCACCAAGTAGTACAGTTCAAATTATCCAAAAATCTGTTTTAATGACCTATGAACTAACGAGCTTTTACTGGAACTACTTCAACACATGCCCCCTATATTTCTAACATCACTTGAAAAGACAAAGGACAGCAAATGTTTTCTTACCAGAAGAGCCCTCTGGTCTTTATCTGCCAAAACCTCTTCAATGTCTGCCAGTTTTTCCAGTGACGTCGCTACCATCACTGTATCGCTTCCAGTTTCCATGTCTAGAGTGGCAGAATAGTTCCCCTTTAACTCCTTGATATCGCTACGAATCTCCAGCAGCAGCTTCACGATGTGATGATTAAAGCCTAGAAAAAAAACACTTGCCTAAATAAGAGTGCATGAATTTAACTGAAAGAATACCTGGACTGAGCAAATACATCAAAAGTGTACATACAGATGACTCAATAATTTTAACTGATCTTATTGAACCTTTCTTGGTACAAACTTCTGGTTTACTCAAGTAGAACCTTTGTTCCCATCGACAAGTGCAATGGTCTTATTAAAACAAAATTTAAAGCAAGAGTTCGGTTGCCTTCAAGTTCAAATTATTAAAGGGACCAACAACGGACCAAAATATGTCATGAGATTATGGTGGAAATGAAATATAATCAACTGCAGAGGGCCCCTACTGAAGGTGTGCAACACGGGCTGCACTGTCATGAAACATCCTGCTCAGCAGGGTCTGAACTAAGCGCTTGGCTATTGGCGCAGAATATTTTTCAGGTGGCGACCACTACCGCTTGCTCATTCTTTTTGGCGCCATCATTGTCATGGCTAAACTGTCAATAAAATCCCGTTGTTTTCTCTTGAACAGCTATTTACTTAGCTCCCACATGTGAAGCATTCTGTATGACCAAATAGCTATAGACACATGCCTTGCAGGCTTTCTTGGCATACAAATGTCTGCTTAGACGACAAGCCTGCAAAAGATTATGAAGTTCCATTTAAATAATTATTAGTAAAGTTACCGGAATCAAGCACATTGGAATCAAGTACCGGAATCAAGCACAGTAAACACCCGCATACAATACGAGGCTTCTTTCCAGAATGTACCATGTCAAACTCTCAGCTCACATCAAATGCAGATCCAAGCAATTTTCAGTTCAAGTTTGTAGATCCAGTTTCATAATATTCACTGCTAACATCATAAGGCTTCCAATGAACGGAGCCCTTATCTAGTAGTATTTTCGGTACCTGGTTTCTACCAATTTAGACGCTTTGATTTTAATGACTTTTAATCACGTTATCGCAAGCATGACGATCGCATCTCTCATGATGTCTGGATCACGAAAGCAGTACATGACTGCTTTTAAAAGAAAAATTTCAGCTGGCGCAAGCAAAGGTAACCCGTCATGCACTACTACATGGTATGAATGAGATAGATTCCATTTCATCAAGCTGACCTCGCGATGCCCATGCTATCAAAATAAACTACCGTATCTCGCACAGTGTCGGGATTGCAAAAGCAGTACTAGGCTCCTTTTAAATGGAGAGAAATTTTAGCTGCTGAAAGTATAGGTGCCGCATGAAGCGCTGCTACATGGACTGGATGAGGTAGGGAAAGCCTGTATAGTTGCTGTCACTGAACAGGAGACACTTGAGTCAGCATTCTCAAGGAGTCTATCAGTTGTGCTTGTGACAAATGTGGGATGTCAAATGTGCTCAATAATGCCAGAGATGAGTTTCTAGCAAAAGATATAATTGATAAGGGACTCTCTGAAGACTACACCTGACGGCCACCACCGCTGAGACACCGAATGCAGAGCAAATAACAAATGCTTTCAGTGAGCTCTTCTTATTCTCATTTTACATGTAAAATTCATTAAAATATAAATTGGTCTACTCACGTTGCTGCTCAGGCGAAATGCCTTCCTGGCCTGCACCTGAAATGTTGACAATTATTGAACCCTTCAGTTTACTCACAAGGACGACAGCGGTGGCTCAGTGGTTACGACACTCTGCTGTTGACCCGAAAAACACGGGTTCGATCCCGGCCGCAGCAGTAGAATTTCGATGGAGGCGATATTCTAGAGGCCTGTATACTGTGTGATGTCAGTGACTCAGTGCATTTTAACCCTAGGTAGCCGAAATCTCCTGAGCCCTTCACTACAGCGTCCCTCATGGCCTGAGTTGCTTTGGGATGTTAATCCCTCAAAAACCACTGTTCATTCACAGCAGGGAAATCAACTTGCCTCGGAATTTGGCCAGCAGCTCAAAATTTCTGGTTGGTTTGTTAGTTTGTGGGATTTGATGTCGCAAAGCGACTCCGGCCATGAGGGACGCTGTAGAGGAGGGCTCTGGATAATTCGACTGCATGGGGTTATTTAGTGTGCACTGACATTGCACAGTACACGGACCTCTAGCATTTCACCTACATCAAAATTCTACTCCCGCGGCCGGGATCAAACCCGTGTTTTTCGGGCCAGCAGCAGAGCACCATAACCACTGAGCCACCGGGCAGCGAATCAAAATCTCTAAATAAGCAAAAAGCAGAAATAACACTCTCACATCAGTTACTGCACAAAAGGTAGCCTGGGCAAGTGTACACAAATAGTAATAAAACTATGTTCAACACAGCTGAAACACCAGAATTTGACACTTGGTTGACAGTATGACAGGATGTCTCAGCATCATAACAAATACTGCAATGGCATCATGCTGTTAGGGTGCCGACGCAAGCAGGTTTATCATGCATACGTTTATCATGCATGGTTCCCTGTGTGTGCAATTCTGCATCAGTATCGTCATCATCAATATGACTGCAACCTCTGCACGGCAAAGGCCTGCCCATGTCTCTCCAATCAACCCTGTCCTTTGCCAGCTGTGCCCAACGTATCCCGCAAACTTCCTAATCTCATCTGGCCACCTCACTTTCTGCCGCCCCCTGCTATGTTTGTCTTCCATAGGAATCCACTCAGTTACCCTTAAAGACCAGCCGTTAGCTTTCCTTCATATTGTGTGCCCTGCCCAAGCCCGTTTCTTCCTCTTGATTTTGACTATTGGCAATTTCATAAATCAGGTGCAATGCTGTCAAAGCTAGCGTTCTTCTTAGCACTGCCTGCAGCCGCAACTAAAAAGTAGTGCGTTCCTTGTTGTGAGCGAAACATATATAGTGAATGCTTTGCCTGCAGGCTTACTACATTACACATTTGTCATGAGCTTAAATGCCCTCTTATTGCTGACGACACGCTGTCACTTTCTCCTGACTCAGACCACTCGGCCACAGAAGTGTGGAGTAACACGTCTCCCTTTATTTTCCTATGCGGACTACTTCCGTACCTTTCACAGCGTTGCACCTGATGTATGAAACGGAGTATAGGATGTCACTAATGTTTGTTCCCTCACCCACTCTTCCCGCTTCCGGTCTCTTAACGTTACACCTATCATTTTTCTTTCCATAGCTCACTGCGCTGTCCTTAAACTGCACTAACATTAAACAAGATAAAGCATAAAAAACAAATCATGGAAAATATGCTAGTGCAATGAATATGGCAGAACTTATGAAGGGTCATTCCTCAATGTAGTGTCCATCCTGGCCTACAAATGGGCATTATGGCAACACTGCAATTGTCAACCCTTTTGTTGCTGCGGGTTTAGTCAGTAACACAGCTGTGATGCAGTCAAAGCACTGTTTGCTAGTTGCTGGTGATGAGTACACTGATGAGAACTTCTTTCTTTAAAGTGTGCATTTCACAGACTACATTGCCAGGTGTGGGTATAGCTGCTACCAGCACATTAACAGAAAATGATACTATTCAACTGTGCTCCCTGTGCCTTGGACAACAGCACCGTACATGAGCAGCAGCCAAAAGTGCCGCATTTCAAAGTGAAAGAAATAAGCAACACAGACTCTGACCATATTGAAGAATTTTGCTTGGAAGTTCCTGGCACTGTGCACAATGAAGCATGACATCTGTAGAAAATAGTGGCAACTGCAGTTTTGATATCAACAGCAGTGACCATTTCTCAGTTTTCCACCAATTAAATTTACTGTAATGCAAATGTGCTTTTCCAGTTTTTTTTTCTTCACTCATTACTAAACCATCTTTTTCTAAACCTTGGAAGTACGAATGAACAAGCTCGCAATAAAGGCTTGTTGATCATTCAATCTACTTACTTCGCTAAACATGCTCCAGAATATTAAATAGTATAGCCGTCTACGTGTTTTATTCTTTGAAATGATGCATAAGGCATTAGCATACATGGATTACCAGGAAGTATTCACCTACAACCGCTAAATATTTTATAATCAAATTTCTCTCTCATGATGATTCAGTTTCAACAGACAAATGATAGCTGTGATGCCAAAGGTGTGTACAGGTCACACGAGGCATGAAGAAAACTGCGACATAATCATTGCTTAATCATTCTGATTCACTGCCAACAAATGCCAGCCTGTCTCAACAGGCAAAATGTCCACGAATGAAAAAGCGGCAATTACATTGCAGTTTTTAGATTGAAAGCTCTATTTCACAACCAAACTTGCAAAAGCCGTTTGATCACTGAAGCCTGACCTTGAATAAATAAGTAAGATAATATTGCCACAACTGGGTTTCGAACCCGTGGCAGCGCGACCAGGTCAGTTTTGCTGGCCTGTGCATAAGAGTGCTATGCCATTACTGCAGCCGATCAGGCCTCGTGTTAAAATGCAACACACTCTTGCGCTATGCACTGCATGTCGTCATCATCACCTAATATTACTGTCGAAATAATATTGTGGTCCCATGCATTTGACTGTAACAGTGCCCAGTTGGCAATAACGAGCCCAGGTGTGGCTACTTTGGGTTCCACTCATGTGGTAGGGCATGATGAGAACACATTCTAGTGCATACTGATTAGAACCATTTTCCGCTCCTTTGAGTTCACATCACCGAGCTTTTTCTTGTTTTTTAAGCATAGCGAGTGCAAGGCTGCCTTCAATGGCCATTATCTTGGTGTATTCCCATTGAGTGTATGTCAGCAGACACTGGTAGTTGCTATGTGGCACTGGCTGATTCCCATTGAGTGCAATATGTTTCGTGTGATGGTAGTATCAGAAGATGCCATGAGAAGAGAATTCACTTCATTAGCTTATCCCAAATTACACAAGAATGTCAACAGCAAACCAAGATTATTTTCTGATCATCTGTAGCATTCATCAAGACATATGCGATCATCAGGCCCACTGGGCAGACAATCATGCTCTGGTAGGTACGTTTAAGAAATGCTGCAAGCCAGAAAAAAAAACCTTACGCAGTTCACTCTTGATATTGAAGCACATTTTGCCAGTTCTGCACAGTTCTAAATAATCAAGAACTTTTAAACACTTGCTGTTGACAGGTATAAAGCATCAGTTTGAATTAAACAAGTTTACATTAACGAGAGTCCACTGTAACAATGACTAATAATCACAAATAATCCTACAAAAAAAATAAAACAACATTATTCCATCCACTGCACTGACCTCCAACTCCAAGTGCATGCTGCGAAGAGAGAAAGCCAGAGGCTCCCATCGGAGTGCGAGTCCTGATAATGGGAATGCCATCTAGAGCATGTTCATCTGCGTGGTGGTGAGGAGCTGCAGGGATGTGTGAAAATATGAGACACAGTAGCATGCGTGTTGAGAAGCAGCACATTTAATGCTGTGCACGTGGCACCTTGAAGCCTACCAAGGATACATGGGGTGACCACAATATCATAACATTACTGCAGTGCCAGCTGCCACATTACACCTGCAGTATTTTTCTAAAACATCAAATAAGGTGGTTTGTCACAAAACCAATTTTCAGGGCTCTATCTCCTACTTCAGGCAGCAGATGCATCTGCCATATACTACTGTACTGCTCCCTTTTGCACACAACCTCCCCAGCAGCTTGCAATAGCTTCCTTACAATGCTGTGCAATTTTAGAAGGCCATCCAACAAGGACTGGCAACTAGGTCCATGACACACACACTATTGTACTCAATGTGCTCAGTATTTTTTACCGTAATACCTCAATTTAATATTATTTCTCTATTCACATGTAACCCAACTATGGAAAGGCAGTGACTAACAAGGTTTCCTTTCTAATTCTTGCACACTTCAGTGTGCTTTCATGACTTTGAAAATACAAAGGGGTTTTAATTATTTTTCTAATTAGTGTACACATCGTTTTGCATTCATGGTTTCATTCTAGTTTCAGCCTGGCCCACTCGGGCACACAGTGCAAAGCCTTCGGAAATAAGCTTAATATTTTTTTCATTATGTACAAAACCAGAATGTTTTCTCATTCATCACTAGCCCCGCATGATATTGAAAAACTCTTGCAACATAAATGCAGATCCTATGCAACTGATATTTATATAGGAAACGGTTCTCGAGACTCTGAGTAAACATATTTTCTTTGCATAGAATCAGTATTTCAAGAAATGCTGCAAGTCAGCACAGAAGCCCAAAAACAGTCCATACTCCCACAGTGTTCTAAGGCATACATTAAAAATTCCATTCAGCTGTCAGCTTACCTGAATCCAGATTCCAAGAGCTGGAGCCGGCACAGTCAAGGGCAGCATTGTGGCTCACAGTGTCTTGTGGGGTAGATTCTACATCACTGTTGCAAGCTGTTAATGCAATATGCAATCACATGACACATGAGTGTCACATGAGTGTCATAGTGACAAACAGTTAAAATGATACTGAAAACTAAACATTTCAACAGAATTGCCTGTCTGGTTGGGTCTGACAACTTATAATAAGCTGACACATCTTCAACCAAAAACTTAATTTAAAACCGAAAGTTTCAAAGCAACCTCTGCTCCTTCAGGGGTGACGGGGGTGGTGGCTAGCATCTTTTGAGTATGCCTGGAGTGGAGCAGAAGGCAGAAAGAAGGAAAGCGGTGATGCGAAAAGTGCTGCCGGAGGGGGCCTGAGGGAGGATGTTTGCACTAATTGTTAAGGCTATTAGTCACATTGCCGGGCTGTGCAGTGAGGGTCAATGGCGACTTTTCTTCTTAGAGCTACAGAGCAATGTCCCTGTGCATATAGTGGGGCGAGGTTTCCCTTTGTGCGGTTGATGTTGTTCGGGGTTCTTTGAATCTGCCAAGATTCGAGCAAGAGCCTGTTTTGACAATTTGTTTCGGTTCCGAGGATGCTGGTTTTGTTGAAGTTGATTCTGTGGTCTGAGCCATTGACTGTCACAGCTTAGCCTAGCAATGCGACTGTAGCAACCTTTACCCTTAGTGCCAATGTCCTCCCATCTACTGCTCCTAACCACCCCCCCACCCCCAACACCATTCGCATCACTGCTTTCTTTCTTATTATTTATTTTATTATTTTATTTATTGATACTGCAATCACGTAGTTGGGATTTTAGCAGGGTGGGGTTTGGCCTTCTGCTAGCCTGAATTATGCAGGCAAGGTATGAGTTCGTGCTAGGGACCTTTATTTTTTTTAGAAATCAGGACTGATTGGTCACAGCATGAAATGAACATGTAAAGTGCACAGACAATGGCCCTTAAGTCAAATGACTGCACAGGGACCCCTCACATGTTTATTTCCATTGCTGCTATTAAGAAATACAATCTGATCAAAGAAAGCATAAAATCAAGCTCTCAACAACTTTCGTTTAGCCCGTTCTTCAATCGAGGAATAATTACTCATTACCATCCACCTCAACACAGCCACTTGGATACCTGCAGAAAAATAAATTAAAATCTATTCCATTCTGTTTGTTTATTTTGAGGGCTTCAACGTCCCAAAGTGACTCGAGTTGTAAGGAACAATGTAGTGGAGGGCTCCAGGTAATTTCGACCACCTGGGGTTCTTTAGTGCACAGACATCGCACAGTACATGAGCATTTTGCATTTGGCCTCCATCGAAACATGACCGCTGCGTACTGCCAGGGGGAAATGGGGGGGGGGTCCCTATATGCACTGGACAAACAGCCTTCTGTGATGAAGGTGAACTTTTCTCATGGGTCACCTCTCAAAGTAGAATGCAAGGCGAGGAACGAGAAAGAAAACTGGAACGCAGAAATAGTAGTACATGGCAAATTCCTGCACTTTGACCTTCATCAATCCATCCCAGAAAACAGCAAGGGTTAATGACAAATTAGAAAGTAATGCGAGAAATACCCACAAGAATTACAAACTTTTGCACGTGAAATGTGACCGAAATAGGAAACCTGGGGCCCAAGTAAAGGAATGTTCAGTTGGAAAATAGAACATCCTTCAGCCACTTCGCATGCAACGTAACTGTTCTGGGGAGCAAAAACTGCAGAAAAAATGTTACAACACGACCTTTCTGGCAGCTACAGGGAACACGTTGGCAGCTCTGTCTAAACGTTGTTCTTACTTTTTGCAGGTCAGTGTCATTTTTCGTTTGCCATTTTGGCAAGTTTTACTTCGTGTGTTCCCTGTTGATGCCGGAAACTGTGTTGTAGGCATGGGTGATGAAATGATATGCTTGATATGTACAACAGAAGTAGACATGGATGATTCTTACTTGATGTGTAGTGACTGCAATTATGCGTATCACTTAGGGAAAGGCTCTCGTGTTCGTGAAAGCCAGTTCAATTCCATGGGGGAAACAACAAAAAAGTCATGGTGATACCAGACATGCTGAGCAGGACGATCACGAAGTGGACCGAAGAAACTTAGTGCTTCGGAGGTTGCTGTGCTAGAGAAATCGGCAGATGAAATGCCTCAGATTGGCCTTGTTCTTGTAGATATACATGAAAACTTGCAACGCTTCTCAGCCTGAAGGACACCATTGAAAACATTGAGCAAGCTGTGCAGCTGATGTCTGATAAATAGAACAAGATTCTTGCTGACATTGCACATCATGAGACAGAAATCAAGGAAATTAAGACCAAGGTACAAAGGCTTGAGCAACGGGAAGTAACTGAAGTTCAAACTATGCAGGAACAATTAAATGACCTTGAATGGAGGAACCGTAAACTGAACTTGGAGACTTGGAGTTTCACGGAATTGCACAAACTGAAAAGGAAGATTTGCTTGGTAAAGTCAATGCTCTCGCTAAGACGATAGCTGTTCCAGTATTAGCCCAACATGAAGTTGTCGCCATTCATCGCCTTCCTTCCAAGCCCGGCAAAATCCCTGGCATTATCCTTCGCTTTGCCCGACAAGATACGTGTGAAGAATGGTTGGAGAAGAGGCATGGCCTAAGTACCCTTCCATCGCAAGTGTACATTCAAGAAAATTTAACAAAGCACTCTAGGGACTTAGTTTTTGAAGTAAAGAAATTGGCTAAAGAACATGACTTTCAATATGTGTGGCACAGGAATGCTAGGATTTTTGTTCGGTGCAGGGACAGAGAGCGTGCATGGCGAATCCAAGCAATGAACGAACTGGATAGGATTGCGACCAGCAGTCCTAATTAGCTTATTTGATTGTTTTTCATTGTTTTCCCCAAACAATGTCATGGACAGACAACACTATGTATCTCCAAATGATTTTGACAACTATGTTGGCGGCTACTTTCAGTCTTCCTTCAATGCATTTCACGTTAATATGCAATCTGCTCGGAATAAAAGCACCTCGCTAGAGGTTCTGTTAAATAAGATTAAGAATGATGTTCTGATAGGTGCAAAAGACACACACACAGGAAAAAAAGGAGATGACACAAAGAGCGCCTACTACCAACTGAGTAGGCGCTCTTTGTGTCATCCCCCTTTTTTCCTGTGTGTGTGTCTTTTGCGCCTTTCAGAACTTCAATCATGAACCAACTAGCCCCAAAGCAAGTTCTTCTGCAACATTAAGACTTCTGCAACATTAAGACCCAGTTCAGTGTACTCATGTTGAGTGAAACATGGTATCACGATGATAATGATGCACTTAGTATGCTGGGATATCAGACACGTAATCTTAGTCGAAGCAACGGTAGACGAGGTGGTGTTGCTATGCTGATAAAGAAAGATGTAAAATATGAATTCCTCCCAGCTTTCAGGAAATCAGCAACAGATTTCTAGGTGTTATCTTTACGTTTGAACAAGTTGGTGCTTGTAGTGCTGTGCAGACCCCCTGAAGGAAACTTATCAATTTTCTTTAATTTTCTTGAGTCTCTTTTCACATACTTTTATGAGTGCTGTCTTGAGCTTATTTGCGGAGGCGATTTTAATGTAAATACGCTTTGTACAACCCCAGGTCCTGTTAATGAATTTAAGCTGTTGCTTAAATCACAAAACATTACCAATACCATATATCTTCCAACACGTGTTACGTCCAGTTCGTCAATATTGCTTGACCAATTTCTAACCAAATATGCAGCCCATAAACTTAAATCGGGAGTCCTTGCATGCGATCTTAGTGATCACCTTCCAATTTTTGTCTGTGTGAAACCTTTAGATAAAGAAAAACCAGTAAATCGCAGTTACCTACCAGCCAATTTTGCCATCCCAGTTAGACCAATTTCGTGATGATATAAAGAAAACAGACTGGTCAGATGAACAAGAATCAGAAGACCCTAATATCTAATTCTGCTTATTCCCTGATAAATTTACTAATCTTTACAGAAAACATTTTTCTTTCCGAACTATTAGCGTGTCTAGAAAAATCTGGAAACCTTGGATAAATGATTATCTACTGGCCACAATTATAGTCAAGAACGACATGTTTCACAAGTTTATTAAGACTCGAGGAATGACTAAGCTGAAGGAATTTAAGAAATATAGAAGCAGCCTTAATAAGGAAATCAGGAAAGCTAAAAGTGACTATCTTGAAAATTCTTTCAGCACGGTCAAGCATGATTGCAAGTCTACTTGGCGGAAACTAAATGAGGTTTTGAGCCGTTTATCTATGTCTGACCCAATAAGTGAGCTGAAAATAAATGATCAGCTAGTATCTCGTTCCGCTCTGGCGGATGCTTTTGATGAACACTCCGCAAATTTCTCGGTACCAACATTATCTAATCATGCAAACCCGCTCAGTAATGAAAACCCCTATAGTGTTTTCATCAGTGCTGTTACCGACAGTGAAGTGTATTTAACAATTATGCAGTTAAAAAATTCCGCCAGCTGTGATGTCAACGACGTGTAAATTCAGCCGGTAAATATGTTCCCGATGTTTCAGCAGCTGTCCCAACACACATATTTAATTTGTGCATAACCCATCTGGAGTCTTTCCCAAGAGCATGCAAACAGCAAAAGTAAGGGCTATCTATAAGAAAGGTGACCATAATAATCTTAATAACGATCGCCCAGTATCGATTCTTCCTGTTTTTTCAAAAGGTTATAACAAACTTATGCTTGTGCGCTTTGAATCATTTTTTTGGAAAAGCGAACAGTATAACCGATGCCCAGTATTGTTTTAGAAAATTCAGATCTACACAACTTGCTTTGCTGTTCCAAAAGAATACATTTTAACAAATATAGATAGTAAGAAATATGTACTACGTATATTTCTAGATTTTACAACGGCTTTCGGTTATCTGAACCGCAATCTCCTTCTTGTA
Organism: Amblyomma americanum; assembly: GCF_052857255.1. Taxonomy (NCBI): domain Eukaryota; kingdom Metazoa; phylum Arthropoda; class Arachnida; order Ixodida; family Ixodidae; genus Amblyomma; species Amblyomma americanum. The sequence continues at coordinate 85,909,410 of NC_135501.1, forward strand.
AAATTAAAAAAACTATGGTGTTCGTGGATTACCGTTAGAGCAAATTAAATCATACCTTTCACATCGCGTCCAATATGTTCAGATTAACAAGTACTCTTCAGATTTAACTTGTACACACTCGGGGGTTCCGCAGGGAAGTATTTTAGGGCCATTTTTATTCAATATCTACTTAAACAACATTGTCAATGTGGACTCGCAAGCTAAGTTTGTTATCTACGCCGATGACACCAGCATTTTTTGTGTTTCGCAAAATTGTACAGAACTCTTTAGCATTGGAAACTCTGTATTATCAAAGTAGGTGAATGGACAAAGCAGAATGGTTTAATAATAAACGATTCCAAAACAAAAGCAATTGTTTTTCGCGAAAACAAGGATGGTTTCGTCAGAGTTAAAACTTAAGATTATGGTTCGGAGGTTGCAATTGTGTGTGAATTTAAAATGCTACGTGTCTTTTTTACGGAAACAATGTCCTGGGACCGGCACACTGACTACATATCATCAAAACTTTCATCAGTAGTTGGCATTCTGTACCGAAACAAGTATTTCCTACCCAAGAATATTATGACACTCTTATGTAACTCACTTTTTCTGTCTTAATTAAGTTATTGCATACTCGTGTGGGGTACAAACACAGTGACCAATATGGAGAAACTCAGTAGATTACAGAGAAAGGCGGTTAGAATTATTACATGTATTCAATATGACTCCAATGTACAGCCATTGTTTCAAAACCTTGGGCTATTACATGTGAAAGTTATGTACAATTACAATCTATGTCTGGCACTAATCAGAGAAAGGAAGCAAAACTTTAACATCCTCACAAATTTAGGGAAATTAACTGCTAAAATTTCGTCAGGTCATTTCACACGTAAACCCGAAATCTGGAAAGTTGATTTCTGCAGAACAAACTACGCGACACAAACACTAAACCACTGCATTCCCACCCTTTTAAGTTCCTATTTACCTAATAATACCGACATTTTACAGTTGAATACTAGGCAGCTTAAGAAATTTTTTCTTCAATATTACCCGTATCATACGCTACTGGATATAGCACTCTACAATTCATGAAATGACATCTCGTTTTGGCATTGTTCTTTTCTTTTTGTTCTTGGGACGGGGGAGGGTGAGTGCTGTATGTGCTTAGAATGTATTAACACACTCCTCATTTGCACACTGTGTTTGAATGCGACTGCACGGTAATTTTAAATGCGCAAGAGATGTATGCTGTTTCACCACTTTCCATGGTTTTGAAAATTTTGATACCTTAATCCCCACTACTGACTGATTTTTTTTTCATACTATATCTCCCTCTCTCCATTGTACGTACATTACCATGTAAACAATTTTGAGTTTTTCATGTTTAATGAGCTTCACATTTTGTTCGTACTTATAAGCCACTATTCAAACTGCACGTTCCCATGTTAAATGCTGTGTCTATGATGCTCTCTCTTGTATGTTATTGCTCTCTAGTGTCACATATTGATTTTATCTAGGTGGGCGAGGACCAGTAAAGCCGCGGTTGCAGCTTTTAGCCACTTCTTCCCCCATCGTTGATGGAAAATAAAACTTATCTATCTTTCTATCTAACCTGTACTGTCTTGAGCTGCTGCAAAAATTTTGTTGGAGCTCATTCGGTGCCTTATGACACCCAGAGTGTGTCTAACGACTCCATATTGCAGTTGTTATGACTTCACACTTAAAGTGGATGTCTCCGAAAATTTGAAAAAGGTACTTTGTTCTTGCTTTGAATATTTACAACAATGCGTTTTGGGCAAGATATGAGTCTGTCACATTCACCTGAGTTGAGATGGTGGTAGTCCACATGTTTACCTGAATGAAGTGTAGGCATTGCAAGTACCCCATCTGCAACAGAAGATAGGCGGAAGGGTATTGCGTTGCTCAGATAACAGCACTTGCAGTTGCACTTAAAATCTCAGCTGTTCAGTGACTAAGGGCTTTTGACTCCACAGCACACAAATCTTAATTGCAAAAACCCTCTGACAAACCTATTACCAATCTGCCATGTGGGCCAAAAGTTAAATTCTAACATCTGCAAAATGAGTTCGTTTGATTACTGAGTAATTGTCTTACTATGCCACACATGTAACATACAACAGTTCAGGACCTTTCCGTTTTGAACTTTCGCCCTTCATGTTTGTAATGAAATTTTTGCACGCACAGATTATAACACAGGTTAATGCTCACAAGCATTTTTAGCTTTTCAAGGACCAGACACAAAGTGCCTGTTCTATCTGACTGCTTGGTTCTTCCCTGTGCAGATTACCAGATTTATGTTCCCTTTTGCAAAATATCCAGGTAAAGTGATAGAACCTGTCCATATTTTAGCTGCCTGACTTCCCTTCTTCCTGATAACAGAAATAGTAAACTAACCTACAGCACCAGCATGGCTCACTTTCCTCCCACAAATCAAGGATTAAGCACTTGAGTTTGAGATCATTTTGGCATGATTGGACATAAACTGTCTTTTCAATAAGGATAGCTCTTTCGCCCGGAAAAGTTCTGTAGTTGCTGAGACACTGACGACAACCCCATTCAAATTTTGTGCTAAATAAACATTGATTACGTGGCTCATTCATGTTATGCTGATGTTTACCTAGTCAAAAAGAATGCATTTATAGCAGAGTAGTTTTATAAGTTTTTAAGCTTATCAATTCCGACTCATAACATCAATAACAAAACTTGGTGATCATCATCTGGGAGTGAACAGTGGTTTATTCCAGCCACAGTGGTCAGTGCATGATTAACTGTTTTGACACAGCAGTTTCACAAAAGTGACCAGCTGTGGTACCACCTGTATTTGATTCATTTCTTTTCCACTTTTTCATTTATAAAGGCTTCATTTCATAAAAAAATTTGTTTCTTCATTAGAACACAGTAATCTATCAATGCAGGCAAACTTCAAATTGTCCTTATAATGTCCAGTTAGAAGCTATTGCACTCAAAGGTCACTACTCACCTGGAATGCATAGCCCAAAATTTAGTTTCTCCTACAATTGAAGAGTTCTGGAATACTGAAGCAATGAAAGGTGCACACTCAGTTTCAGAAATGCCAAAACTTCACTATTTTGATGAGATGGAAGGAATTTAGCAAACAGCTACAAAATTAAAAATTCAGTTTCTATTAAGATATCACATCAAGGAATTGCGCATGAGCGTGCAATTCCTTGAACATGCCCAGTTTAGCAACATCTTGTGTGCTGAAAAAATGTTTCATTATGTGCATTTGCTTTCGAGTGAGATATAACGTATCGTAAACATGGATCACCAAGTTGAATTCCTCTGTGCTCAGCAAAAAATTATGGTTCAGTTTGTTCCATATTTTAGGCTGTGGCCCTAGTAGCCAAACAGTGGTTGCCCCATAATGAGTAGTTGTTGCACAAGGCACACAAAAACAACAATATAATCGCTGTTTCATTATTTCAGTTTGCACCACATCTTTGCTAACACCAGAAGCTAGAATGACCGCAAGTGAACAAAGAGCTATGATATTGCAGTCTTTGTTTGCACCACATAATCTCATACTTGTTTGACTTCGCAACTGCCATTAAACTTCTGAAATTGAAACGCGAACTATATGAAAAAAAATTTGGTTATAAATTATTTGTCAAGCACAGGCAAATTTTAGGTAGTGACTTGTTTACTGATGTCTTTTGTATCATTTCAAAGCGGTGCCTGTTAACCATTGCATGGTCCTGAAATATGACCAAAATGTCCTCTCTGGCTTGCATAGAAAGGGCTGTATTAAAACAAAACCGTTCTCTCACCATGCCCTTTTACTGCCTCATCTTCACTTCCTTCCGATGAATCAAGATGAGACGTTTGCTCTGCAATTGCAGGTTTTTGGCGGGCTTCCCCATATGTATCTAATAAGGAGGATTGAAATGAAAGAGTTAGGCAAACAAACAAAGAGGCTCAATACATTGTAAGTGTAATTAATATGATATCTTCACTTAATTCAAAGTTCATGTTGCTTCTTTGCTCTAAACAACTCAAAGTATCAGACCTTATCAGATGGCAAAACCTGTCAACGAAGTTTTATTACACATTGTGCAAATCAACATGCCTTATTATGCATTCATGCCATGCTTCCAATTTTAATCTCAAGTAGGCAGAGTTAAATTATAACTGGTCAGCACCTATTTTGAAATTGATTGCAAAGTATACAGCCATCACATAAATTAGAAAACAATAACACGTAATGAGTATCAGTGATGTCCTTGCCTGCATACACCAATACCCTGCACGGGCAGACCCTCCACTCGTCGGTTGGTTTGGCAAGTCTCCGCACTAGTTGTTTTACATAGTAGGAGCCGAAGCCCTTCGGTGCACACTCTAGTCATTTTATATCAGCAAAATGTTACATACCATCTGTATGGTAGTCATTTTACTGGTTGAAATTGAAGTATCTTTGAATCGGCAAAATTCTTAACTCCTGTTTTCTCCGGTGTGCCACTGACTCGTATATTTGCGTATTTATTCTAGAGTTCCTTTTTCTGCTCCTTTTCTAATCCAGTAATTATTAAACACTATTACAGATAGTGTTTATTAATTACATATTTCATGGTCTGCATGCTTCTTAAATTGTCTGCATTTTTCATTTCAGAAAAAGGAGCCGAAAGGAAAGATCACCTTTCTGTGTAGTGGCTTTTGTTGATGAAGACGACTCGGTGGCTGCAGTGCCCACTAAATGGCTGCGGAGGTCGAAAGATACCTGCATGTGGCCACCGAAGGGCTTCGGCTCCTACTATGTAAAACAACTAGTGCGGAGACTTGCCAAACCAACCGACGAGTGGAGGGTCTGCCCGTGCAGGGTATTGGTGTATGCAGGCAAGGACATCACTGATACTCATTACGTGTTATTGTTTTCTAATTTATGTGATGACAAGAGTGTGCAAGATAAATAGGGGCAAGGTACACAGGCAGGATGCTGACAAGCCCTTCCAGGAAGCAAAGGGTGTGGTTATGATACACCACAGCACTTCAAGTCTTGAGTTCCAAAGATGCGACAGAAATAGCAGAACTGCCAAATTAATAAGCATGACATATGAAACATACAGAGCACATGAGGAATACACTAGCAATAAAGTGCATAGGCAGCAAAAAAGAAGTCAGGCATAGTCAGAAATCAAAAGTACGTTATACAGGTAAAAAATATCAATGTCATTAGCAATTTAATATGGCATCAGTTACAAAGGAATTCCGAACTAATTCATACAGTGCGTAAAGCATTGATCACTGCAATGATAGAGGAAGTCTAAGCATAAGGTGTTGGAAGTGACCAGAAAGTACCATCAGGGGCAAAAGTAACAGACCCCCCCCCTCCTCCAAGTTCTGCCCCGTGCCACTCTGCATAGGGGCACCAGCTGACAGAGACCTTTCACATTTTCTCTATTTTTCACCCTCTTCTTCGCTTCTTTCACCCTCGCCTGGAGTAGCATGCTAGGCTATCAACCAAGCAGACCTCTTCTGTATTCAATAAAGTCTCTCCTTCTCCTCCCGACCAAGCACTTCTGGTGCAGGAGCACAAAAACTTGCACAGAATTATTGCCGCTCATTCAGCAGGCACACTTAACTTTAGGCCAGCAGCTTATCGATATACCCAATATGAAAATATTACCACTAACAACTGGGTAAGCATTGTGACCTATAAGGCCAAAATAGACTGAGGAATAAATTGACGAGAGCACAGAATGCTATCTAGGAAGAACAAAGGAAGAAATCATATGAATAAATGGAGAGAGGTGGAATGTGTAATCCAGGAGAACAAAGTTTATTTTCTCATGGGTAACAAAATGAATTCAATGCAAAGGAAAAATACTGGGGAAGAATGACAGCTATGTAGAGAGTACAAAAGTGATGGGCTATTTGCTGCTCCATTGTGGCAACACAATGCAAAGAACAAAGGTAGTAGAGATGGAGAGCACAGGCATCCGCAATGTGTTTTCTGCATTCACAGAGAAAAAAATCCCTTAAGTCGGGTGGATTAGGCAGGCATAGAACAAGTAACAGCAGCATTAGAGGAGGTGTTTAGCCTCCAGTGAATGTATTACGGACGAGGATTCGATACCCCAATTTTGACAGTGCATATCCTACAAATCTCAGCAAGGTGATTAAACTTCGAAAAATGATTTTGCACGAAACAACACAACTTAGCAATACATTGCTTTAAACTGTATAACATTCAAAAGATGGAAACAAGACAAAAGATCTAATGAGCACTGACAATCATTTGGGTTTTGAACAAGTCTTTCGTGGTGCTATGTTTGTGTGGTTTAAACCGAGAATAATGGTCAAAACTAGCCTCCAAAGCATACTGTTCGGCAGTGAATGGCATGGCACCACAGCCAAATATACAGGTTTGCAGGTAACAGTTTGTAACATAGCTGCAATATAAGATATTGCCTAGCTTAAAAAACTATATTGGTTCTAAGTGGAATCTAACTGAATCTGTTGGAACCAGTTATGTTGCTGACTTTTCCAGCTGGTTCCAATTCGATTTAATGATTTGTCTGGTTGGTTACGTGCACGCGGAGGCTCTTCAAGGACAAGCAAAAATGAGAAAACAGTTGGAGGAACTGAGAGAACAAAAGAAGAAAGAGGTGCCGTAGTGGAGGTCTGCGGGTATATTTCGGCCACCTTGGAATCTTAAAACGTGCACCGACGTCGCACAGCACACGGGCGCCTTTTGCGTTTCGCCTCCATCGAAACGCTGCCGCTGCGGTCGGGCTCGAACCTGGGCACTCCGGCTTAGTAGACGAGAGCCTTAACCGCTGATCCACAGCGGCGGGAGCGAAAGGCATCGCCCAACGGAATTCGGTAACAGTGCCAGATTTCGGCTGCTGACCCGAAAGACACGAGTTCGATTCCGGCCGCGGCGGTCGAATTTCGATGGAGGCGATATGCTAGAGGCCTGTGCACCGCGCGATGTCAGTGGCACGTGGTTTCGAAATTTTCGCTACGGCATCCCTCATAGCCGGAGTCGCTTTGGAATGTTAAACCGCCATAAACCATAAAGAGAATTTATTCTCCGTAGTACACGTGCTATATACTACTTTCAGGTAATAACCATTCACACGCTGAAATAGTGCACAAGGAGTGGCGAACAACATGTATATAATAGCCTGCTCTTAATAACACTTACCCATTTCTTCCACGGCGCTCCATCGTCGGGCAGAGATGAGCGTGCGGTGGCCAACAGGCGACTGAAATAGCCGAAATCAAGCGACCGCGTGCTGTCTCGTGCACCGCACTTACGCACAGAGAGCTAACACAGCGCACGGCCGGCTGGTGTCGAGGGAAGCAAGGGAAGCGCGCGCTTTTCTTCTTAAGCGCCCGCGTTAGTTAACAGGTGGCGCCACGGTGCTTCTCCCCACCGCCCCCCCTATTTTTTTACACCTGGCTTTTTTTTCAGACAGGAGTAACAGTACGCACAAACAGGCGTATGAGTGTAATCTGTATAAAATTATACTTAACTGCTCTGAAGACACTCGAAGGCATTCTTTTTTCTTCACCTAAAAGCAATACAAGAATCAGGCCAGGCAACAATACAAAAAATGTAAACAAATATGGCGGAAAATGAAAATGGTTTTGGGGGAAGAAAATGGCGCAGTGTCTGTGTAACATCTCGGCGTACATCTGGACCCATAAAGTCAGAACCGCGCCATAAGGGAATGAATAAAGGAGGGACTGAGGGAAGGAAGAGGTGTCGTATTGGAGGGATCCTAAATAATTTCTACCTCCTGTGAATATTTAACGTGCACTGACATGGCACAGCACACGGGCGCCTTTGCGTTTCGCCATCGAAACGCTACCGCCGCAGTGGGGTTCGAACACGGGTACTCCGGATGTGTAGCCGCGCGCCCTAACCACTGAGCCATCGCGATGGGTCAGAGCAAAATCAACGCGTTCTTCGCCGTTCAAAAAATCGCGTTCTTCACCGCTCGTTGTGTGTGTGTGTGTGTGTGTGTGTGTGTGTGTGTGTGTGTGTGTGTGTGTGTGTGTGTGTGTGTGTGTGTGTGTGTGTGTGTGTGTGTGTGTGTGTGTGTGTGTGTGTGTGTGCGTGCGTGCGTGCGTGCGTGCGTGCGTGCGTGCGTGCGTGCGTGCGTGCGTGCGTGCGTGCGTGCGTGCGTGCGTGCGTGCGTGCGTGCGTGCGTGCGTGCGTGCGTGCGTGCGTGCGTGCGTGCGTGTGTGTGTGTGTGTGTGTGTGTGTGTGTGTGTGTGTGTGTGTGTGTGTGTGTGTGTGTGTGTGTGTGTGTGTGTGTGTGTGTGTGTGTGTGTGTGTGTGTGTGTGTGTGTGTGTGTGTGTGTGTGTGTGTGTGTGTGTGTGTGTGTGTGTGTGTGTGTGTGTGTGTGTGTGTGTGTGTGTGTGTGTGTGTGTGTGTGTGTGTGTGTGTGTGTGTGTGTGTGTGTGTGTGTGTGTGTGTGTGTGTGTGTGTGTGTGTGTGTGTGTGTGTGTGTGTGTGTGTGTGTGTGTGTGTGTGTGTGTGTGTGTGTGTGTGTGTGTGTGTGTGTGTGTGTGTGTGTGTGTGTGTGTGTGTGTGTGTGTGTGTGTGTGTGTGTGTGTGTGTGTGTGTGTGTGTGTGAAGGAAACCAACAGTCACCGAAACCAAGGTGATTATATATATAGTTTCAGAGGATCTGCGCCATGCAATAAACCTATAGGTGCAAACTCTGTTCGATGATGACAACTGCTAGTGCTAAAAGCACAGCGTCATCCTCCTCATTTCAAATTAAATGTAACTTCTCATACGACAGCGCTAATGTTGTCTGCCTCCTGGAATGTGGCACCTGTAAAGCTTAGTGCATGGAAAACAGTCACACTGTTCAGAATTAACATCATCAACAACAGATCACACAGCCAAATCTCCCACTTTAAAAACACATCAACAACCTTGGACACCTATTCGATAACTTTCCAACTATTGCACTCCAATCGGGGTTCAAAACACATTATGACCGCGAGAGCTGTGAATCGTGCCTCATTCACAAATGTAACACAGTCTCGAGCGGCATCAACGAAACAGTAGGCCGCCTATCATGCTTACACATTTAATAGATGTAACGAATCATTATACCAGACTTGCTGGGAGTAGAGACTGATATAACGGGCGGCAGAACGCGTGGCAAGCATAAAATGATGATGATGATGATGGTGATGGTGGTGATGATGATGATGATGTCCTCAGACTGAATGGGGATTGAACGGCGGGGGATTGCCCAGGGTGCATTGCTGATGCAAAACGCACACATGGGTAAGGAGTGGGGAAATCGGATAATTTTGTGATAATTTTGAGGCATTGGGAAATTTTGTTGTGCACTAACAGCGGCATTTCCAGATGCTGAATGAAAACGATCGCAAGGTTTTGCATTTAAAAACGAATTTTCAGTGCTAAAACCTAGTTCAAGCGTTTCGTGGTTCAAGCTTGCCGCCTCGGGCTTGCTCGCCCGTGGCGCCTCCGCTACCTCCGCTGCTTCCCGCCGCCTCAACTACCGTTACATTTTTTTTTTCATTCAAACGTTCTTCCTTTTCACTCCATGCTCCACTTGCATTAGAACCGACGTACCGGTGTTCCACCCCCGCGTGCGTGTCGTCAAGGTGAATAAAAATGCCATCTTTTGTAAGGTCTAAGGTCAACAACTACTTTCGCCGGCTTTCGCGCAACTACAGCAGCAGTCGCTACCTGTGGTCTCTACATTGTTACGCAACATTGCAAAAGCCTAGCCGCCAAGATGCATGCAAGCTTCCATCATTGTGCTGGACGGTTTTTAGATCCTGAAGACCATTATCGCGGCGTCTAATTCAGCATCCAATATTAATGTGCTTCGATGTCAAGGCTCATACCCGCTGATCTCCTCTCTTATGCGCAACCAACTTTAACTTCGGCTCCAAAGCTTCCCCTGGCGTCGACTGTGCAAACAGCTCCGAGGCTGTTGAGAGAAAGATTGGTGCTTCAGAGGCTTACTACCACAATTTTGCCACAGCACCTGCCATCGCTTCAGAACTCGGCTACCGCTTATGTGGGCGGTTACATTGCACGAGTTGTCGGCGAGCATATAGAATGCGAGAACTGCCTTACTTTGTGTACGAAGCAGGTTAGCAACCAGCCACTCTTTCAGTTCACCCGCAGCCAAGACCGAGATGGGCTGCTCTACACGTCAGATCAACTTCTCTTCGTTCTCGACACAATAAGAGCTTTTGCTGACCGCACCCCGCAAGAAGATGAGACCTTGCAAAAGCCTCTCGCTACATTAGTAGAGCACGCTGTCCCAGCTCTTTGTGCTTCACAGTTAATTGCTAAGTGCAAGAGCGATGGCAGCAACGAGCACAGGCTTAAGCTCATGAATAGGTTCTTTTCCTGAGGCCACTTCTTTGCAACTACGCATTCATTGTTACTGACAAGGACGTAGCTAAACATTTTGCAAAAAATCCCCTTTCGCGAAAGTATGCGAAAATCAAACCACTACCACCGTTCGCTTTACTGCCATGAGGAAGTGGGACTCCGCAATAAATGCTTTCCTTTTCGAGTTGGAGTAAGTTTTGGGTCACAACGCACCGTTATTGAATACATGAACTCCTATATCTTCTTTTTTTAGTCGAAAAGTGTGCCATGAGGTATAAGTTGAAAAAAAGGGAAGGAATGCGGGAGATAGAAAGTTAAAAGAACGATTGAAGACCCGTTGCGCTGAGGTACTCCGCGCAGTGCTATCTTCAGGCAGATGGTGCAGCGCCTCACGTTACTTAACTGATGGCACTGACAGCAGGGCGCATTTTTCGCGCGTACCGCTCAAGTTGAGCGTCAACACTGCGACTCGCGAAACGGTGCTGCAGGAAAATGCGCGGCCGATCAAATGATGAAACCACATGGCACAGCTCCACATTTTCAGGCGCCAACTGTGGCTTCGGTGGCGACAATGGTAACTCTCAAAAACTTTACGAAGAAAACGTGGGATCAGGTATCGCTTTGGAAGCAGTCTAACGGCTTTACGTGCTACTTAGCGCATGCCCTTCCTGCTTGCGTCGTCTGTTACATGAGCAAACAGCACGCAACAGAGCTTTTTCAGCGCCCAAGCTTTCAGTATTAGCTGCAGCCAAACACTGTTTTCAAATAACGACCCTCAGACAAACGAACTTAAAGGTGACAGAACAATTTTTCACGAATTGAATTCAAGCAGGCGCGCGCTGTCATATAAGCGCAGCAGACGACGCGCGAGCGCATTGCATAGCAATAGCCGAAAACGACACGACTGAAATGGGCCGGTTACCCTTAGCGACAAGAGCTTCCGAGCTCCCTTTAAAAAAAAAAGTTTTGATTGTACTTGAAACAGCACGAACGCAGTCAACGACAGAACAGCTGCGAACGGCTGGGCGTGGCGGCGAAAGGCTGGTTGGACCAAAGCCTCCTCTATTTTTTTCCATTCCTGGTCGAAGGCTGCTGAAGCGCCCTCTGACTCCGCCGTGTTTATCCGCGGGCGGCGCTGCCTTTGATGGATGGGCGTGCGCGTAGTTGCGGCCGCCTGCAGGGGCTTCGGCGGCCGCGGAATAAACGAGGGTTTTGCCTACTTCGCAAATGACAAACTCGTCCTAAGCCATTGCCAATCCATGGCTAAAACAAAGAGGAGCGCTCTTTTATATCATCCGGAAAATAAACGCTAGTTAATTGTGAGTCAGCATGCGCCGAGCGCCTCGACATCAATTTTTTTTCTTGTGTGTCTTAATTCTTCTTTCAAATTTTTGCAGTTCTTCTCTCGAAACCAACCTTGTTCATATGCCTCGCAGTATTCTGCCCTGTTCATTAACAGGGAAAGGAGCGCGATGGCAGAACACTCCCTGGCTGTCTCTGAGGGATCATGCATTGTGCTCACTGCCGAGAAATCTACGCATAACTGTCAACGCCACCACAAAAAAAAAAAAATACGTCACTCTGCCTTATGCCTAAGTGCCAGCAAAACCATCGCCCGAATCCTGAGCAAAGGGTGGTCTCCAGGTTGCGCCCAAGCCTACAAGCACTGCTGTGCTTGCTTACTAGGTGTTCCAAAATCGGCCACGGAGAAAAAGAGCTCAAGGCATTATCTACAAAATTCATTGCGCCGACTGCGACGCAAGCTACATCGGTGAAACCAACAATATATAAAAGAAAGAATTCGGCAACAAAAAAACGGCGTCCGCAACTATGCAAGGGAGCGCAGTCCTGTAATTGAACATTCATAAGACACACAAAAAACTTCGACGAAACCAGCATACTCGGTGACGGAACAAGTTAGCAAAAACGCGCTTCCTCGAATCCTCGCACATTAAAACAACCCCGAACAACATCAACAGCACAAAGGGAAACCTCCCCAAGACAGACAATCAACTTGCAGCAGCTGCACTGCTCTTCTTACTCGATCAGCCTCATCTGCGCCCAGTGACAGTTTGATCCGTCATCAGGACAGAGGAGGCCTCCTTTATCCTTCAATGCAGTTTGTGTACGTTCTGTACGCCCTGAAGAACTACGTCGAGGTGTTGCTCAACAAAAGAAGATTTTTAGCAAAACCCCTGCAAGCTGCAGTCAACAATGCAGTTGATGCTCTTGCAGAACATGGAGCACTCAAATGTGAGCTTGCTTGCAGTGATCACCACGGCCAGCTTCTGAAGCTCATCTGCACAAAGTTTTTTCGGCCTGTTTTTGTGAACTATGCGTTATCAGTGACTGACAGGAACTACGTAGTGAAACCGCTCACTTCAAAGCCTCTATCTAGAAAGCTGTTAAAGTTGTGAAAACTTTTTTGCGCATGTATGTTTTATTCTCACTACGACAGTAAATTTTTTCCATTCACTTATCGCTCACAAAAATGCTTCCTTAATGTTTCTGCTTATATATTGGTTCAGATACGACTTGTGCTGAGAATGCGTGTTCTGTACAAAGAAGCACACTGATAATTACCGTCGACAAAGCTGAAAACTGAGAAGTTCATTTCGGTACTGCAGCAACGTTCGATCTGTGTGCCTGTCCGCCGCTTCCATAATTTCCTTGATGAGCAGCTTTTATTAAAGTACATGTGCACATGGCTTAACAATAACAACTTAGCACTACTTTAACGATCGTGCCCGCATATCACTCTTACCAAAATAAGAGGAGTATACACAGTAGCAGAATAGCGCGCCGCGTTTTACGCTGCGTGCAACTCCTGCCGCGTCGTCTGCTTCATCTAGGGTTGCGCGCGCCACTCGTCGGCAGCTTCGCGTACTAGCGCGAACGGCGCCTAAAAACGGCGTTCCCCGCGGTTGAGTGGGCATGAAAAAAATAGAGGAGGCTATGGTTGGAGCGGTCGAGCAATCGTACGTGCATTGAAATATCTGACAACCTGCAGCGCTAGCTCTCTTCTTAACAAATAAGGGAATTTATATGCGCGCTTAAATTGGCTGCAATGGCAAGTAAATGGCAGAAATACCAACGGCTCAACCGTGAAGTTGACAAATTTTTCCAGGCTGTTTCTTTCCCCGTTGAAGACGAACGTCACGGGTCTCCTACGACGACACGCGAAGGCCGCGATACGAGTGCCGGAAGTGCAGAGAGAGGCAAAAGGCCTCAGGAATGCTTTGAAGCTTCGAGAGGACGGCTCAGCCCTCTATATGTGCCACCCAGTCTTAATGTGGACTCAGAATCCACCACTTCTGCGGAATGCCTGGACGCTTCTGAGGGTTCGTGGTTATCCGAGGAGCATTCAGATGACCGCGACCACCGAGCATTTGAGGAGCATTCCATGACCACCGATGGAGAAGCCACCCCTTCGGTGATAGATGCGGCTCGAGAGCTAGCAAACATAGCACTCAAGCACTGTCTTTCACATGTGGCCATTAATGACCTGTGCCTTCTTTTGCGCCGACTAGGGCATTCAGTGCCTCGTGACGCTCGCACTTTACTCAAGACCGAGCGGAAAGTGAATGTGCAGAACAACAGTGTGCATTTTGGCCTTGGAGGTCAAGTGGCTGAAAGAGTTGAAAAAGGCCTTCGGGATCCTGCAGGTGCCAAGGTAGACCTCTACATCAACATCGATGGACTGCCCATATTCAAAAGTTCCTCGGTGAGCTTCTGGGTCCTGCTCTGTGCTGTGGCTAATGCGATTGACAGTAGGCCCTTTGTTGTCACCATTCACTGTGGGAAAAAGAAGCCATCAAATATTGAACAGTTTTTGAGGCCATTTCTGGATGAAATGAAAAGCCTGGAGGCCTTCGGCATGGTCATCAAGGGCGTGCGCCACAGTGTTTCTCTTGCGGCTGTAATATGCGATGCTCCGGCACGCTCATATGTCAAGTGCGCAAAGGGACATACTGGCTATTACGGATGCGATCGCTGCACTCAGAAAGGTGAAAGGATTGAACGGAGACAAACATTTCCATTGTGTGCTGCTTTTGTAAGCCGCACAGATGAGTCTTTTCGCGCAATGGCTGAGGCAGGCCATCACCACGCCACAAGTCCTCTGCTTGAGCTAGGCGTCAACATGATCAAACACTTTCCCTTTGACTACATGCATACAGTGTGTTTGGGAGTCGTCCGGAAGCTGCTGCAGACTTGGGTGTCTGGTCCATTACCTTATCGCCTCAGTGCACAGCAGCGTAGCATTCTGAGTGCAAGACTTGAGGAAACTAGCCTGCCATCAGAATTTGCTCGCCAGCCTAGAACCCTGGAGGAACTGGATCGATGGAAGGCAGTAGAATTCAGGTCTTTTCTTCTTTACACCGGTCCTGTGCTGTTAAGGGATTTGTTAAAAAGTGACCGCTACAAGCACTTTCTATGTCTTCATGTGGCTGTTCGAATTCTCCTCAGTGACAATCTTTGCATAGAAATGAACAGGTTTGCTTCAGACTTGCTGCAATATTTTGCACAGCATTCTGGAAAGCTGTATGGACCAGAGTTTCTGGTGTACAATGTACACATGATGTGCCACATTGCTGATGATTGTCTGATTTATGGGCCGCTGGACAATGTCAGCGCCTTTCCGTTTCAGAACTGCTTGGGGCAAATTAAGAGGTTGTTGCGCAGCAACAAAAATCCTCTTGAACATGTGAGCCGGAGGCTATCAGAATTGGGTAATTCACCCAGAGAATTGCCATTGAGAGCGCCTCCAACAGACGTATCTTCTTTGAAAGCTGGTGCGGAGAACGACTCATGCTGTTTGTTAAGCAATGGCCGCATCATCAGTGTGACAAAGCTGACCCCACAATTTATTTTTGGCCATGAGCATCTTCGCTCCCGGAGCTTCTTCTCTCTTCCACTTTCGTCAGAAATGTTACAGATTTTCCGCACAGACAGTGCTTCACCTCACATTAGGATGTGGTCTGTGGACTGTTTTCAGTCCAAATGTGTGAAAATTGTGTGGAAGTCAGGGTTTGTTGTATTGCCGCTCCTTCATCACAATCAGTAAAAGTCAATCATTGTTATCTGTCTTGAGTTAGTGTGCCATATTTAGTAAAAGCTTATTTTTCAGCACTGCATTCCCTCTCAATGATAGCTACAAGTGTATCATATTGTAGAAGTGTGTGAATATTCTCTCCTTCATAGCGAGTAGAAATGTAATTAGTAGAAATGTATTTTGAGCACTGTTTTTCCTCTCCATCATAGCTGTAAGTGTGTCACAGTAGCAGTGCATTTTAAGGTATATTTTCTCTCCTTAATAGTGATTAGAAACGTGGTTAGGAGAAGTATATTTTGAGTCTTACTCCTGCAATATATTTAGTAAAAATATATTTTTGAGTATTGTGTTTCCTCACCATCATGGTTTGCATTTTTTAATCTTGTATTTCCTCTCCATCATAAATATACTGTTATATGGGGATGACTCCTGAGTTTCAGGTGGCTCTTGATGAAGTTATGGTCAGCTGTGCATAGTTTGTTCCCACATGTATTGGATGTGTACAATGTTTGATATTGTGTATTTTCCTACAATTGACTTGTTAGTTACATCTGTTTTGTACTGCTTGTAAATTAGGTAGAAGTTTTAATCTAGCATAAATTCATTCTGCCTCATGTACATACTCTTTATCCAGTGTGCAAGTTTTTGGTTTTTTCTTTAGATCATTCATAGAATGAAAATGTGAGTGCCGCGATTGACAAGGTTTTCTGGGAAAGAGACAGTGCCACTCAGGCTGTCAACTCTGCAAGTAAGCATACATGCATGTTACCTCAGGCAAGCTTTAGCCTTCAATTCCTCTTGTAGTTCATTTGCAGATTGCAAATCATGATTCCTTGGAATTTGTATCCTGCGTTTGATTCTATACCGCGAAGTTAATTTTGTGACCACATTTTTTGGAACAAGCATCCAGTAGGTGATTCTTCATTTGGTGGTCAGAGTGAAAATGGACATTTTTCAAAACAATGATTTTTTATGGTTATGTCGGATATACCCAATGTAGGGCTGCACTGCTGAGCATTGAAGTGCTGCTTGTAACGGCTTGTTCCTAGTCAATCTGGCACTGTGCTTGCATATATGTAGGAGATTTAATGTATGTTTAAATACCACTCACTAATCATCTAGCCCTGTTTTTGATACCACAGGAAACAATGTCTTCATCCCTGTACCCTCTTCTTCTAGTGCACAGTCATTCCCTCGGCATAATAGCTCCAGTATTGCCGCTTGATATGGCCTCACCACTTGCCGCACCGCCTTTTATGTCAGCCCTGCTGTGCCACCAGCTCGGCCAATGTCAAAAGGTTTTTATTTTGGCTGCTCTAGTGTACAGCGAGCTTGCGTGCTTGGTGACTCTTCAGTGTTCTCCCAACAAAAACAGCCATTCCACGTCCCTTCAGCACAGGCAGGCCTTGAGAGGACGCAGAGGGTTTGGTTTCCATGAGGCCGACTTCTTTTGTTTGTTTTTGTGCAGCTCCTCGCAAGGTAGCCCAAGACCTTGACCTGACTGTTGGCACCACAAATGAGACTGGGGAGGTGAGCAGTACCGTGACGCTTGAACATTAATGATGGGCATATTCTGCTGATGATAGCATATCTTCTGCACTGATTGAGAATCTGCAATCTGTACATGACCGGTAATGTGATGTAACTAATGACGGGAGTTTTTGCTCTTTTTTCTTTGCTTTGTAACTTGGCTTTTGTTTTTTAAAGTTATGTGCTGTACCGATTGAATATTGATAGCACATGAACATCAAAAAGTGCAGCTGCATACACAAAGTCGAATTGTGGTTCTCTATTTTGAAAAAAAAAAATATTTTAGAATATCAGGCATGCCTTTTGAGCCACAGACAACTGTATGTCAGCTTCCCTGACTAAACCAGGCACCAAGCACTTTGAACCAAGGCTAGCGTTTGCATTAGCATCTGCCATCTGGAGAGCACGAATGTTGGCACAAAAACATGCAGTTAAGAGGGTTCACCAGTGGCTGTGTTCACAGGAAATACATGGGAACTTTCAGAAGCTGTAGCGCATGTAAAAATGGTTCGATTTTCATGAGGTCTGTGGCAGCGTTTTCTTCTTTAGTGAATAGAGGAAATGTGGACAGATATTTTTTAAGTTCCTTTTTTTACAAATAAGAGGTAAATATTAAAAAAATTGCGATTTTGATACGTCGGTTTTCATGTCATCTCGTGAAAAAACAGCCAAGATCAGAATTTCATCCGCAATATTTCCTCCCTTTTCTTTATTTATTGTCAAGCTGCAATTTTAATCCATATCGAGCTTAGTCTTTGCGCTTTACGGGCTCTGTATGTTGTGTATGCATTTTCTGCGGGGATTTGAAATTCGTGCCAAACTTAACTAGCGGGACGTGGCTCCATCTGGCGTCGGAATATTTTGCCGCTACTACTTTCTACCACAGTTGGGAATAAGAATAAATGGAGAATACCTAAATAATCTTCGATTTGCTGATGACATTGCCTTGCTGAGTCACTCAGGAGGTGAACTGCAAATCATGATCAATGAGTTAGAGAGGCGGAGCAGATCGATGGGTCTAAACATTGACATGCAGAAAACCAAGGTAACGTTCAACAGTCCAGCAAGGGAACAACAGTTCACAACTGGCAGCGAGAGCCTAGAAATTGTGACGGAATACGTCTACTTAGGGCAGGTAGTGATAGCTGATCCGGATCATGAGAGGGAGATGACTAGAAGGATAAGAATGGGGTGGATCGCATATGGCGAACTCTCGCAGATCATGAGTGGCAGTTTACCAATTTCCCTCAAGAGGAAACTGTACAACACCATAATCTTACCGGTACTCACCTACGGGGCAGAAACGCGGAGGCTAAGGAAAAGAGTTCAGCTTAAGTTAAGGACAACGCAGCGAGTCATGGAAAGGAAAGTGATAGGTGTAACGTTAAGAGATCGGAAGCGGGCAGAGTTGGTGAGGGAACAAACACGGATTAATGACATCCTAGTAGAAATCAAGAGAAAGAAATGGGCTTGGGCAGGGCATGTAATGCGAAGGCATGATAACTGCTGGTCCTTCAGGGTAACGGAGTGGATTCCAACAGAAAGTAAGTGGAGCAGGGAGCGGCAGAAGGTTAGGTGGGCGGATGAGATTAAGAAGTTTGCAGGCAAAGGGTGGATGCAGCTGGCAAAGGATAGGGTTAATTGGGGAGACACGGGAGAGTGCAGTGGGTGTAGTAAGTCTGATGATGCTGATGATGATGATGATGATGATGATGACATTCTACCACCAACCTCTCTATTGTCTGTGTTCGTGCGCGCAGGCTTTTACTCAGAACTTCGACGGACTTGAGCTCTCATTCCTTTTTTCTTGCTTGGGCTGTATTCGGAAGGGATTTCTGCTTTTCTTTTTTGCTCGAGCTTGTGGTGCAAGGTGCCAAAACACAGGAAGGGGGCTCCCTATTCAGGACATATGTAAGAACAGCTTTGTTCCTTGCCCAGCGCAGGGCGCAGTAACCCAGGGGGCAATACAAGTCAAGAGTGCAGCTGCAAATATTCCTCATAGGTGGCCCTTGAGCCCATTGCGGCACTTATGTGAACCCAACAGGGCCTGGTTGTCGAGTTGTCGGGCCGAAAACTGGTACTGGGTTCATGTAAACGCGTGCTGTGAAATATGAGCCTTATAAAATTGTTATCATGAGTTCGTGCTGTGAAGAAGACGCACTGATAATTTGTTGCGATGGAGTAATGGCAACGTAACGTGCCATACTTTTTTTGGTAATGGTAACGCGTTACCTTTTTGTAGCTAATGTAGGGCGGTAATTCGTTCCTTTTTTTATCGTAACAAGTGACATATTTGGTTACTTTGTTTCGGTAACGCCTACAACGCCTTCGTAACGCCTTTGGTTGCTGTAAAGCAGCTTTGCTCTCACTTGAATCGGCCACTTTGTGCAGGCTGCGGTTGTTCTGGAATTGCAGAGTGCATTTCTCTTTTATTTAGTACGTGCTCATGCAGCCACGTGCCTATGAGTTTGCATAATCAGCGTGCAAAGTGTGATGCAAGAGCATGGCCTCTCATTTTTTCTGCTCAGTAACAAGCAGATATGGTTTGAGGTACGCTGAAAATTAGCGGAGTAACTCCACATGCAATCACCATCATATCTCATTTGGCTCATTCAAGAAAGCAATTAAGCCCCCTTTCTGCTCAGGAAAAAATTTTAATAGTGTTCCCAAGGGTTAGTCTGTCTTGCTCGGTTTGAAATTTTGCCTCAGTGCCCCTTAATCATCGCAACCATAGCTGCAAAGAAAATGCAAGATTTCACTGAAGTTAGCATTGCTACACATATATTCTGTGAAGAAATAGGGACACAAAATTTTTAACTTCATATTTGTTTTTTTAGATGGTGTGTAGGACGTCTGTAAAAATGGTGATCATGTGGAGCTTGCCCACATGCATTAAATTATTATTTGTTTTATTTTTCTCCCACTCCTCCCTTTAGAGGAGTTTCTTGCTTCATTCTTGAGCTCATCTCAATTATAGTGCCGTGCTGAAGTGAATTCAGAGAAGCTTGGAAAGCTTCCTCTAATATAGAAATCCCTATGAACGATTTTGGTTCCTGTACGACCATCACACGGACAATTGCAATCTTGATGACTTGATCGGGATCAAATTGAGTGCTAATCCGGTGCTGCTACATGCATGAGGATTCATAGCGCACAGAATACACAGGACACAACACAAGCGCTTACTTCCACTGAATGGTCTTTATTTGGCGCTGACAGCCTTATAAAGGTCAGGTATTGCGCACGTACAAACCGCAATGATTATCTTGTCAAGGTCATGATGTGTCAAGGAAAGAAGAAACAATAAAAACCTACCAAACAGTGCACAAGTTTCACACTTTCGCCCTCTGCCTTGCACCTAAGAAAGCTAAGTCTTTCATTGATAAAAACACCGAAGGATCACTGATACAATTTCCCAATCCCTCTTTTTCCATCTCTGCCGCTTCAATTATTTCCCTCGTTTTTTGATTGCTATTTTTTCCTAATACTGAACACTCCTTGAAGTTAGGCGTGCACTTGTGACTACGGCAGTGACGAGCCAGATTACCTGGTCCCTGATCTCTAACACTTCTGTGGTGCTCTCTGAGTCGCTTGTTCAGGCACCGGCCTGTCTGTCCGATATACAACTTGCCACATGAAAGTGGCAACCTGTATATAACGTTATCGGCACAAGTTACAAATGGGTTCTGACGCCTTACAGAGCAGGCCTTCTTATCCTGCTTGTCTGGACATATAATGACCTTGGCAGATATAATGACCTTGGCAGTAGATCAACAAGCAGCAGCAGTTTGAGAATTTTGAAAGCCACGCTGGCCACATAGTATGCATCGCCTGCGCAGTCGGCTCCATCTTTTTGTGCTGCTACCACATGCAGGCAGCGTAATACAGCGGACAGTGCAGCTGATGCACTCTGCCATGAGCACTGTGCTACTATTTTCCTGGGCATGAGCCGAGGAACAACAGATGATGTTCGAAACACTATATTTTGTAATGCAAAGCTGCCAGATGTTTCCTCGGATGACGATGTTCCTACGCACCACAAAATCGCAGAGGCGCATGCTGTGACTAAGACATTGAACACCAAGTGCGAGCACTCGCCTACTGCCAGGAATTTATTTATGTGGCTGACCTGCCACCAGCTGCCATGGACACTTCAACCTTCAGTTAAATCCCAGCTGTAACTTTGATAGTTGGCAGCAAGGGTCTTGTC
Source organism: Amblyomma americanum (assembly GCF_052857255.1). Classification (NCBI taxonomy): domain Eukaryota; kingdom Metazoa; phylum Arthropoda; class Arachnida; order Ixodida; family Ixodidae; genus Amblyomma; species Amblyomma americanum. The sequence continues at coordinate 85,930,567 of NC_135501.1, forward strand.
AAGGATTTAGTGACACCTTAGAAACCTGGAAGGAGCCATGACACAAGTAGGCAAGCATAAAGCAGAATAATGAGAAATAAATGCCACTTTGGTTTCCTTAGTATTTTTGGCTGTTATACGGAGAGTCCACTTACTACGAGCGTCGGATGTAACGAACGGAATTTGTGTGATGTCCGGTTCGTTATAAGGGGGCTCTACTACAACTGCTTTATACTTTTCTCTTAAGGGATATTGGTAAACTGCCATTCCATTCATGATCTGCGAGAACCTTCCAAATGCGCTCCACCCCATTCTTAATATATTTATTTCGCTCTTGTGAATCAGATCTGCGGTCACTACCTGTGCTAAGTACTCCTTTACGACTTCCAGCACCTCGCTGCTAATTGTAAAGTTCTTTTCCGTTCCGAGACTGTTGAGCATTACTTAGTCTAGTTTTCTGCATATTAATTTTTAGACCCACTGTTCGAATCTGGTTGTCTAACTCATTGATCATGCTTTGCAGTTCGTCTCCTGAGTGACTGATCTGAGGGCTCAGCTCTCTTTTGTTAATCTTAAGCCCTGAACGCAATCTTTCACTGCAGGAGGCCAGACTTACAGGGTAACACAGTGCGCCATTGTGATGCATATCATTTTGCTTCGAAAAGTGCAGTTTTCTTCTGCATCTGGTTTTGAGGTGGTCCATTTATTGTGCCTTTTGCATCCAGTTCTAGAATGTGTGAAAAATATGGTGTTCAATCAATCATGTTTGTTTATTATCATGACGATGTTGGGTGCGCCGACAAAAAGCCATTGGGAAGGCTTGACGAGGCCGACGCACCCCACAAGGGCATTACAGTGGTACACGACATGGTAGCACTTCCAGGGATAAAAAAAGAGAAAATGAACAAAAGTAACACATTTGGCATTAGCTGTACATCAATTCGGACTCCTTATTTAGTTGATGGGGGAGAGCGTAGCTCAACATATGATAACCATAATTTGTTCGCATCCTAGGCACATACCATTTGGGTGTCGCACGTGTAGTGTACTTTCGCTCATTGCATTGTAATCCTGACAGATTTAGCATATTGCAATTATTGTGATTAACACCGGTTTTATACCATTGTAGAAGTGAAACTTCGTACAGCTGTGGCAAACGAATGATTCGAAGTTCATTGAAAAACTGTTCGGTGTGTTCTAGTCGAGGAGCATTCATAATATTTCGAACAGTTTTCTTTTGAAGAAGATACAAGCGGTTAATATTTGTAAAAGGCGTGGTACCCCACACCAAAAAACAATAATTTACAACAGAGGAAAAAAGTGCACTATACAACATTTTCTTTATACTCTTCGGCATGGAATATCTCACTCGACACAAAATACTGATACCTTTGACAGCTTGTTCATCACCATGTCAACATGATCATTAAAAATAACACCTAAACTTTTGACCGCAGGGACCGTTTCGATGAGTGACTTACCGATCCTTAAACAGAGTGGTGGCATATTTGTCAAGTTGTTACGAGGCCGGAAAAGCACGGCCTTCGTTTTTGCAGCGTTTATTTTTAATAAATTATTTTGAGACCATTCATGGAGTGACTGTAAACATTTTGTGGCTTGTTTCTCAAGATCTGGCAGCTGTGCAGCTCTAAAGAATAAAGTGGGGTCGTCAGCGTAAATCACAAAGGTTGGAAGATTACTAATACAGACGATGTCATTAACAGAAAGAAGAAACAGCAATGGTCCAAAGATGCTACCTTGCGGGACACCAGAAACGATGTCTAATATCAGATAAATCATTGTTTATTTTTACTTGTTGCGATCGAGCACTTAAGTAAGACTGAATTATGTCAAGAAACTGTCCGCGGAAACCGTAATGCTCGAGCTTAGTTAACATTTTTTTGTGGTTAATGTGGTCAAACGCTTTTGAAAAATCGATGAATATGCCAAGAGTGAGAAGTTTCTGCTCGAAGGAGTCTAAAATTAGCTCTTTTTGTGTCAGCAGCGCGGTTTCCGTCGAAAGGTTCTTCCTAAACCCATGCTGACTTGGCGTTATTATGTTATTTTTGTCACAAAAACTAGATATCTGGTTGAACAAGATCTTTTCAAAGCAGGTTGAAAAAACAGGTAGAATAGATATTGGACGATAATTTGACAGACTGTTTTTGTCTCCACCTTTGTGAATAACTCTGACCTTGGCAAACTGCATTTTTCAGGGAACACTGCGTGTTCAATACAGCGATTGAAAATACATTCTAACACAGGACTAATTACATCAGCGACATATTTTACTGGTGAAATTTTCAGGTCATCAATATCACACGATTTGCTGTTACGCAAAGCTAGAAGACAATTTTTGATTTCGTTCGCATCAGTTAGCGACAAGAAAGTGCTGCAAACAACCCGCGAGTCAAGACACTTCATGCTCATAAAATTGTAGCTCACGTCTGCCTGAGACACAAAATAGTTATTGAAATCATCTGCTAGTCGTTTCCCACTCACTTTTTCATTGTTGACTAAAATTTTAAGTGCACTAGGAACAGTTCTACCTCGATTTAATTTTTTTTAATTTTTTCCACACAAGATCGCTCCTTTTTAATAAGTCTTGGTTGAACAGATTTTCCATGTACTCTTTTTTCGCCTGTCGAAGAACATACGTATTTTTGTTCTGGTATGTTTTAAATTGTTGAAGATCATCTAGTGACCTGGTTTGGATAAAACGGTTGCAAAGGTCTGTTTTTGTTTTTATCATTTTTATCATTTTGAGGCATTCGGCGGTTATCCATGGTTTGCGAGCTTTGCGGGGTTTCTTTGAGGTTATGAGAGGAAAGCTTTGTTCATATATGGATTTAAACATGGTGATAAAGACATTGTAAACATCTTCTGGGTCCTTGTTTTGCACAACACTCCAGTCAAAATTTGATAGGGCTGCCCTAAAGTGATTTAGTGTGTCATGATTAATGCGTCGGTGTGTAATACTTGGAGGCATATGATTTTTAGTAGAGGGGGACTCTCGACGACCAGGTATATTGGAAGATGGTCACTTATGTGGCCATTAATTACTCCAGAGTTCAGGCGATTCGGTGGGGAGTTAGTAAAAAAGACGTCGATTGCTGTCGCTGCTTGTAATCGTGTGGGGAAATTTATAACATTAATGGAGCCATTGCATTCCAATATCGACTCAACCTTTACTTATTAACTGATTGTGATAGAAAATCTATGTTAATGTCACCCCCTAAAACATGGTTAAGGTTGTTCTCTCTGACCCATTGGAGGTATTCATCAAGGAAGCAGGCAAAATTCGAGAAGTTGCTTTTTGGAGGTCGGTAAAATACAGAAAAGACGTTTCTACCACTTTTTAATGAGAGTATTTCATAGTCACCATGAGTTAACGTGAAATCGACAAGAAGGCGGCATTTAAATTTGTTTTCTATCGCTATCATCACGCCCTCACCTCGTTTATCAATACGATTTTGCACATATGTAGTGTAGTTTGGCAAAGGTAAGGCTTCACCGCTATCTTGGTACCAAGTTTCAGTAACCATTATTATGTTGAAGTGGAAGTTAAGTGCAGAAAGGAAAGATTCCAACTCGTCACCTTTGTTGCGCAGGGACTGTGCGTTGACGTGAAAAAAAAAGACATGCGGCTCTTTTTCTGAGCAGACGCAGTGTTTACAGCAGACGGCAAGAAGAACTGAGACTTTGGCTTAAAAGGGGGGGGGCGGGAGGTCCATCAGGGGTGCTAAAAGTGCATTTCTGTGCAAGGGCCTAGCCCCTAAAGCAGTGTGTCAAGTGTACTTTCCTTTGAAATGACTATCGCTGATGCGCCATTAGATTTCCTTACTCGTATTTTTCCATTTGTGTGCCAAACATATTTGATGTCCTGTTGTTTTGCCATTCCTTCGCTTTTTTCAGCAGTTCGCGGCTCCTTTTGGCCAGGTTCTCAAGCACATGCACTTTGCTACCTTGATTTGCTATCTTATTCCTGTTTGCCCGCCACAGGTCCCGGGTTTTTTGTCTTGTGAACCAGCAAATATTAGTTGGAATATCTGATTTCGAGGGCAGCCGATGTATAGTGTCCACGTCATCACTTGTTAGTTCTGGGAGCTCAATCATAGCAGCGATGGCATTAATTTTTTCCAATAAGTCTTCTTTTTCAGATTGAGGTATTCCATGAAACTGTAGGTTTGCTCGCCTATTCCGCCATTCCAACTCGTCAAGCTGAGTTACCAGGGATTCAGTAGGTTCATTCCTTCTAGTTTTTCAACTTTCTCTCTGATTTCCGTGATATCTTGCTCGTTTTTTTGTACACGGTTAACTAAAACCAGTCAGTTGATCAGACATAAATTGCACAGCTGTTTCCATATCGTCAACGGTACGTTTCAGCGGCAATAACACTAAGTTTTTTGTCAATGGCTTGCTGCATAAGCCACATGTTCTGTATGTTTGGCTCTTCTGCAGCTTTCTCAGGCGCATACGCGCTGGATTTCAGTCCTCTGCATTTAGGACACCTCAAGGTTTTCCGATAGTCTCTTTTAGATTTCAGTGTCGCTTCAGACACACCTGCACATTTGCCTACATGAAACACAGTGTGGCATATGCTGCAAGACACGCCATTTTGATCATCTACCACCCCCCCCCCCACCCTGACTGACACTCCGGACATTCTTTATCATCACCAGCCATTGTAACACACTTGGCAGCAGCAGCGGTCAGACAGCTTACTAACAATAGGCATGCAAGGAAAAAATAAAAGGGGCGCACCAACCTGCGATAGTACAGGAAGAAATATTAAATCGATGTCGCCGTGACCACTGCCGCTGCCAATGTGCCCCGAGATGCCACAGCGCCGCTTTTTATCCACGGTCTGGCGGTGGTAGCGCCGCCAAACAGGTCTATCTCTTCTTCGTCGCTCACGGTGATGCAGCTTGCGTCGGCTGAAATCTCGGCGGAATTTTGAGTTTCGGCGCATCCAGCGACGCTTCTTCCAAATGGGTTAATCCGTAATCCCGAGGCACCGACGCGAGCACCACACACGCGCACCACTTCTGTCAACACAAGCCCTTCGGGGGCCACGGCGCACCATTCAGCGAACAAAGGCCGTCACTCACACTTTTTCCCACATGCCGCCATTACCTTTTGGCATGAATACGAGCTTTCTTGCTTATTTTTTTTCTCAGGACTGCCTGGAGGGAGGCGATTGTCAGGTGAACCACATCGTGCACCTTAGGACAGCATCGAGAAAGGCATTTTTTGGCCAATAAATATGATTGTGCTCAAGTAAGGTGTTTTCTTATCTGTTCTGGAGTGCACATACAGAGCCGACCAGTCAGCTGCTCAATAACTGGGCAATGACTGCAGTACAGTAAAAGCTCGTTAATTCGAAGTCGTTGGGACCACGCATATTATTTCAATTAACTGACCGCCGCAAAAATATGGAGACGGGCGAAAAATTCTGTTGCGGGAATGCGCTACCGCAATACTGGGCGAACTTTGTGTTTACCACTGCTGCATTTTGTTTTGTAGCTCCCCGCCGGATGGCATGGCACGCACGTGCAACTCAAAGCAACAAATATGTAACGATGCCATCACAAAGACAGCAACCTGAAGCCAATTTAAATAAAAAAGTGAAAAAATGAATGTGGATTGACTCAATTAATCCAAGGTATACAAAGTGAAAGCTGTCAGCTTTCACTGTGTACATTGGCTTTGGCATTGACAGTGTTCTAGACGCTGATGACTGAGAAAAGGATGGGCACATAACTGGCTCTCTGGGTCAGTGGACACCCAGTCGTGCTTTGAGGTTCATGGCGGTGGTGATAGATGTGGGCTGCATGCATTAGCGCTGACAACCTTGTGGCACACACGCAGCACTGCAGCAATAGGCAGCAGCGTTCATTGGACGACCAACCGCTCACGATCAACTATAAAATGCTACCTGCAGGGTGGGCGCGTTGCCTATCCAGTGTATGGAACGCACTCGTTACAGATTCCAAGCTGTGTCTGCTTGGCTAGATCACGTGGTCAGGCAACAGCCGCTCCGCAGCTGTGGAGCCCCGGCACAGCGACGGAATACTGCTTGGCTGCGCGGCGAAGTCGCGTGGTGCGTTGCTGTGGTAGCGGCACAGCAAGGCCGTTCAAGGTCAAACTGCAGCCCATGACAAATTCGGCGGCGTGAGGCCAGTAAAGCTTTCGCTATAAAGCGGCATTCAACCCTGCCTAAACACACACGTATTGCCCGAACAGCAAACTGAACTGTAAACGCTCGAAGTTTCGGCTTCTGGTGCGACGTACGCCTTGGACACCTAGATAGTATAGGAATCAAGTTTGCCCTCGCACTACCTCCCGCTTGTCCGACGAAGTGACCGCCAGCACGAAAGAGCAGGATAAACTGAGCAATTCGAATTTTCTTCAGCGGAAGCGATTAGTGTGCGAATTGACAAAGTTTGACTCATTTGGAGCAAGCCCATGTTTCCTGCCGGGAACAGGTACCGGCATGGGGTGCATATACTACCTGGCTATTGTCCAAAACTACCTAAGGCGCCAAGAGGTCGGCGCTACTGTTTGGTCGACCTATCGCTCTACGGAACACTACTCACAAAAGCGGCGCTGCCAGCATTGTGCGCAGTTAACCATCGCTAGACATGCACTGACACTGCTAGGGCCGGATGCTTCAATGCCAGCGCCTCCTTTAGATGCTGCCTTGATCGCGACCAGTTTGGAGAGGAGCACATGCACCGCTGCTATCAGTCTGACCATGCCTTGCAGAATTAATAGCCGATAGCATGTAACTTTGAAACTACTATTCATGCCTGTTTTGCAATGAAGCACGCTTCTCTGCAGGCGTGCGCTCCGGCGGTCTACAAGCTGTATGAGATCGGTTTTTGTGCTGAGATGTACTGGGACTTGGGTGCCTTGCATATCGAGCATCGACATTACTAATAGGCATCGCACTACATTGCCGCCTCGTGGCTCCGAGGGGCCATCGCTTCTTTGGTTTGCAGCGAAATCGGAATCAGACATCCTCGCATGGCATTTCAGGTCTTCGATTTAACTGAGCTGCTGCACGCTGCAGCTTTGAATTATCTGGTAATATTTGTATTAGAAATTGCGGGACTGCAGAAATCCTAATTATCCAGGATTTCGAATTATCAGAGTTCGAATTATCAGGGTTTTACTGTATATTCAGTCATTGAGCCACGACAAGAATGCTACACCACAGAAGACAGGACAACACAATTACGACCGGGTACAGACAACATGACTACGACACAGCACAAGACAGGACAACACAATTACAACACAAGACAGACAACAGGAATACGACACAACAGAAGACAGGCCAACACAATTAAGACAAGACAGACAACACAATTACGACACAAGACAGACAATAGACATACGACATGCCAAAAATACAAGACAATTTTCTTGTGTTTGTGTTGTATTTTTCGACTGGGTTTCACGGATGAGGTGCCTGAACAAAGTAACCTTCAATTTTTAGACCTCAATATCAAGCTCGGAGATAGATGTGTTTGCTGGTGTTACCGTCCTAGAGCCAGAAAAGATTTCCTACCTTTTGATTCGGCACAGTCTAAAACGGTCAAGAGGGCGATTGCGACCCTTTCCCTGGAATCCGCTCTCCTCAAGTCGATCCCTCACATGATGCAGCAGAGCTTTCAGGGCGAGGTAGCTAGCCTGCGTAAAGCAGGCTTCCCTGAACACGTATTGAAAGCGGTCACGGAGACACTGTTGCAGGTCAAAGGGAGACCAAAGAAAGCAAGGAGACCACAAAGTAGCAGCACCAAGCCAGTGGTTATCCCCTATATACATAGGGTGTCCCACAACCTGAACAGGGTTGGCAAAAAGTACGGCGTGCCGCTGGTCTTCTCTGCGCCAAATAAATTGGCCAGATGTGTCCCAAAATCAGCAACAACAGCCCTGACAGTTCCAGCTGTGGCATGAAGCGCGCAAAGCCGTACGTGCAGTGTTCCAGGGGTGTGGTATATGAAATCCCCTTAACTCTCGCAAAGTTCATCTCGAGCAGACCGGCCGCTGTGTGAACGAACGTGCCAGGGAACATGAACGTTCACTTAGGAACGTTTCCGAATCGTTTGAAAATCTAACCGCCCAGTGCCGCTCGTGCAAAGTTGAGAACGACCAAAACTGTGAGCCACGACTTGAACGTATCAAAATTATAAGCAGAAGTAAACATAGATTAGAACGAGAATTGGCCGAAGCATTTTTTATCATAGGGGCGACACCTGCGTCACCACCACATCAGTTACCCTGCGAGACAGCGAATACAGATTATTAAATGGAAGATAGCATGCAGTCTGCGCTCCCTCATCTAGAAGAAATATTTCACCCGCATGCTCTGGTCCTTCGTTGTGTATAAATACAGGTTGCGCAAGCCTCACTAAAGTTAGTTGGAGTCACAGCCCGTCTTGTGTACTTCTTCCTATGTCCTTGTTTCTTGTAGCACTATAAAGAACTTCGAGGAACTATGTTTCACCAACTAGCCCCAGAGCTTGTTTTGTTAAGTGAACTTTCATCTTCTGTGGGCCCTTTCTTTTATGTTTCACCCATCAAGCCTGACACTTCGAAGATCGTGAGCGCAAAAACAGTCACCACCTGCAGAACGAGATTCATCGCCTTCTGCCTCAGGAAAGGACTTGTGTCTGCAGAAGTGAGTGCCTTTCTTTGAAATGTTAGACCAACTTTAGGACATGCCAGACGTGTTAGCAAAGTTTTAAGAGCAGAACTATGGAGGCAAGTGAAATTGCTGCAGGACTGGTTAAGCGTGGCGTGCTGAAGTGAAGGTGCAGAATGTTTGGATAAGGTCAGATTTGAGACCCTTCGCCGGCAAGTGGCCCAAACGACTGAGACATTATAAAGGTGCATGATTAATAAATCCCTGCACAGTGGTACGAAGCCGCATAAAAAAGAGGAAGCGAGAAGGGAACCAGTGGCTCTTGGGACCGTCACCCTTCCAAAAGACATCAAGACATCAATCTACCCGCCCAAGGTCAGCAGCAACAGCCCGGACAGTTCCGGCTGCGGCATGAAGCACGCAAAGCCGCACGTGCAGTGTTCCACTGGTGTGGTATATGAAATCTCCTTAAATGCGGCAAAGTTTATATCGGGCAGACCGGTTTGTGGTGGAAAGGAAATGGTGCAGTATCTGTCTCATATATCGTTGGACACCTGAACCGCGCCGTAAAGGAAGGGATAAAGGAGGGAGCGAAAGAATAAAGGAAGAATAGGTGCCGTAGTGGAGGGCTACGGAATAATTTAGACCAACTGGGGATCTTTATCGTACAGTGACATCGCACAGCACACGGGCGCCTTAGCTGTGCGATGTCAGTGCACGTTAAAGATGCCCAGGTGGTCTAAATTAATCCGGAGCCCTCCACTACGGCACCTATTCTTCCTTTATTCTTTCACTCCCTCCTTTATCCCTTCCCTTACGGCGTGGTTCAGGTGTCCAACGATATATGAGAGAGATGCTGCGCCATTTCCTTTCCACCAAAAATCAATTATTATTATTATTATTATTATTATTATTATTATTATTATTATTATTATTATTATTATTAATATTATTATTATTATTAATATTATTATTAGCTGTGCACAATCTTTATAAAAAGAAAAAAGGAGCAAGCTGTTTTGCGATGCGCGATAAAAGAAAATTATAAAAACTGTATAAAAATGGCATCTACAGGTTTGTTCAGGCGAGTGGAGTACGGGTCAGAGTTCGTGAAGGCCGTCGGGTGGGAGAAATGAGCTCGGGTGGTCGAGCCCGGCTGCTTCGCAAAGGGCGAGAGGAGCCAAAAGATGATTAGGGTGATGTGAAAAACAGACTCGAAAAGTCATCGAGGAACGCGCGGCATGCTAAGCGTGCTTCTGTCGTAAGGCCTACTGGTGGGGCCTTTCCTGGCTCGGTACAGTCACTTGTGAAGGCGCCAGGCTGGCAGGGATCCGGGCCAGGCGGTACCGGTGTCGTGTGATGAGCGACAAAGTTCTGATGGGGCTTGCATGCGCGTCCAGAGTTAAGAAGAGTTGTGCTCACTCTGGTTAGGCTAGAGGTAGCAAGCGAACATGCGACTAGAAACGAGTTAGGGCCCGGGTCTAGAGAGGGTTCTTCTGGTAATGGTCCAAGCGGAACAGTTGCAAGCAAGGAAGGGAACGAGGCGCCCTGGGACGGGAACTCGCAGGTGGATGGCCCTCCGTAAACGCAGCTGGAACGAAATTAGGAGAGACCGCGGTGTAGTATGAGGCAGCTGGTTGAGAAGGTTGGCAAGAGACTAACGCGTGCGTGCGTGGCACTTGCCGAACCTTGGGTGAGGGCGCATTCGGTAGCGGTCATAGTGAACTGGTGTGGGGAGCGGCTCCGTCGTTGTAGTTGTAGCTGGCAGAGGGAAATCCGAATCAGCCTTGTGAGGGAATCTGGCCAGGGGTGGTGGGTCGAGTGGCGCGACAGCTTCTGAGTCGGGAACCGGAGCGCAGGAAGGTGGCGGGATCCCCAAGCCAAAGTACGCCGTCAGGCCCTTCTTGAAATCAACGTAAATGTCTGGCCCAAGAGGCAGCAACAGCAGCTTTGCCAGGAGACTGGGTAGGAGCTCGCGGCCGGCGTCCTGATAGCTCAGCAGCTGGCTGCACACATGGTGGATGTGAAAGAGCGAGACCAGCAGCGCCAGCCACAAGAGCATTAGAGGCGCCGGGCTGCTTCTAGCGATCCCTACGTCACAGAGCGTCAAGAAGCCGCGTTGGCTAGAGATAACTCACGAAAGGATGCTCGTGGAGTTGGTGAAACCGATGAAGAACTGAAGGCACGCAAGTCGCGTAGTATGACATCACAGCCACACCTACCAATCTCGGAGAGGAGCAGACACACTTCAAGAACACGGACGATGGTGGGTTCGGGGAAGGGTGAAGCTCCGTGTAAGGACACAATGCCAGCTCGAAGCAACTAGTTGAATGAGAGAGAGTATCTTTCATGACAAATGATGCGCCAACCGTTCAGTTTTTACGCGGCTGTTATAATGATCCGGAGAAACTCACTTGCCGGTACTATCAAAACGAGAAAAGAAGCCGAATATTGAATGGCGACATAGGTATCTATTGCGATCTGACTGCGGATGGAGCTGAAGTCTCTGCACTTCGCTACAGCATGTCTTCGTAGCCAGCGCGTAAGTCTGCAGCGATTCAACTAGAAAGGCGTGCTAGGCTAGCTCCAAAATATAATCGATGTTTAGTCCACCTCCAGTCATAACACAGCACTAAAAGAGTGGCAACTGTTTGTAAACTAGGAATTGCGTAGTCATCTCGAGACTGTGGATTAGCTCAGTTATTCCAGAATATAAAAACCGAAAACTGTCGGCGTTCTGTTTGTTCATAGGCTTTGGCGTTGACAACGCTCTCGACTCTAATGATTTTGTGGAAAGGAGGAACGCGTAACTCGCTTCCTGGGTCAGTGGACGCCTCAATCGTGCTTTGAGGTACGCGGCAGTAGTGAGAGAAGGGTATGGTGGTGGTATTAATATTAACAGTAATTGGTTCTGGAGGAAAGGAAATGACGCAATATCTGTGTCATATATCATTGGACACCAGAACAGCGCCGAAAGGGAAGGGATAAAGAAGGAAGAGAAAGAAGGAAGAGGTGCCGTAGTGGAGGCCTCCAGGATAATTTCGACCACCTGGGGTCTTTAATACCCGCCGCGGTGGCTCAGTGGTTAGGGAGCTCGACTGATCCGGAGTTCCCGGGTTCGAACCCGACCGCGGCGGCTGCGTTTTTATGGAGGAAAAACGCTAAGGCGCCCGTGTGCTGTGCGATGTCAGCGCACGTTAAAGATCCCCAGGTGGTCGAAATTATTCCGGAGCCCTCCACTACGGCACCTCTCTCTTCCTTTCTTCTTTCAGTCCCTCCTTTACCCTTCCCTTACGGCGCGGTTCAGGTGTCCAACGATATATGAGACAGATACTGCGCCATTTCCTTTCCCTCCAAAAGCAATTATTATTATTATTATTAACTCAACCGGCGTTCCCGCGATTGAACTCGACTGCGGCTGCTGCGTTTTTATGGAGGAAAAACGCTAAGGCGCCTCTGTGCTGTGCGATGTCATTTTAAGTTAGAAATCCCCTGGTAGTCGAAATTTTTCCGGCGCTATCCACTAGGGCACCTCTCTTCCTTTCTTCATTCACTCTTTCCTTTGTCCTTTCCTTTAGGGCCCGGTTCAGGTGTCCAACTATGTATGAGACAGATATTACCCCACTTCCACGATGAAGGAAATGACTGTTTTGCTAGCTGAAGTGCTAGAACGTCTAATTGCGTGGAGCTGAACGGAGCGTGACGCCGAAACGAGGAAAAAGCTCAATCCCACCGCACTTCGGCGTCACCATCTTCGACGGCTGGCGCTGCTCATGCTGCGTAAGGGCGCTGCTGCTGCTACAAACGCAGCCACGTGGTCTTTCATTTTCATTTTTTGTCATATTTCCAACGTTTACTTTAAACGCTGGAAAAAAAGACCACGCAAGGAGTACGTTGCCCAAGAGAAGAAGTTAGTTTGTTTCATGAACCCTCTACAGCTTCAACAAGATTCCTGATCATCCTGTTGTTGATTCTCTCCTTCCCGGCAGGCGTTTTGGTTCTTAGGCTGTTGAGTTCAGCCCTCACTTCCCCGACAGTGATGGGACTGTCAAAATCCCGGTTTACCGATCCCGCGTACTCATAGACTCCAGAACAGCTGAGGTCGCGATCCCTAACCTTTCCAATAGGTTCCTTTGTCGGACCTTCATTTTTATACACCAGCCATTGAAGCTACTGTCGAGCCTCCGATTTTGTTTTATTGGGAGCTAATAGATGTCGGAGCAGTTGCCACGTCCCGGCGCTGTCAATATTTCCATCCATGTGTTACACAAATATTACCCCAATTTTTCTTCGTGAGTTCCAATGAATACTCTTCAATGTCTTTGTTGAATGCTGCAAATTGTTTTCTGATATTCCTGTCACCTTTTCTCTGGCTGATTTTCTGTAGCGGCGCTGACGAAGATGCTGATGGGAGCGCGGCCTCGCTCGCGCAAAAGAGAACGCATTCGGACACCAGCCTGGCCAGCAACATTGACAGCCCACTCCACCAAGTCCCCAGCCGTGTCTATCGGGACTTCTATTGAATATGCATCACATTCTTCGTCTGGTGACTCCGGACGACAGCATCGACGCACGCAACGCCGCTCCAACCGGTTCTGCCCTCCCCCCGTCCTGTCGCTCCACTACGCCTTGCCGCTGCACGCCCGCGGTTCACACCCCGCTTTCGGCAGCTTCTCTGCGACATGTATGCGCCTTCCATCGCATCCGAATGTGAGTTCTTCCAGCAGTATCAGCACTCCTTCATTCCTCGGCTGCCCGGTCTACCCGCGCTTTATGGCAGGGACCCCGTATTGTGGCTGGCGCTGCTGGTCTCGCTCTTTCACATCCACCATGTGTGCAGCCAGCTGCTGAGCTATCAGGACGCCGGCCGCGAGCTCCTACCCAGTCTCCTGGCAAAGCTGCTGTTGCTGCCTCTTGGGCCAGACATTTACGTTGATTTCAAGAAGGGCCTGACGGCGTACTTTGGCTTGGGGATCCCGCCACCTTCCTGCGCTCCGGTTCCCGACTCAGAAGCTGTCGCGCCACTCGACCCACCACCCCTGGCCAGATTCCCTCACAAGGCTGATTCGGATTTCCCTCTGCCAGCTACAACTACAACGACGGAGCCGCTCCCCACACCAGTTCACTATGACCGCTACCGAATGCGCCCTCACCCAAGGTTCGGCAAGTGCCACGCACGCACGCGTTAGTCTCTTGCCAACCTTCTCAACCAGCTGCCTCATACTACACCGCGGTCTCTCCTAATTTCGTTCCAGCTGCGTTTACGGAGGGCCATCCACCTGCGAGTTCCCGTCCCAGGGCGCCTCGTTCCCTTCCTTGCTTGCAACTGTTCCGCTTGGACCATTACCAGAAGAACCCTCTCTAGACCCGGGCCCTAACTCGTTTCTAGTCGCATGTTCGCTTGCTACCTCTAGCCTAACCAGAGTGAGCACAACTCTTCTTAACTCTGGACGCGCATGCAAGCCCCATCAGAACTTTGTCGCTCATCACACGACACCGGTACCGCCTGGCCCGGATCCCTGCCAGCCTGGCGCCTTCACAAGTGACTGTACCGAGCCAGGAAAGGCCCCACCAGTAGGCCTTACGACAGAAGCACGCTTAGCATGCCGCGCGTTCCTCGATGACTTTTCGAGTCTGTTTTTCACATCACCCTAATCATCTTTTGGCTCCTCTCGCCCTTTGCGAAGCAGCCGGGCTCGACCACCCGAGCTCATTTCTCCCACCCGACGGCCTTCACGAACTCTGACCCGTACTCCACTCGCCTGAACAAACCTGTAGATGCCATTTTTATACAGTTTTTATAATTTTCTTTTATCGCGCATCGCGCTACGGAAGGTGGGGAGGGCACCTATAGCGGCGCCGGCATCGCCAGCGGCTCTAATGATCAGAGCGAGACCTCGCTCAAGCTACACAGAGCGCATTCGGCAACCGGCCTGGACAGCAACATCAACAGTCCGCTCCGCCTGCTATCCTGCCGCGGCTATCGTGACTACCAATAAATGTGGGTCACCAGCCACGCTCTTGCTATATTTATTTTTATTCCATAAACTCACGAGATGTCAATCGACGACTTCCGGATCACCTTCAAATTAAATCTCTTCGGTAGCGTCCAGAACGGAGTGAATATCTCTTACTCCAATCGTTAATATCACTTATTGGGTCCGGTCGCGAATTAATACTTCTAACGGTCTCCCAATGTACAGCCTCAACTCTCCTCTTCCTGAAGGCTGGTGGGCCATTCTCAACGATGATCTTTAGTATCCTATGATCGCTACCTAGGTCTTTCCTGGTGTTGCACCATGTAGCAGAGATTCATGCCACTACCGATCAAGGTTAAATCTGGTGTCGTGTCCTCGGATACGCTATTTCTCTTCCTAGTGGGCCTCAGCGTGTCCGTAACGAGAATGAGCCCATGTTAAATTTTATCCCAGGGACTTCAGCATTTTACCTGCGTTAATTCACATCCCCCTGCCGGATGGTGCGCATTAAAATCGCCCCGTATCAAGAGTGAAACCCTTTTTTAGATAACCTTAGTCTTCGTAAAAATGTCGCCCAAGTCACATTTGTGTTGCCTGGGTGAGCTTTACACGTTCAGGAAGAAAATAATTTTGTTGCGATTACGAGGGACGAGTTTGACCAAAACATGATCGATATGCGCATTCCCCGTCTCCTGCTGCAGTGTTGAAATGTTTCTTTTTTAGAAAGGTAGTCGCTTGGGTAGCGTTGCCCAACACCAGAAAAGATTTGTAACCCGTTAATTTAGAATTTTGCCCGCACTTCTTGAAAGCAATAACCTCCGGTAGATCCCCATTGGCGACAAAGCACTGCAGAACCGCACGTTTACGAGAGAAAACTCTACAGTTCCACTGCCAATATTGGTTATTACAGTGACGTGCAGATCCATTGTGTTTGAGTATTTGAGCCTCTTGGCAGAGCCGTTGCAACTGCCTCTCCCTATAGTCAACCCCCATTAGCTCGACAGCAGTGGCCATCTGTTTCAGCTGCTCAAGTACCGTTTGAAGCCTTCCATGCAAATGCTTTGTTTCAACCTCAAGAGCTACAATTCTCACTCCATGATGATCCTCGACCTCTGTTTCCTTAGCCCGCTTCCTCATTAAGGAAGGAGGGTTAGGTGTCCGGGATGTTTCCGGTTCCGGTTCTGGTTTATTTGCTAGCTGTCTCCTATTATTATCAAGTTGTTTTCCTAATTCTGCAATTTGCTCCCGTATAATCTCTTTTCGGTCTTTAAGAGCAGTAATAATTTCTGCATCACCATCCTGGGAGACCTATTAACCATTCCCACGTTTGGTAAAGTAGATGTTTTCTTTGTCTGCGTGCCGCCACTAATTTTCTGGGGTTCCTTTAGTGTAGGTTTCTCTTTTCCCAGTGATCGAACTCAAGAGAGAGATTTCGAGCGCCGTCTCGACTTGCTGCGATGCCCCGATTCACACCTCGAACGGTCTCTACACCAGCTTTTCCAGCTGCGTTGTTGCTTTTCTGCGTCAGCCTTGCGTCGCTCTTCATTCTCTCGCTTCGTTTTACAGCTTCATTTCCCTTCGTCGCTTCTTCATTATATAAGGTGTTCGGAAGAGTGCCTTGTACCTTTTATCTCTGGTGATGTGATCCTTGCCATACAGTTGGGACCTCGGCAGTGTCGGCACATACTCGTGGGCCTTCGTCGGGGAGGTTAATCCACACTCTCTGCACTTTGCTTGCGCACTGCCGCACACGTCACCACACCTTAACACACGTGCAGCATACTTTATATCTCTTCTTGTATAGAAAGCACTTAATTGGCGCCCCGAAACAGATCATCAATTTTAACACATAGTCATGACCAATAATGATGATCACCGAGTTAGAGGCGCCCATTCTCCGCCGACCAAGAATGGAAGGATTCTCCGGAGGCAAGAAAGCCTCTTCCAATTCTTTCTCAGACAGCTTCAGATCGAGACCGCGTGCCACTTCCTTGCCACAGCTTTCAGGTGCCGCAATGTAAGTCAGCACCTCGTACTTCTTCTTGTCGAGCTTTATGGACATCAGTCCCACCATTTCTTGGCATCGTCCTTGTTGGGAGTGCTTTATATCAGTGTTTCTTGCTTGTAATTCACGACTGTCCTGTTTTCCTCTTGACATTTCTGCCATTGGCGGAATTAGCGACAGCAAATCGGCAGTAAGAATTTTCTGCAAAGGAAAATATCACACTACTCGTTCAGGATATTACCGAAAGGCAACATAGACAGAGGGATCACCCTAACCTGGGCCCCCGCTCAATCCAACATACCAGGAAACGAAGCCGCCAACGCCCTTGCCCGAGCGCTCATTATCTGGAGGGGGACGGCGGCCTCAACCTAGCTTTAAGGTCGAGACGCTCACGATCTACCACGAGGTCATACAGCACCACAGGTTAGGATGGCGGAAATATCCACTCCCGGATAGATCCCTCACGTCCGCAGAGGCAGTCACCAGGCGCTGCCTGCAAAAGAAAGCCACATTTCTACAAAATGGAGGTAAATCACGCAAACGGGAAATCCGGAGGACCAACTCTGCAGATTATGTAATAACTTAGGAACTCTAAAACATATCCTATGGGAGCGCAGGGACTCCCCGGGATATAATCTATTGAAGGACAAAGAAGCATGGGAGACCGGGTGTTCATAGCGAAGACCCGACGACGCAGGCCAACTTTGTCCGTCTGGCAGCCGAAGCGGTAAACCGCTTCGTCTACTAACCCCTGCCCGTTAGGGCGGCATCGCGCTCCCTGGACGCCTGCGAGCGGCACCAGAGCTCCGATGTCACCCTCTTACGGACACTAACATTTTTAACCACCATCCGCCACAGAATGCAAGCCGCCATCCTTATTACTGCGCCAATCACTGGCACCGAGAGCTTGGTTAGTGTCAGTCCTTCTTGGGGCCTGATAATAGTCTTGTGATCCGCGTTCAGGGGACGCGGCTGGTGCGACGCCATAGACGGCTCCGCGCGCTTCCTTCCCGCCGCTTTATACGAGCGTCTCCCGCAGGCGCCGTACTTGTTGCCAATGTATCCGACGGGTGTCTCACTATCGGCTCCTGCTACTCGCTTTTTTAGCGGCACCATCTGGGCGTTCTTGTTGTTGGCGCTCCTGAAGCTCCGCGACAATTTCTGATACTTTAGTCACCAAGTGCGAGCTTTGAAGTTCTGCCGGATCGACATCCGTACCCTCACCACTCACTTCTAGAATACACCAGACGCGATAAAATCCTACAAGCTTCGCTTACAGCCTTGGTAATAGTATTCACAGCATCCTCACCACGTCCACAACACACACACACACAACACTTTTTCAGAAGTCCATTGTCGTTTTCCGTCCTAAAGGATTGTCATTCCACGGAGCCGACGTGCCATATATCGCGCCCCTGGTGGTCCGTTTGAAAGCTCTGCGAGACCCACAGGGCTCTGGTGGAACGGGCGAGAGACGGGGCCTCATCATGCGGTGTCCCGGAATAGGGACGCCGACCATTTAGTGGAGACACTTTCAGCAGATCTTCTTCAGAAGCCTCTAGATCCGCTCTCTGTCGTCCTCTCAGCTGTTACTCCCCTATTGTGGCATGTCCATTGCGTGCTCCCTACGGTGACCCTCACACCACACTCTCCCGCATCCTTTTTGGCTGCCCTGCTGACCCTCCCCTGCAGGAACAGCACGCCACCTCGACTGGGAGGACTGGCATGTCCTGCTCAAGTCTGCAGCCCGAGCAACCGCACCGCTCAGGGACAGCACGCCATCTCGACCTGGGAGGACTGGGAGGTCGTCTTGCTCACGTCTGCTGACCCGATATCGGAGCTTACTGCAGTGGCTCGGGCTGCCGACGCCATGTCCCGACATGACCTACATGACGCAGTGCGGAACCCCGCAGTGGCCCAGTGTACCCAGCAGGGTCTAAAATAGTATTAAGTGGTTTTTGAGGAAAGGAAATAGCGCAGTATCTGTCTCATATATCGCTGGACACCCGAACCGCGCCGTAAGGAAAGGAATAAAGGAATGAATAAAAGAATAAACGAAGAAAAGTGCCGTAGTGGAGGGCTCCGGAACTATTTCTTCCACCTAGGGATCTTCAAAGTACACTTAAATCGCACAGCACGCGGGCGAATTTGCGTTTTGCATCCATAAAAACGCAGCCGCCGCGATCGGGTTCGCACCCGGGAACTCCGGATCAGTAGCCGAGTGCTCTAACCACTGAGCCACCGCGGCGGGTAGGTGTAAAACTCACTTGCAGGATTTAATCCAGTTTTTCTGTCTGTCTGTGTGTCGGTCTGCCTGTCTGCCGGTCGCTTCCACTCTATTCCAAAAAATAAAAGTTTACATCATCACCACAGGCCTGCCGCGGTGGCACAGTGGTTAGGACACTCGGCTACTGATTCCGAGTTCTCGGGCTCGAACCCGACCGCGGCGGCTACGTTTTTATGGAGGCAAGGCGCCCGTGTTCTGTTCGATGTCAGTCCACATTAACGATAATAATATTAATAATAATAATTGGTTTTCGGAGAAAAGAACTGGAGTAATATCTGTCTCATACATAGTGGGACTCCTGAATCGGGCCGTAAAGGAAAAATAAAGGAGCGAGTGAAAGAAGAAAGGAAGATGGAGGTGCCGTAGTGGAGTGCTCTGGAATAATTTCGACCACCGGGGGATTTTTAACTTAAAATGACATCGCACAGCACAGATGCGCCTTAGCGTTTTTCCTGCATAAAAACGCAGCCGCCGCGGACGAGTTCGATCCCGGGAACGCCGGTTGATTTGTCGAGCGCCCTAACCAATGAGCCACTGCGGCGGGTATTATAGACCCCAGGTGGTCGAAATTATCCCGGAGACCTCCACAACGGCATCTCTTTCCTCTTTCACTTCCTTCTTTATTCCTTCTCTTTCAGCGCTGTGCTGGTGTCCAATGATATATGACACAGATATTGCGCCGTTTCCTTTCCTCCAGAACCAATTATTGTTAATATTATTACCACCACCCTATCCCTCTCTCACTACAGCCACGTACCTCAAAGTACGATGGAGGCGTCCACTGACCCAGGAAGCCAGTTACGCATTCCTTCTTTCCTCAAAATCATTACAGTCGAGAGCGTTGTCAACGCCAAAGCCTATGAACAAACTAAACGCCGACAGTTTTCGCTTTTTATATTCTGGAATAACTGAGCTAATCCAGAGTCTCGAGATGACTACGCAATTCCTAGCTAACAAATAGTTGCCACACTTTTAGTGCTGTGTCAAGAGTGGAAGTCGAGTAAACATCGATTATATTTTAGAGCTAGCTTAGCATGCCTTTCTAGTTGAACCGCTGCAGACTTACGCGCTGGCTACGAAGACATGATGTAGCGAAGTGCAGAGACCGGCTCCACTCGTGGTGCAAAGCCTGGTCATCATACAATATTCGGCTTTTTATACTCGCTTTGCAAAGCTATGTCGCCATTCATTATTCGGTTTTTTTACTCGCTTTGATAATTCCTGCAAGTGAGTTTTCTCCGGATCGTTATAACAGCCGCGTGCAAACAGAACGGTTGGCGCATCATTTGTCATGAAACTATGCAGCACGAACTCACTGCATAACGACGTGAGATACTCTCTCCCATTCAACTAGTTGCTTCGAGCTGGCATTGGTTCCTCACACGGCGGACCGTCCCCCGCGCGGCCTAGAGGACCTCAAGACCTGGGAGGACTGGGAGACCCTGCTGCGCTCGGAGGACCCGGCCATGCAGACAATCGCCACCGGCCGGGCTGCCAGTGTTATGAACCTTAGAGACATAAACACTTGAGTGCATTGGGGTTGTGCGGAGACCCAGGGGCGTGCCCCGACTTTCTCTCCAACAATAAAGTTTTTTTCTCTCTCTTTCTCTCTCTCTCTCTGCTCCTCTTCGAGATTGGTAGGCATGGCTGTGATATCATGCCATGCGACTTACCGCTTACACCTATGCCAGCGCTCGCCGCCTAGACACCGCAGACGTCGAGCAAGAACCGGCCACCAAGACGTGTTCTTCCAAAGAGCATTAGAGGTGCCGGGCTGCTTCTAGCGATCCCTACGACAGAGAGCGTCAAGAAGCCGCGTTGGCTAGAGATAACTCACGAAAGGGCGCGCGTGGAGTTGCTGAAACCGACGAAGAACTGAAGGCACGCCTGGAGAAGCAACGACACAGGCAACAAGGGTATCTCAAGAGGAAAAGGGCAGCGGATGCTGCCAACGTCTCTGCACCGACAACGGTTGCGTTTCAATCCTTATATCCTGGCTCAGCCAGATTGAGCTAGCGACACATTTTTTTTAATTCGGCGACTTTTTCTGCGGTTATTTAAGAACGCTGTTTTCGTTTATTTTGTTGGCGAAGGTTAATTTCTTGTAGTGAAATACTTCTTTCCCGGGGATGTAATGTATTCTTATGTGGTGAAGAGTGGCTGTTTTGGGCCGAGCAGTATATTTACGAGTAACTAACACAAAAATGACCGCACATACATTTGTGTGCGTGAAAGAAAACCTGGAACCATTAAAGCAAAGAAGACGTTACATGATACTGAAGATAGTGAATTTTTATGCCGAAAGGGGATCTGCGCCCAAATAGTGTTATTGCGTAAGATATTTTTCGTTTCCACAAGATCGGATCAAAGGCCTATTTCCAAGGCTTTTCACCCTGATTATTTCGAGCACCAGGCCAGGGAAAGCTTGTACCTATTATAGCACCGGCGGGTGATAAGCAAACCTAAGTGACATGCTCTCAATGTATGTCGATACTCAGCACAGAACTTGGGATGAAGTGCTCCCATACGTCACCTTCGCATAGAATACGGCCGTAGAGGAAACGACAAACATACCACCGTTCCATCTTATTTACTGCCGTGCCTGGCCACAATGCTGGACAC
The DNA here is from genome assembly GCF_052857255.1 of Amblyomma americanum. Lineage (NCBI taxonomy): Eukaryota > Metazoa > Arthropoda > Arachnida > Ixodida > Ixodidae > Amblyomma > Amblyomma americanum. The sequence continues at coordinate 85,952,091 of NC_135501.1, forward strand.
AATGCTACCGCATGTGAACGACATCGACCCGAATGCGGATCTTCACACCTTCCTGCACCTCGCTGAAGAGGCTCGTCAGCTGGCCAGAGTGCGGATTCTCCACCAACAATGCCGAGATGCCCAAGACTACAACCTCCGATGCCGTGATGCTCGGTACACATCGGGAGACCGTGTGTGCGTCTGGTTTCCCAATCGCAGGCGGGGACTCAGCGAAAAGCTCCTCTGCCGGTATTTTGGGCACTAAAAAGTGATCAGGTCGATTGGAGACCTCAACTATGTCGTCGTTCAGAAGTCTCGGTGATCCCTGATCCCGGAGGTAGTACACGTTTTCCGTCTCAAGCCTTAATTACTATTAGCGGTAGCGGAAGAGCTGGACTTTCGCACGCACATAATGCTTCCCCTAGTGAACTTTTTTAAACACACAGGTTAGACATCGTTATGATGATCGCTCTTTCCGGGGGGCCAGTATCACTCCGCATCTTCGCTTAGCGCTGAACTGAAGCACGCGCCACCTCAAAAAGAGGAGGAAGAAGAAGAAGAAGCGATCTGGAGCTGTGGTCAAGACGTTTGTCGAAGCCCGCCGCTGTCTCTTGTGATCAGTGATCTCACGCATTCACGCGTGACAATATTTATAAAATGATGTCGAACGCATTGGCAATGCATCAAATAGAAATGTTATGTCGATATTTGATGATGCAGAAGAAGGTGCCTTGGTATAGGTGGTAACGCAACAGACAGCGTAGCCATTTTATAAACCATTACGTGGAAAAGCGGACACAATGAGCCTTGAAATTAGAACGTTCGACATTTCGAACCGCCTCACCAATTGAGAAAATTTAAAAACGTAGATCACCTTTGATGTTGACTGTTTTAAATATTGCAATATAAACATGCTTTCCCCTACACCCACAATTTAGAAAAAAAAGTTGACTGGTTAAGTTTTATTAATAAAACATTTAATTATTCAGGTCTCTCGGGTACATAATGATCACCTTTTTCTAGAGTCAGGCCGGAATAAAATGCGAACACGCATGCACCGTGCCTTTTTTCCTTGGAGCGAGATATCCATTTACAACAGTTTTAAAAGACTATGTAATTTTGTAGATCCGTACCTTACAAATATGAATCAGGCTAGGTGTGCTACGTTCACTGCTGTTGAAAGTAACGGTAAAATATTTTTCGCAGGCGTTTTTCGAGTGTCATTGCAACCTGACAGTTGTCAGCGTTGCAGCACATGATGAAACAAAATTTAATAAAGGTTACGATGCGTTATATTAGGATTACAAGACAAAACTTCAATCGGTGCGTCGTTTCTTGCTTTTGTAACGAACTTTCTTGATTTCTAAGTCCGCACCACTTCCTCGCTTGTCGATAGATGGCGCACGCTAGTCTCACAGCTTAGAGTTAGTGCATACAGCTAACATTGTGCAATTCAAATTCACAGACCGCACCTAACTGTCTCTCGAAATTTTCGAAACAAAAACCTGTAAACGACACCTTCCACTATACCCGGACGCCTAGCGCCGACTAATGGTGAACACATGAGCTAAAGGCGGAGCACGAAGACAGAAAGACGAAGACAATGAGAGCACGAGCTCGGTGGTCACCGGTTGCAAAATGAGGAGCGCCTCAGGTTTTGACGGGGCCAGCCGGCGGAAGACGCTGCTCCGCGAATCGTAGCTTCGATATTACGTCATGTAATCACGCATTGTCACCTCTTTATACGTAGCCGCTGTCGCCAGTATGAAGGAAACCTTCGAACTGACCTTGTATATCGTGATTAACTGGCACAGTTCGCTTATGCTTCTGTAAGGTGCACATTCATTCTAATATGACTGAGAGACACGCGGCCCAGGATATTTGACACTCCTGTGCACAGAAAACGCTATTACGAGGCGCGCCCGCATTTGCACTCTGCACCTCTCAACTCTTGAAGCCACGGCATCACGCGAGCGAGAAGCCAGCTGCGAAAATTCCCGCTGCCAAAGTACCAAGCTTCGAGCGAGGCTATTTTCGTGGGAGAGAGAGGCGGCCGAACGAAGACGCTTCACTACATCCGTCCACGCTCTGTACATACATCGAACAACATAAATTCTTGAATAAACGAGTGCGCTCTTAAATTCAGTATCTAGCCTGAACGCTGTCACTTAAGTTGCGCAAATTTTAAGTGCACAGTTATTGTAGGGTCGGCGCAGTAATCTAAGAACATGAAGGAATGCACTAGCATCCAGGCAGAGCACATTATCCCAAGGGGAGGCAAACGTGAAATCAAGCCACAGCCGCGACCAAATCTGACATGCAGCGCCCTGCACGGCACCATGAGATCCGCAGTGTGTTAACGATGGCTGAGAGCGTTGGAAAAGAGACTGTTGAGCCTACTCTGCCCTCAGCAGTAGCGATGAGGTTTTATTTTCAGGTATCTAAGCGCCGCATGAGAATCAAGCTGCATGCGATTTTGCGCTAAATTAAAGTCGCGTTCGGTTCCTTGCATATACGATTTGCACACGTGTGTAGATTAGAACCACTCCCACAATACACCTCTTGAATTCTACCGTGCCGTGCATCAATACAGCGAAGTCCAGAAGTGTGTTCTGTTCAGACCTGGTGTCTAACCAGTACCGAAGCCAGTCATTTTGCCCGGAACAGGAACGATTCAATTCAACCATTTGAACCGGTCCGGGAGTAGCATAAGCCGCGTTTTTCTTCCAAAATTCATAATTTTCACTTTTATTTTTACCCAAAATGTGATGTGCTGCCTCGTATGGTCAGCTAACGAAAGCAGTCTGCGCTATGCAAGGTGAACTTGGCACCCAGTCTAGGTGGCAACAATGAAACCTAAGTTGCGCTTCTGTAATATGCCTTTAGCGATTATTAAGCGTTGTACGCCAGCCAGGCTGATGTGCAATCTTGATTATTATTGGTCTCCCACTTTCACATGTAGGCAGATAGTTTTATTCAACTTGTTAACGCTGTTCAAAGGCACTAAGCACCGAGAGAGAATAGCTTCCCTTCCCTTGTGACTAGTAGGAAAATCATGTACAATATATGTGCAACGACCCAACAGGTTTGCGGAACAATAAATTTAAGAATCATTCGTTCTCTGAGAAAGCAAATAGAAAATAAGAACAAGCACGATAGCTAGATCAGTGGCTGTGGCACTCGGCTACTGAACCGAAGGTTACGGGTTCGGTCCCGGCCGCGAATTTGAAAAATGCATGTATGGTCTGCGAAGTCAGTGCACGTTACATACACCCAGTGGCAGCTACCACGGAACACATAATGTCTTTAAAGAGGGCACGGCACGCGCCTGAGGGACAGCATGGCTGAAAAGCTTCTGCTCGTTTTGCAGGCCCTGTCGTGGTTTTCGGATACAGCGATCACCTGGGATGGATTGCCATCCTGCCTGCCATGTCATCTCGACAACGACATGCTATCGGATGCGACAACATGCAAGCCGCGTGGCCCGTCATTCCTACTTGGCCGCATGGGGGACATGACGGATTTCCGATTCGCCGACAAGCTTCCTTCGAGAACTACGTCATCGGCGGAACTTCTACAAAGGCAGCACCTCGACACCCACGGCCTCAGAGGGCACGGCACGCGCCTGAGGGACAGCATGGCTGAAAAGCTTCTGCTCGTTTTGCAGGTTGGTTCGTGGCCTAATTCTATTTCCTATCGCAGTGACGATAGATTTCTCATAGTTCTGCCGTGCCCTCGCAGATGTCGCGCCATTTTGGTTGACTGCTGGTCAGTGATGCTGTTGTTGTTGTCTTCGGGAGATATTGAGGAGAATCCAGGGCCCCCGACGGAAGAGTATTTGAAGGCCATTCTAGACAACCAGGTAGAAACCGACCGGAAACTTAATTCAATTCAAGAACAAATTGGTGTTCTCTCAGCAAGGACAGAAAAGCTGTCAGATTACCTACTGGTAATCCAGGAAATGACCACAAAAATAGATAAGCTCGAGGATACTGTCAGGCAACAGGCCAAAAAATTAGTTGAGTTTGAAAACCGTGGGCGGCGTAACAACCTTTTAGTGTTTGGTGTCCCGGAAGAGGCGAGCGAAACAGAGTCAGATCTGAGGGCAGCTGTTGCGGACAACATTTTTAAAAAAGAACTAGGTGTCCAAGTCACCACAATGGAAAGAATTCACCGTATTGGAAGGAAGAAGCCAGGAAAACAGGCCTATCATAATGAAATTCTGACAGCAGGGAAAAGGACAGCATTCTAAAAAATTGCAAGAAACTTAAGGGAAAATCTGTTCATGTCAGCAATGATTATGCAAAAGAAACTGCTGATGTTAGAAAGAAATTATGGGAATCTGCCATTATAGAAACGGACAACAAGCAAAAGGTGTCTCTGGTTCATGATAGGCTTAAGATTGATGACCGTCTATATGCCTGGGATCACAGTCGCAACGAGCGTATTCTTTGCCAAGAACGCCGTGATAAGGGCCGCCATAGCAATCGCAAAGTGTCAGAGGAAGCTTGCAATGACAAGGAGGGCATGCATTCCTGCAGCTCAAATACAGCATAGCTCAGAATCGTTTCGCTCAATGCCCGCAGTATTCTTAACAAGGTTACTGAATTAGAATGTCTGTTGCTATCTGAGCGACCGCACGTCGTTTGCATTACAGAAACATGGCTCAACAGTGCTATTTCTTGCGACTGCATTATCCCTCCTGGCTACACAATGTTTAGGTGGGATCGGGAATCTCGTGGTGGTGGTGGTGTGGCCATTATTGTTAAATCATCGCTGACAGCCTGTACGGTTATGTGTGACATGTCGGAATCGGTGTGGTGTAAAATCATGTTTTCTGGCATGTCGTAACTCATAGGAGTCGTTTATAGGCCGCCAACTACTTCACCTGATTTTCTAGATATGTTAAATACATTTCTTTGCTCACATGTAAACAGGAACACCAGGCTAATAATGACTGGTGATTTTAACTTGCCACATCTCGATTGGAAACTTATTTCGCCTGTAAATACAGAAATTTGTAGTGCCAAAAAATTATTGGATATCACATTTTTTCATAATTTAAGGCAAATAGTGAAGAAAAACACACGCATAACGTCTCAATCGCAATCATTGCTTGACTTGGTGTTCCTTTCCCATAAAGTAGGCGATTATGAAATGGCAGTCACGGATGGTATATCCGAACACAAAATCATTTTGCTGAATGTGCTTACTTGTAAACCACCACCTACAAAACCTACTGTACGTGTTGAAATCAAAAACTATGCTAAGGCCGATGATACATCTATTCTAGATTATTTAGAAAAGTGTTTCAACGAATTTGAAAATGTCTCCGAGGTCGAAACAGTTGAAGAGTTGTGGCAGCGCTTTAAAACTATTATTCAAGTCTGCATAGATCAGTTCGTTCCGACCCGACTCAAGAAAACGAAGCGGAGTAACCCATGGATAACGAGGGATATTGTTCACGCGAAACGGAAATTAAAAAGGCTGCGCAGAGGAAAAGCAGATCCTAGGGAAATACACGCAGTACGTCAGGGAATAAAGGCTTTGTTACTCAGCTCGAAGCAACCATTTTTTAATCGCACTTTAAGTGATTTTCTTAAGACTTCCCCAGAAAAATTTTGGCGTTATTTAGACCGCAGAAAGGAAAAAATAAAGCAAATGAGGTTAGGAAATGTTCTAGTAGAAGAAAAATGCGTTATCGCTGATGGATTAAACAAATATTTTCAATCAGTATTCACGCGCAGTGATCGACCATTTCCGGTAGAAGATGGGGCATCTTTCAGCGAAAGTTCCATGGACGCTGTCAACTTTACTCAGAGGGGCGTATTCCAGCAATTGCTACAGTTAGATGACAAGAAGGCTTCTGGGCCAGACGGAATACCTACTGGCTTTTTGAAAAGGTATGCTGAGTGGATATCATTTTATTTGGTAATTATTTTTCAGAAATCACTAAGCACCCATTCCGTGCCCCAGGACTGGCGTTGTGCTATAGTTATCCCCGTATCTAAAAGTGGCAATCGTACTCTAATGAATAACAACCGTCCTGTATCCCTTACGTCAGTTTGCTGCAAGGTTATGGAACACGCAATAACAAAACATATAATTATCTTCCTAGAATCAAATGGCCTCCTTTGCGCATGCCAGCATGGGTTCCGACGGGGTCTTTCCACAGTGACGCAGCTCATTGAGACATTGCACGATTTTTTCGAAGTTATGGACAACCGTGAACAAACAGATGTTATATGCGTTGATTTTGCCAAAGCCTTTGATAAGGTTCCTCATCGTAAATTACTTTTTAAACTGTACAAAGCTGGTATAAATGGCGACGTTCTAAAATGGATTGAAGATTATTTAACTAACCGCAAGCAGGCAGTTCGCGTTGATGGTTCCGAGTCTGGTTTTCTAGATGTATACTCAGGAGTGCCACAGGGGTCCGTGTTAGGGCCAGCACTTTTTCTGCTTTACATCAATGATGTAGCAACCGCTTTAGATATTTCTGCTAAGATAAAACTCTTTGCAGATGACTGCTTGATTTTTGCGCCGATATCTTGTTTAGAGGATCAGATTACGCTCAACCGAAACCTTCAGGCGTTTGGGAGTTGGTGTGATAAGTGGGAAATGCAAATTAATTTTGATAAGACCACATACACGCATATCACTGCAAAAAAGAATATCTTTACTTTTCAGTATGATATTCAAGGCTACAATCTAGTTAATGTTTCTTGTTTCAAATATCTTGGTGTTTCTATTTCGCATGATTTAAAATGGCACAATCAAGTAGAAAGAGTGTGCTCAGCGGCACAGAAGAAATTGGGTTTTTAAGAGCAAAACTGGGGAGGGCAACAAAAGATGTTAAACTGCTGGCTTAGAGATCTCTTATTCGACCATCCCTAGAATATGCATTAGTAGCATGGAAGCCCCATCAAAAGGTAATGTGGACCAAAATAGAGAAGGTGCAGCGCCGGGCGGCGCGCTTTATTTGCTCGAAATATAGAAGGACAGACTCAGTTTCTGCGATGTTAAAGTCTTGCGGTCTTGAATTATTGGAAGATCGGTGCAAGCGACAGAGAGTAAAAACGTTATTTCAAATAATTAACGGCGAACTAAAAATTAATAAAGACTTGTATTTAAAACCTCCAGGCAGACTGAGCTCCCGCTTAAATCATAGTGAAGCTATTCGACCATACTTGTCCCGAACCAATGCCTTTCGTTGTTCGTTCTTTCCAGAGTCAATAGAGCTGTGGAACAAGCTGCCTATAGAAATTGTTCGCAGTTATGATAGCGCATTGTTTACGAATGCAATCAACGTTCTTCACTAAAACTGTACCGTGTGGATATTGTAAAGTGCTTTTTCTTTTCTCTTTTCTCTATTTTTTCTTTTTTTCTGTTTGTGCGCGTGCGGCAGCTGGGTGAACATTTGAATACATAGTCTGTATATCGTATCTTGTGTTATATCTTTAGGGCGCTGTAGTGCATGTGCATATTTCTTTTTGTATCTGGCAGTTTGTTTTTTTTTGCATGAACGTATATGTAACATCCCTCCCTATAATGACCCTCAACTGAGGGTTGACAGTATTTCTAAATAAATAAATAAATAAACAAATTCAAGCGACTATAAACGTATAGTGCTAAATATAAACGTGTGAAATGCGTCTATGGTGCGGCATGTACTGAAAATATTTCTAAAACGTCTTGTTCAAAATCACGTTTAGAACTCATGTTTAAGTTGGAGGAGGTGATAGAAACACATCAGTCATCAAGTTGCGAGTTATCGTCTCCAACGTCGTCTGCTGTGCACGCGCAAGGGCACCGAGACGGCGGCCAAGGAAGGAGGGGTGGGGGGGGGGGGGGGGGGGCGGCTGCGTGGAGCGGCTGCAGAAAATATGACGTAAGCGCCGCTCTTATGTTCTTTCCTTCCTCCATGTTTCCGAAAGACTTGATGGAGAAAGTAGCCAAGCCTAATGTCCGTACAATGTCCGCGTCTGCGTGGGCACGGACAGCCGCTGACGGGACTCAACGCTGTCGCGTCACGCCCTTAAAGGTGGGACTAAACTGTCGCCCAAATTTTCGTCCGTTTGTTGCTTGTTTTGGCGCAGCGTGCCACTTAAATCGAGGACGTCTATTGCGACATCAGAGCAATTGCCACATCGGGGTTAAGATGCATGGGTATAAATGTTTGTGCGGAATACCCCAGTCGCCTGCGCTAATCGCACTGCTGCACATGGGCTCACTGTCTGCCTGCACGAGCTTCGCCGCAACGTGCGTCGTTACATACGCAGCCGGTTGAGTTGTTTCCACGGTAAAATAATATATTATATTCATACACCGCAGTTGCTGCACGTCAGATCGTGAGATTGAACAAATTCGTTTTTTTTTTGCAGACAAGCTGCTCATTGGCTAATTTTCCTTTTTTTATCGTTCATAACTACAGTGCCCAACCGCATTGACAGAGCATAGCTAATGCAATAACGAGAACTCGCGCGATGAGCTGGAAGCAGTCGCTGGGAGCCACACCGTGTAGGCTTTAACCCGGGTTACTAGCCCTTATATACGACTGGCGCACGGTCAGAACCCTAGCAAGAAACTCCGAGTATTTGATCTTGGTCTCTTCCTCGAGCCAGAAGCGACGCGTGTACCGAATTAGGTGATGAACTTTGTTCGCTGCTAGCCTTGTTGTTATTCAATAATGAAAGGCGTCTACACGCGCAGAAAATTTGTTCCAAATTGAAAACCTCCGTCCGATCTCGCTAACATCATGCCTAGGCAAGCTGTACTAGATAATAGTTACCTGACGAATACAAACGCATCTAGAAGACGGAAAATGGTACCCCAACACCATGTTCTGATTCAGGGCAAATTTATCAACCCAAGACATCTTGCTGCAACTAAAAGAAGAGGTTCTAGAAACAATGCCAAAGAACGGGGAGAACGTTGTCATGGCCATCGATATTAAAAGGGCCTTTGACAACGTATCCCATGACTACGTTAGAAGCTTCCTCACGGACAGAACAGCGACGGTAGGCCTAGGAGACCTGCGGAGTGACACCTTTCAAACGCCATGCAAGGGCACTCAGCAAGGCTCAGTAATCTCGCCAATACTCTTTAACATAGCGATGGTCAACCTCGCCAAGAAACTCAGCAAAGTCCAGGGGATTAGTCATGTAATGTACGCAGACCATATCCCCATCTGGATCACCCAATGCTCACTGGTGGAGAAGCAGGAGGCGCTACAAGAGGCTGCCACCTGCATTGATGAATACACAAAAAAACAGGACTTAAATGCTCCACGGAAAAATCGGAGCTCCTCGGAGTGGGTAGGCACCCTATGGATTCTGCACTCGAAAAAAATTAGAGGGCCAGAACATCCCGGAACAAAAGATGATCAGATTCCTCGGCATGTGGTTGCAAGGAAGCCGGAAGTGCAGTCATACACTCAGCCTGCTAAGCAAAGCGGCAGGACAAGTAGGCCGGATGATCAGCAGAATAGCGCACAAGAGGTATGACATGAAGGAGGAGGACAAACTCAGGCTAGTCAACAGCCTAGTGGTCAGCCGGGTAACATATTCATTACCGTACAATGCGGCTATCAAAGCAGAGAAGCAGCAAGCGGAGACAATACTCGGAAGGCATACAGAACAGCTCTTCATCTCCCAAGAAATACATCCAACGACAAGCTCATGCAACTCGCAATCAGCAACACCTTCGAAGAATTAACAGAATGCCAGCTCAAGGCACAAATACGAAGACTTAGCAACACAATGACTGGAAGGGCGCACCTGACAAAGCTAGGTCGGGAAATAGAAAAGCCACAAAATAGCAGGGCCGCAATACCAGACCCGCTAAGAAAGAAGCTATGCATACAACCTATCCCCCGAAACATGGATCCAAACCTCCATGCTAACAGGACACAGGTTAGGGCAGAATTTTATGAGAGGAACATGAGGCATCGGGACAACACAGTCTACACTGATGCCTCCCTATTCCCCAAAACACACAAACATAGCGCGGTAACAGTAGTTGTAAGTTACCACGGAGAACACATCACAAGCCTCACAGCCGAAGTATCTAACATAACGGAGGCAGAGGAGATTGCTATCGCCCTGGCAGCGAATGAAGGATATAGGACAGGGAGATCACTTAACATCTTAACTGATTCACAAAAGGCGTGCCGGAACTATACTAGAGGCAGAATTAGCAGCACGGCACTCAAGATCCTAAGTAGAGCTCTGCTCCCTGAGGGGCGACCAATACACAACATAATCTGGATACCGAGTCACGAAGGGATCAGTGGCAACGAAGGGGCAGGCAACCTAGCTCGAGGAATGACCAGCCGAGCAGGAACGTCATTAACCCCGGAGGGGCCCCAGATTAATTGCGGGGACAGCTATTCGGAATTATTAAGCCTATATAAGGGGCTAAGATTCCAATACCCCCACCACATAAAGCATTATCCAAGGAGGAAGCCACAGGATGGCGAAGACTGCAAACAGGCTCCTTCCCAAACTTATACATATTAAACAAGATGTTCCCCACACAGTATAGCGTCAACTGTCGGTGGTGCGGAGCAAAACCAACACTATATCATGTCACATAGGAGTGCGGAAGAAATCAAGCATTCCACAAACACAAAACACCAAGTGCGGAACAATGGGAGAGCCCGCTCACCAGCTGCAAGCAAGGGGTCCAAAGGGCCCTCATAGCACACGCAAGCGAGGTGGCCCGACTCAGTGGAGCCCTGGACTAAGGGCCCACCCACGGCCAGGGAGGACCCAAGCTTCAAGACGAAGACTTCGTCCTCTACCGCTACTACTTCCTAAAGGAACCAATAAAGTTTTTCCATTCATTCATTCTGGGGTTGTCACGTAACTTTCTCCCTCTTTTTTTCTCCTTTTTCTTCTAGAGGCACAGGAGACAAGTTGTTTTCAATCAAAAATTAGGTTTCCCAAAAGGCAGCTCAAATCAGAACGATGCTTTTGCTTATCAAATGTGTCTTGAAACACATCATTAGTGGGCGCTGTGATTCAACTCTGCGAGCGTGACCCATCATTCAAAGAGTCGTTTTCTTCATTCCTTTCATTAGCGGTGTCGAGTGTGTGATTCTGCACGGAAACCGCAACTTCTTTCCGACAAGACAAAGCAAATACATTATCCAGAAACTGAGCGCGGATCGTCACACTCTATATGATAATGCTGAAGTCATATCCGGCAATCCTGTTCAAAAAGCTTTTTTGACCGGGAAACCATTTAAGAACGCAGTTTTTTCCATGTGTTGTTAGATTTCAACATAATAAATATATCTGCAGATAAGCAGACGGCAGCCTTGTACTTCTTTCTAATAACATTTTTTCTATCGTCAAAAGCGATACCCATTGGTTTTCTATGGTAGTACTCCATGTGATCGATGGAAACACTTGACAAGAAAGATCTTCTATGTATAAAAAGAATATACCATTTCATTCGATATTTCTGTAACAGTATTTTACAATATTCTAATCTGCTAAATTTCTGTCCGATAATGTTGGGCATGCTGTGGCACTTCGAGACGAAGAAGAATTAACAAAGGATACAGATTGCTAAAGCGCAGCTCATATAGTGGTTTAGTTACTCACATTTACCCAGTAACATTACTTTTGCCCAGTACTTCCTTATCGCTTGCGCGCGCTAAACTTCACTCGCACGCAATGCCTCCTTCGCACCTGAGATTAAACAGGTATTTTACTTCTCTGAGCTCCATGCGTTGGGGTACATGCCGCCAAACAGCATCTTCATGGAACAAACAATGCAAGGAGATATGTTTGCTCTTCCCGCCGTCCTTCATCACTTTGATCTTGGACACAAGGCATATTATGCTTCTTTTGGTGACAGTTAAATGTCTAGGTAAAAATTTCAAAAAGTCTGGAGACCTGGCATTTTCATTACCGAAATTTTGATTACTGGAAAAAATAATTTGAGAGCAATGAGCCATTAAAATGGGTAGTGCTTACAACAAGAAAAAAAAACAACATAACCTAAACAGTGTAGTGGTATCCAGATTGTTATTTTCACAGTGTTCGACAATGGACTCCGCAGGAGATAGAGCTCATTGATCGGGGCCAGTGATAAAGGCAGATGCGCACCCAGAAATTTTGACTAGCTGATTTCTTCAACGGGAAGTTATTTATGAGAGCATTTTATGAGAGCAAGATGCACCCCGCTGTCTTACTATGGGAGTCTTAACTTCTCCGTGCTAGCGCAGGACAAACTTTAAATTGCAGATTTTTCTACACAGTGAAAAAAACATTCGCATCATTATATATTCATAATACTATATTACAATATTATACGTTTGGCGGACAATTAGAAGCTATGTTAAAAATAGTTGAAATTGATTCCAATCTTCATATTAAGAAGGACGGAAACCCGGGAAACTTGGCAAGCGTGTGTTGTGGGCGGTAGAGCGCGAATGAGAAGAAAGAAAAAATTAGAAGACGACGCAGCCGAGCACTACCTCCCGACTTATTTTGTTAATGAGAAAAAAAACACATTTTATGAGAATAAAACACGTTTTATAAATCACGGGTATATGGTGCCTTTGTGCTTAGAGCACTCGCACAAAGCACTTTGAAAGGATACATGATTAACAACTCATCTGCTACGCAGTGAACACGATGTTGAATAGTCAAGAGTTATCAAGAACCGAGACGTCCTCATCAAGAAGCATTAACAACGCTCGTAATTGATATGGGTTACCAACGTAAAACGGACAACGGACCTAGGAAAGAAAAGACGACGCGGGCGCAGTCTACCAAATAAATTTTATTGGAAATACACGTGAAATATATTAGGGGAAAAGCGCTCGAAATAAAAAAAAACAAAAATAGAAACACATCGAAGATTTTTACAATGCGAATGGAAGCCTCTTATCGAGGAAGGTTATCTTATCCTGTAAAGCCACGGATGGTATCGCCACATTCGTGTCCCTGTTCTAAGCGATGCAATAAGCTTTGGATATTTCCCTGCCTAACTGGTTGCTGCGGCAGCAATGGATCTCTTTGTTATGAAAGTCAGGCAGGCAAGGGTCGTCATTTTTATCTTGGCAATCCCGGCGATGCTCCACTAGGTAGGAAGAAGATTTTAAGGCAGCCTTCTAGGGCTCATACTCCCTGTCGAGATCCTGCTCGTCCGTTGCATCGCCAACCGGAAGTCATGACATCGGAAGTGACGTCATATCATCCTTCAGTCCGGTATGCTCTTCAACTCGATAACAAAAAAAACTGTGCACGATTGGGTTCGAACCAACATCCTTCCGATGAGCAGCCGATCCTGCTAACGACTACGCAACTTACTGTCAACGCATATGTATTTCTCCTTGTGTGGGACGCTGGAGAGTTTTTGCGGGAAGGCGTCGAATCAGACGGATGCCCCCCAAATGCCCACCAGTGTCTTCAGCATTTAGGATTCAAAACAATTGCGTACCTAATTAACATGTTAACCCCACATCAGTGACAATACCAGCAACACCGCGCTAAAGGCTTTCCCATTGCCGCACTTTAGTTCAACACCGTAAATTTTTTTCGTCTCGAGGAAATTCTCGTGCTCTTTTAGGGCGATGTTTATGCACCTTTCCGCCTGGTCATAATATGCCTTTGTACAAGACAAAGGAAGCCTATACACGACGCCTTTCATGAACTTTTCTGCGTGTGCAACTGAGCACTGCCGATTATCTTTTCTAAGAGAGCCCAGATCCAGCTTCTTGTGCACAGCAGCGCGTACTTTCCCAACTTTATGTTCGGCGGAGAACACCACCTGCACATTCTGCCGTGCACCAATCTTCTTCAGACGATGAATGTGTGCAGGTACAGGATGCACACGGCATTCCTTCGTGCGTCTTGCTGCTTCCCCTGAGGATGAGGTGGCGCCTTTACCTTGAGCTTGCACAAGATTCTTTCCTCTAACCGTGCAAGGTATATTACTTGTTATAATAAAAAATCTAATAAAAAGCCGTGGATGGATTTCGTTTAGCAATGCTGCCAATATTTATGCATAGTAGAAGATCTATTACTCTTTTGATGATAGAAAAAGTTGCGCCCAAGAAGACTTCTGCATAATCGAAGTTCCAAACACATGGCAAGAGGTGCGTCCAGGTCAGGACCTTTCTCAATAACATCCAGTTTACAGTCACAAGAGCAATAAAGCTACAGTTCCTTAGGACAATGCGAATCACAATAGCGGCAACCAAATTTTCTAATTATTTTGACACTTCCTCCTGACTGTGCCTTTGAAACTTTTTATATCTTTTCCTCGTCTGCAGTAAACAGAAATTGAGAAAAATTGACAGAGAGCACGGCTCCCGACCCGGTGTATACAACCTAGAAGTAGCAGAGCCATCACCCACGGTATTTTACTCGGCCGCTGTCTTTCTCCAGGAAATGCACGTGGATGGACTCTCCTTCGAGCCCAGAATTCAACGCGAGCGGTGGAATTAGCGATAGCGCTTGTTGCAGCCCACGCCAATTCGATAATCATCATCATGGAGTCCCCAAAGCATGTGATAATTTCTTGGAAGGGAAGATCTCCCCCTTAGTCGCTTGTATAAAAGGCGGACTGCCACTGATCGAACACCGAAAACAATCATTTGGCTCCTGGCCACCAGGGCTTACGAGATAATGAGGCCGCTGACGCGGCTCATCGAGAGCTTCCTTACAGGGCTCCTCAGCTCAGCTCTTCTGCCTTGGAGACAAACCAGCCGCTGCTGCGGTTCAGGGAACTCATAACAGATTATAGCGACAACAACCGCCTTTTCCCGGCCACCGCAGAGGGGCTAAGTAAGACGAAGAAGCGAACCTTAAGGCGCCTGAAGACAGGTACAGTCAAGCAAGTTTCTTCCTCTCTCCTTTATTTTGTTTTCCTCTCCTCCCGCTTCAGCCAAACCACATCGAGCATTCCGATTACACAGTGCCTAATTTATTTACATCTATTCACAATTGCGGTTACACCAATCTGCCGTCGAGATGCGGCCTCTCGTCACAGCATCCACAACCCGTCTGTCCAGCCCTTCTTGGTCGTCTCTCCTCTCTTTCCGGTCCTCTTTTCAAGCTTGCCCTCTCTCGTCCTTGTTTCCCCGCCGCTCCCTTCAATCGACTCCCTGGGAAGGCATCTTGAGTTGGTTTCCGTCGTTACGGAGGCGGCGCGAAGACCTTGGACATATCGGGTAATGCCCCCGTAAATGATGCTTGCGTGGGGGGGTCTCTCATCTATCGCCGCTGAGCGGCAAGCACAAACACAGAAACACAAAGCGGCGGCTGTTTCTTGGGCGCGCCGAATCGCCCGCGCGTACACGCACATAAGCGCGGCGGCCGTTTCTTCCAGCTACGTTCGGATGCGGTAAGGCCGCGCGCCCAACAGGTACTCTACTCTGTACTGCAATCATCAAACATTACGATTCTAGCACGGATGGGCGAAGCCCGCACTGCGGGGTGAGCTGTGATATCTTCCACAAGGTGTGGGCATGTTTTCAAAATCCCCACCTCCCCCTTTCCCTACCACTTCCCGAGAGACACGGGAGACTACCCTCCTCAACTGCTTCTCGGTAGAGTCCCAAGAGTGAGAGAGAAGTAACTTTAATTTGCACCCGTGAAAAGTGAAGGGGGACAATGCTATAGCTTAAACCGCCATTCATTCCCCAAACCGTCGGCTGGATTCCCTTGGAACTGGGCGGCGGTCAGGTCGGGACCGATGACTTTGCGTTGTTCTCCTTCGTGGTTGAGCAATAAGATCTCCCAGGTTTGTGCATTTTTATGCTGGTCGTTATAGAAATAGCAGCTTGAGACCATGTGGACTAGATCTTCAATGCTATTGTAGTGCGTACATCTAGGATTAAAGACTTCAGGATGCCATTTACCGTACAGTTGAGGTTCTCTAATCACCCCGGTTTTCAATTTCCTCCACATGATTTCCTCTTTCCTACTTAGCTGTTTATCTGCTACTGTATAGGCCTTACGACCGAGCTTATAATGAGAAATTATTTCATGGAATGTTGTGAGTTCGTCACCGGATGGGAGGTGTTCCTCGTGGGGAGGCGGCGCGTCAGCGGCAATCGACCGTTAAGTGATCCCCCGGGGGGTCGCGTTCGGCTTCTCGTTCCCCCACAGGTCCTGATGAGCCAAAGACCGGATCAGAGAGAACGGCTGTGGTGGTATTTTCCCTTCTTTCAGAATTCTGGCGGCTGCAGCAGAGATTCTGCCCATATCGTAGTTCTTAGTGGCTGCCTTAAAATCACTTACTATCACCCTTGTACCGTTTTGAATTACTGCTAGAGCAATGGCAACTCGTTCTGCATCTGTTGCACTTGTGTTTTTAGCGGTGCAGCACAAGACGGGGTCTCAACTCTCACGAACGACTACCGCTTTGTGTGCTGCACTGCGATCGTATTCGATAGCGTCCGTGTCGACCGCACTGGATCTACCTCGAAATTTGCACTTAAGGACCCCAGCCCTATCTTTGCGTCTACCTTGGTGAAATACCGGATGCATGTTCTTTGGCAGTGGTGGAATTTTGAGTCTATCCCTGGTTGCTCTAGGTACGTTATCTGTCCGCTTTGAACACTCCTAAGGTTCGAAGCCCCAGATAATCCATGATTTTCCTCCCAGTTTGGTTTTTAAAAGCCTTTCATGCGGCGGCACCACGGCGGATTCCATGAGGCCATTCAGAGTGTTGGAGAAAAATAGGTTTAAAAGTTCTACCGTCGAAGTTTCCGGAGGAAGACCTAGAGTGGTTTTGATCTCTTTTCTGATTATGATTTAAATTTTGTCCTTTTTTGCTTCGGCCAGCTTGAGATAGGGGACAACGTAAAGCACTCGGCTTATGACCAAAGGCTGAAGCAGTCACAAACATTGGCCTCCTTCGTCCACGCATGCTTGTTAGAAATGCGCTTGAGTAGCCGGCACGTTTGGCTGGTACTCGCTTCAAGTCTCATGATAGTTTCTGTGTTCTTGCCCACTTACTTACATGCGCAGCCCTAGGACATGAATACTGTCTACCATCGGATTTGAATTGCCATTCACTCGCAAAGCAATATCACAGCTTTTTCAAGGAGGAGAGTTTCTTTTTCTTTTTTTGAGATGAAAGAAAAAGAACCTCAGATTTTTCTGCCTAGCATTCTGACTCAATCGGCTCGAGATATTTCTCTATGCCTAGGGCTCTCTGAAGTTTGCTTTCAATGTGTCCATCGCTACCGCTGCTCACCCACCGCGTCAAATCGTCGGCATATATGTTGTGATGCCGATTTGTGATTCCGTTCAGCTGCCTTGGGAGCCCAATCATCGCTACATTATACAGGGTCGGAGAGAGAAAGGACCTTTGCGGCGTCCATCTATTCCACAATCTAATGTTTTAGAGTGATTGTCCACCAATGCTGATGGTAGCAGTCCGATTTGAGAGAACGTCGCTTACGTAGCTATATGTCGTGACTCCAACATTTAGCGTGCTAATGTACTCAAGTATGTCTGCGTGTTTGACACTCACAAAAGCTTCGGAGACGTCCGGTGCCAAAATGACCCAAGTATCAACAGTATTCTTATCGATTACGTGCTCCTTCAGCTGTAGAATGGCATCGCATGCCGATAGGTTTGATCTGAAGGCTATCATGGTATCAGGATAAAGTGTTGTTTGGGGGTTTAACGTCCCAAAGTGACTTAGGCTATAAGAGACGCCGATATCAGGACAATGATTCTGATCTTCCATGATTCTATTCAGTCTAGATTGAACTTTTTCCTCCATCAATTTTCCAACCCAAGATGTGATGGAAATAGGTCTGCCATGCTCAAAGCTGATCTTCTTCTCTCACTTCGCGATGAAGACCAGGTTCGCAGCTTTCCACGCTTGCAGTATCTCTCCCTTGTTCTAGCATTCTTGCATATAGGTTTTAAGATTCCGAATGGAACCATAGTCAAGATTCCTGATCGTCCTGTTGTTGATTCTTTCCGACCCGGCAGCCGTTTTGGTTCTTAGGCTGTTGAGTTCAACCCTCACTCAGTTATGGGACTGTCCAATAAGGGTTTACCGTGCCCGCATACTCAAGGACTCCAGGAAAGCTGAGGTAGCGATCCCTGGCCTCAGCTATAAGTTCTTTCGGCGGACCTTCTTTTTATTCACCAGCTATTGAAGCTGCTGTCCAGCCTCCGATTTTGTTTTCTCTGCAGCTATTAGATGTCGGAGCAGTTTGCACGTTTCGGCGCTGCCAATATTCCTATTCATTTGTCACACAAATATTACCCCAATTTTTCTCGGTGAGTTCCAATGCATGCTTTCAATATGTTTGTCGAATGCTGCAAGTTGTTTTCTGAGATTCCTGTCACTTTTTTTCTGGCTGCACTTTTGTAGCGGCGCCGGCATCGCCAGTGGCGCTGACGAAGTTGCTGTTGGGAGCGCGGCCTCGCTCGCGCAACAGCGAACACATACTGCTACCGGCCTGGCTATCAACATTGACAGCTCACTCCACCTGCTCACCAGCTGTGGCTACCGGGACCTGTAATAAATGGGGATCACATTCATCATCTGGTGACTCCGTACGACAGAGTCGACGCAAGCAACGACGCTCCCACCGGTTCTGCGTTCCACCCGTCCTGTCCCTTCACTTGGCCTTGCCGCTGCACGCCCGCTGTTCGCACCCGGCTTTCGACAGCTTCTCTCCGCCATGTCCGCGCATACCATAGTATCCCGTGAGTTCTTCCAGCAGTATCAGCGCTCTTTCCTTCATCGGCTGCCCGGTCTACCCGCGTTTTATGCCAGGGACCCCGTTTTGTGGCTGGCGCTGCTGGTCTCGCTCTTTCACATCCACCATGTGTCCAGCCAGCTGCTGCGCTATCAGCACGCCGGCCGCGAGCTCCAATCTGGTCTCCTGGCAAAGCTCTGGTTGCCGCCTCCTGGCCCATACATTTACGCTGATGTTTTCTAGCGCTTAGTGAACACAAGGGACAAGAACACAAGTACACAGGACGTACGCTAGTCTTCAACTGTCGTTTAATCGAAAAAACATTCAATATAAGACATCTCAAATGCTGATACTTGTGGCAAAGCTTATATCGGGCAATCAGGAAGATGCGTTAATGAAAGGCTAAGAGAGCACCGCTTGGCAACAGAATCCATATCGGCGGGGGGGAATCTCGCGGTGCACTGCAAACGCTGTCTCATCGAACGGTACCCTGGCGACCGTGACCCTGTACCCTGCACACCAATCTTGCATGAAACAAGCATTCTAGGAACACTAAAAACGCAATCAGAACGGGAAATTTTCGAAGCTATGTGCATTGATAAAGAAGGTTAAAAATGTGTCAGCACCCCATCTGTTTATCTATCAAAAAAAGAATTGTTGTTCTTGAAACGTGGCGTTGCTACTGCGCGTGTGTGAATATCAGCATTTGAGATGTCTTATATTGAATGTTTTCTCGATTAAACGACAGTTGAAGACTAGCGTACGTCCTGTGTATTTGTGTTCTTGTCCCTTGAGTTCACTAAGCGCTAGAAAATATGAGTTCAAACAATATCCAACTACCCCAAGTTTCTGCCTTACTAAATTTACGCTGACTTCAAGAAGGGCCTGACGGCGTACTTTTGCTTGGAGCTCAGGCCGCCTTCCTGCGCTCCTGTTCCCGACTCAGAAGCTGCGGCGCCACTCGGCGCACCACTCCTGGCTAGATTCCCTCACCGAGCTGCTTCCGATTTCCCTCTTCCAGCTACAACTATAACGCCGGAGCCGTTCCCCACACCGATCTGTCCACTATCGCCACCACCGTATGTGCCCCTACCCACGATTCGGCAAGTGCCACGCACGGACGCGTCGGTTTTTTGCCAACCTTCTCAACCACCTGCCTCATACTACACCGCGGTCACTCCGAAGTTTGCTCTAGAGGCCTCTAAGGACGTTCTTACACCTGCGAGCTCCCGTCCCAGGGCGCCTCCTGCCCATCCCTGCTTGCCAGCTGTGGCGCTTGGACCATCACCAGAACAACGCTCTCTCGATCCGGGCCCCAACTCGTTTCTAGTCGCATATTCGCTTGCTACGTCTAGCCTAACCAGAGTGAGTCCAACTCTTCTTATCGCTGGACGCGCATGCAAGCCTCCCCAGAACTTTGTCGCTAATCACGCGCCACCCGAACCGCCTAGCATGGATCCCTGCCAGCCTGGCGCCTTCACATAGTGACTGTACCTCCGCGACAGGCAAGAAAACCATCGAAGGAGGTGTCATGCTTCGACGCATTACAGCATGCTCCATCTGTTGTATATGTGGTTTCGGTTTCGGTTTGGGGATCACCTGCCGCCAGAGGCACCAGTGTCGCTATGTATATATATATGACTGTATGTGGCAATAAACCGGGGATGGCTTTGGTTGCTAGCAGTTCGTGTACTTGAGCGGCACCCGCCGCTACAACATTGGCGACGAGGACGGGATCATTTCGGGGGGCGTGACTTTCGCCGCATGCTTTCCGGCGCCATGAGCATTTCTGGACTCGCGCCGCCGCCCCCGTACCTGCCTGTGCCTGGTCGACCTGCTGTTGCGTGGCCGCAATGGTTCCGCATCTTCTAGAATTACGTGCTTGCTTCGGGGGCCTCTGACTGCACGCCGGATCGTCGCAAAGCACTACTTCTTCACAGCCTCGGCGTAGAAGGTCAGCGCATATTTTACACATTACCACTTCCATCGTTGGACAACGTCAAGCTCGGTGAGCAAACTGCTACTGAGAAAACGTCGGAAGATAGCAAGGGCACAGGCGACACAAGGCCTGAAGTATCGTCGTACGATATCGCAGTCGCCGCTCTGCATGCTCATTTTTCGGCAACAAGCAATGTTGTTGCCGAACGGCATCGTTTCAGTAGGCGAGTTCAGCAAGCTGGTAAATCAGTGAATGAGTACATCACTGCATTGCGGGAGCTTTCTGCTACATGCTCTTTTCCTGTCGAAGAAGATCCGCTGCGTGACCAGTTCGTTGCTGGTATCTCGTCTCGAAGCTTGCGCGAGCGTATTCTGCTTGAAGGATCGTCTCTCTCGTTCGCTAGAGCAGTACTACTGGCAAGGCAGTTTGAGCAGGCGTACAATGATCTGCAAGAATTTCCTTCTGTAGATGTTGGACGCATAAATACTCGTGGAAATACACCTACGCGTACACCAGAATCCGACGAGAGCTCGAAGTGGTCGCACAACCGCCAGTCTCGTTGTTATCGCTGCGGTTCATCTCGGCACAATGCAGCATCAGTTCACTGTCCAGCCAAAAGCTAGCGTTGTCACCATTGCGGTGTCATGGGTCACTTCCGCTCTGTTTGCCAGAAACGAGGCTCCGCTCCGGTGCGCGAGGTAGACAGCCAAGACTCTCCTAGCGAGGAAGTTTTGAGCATTCTGGCTGTGACGACGGCCGCTCGCTCCGCTGTTTACGTCACAGTTTCGATTGACCGTGCGGACATAACTTTCCTTGTAGATTCTGGGTCGTCAGTTTCCATTGTTGCACACGATTTTTTTAAGCAGTATTTTGAAGGCCAAGTACTTTTGGCCCCGACTGTTCGGTTACTGGACTATTCAAAACAGCCAATTCCGGTTCGTGGCTGTTTCTTCGCTGACGTTACGTACAAAGCTAGCACAACAAGCCTTCTTTTCTACGTCGTAGAACAAGGCATCTCACTCTTGGGTATCGATGCCATCAAGGCCCTCGGTCTACAGATTGATGGGTCATCTCTGCAATGCCTTGAAACGACGCTAACTTCTAATTCTCGAAGGGAACAGCGCCCTGACCCGACGAAAGCCGTGCAGGATATTCGCCTCCCAAAGGAATTAGTTGGCGAGTTTGGATCTCTTTTCGATCCAGGCCTTGGCCTCGCGAAAGGTTTTGTGCATCACGTCAAAACGCGATCCACGGTGCAGCCAGTGCAATCCAAACTTAGGCGCCTTCCGCTCTCTCTACGACCATTGGTCTCGGAAGAGCTCCATCGGTTGGAAAATCTGGACGTGATAGAGAGGGTGGAGGCATCTGAATGGGTGTCACCCATTGTGGTCGTTAAGAAGAAAGAGGGAGGTATTCGCTTCTGTGTAGACCTTCGACAAGCAAACAAAGCTGTCATAATAGACAGCTTTTCTCTTCCTCATACAGAAGAGCAATTGCATAGTTTAGTGGGGGCTACAAATTTTTCTAAGCTAGACCTCGCATCAGCTTACCACCAGATCATGCTACACCCTGCGAGTCGCGATTTGACCGCATTTATAACTCGCGAAGGCCTCTTTCGTTTTAAACGAGTGTGCTTCGGACTGGCTTCCGCGCCTTCTGCATTTCAGAGTATGATGTCCAAAGTCCTGCGTGGCGAACGCCTTGTGGTTCCCGCATCACTTACAGCGCGGATAATTACCGCTGCTCATGAGGCTCACCTTGGAATTGTACGAACGAAAGCACGTCTGCGAGAAAAATTTTGGTGGCCAGCCATGGACAGGCAAGTCGAGCTAGCTATTCAAGCGTGTAGTATATGCCAGGCAGCGGACAAGAGCACGAAGGTTATGGCTGCACCATTGAACCCGGTCCCCTTACCAAAGAAACCGTGGCTAAAGCTTGGCATGGACATTGTTGGCCCATTTGAGAGACCACCACACGATTGTCGATATCCGATCACGCTGGTCGACTACTTTTCTAAGTGGCCCGAAGTATACTTTTGCAACCAAGCCACAACACGCACAGTAACAGGCTACTTGGTGTCAGTGTTCGCACGTGAAGGTTACCCAGAGGAAATTGTTTGCGATAACGGGCCACAGTTTTCATCTCGAGAGTTCCAAGCTTTTCTGCAGGATCGCGGCATCCGCTTGCGGCATTCGTCCGTATACTACCCGCAAGGAAACGGACAGGTATAACGGTTCAACAGAGTTTTTAAAAGCTTTGTTCAAGTGGCTATGTCACCAGTGACCGGCTGTGAGCCGGAATAGACAAATGACACCGCTAGGGAAAGCAGCTCACCGCCTACCTTGGAGAGACCCGTTTCAGAAGCGCCAACCGGAACTTCAGCTGTGGCTGCTGCGAAGCAGCCGCCTGTCACCAGTGACCGGCTGTGAGCCGGAAGAGACTTCGCCTGCCGCCAGTGGTTTCTCAGAAGCATCGGGACCTCAGCGTAGGGTACAGCCATCAAGGAATAGACGACCTCCAGACCGCTATGGACACTAAGTACAGAAAGACACGTTTTGCAGTGAACATGAACGTGTCACAATCTGCACGAGTGTTGAGTTTGCTGACGTTGTGAATCATCATCATCATCAGCCTTACTACTCCCACTGCAGGGCAAAGGCCTCTCCCATGTCTCTCCAATTACCCCTATCCTTTGCCAGCTGCATCCACCCTTTGCCTGCAAACTTCTTAATCTCATCCGCCCATCTAACCTTCTGCCGCCCCCTGCTACGCTTACTTTCTCTTGGAACCCACTCCGTTACCCTTAAAGACCAGCGGTTATCTTGCCTTCGCATTACATGCCCTGCCCAAGCCCATTTCTTTCTCTTGATTTCGACTAGGATGTCATTAACCCGTGTTTGTTCTCTCACCCACTCTGCCCGCTTCCGATCTCTTAACGTTACACCTATCATTTTTCTTTCCATGGCTCGCTGCGTTGTCCTTAACTTAAGCTGAACTCTTTTCGTTAGCCTCCACGTTTCTGCCCCATAGGTGAGTACCGGTAAGATTATGCTGTTGTACACTTTCCTCTTGAGGGAAATTGGTAAACTGCCACTCATGATCTGCGAGAATTTGCAATATGCGCTCCACCCCATTCTTATCCTTCTAGTTATCTCCCTCTCTTGATCCGGATCAGCTGTCACTACCTGCCCTAAGTAGACGTATTCCGGCACAATTTCTAGGCTCTCGCTGCCAATTGTGAACTGTTGTTCCCTTGCTAGGCTGTTGAACATTACCTTGGTTTTCTGCATGTTAATTTTTAGACCCATCGATCTGCTCTGCCTGTCTAACTCGTTGATCATGATTTGCAGTTCACCTCCTGAGTGACTCAGCAAGGCAATGTCATCAGCAAATCTCAGATTATTTAGGTATTCTCCATTTATTCTTATTCCCAACTGTTCCCAATTCAGGCCTCGAAATACCTCCTGCAAACATGCGGTGAACAGCATTGGCGAGATTGTGTCTCCTTGCCTGACGCCCTTCCTTATTGGAATTTTATTGCTGACTTTATGGAGGACTATAGTAGCTGTGCAGTTGCTATATATATCTTCCAGTATTTTGACATAAGGCTCTTCTACCCCCTGATTACGCAATGCCTGTATGACTGCTGAGGTTTCCACTGAGTCGAATGCTTTCTCGTAATCAATGAAAGCTATATATAGAGGTTGGTTATATTCTGCGCATTTCTCTATCACCTGATTGATGGTGTGAATATGATCTATTGTAGAATATCCTTTACGAAAGCCTGCCTGATCATTTGGTTGATTAAAGTCTAACGTTGCCCTGACTCTATTAGCGATTACCTTAGTAAATACTTTGTAGGCAACGGATAGTAAGCTGATCGGCCTGTAATTTTTCAAGTCCTTGGCGTCTCCCTTCTTATGAATTAAGATAATGTTTGCATTCTTCCAAGCTTCTGGTACAGTCGAGGTCATAAGGCATTGCGTATACAGGGTGGCTAGTTTATCTAGCACGATGTCCCCTCCATCCTTCAACAGATCTGCTGTTACCTGATCCTCCCCAGCTGCTTTTCCCCTTTTCATTGCTTCTAAGGCTTTCTTTACTTCATCTTTCGTTACTGGCGGGATGACGCATTGCTGTGCACTGCTGTCTTTCTCATTAGCGTTCCGATTACATTGGCTACTGTACAGGTCTGTGTAGAACTCTTCGGCTACGTTATCTATCTTATCCATATTGCTAATGACATTCCCTGCTTGTCTCTTAATGCATACATCTGGTTTTTACCTATGCCTAGTTTCCTCTTCACTGTTTTTAGGCTACCTCCGTTCTTTAGAGCATGCTCGATTCTCTCCATATTAAACTTCCTTATGTCGGCTACCTTGCGCTTGTTTATTAACTTTGATAGCTCCGTTAGTTCTATTCTATCGGTAGTGTTAGATGCCTTCATGTTTTGGCGCTTCTTAATCAGATCTTTCGCCACCTGAGATAGCATCCCGGTATCTTTTCGAGCGGTCCTACCGCCTACTTCTACTGCGCATTCCGTAATTATTGATGTCAGATTATCGTGCATTGAATGAACATCAAGATCATCTTCCTCAGTTAAAGCCGAGTATCTGTTTTGCAGCGCTATCCTAAACTCCTGTGCTTTCCCTCTTACGGCTAACTCGTTAATGGTCTTCTTCGCTAGCTTCTTCCGTTCCCTCTTCAAGTCTAGGCTAATTCTAGACCTTACCATTCTATGGTCGCTGCAACGCACCCTTCCGAGGACGGCCACATCCTGAATGATGCCAGGTTTAGCGCATAGTATGAAGTCTATTTCATTTTTAATCTCACCATTGGGGCTCTTCCAGGTCCATTTCCTGATTTCTTGTTTGCGGAAGAAGGTATTCATGATCCGTAAATTATTTCTATCCGCGAATTCGACTAATAACTCTCCCCTGCTATTTCTAGAGCCTATCCCATAGTCACCTACCGCGTGGTCGTCAGCCTGCTTCTTGCCCACCTTCGCATTGAAGTCGCCCATCAGTACAAAGTACTGCGATTTTACTCTATTCATTGCTGATTCTACGTCCTCATAGAAGCTTTCAACGGTCTGGTCATCATGGCTGGATGTGGGTGCGTAGGCCTGGACCACTTTCAGCTTGTACCTCCTATTCAGCCTAATTACTATAGCTGCTACCCTCTCGTTAATACTGTAGAACTCCTCTACGTTGCCAGCTATATCCTTATTAATGAGGAAACCCACACCTAGTTCTCGTCTACCCTCTAACCCGCGATAGCACAGTATGTGTCCGTCCTTTAGTACTGTATACGCCTCACCTGTCCTCCTAACTTCGCTAAGCCCTATCACATCCCATTTAATTCCCGCTAGTTCCTCGAACAGCACTGCTAGGCTAGCCTCACTAGCTAAAGTTCTAGCGTTAAACGTTGCCAGGTTCAGATTCCAATGGCGGCCTGTCCGGAGCCAGAGATTCTTAGCACCCTCCGCTGCGTCACAGGTCTGACCGCCGCCGTGGTCAGTTGCTCTGCAGCCGCTGGGGACTGAGGGCCGAGGGTTAATTGGTTTGATCATAGAAGGTTGTGGCCAAGTACTACACCAGGGTGGCCAAATCCTGCTCTGGTGAGAGAGTGCGTTGTCGGTTCTGGTCACCGAGATAAGGCCGCACTCCAGGCCTGGTTATGCAATTCCATCGACACGCGGATTTTTTTTTTTTTTTAACCCGGTGGAGAATTGCGCGGCACCAGGATTTGAACCCCGGTCCTCTTGCACGCGAGGCGGATGTTCTACCTCTACGCCATCGCTGCCTTTGTGAAATATGGACATAAATGTAGTTGTATCTTGTTTTCCTCTTTTTGTTTTATATTTTTGTATGAAGTGCAAAAGACAAGCACATTGTTGTTACTGTAAATATAATTCTGTAACAGAGCACTAACGTACTACCACCACTAAATCACTAACCCATGTAGCTGTCTTTTTTTATAAGGAAGGGAATATGTTGTATATGTGGTTTCGGTTTGGGGATCACCTGCCGCCAGAGGCACCAGTGTCGCTATGTGTATATATATGACTGTATGTGGCAATAAACCGAGGATGGCTTTGGTTGCTAGCAGTTCGTGTACTTGAGCGGCACCCGCCGCTACAACACCATCCAACATCGCCAATGGACTCAGCACTATTACTTCCTTCCAATTCCAAACCCCTATGTCACAGACTTCTGCCCTGAGTTCCCAGCAAGCAGTCCCTACGCCACAGTGGGCTCATTTTTGCAAACAGTCGGCACACAGTTGCCCGCTTCGAGCACTTCCCTACACGGCAACCCGAGCCCCACGGAGCAGATCGCAGGCCAAATAGCATGCGCCGTCGTTTCACCGTAGCCAGCGGCCGAAGCACCCTCTTCTCTTTTACGGCGGTGGTTTCTTCTCGCCGAACCTTCGCCTACACCTAGCGGGCCAGCACACATCGCATATCTCCCGTACATCCCCACGCAGCTGCGTTTTCTGTATTGGCCTTTCCCGAACAGCTACTGGTCGGACCTTTCCTGGCCCCACCACCAGGCCTTACGGCTGAAGCACGCCTAGCTCGCCTCCCGTTCCTCGATCACTTTTCGAGCCTGTTTTTTTTTCCGTCATCGTCATCAACTTTTTGCTCCTATCGAACTTTGGTAGCAGCCAGGCTCAAGCACCCGAGTTCGTTTCTCCCGCCCGACGGCCTTCACGAACTCTGACCCAAATTTCGCTCGCCTGAAGGAACTTGTAGAAGATTCCCTTTTTATACCATTTTTATATTTTATTTTTTCGCGCATCATCATATGGGGGAGGCCACCTGTGGCGGCGCTGGCATCGCCAGCGGCACCGATGATTATGGGAGCGAGACCTCGCTCGCGCAAAACGAAGCACATTCGGCAACCGGGCTGGCCGGCAACATCAACAGGCCGCTCCGCCTGCTAGCCGTCGCGGCTGTCGTAACCTCCAATAACTGTGGATCACCTCCCACGCTTTTTCTCTATTACTTTTTATTCCAAACACTCAAGAGATGTCTATCAACGACTTCCGGATCACCTTCAAATTCAATCTCTTTGGTAGCGTTCCGAACAGATTGAATAACTCTTGCTCCGAACGTTAATATCGCTAATCGGGTCCGGTCCCGACCTGATACTTTTAACTGTGTCCCAATGAACAGTCTCAGCTCTCCTCTTACTGAACACCGGTGGGCCATTCTAAACGATGATCTCTAGTATCGTATGATCGCTACTTAGGTCTCTCCCAGTGTTGCACCATGTAGCAGCGATGCATGCCACTACCGACCAAGGTTAGATCTGGTGTCGTGTCCTCGGATACCCTATTTCTCTTCCTAGTCGGCCTCATCGGGTCCGTAATGAGAATGAGCCAATGTTATTGAACTTTATCCCAGAGACTTCTGCCTTTAACCTGCGTGAATTTATATCCCAGTGCCGGATGGTGCGCATTAAAACTGCCCAGTACCAAGAGTAGAATTCTTTTTGAAATAAATTTAGTCTTTGGAAAAAGATCGCCAAAGTCACATTTGCGCTGTCTGGGTGAGCTATACACGTTCAGGAAGAAAAGATTGTTGTTGCGATAACGAGGGATGAGTTCGAGCAAAACATGATCGATATGCGCATTCCACGTCTCGCGTCTCGTGCTGCAGTGTTGAAATGTTTCTTTTTTATAAAGGTAGTCACTTGGGAAGCATTACCCGACCCCGGAAAAGATTTGTAACCCGCTTATTTAGCATTTTTCCCGCACTTATTTAATGCAATATCCTCCGGTAGATCCCCATTGGCGATAAAGCACTGCAGAACCGCACGTTTACGCGAGAAACCTCTACAGTTCCACTCCCAATCTTTGTTATTACAGTTACGCGCAGATCCATAGTGTTTGAGTATTTGAGCATCTTGGAAGAGCCCTATTGTCAACCTTAATTTGCTTGACAGCGGTGCCCATCTGTTTCAGCTGCTCAAGTACCGTTTGAAGCATCCCATGGAAAGGCTTTGTTTCAGCCTCAAGATCTACAATTCTCACTCCGTGATGATTCTCGACCTCTGCTTCCTTAGCCCTCTTCCTCTTTAAGGATGGAGGATAAGGTGTCCGGGATGTTTCCGGTTCCGGTTCAGGTTTCTTGCCAGCTGTTTCTTAACACAAGTTGTTTTCGGAATTCTGCAACTAGCTCTTTTAACATCTCGTTTGCTCTTCAAGAGCAGTAATAATTTCTGGTGTGGCATCCTGGGAGACCTTATTTACCCAACCAACCTTCGGTCCAGTACACGTTGTCTTCGTACGCGTGCCGCCGCTACGCTCCTGGCGTTCCTTCGGGGAAGGTTTCTGTTTTCCCATTGATGGAAGTCGCGGGAAATATTCCGAGCGCTATCTCGACTTGCTGCGATGCCTATATTCACTCCTGGAACGGTCTCTAAACCACCTTTTCATGCTGCGTTGTTGGTGTTCTGCGTCAGCCTTGCGTCGCTCTTCATTCTCTCTCGCTTAGTATTCCAGATCATTTCCCTCTGTCGCTTCTTGACTTTATAAGGTATTCGAAAGAGTGCCTTGCACCTCTTATCTCTGGCGATGTCATCCTTGCCATGCAGTTGGCTCCTCGGCAGTGTCGGCACACACTCATGGGCCTTCGTCAGGGACGTTGCCTAACACACTCTGCACTTTGCATGCGGACTGTCGCACACGTCACCACACCTCCACACACCTGTAGCATACTTCATATCTCTTCTTGTATAGAAAGCACTTCATTGGCACCCAGAAACAGATCATCCCTTTCCGCACATAGTCGTGACCAATAGTGATGATCACCGAGTCGCCCATCCTGCTCGCCAAGAATGGGAGGATTCTGCGGGGGTGAGAAAGCCAATTCCATTTCTTTCTCGGACTCAGATCGAGACCGCGTACCACTTCCTTACCACAGCTTTCAGGTGCCGCCACGTAAGCCGGCATCTCGTACTTCTCGTCGGGTTTTATGGACGTCAGTCCCAACATTTTTTTGGCATCGTCCTCGTCGAGCGTGCTGTATATTAGTGTTTCCTGCTTGTCTTTCACGACGATCCTGTCCTCTTGACCTTTCCGCCACAGAATGCCAGCCGCCATGCTTATTACTTCACCAATCACTGGCACCGATAGCTTTGTTAGGGTCAGTCCTTCTTTAGGCCTGATAATAATCTTGTGATCCGCGCTCGGAGGACGCGGCAGATGCGACGCCACCGACGGCTCCGTGAGCTTTCTTTCTACCACTTTATACGAGCGTCTCCCGCCGACGCCGTACTTCTTGCCACTCTATCCGACGGCTGTCTCCCTACCGGCTTCCCCTACTCCACCGCTGAACGTCGCTTTTTTAGCGGCGCCATCTGGGCGTTCTTGTTGTTGGCGGTCCTGAAGCTCTACGACACGTTCCGATACTTTCGTCACCAAGTCCGAGCTTTGTAGTTCTGCCGGATCGACATCCGTACCCTCAACGCTCACTTCCATCGTCATGTTGACGACAGTCTCAAGGACCTGACGTCGAGGGCCCTCGGCCACCGCTCACGCCACCTCGACGTAACGCCTACAGTATGGTTGATTGAGGCTTTCGGCGTGGTAGAATATACAAGACGCGATAAAGTTTTAGAAGCTTCGCTTTCCGTCTCTGTAATAGTATTCACAGGATCCTTACCACATCCGCGGCAAACACACAACACTTTTTCAGCAGACCATTGTCATTTTCCGTCTTAAAAGGTGGTCCACAGACGGCGACATATTACTAGCATTAATAAACACAAAGGACAAAGAGCAGAAACACAGAGGACAGACGCTAGCAATATGCTCTCTGTCCTTTTTGTTTATTAACGCTAGTAATATGTCGCCGTCTGTGAATCAAAAGCACCAACTTGCCCAACTTAATTCTTTAAAACGGTGGTCATTCCACGGAGCCTACGTGCCACACGTCGCATTCCTGGTTGTTCCTTTGAAAGCTCCTTGAGTCCCAAAGGGCTCTGGTGAAACGGGCGCGAGGAGGCGCCTCGTCATGCGGTGTCCCAGAATAGGGACGCCGACAATGTAGCGAAGACACTCCCAACAGAACCTCTTCAGAAGCCTCTAAACCCGCTCTATGTCATACCCTATGCTGTTACCCCACTATCGTGGCACGTCTTCTGCGTCCTCCCTATGCGGTGACCCTCATGCCACACTCTCCTGCATAATTTTGGCTGCCCTGCTGACCCTCCCCTGCAAGGACAGCACGCCACATCGAGCTGGGAAGACTCGGAGGTACTGCTCACGTCGCAGCCCGAGCCACCGCACCCCTCAGGGACAGCACACCATCTCGAGCTGGTAGGACTACAAGGTCCTGCTCACATCTGCTGACCCGACATCGCAGCTTGCTGGGGTGGCTCGGGCTGCCGACGTAATGTCCCGACATGTCCTACATGACGCAGTGCGGGAGCGCGCAGTGGCTCAGGGGCCCAGCAGGGTCTAACATAAAATAATTGGTTTTGGGGGAAAAAAATAGCGCTTTATCTGTCTCATATATCGTTGGACACCTGAACCGTGCCGTAAGGAAAGGAATAAAAGAGGGATTGAAAGAATGAAGGAAGAAAAAAGTGTAGTAATGGAGGGCTCCGGAATAATTGCTACCACCTAGAGATCTTTAACGTGCACTGAAATTGCACAGCATATGGGAGAATTAGCGTTTTGCCTCCGTAAAAACGCAGCCACCGCGGTCGGGTTCGCACACGGGAACTCCCGATGAGTAGTCGAGCGCTCTAACCCCTGAGCCACCGCGGCTGGTTGGTCTAAAACTCACTTGCAGAAATAAAACCAGCCCATCTGTCTGTCTGTCTGTCTGTCTGTCTGTCTGTCTGTCTGTCTGTCTGTCTGTCTGTCTGTCTGTCTGTCTGTCTGTCTGTCTGTCTGTCTGTCTGTCTGTCTGTCTGTCTGTCTGTCTGTCTGTCTGTCTGTCTGTCTGTCTGTCTGTCTGTCTGTCTGTCCGTCCGTCTGTCTGTCTGTCTGTCTGTCTGTCTGTCTGTCTGTCTGTCTGTCTGTCTGTCTGTCTGTCTGTCTGTCTGTCTGTCTGTCTGTCTGTCTGTCTGTCTGTCTGTCTGTCTGTCTGTCTGTCTGTCTGTCTGTGTCTGTCTGTGGCTTCCAAACTCTATTCCACAAAATGGCAGTTTTCGCCACCACCACACACTCGCCGCGGTGGCGCAGTGGTTAGAGCGCTCGGCTACTGATCCGGAGTTCCCGGGCTTGAACCCGATCGCGGTGGTTACGTTTTTATGGAGGCAAAACGCCAAGGCACCCGTGTTCTATGCGATGTCAGTGCACATTAAAGATTTTAATGACAATAATAATAATAATAATTCGTTTTGAGGGAAAGGAAATAGAGCAATATTTGTCACATAGTATGTTGGACACCTGAACCACGCCGTAATAGAAGGGATAAAGGAGGTAGTGAAAGAAGAGGTATGAGAGAGGTGCCGTAGTGGAGGGCTCTGGAATACTTTCGACCACGTGGTGATCTTTAACTGACATCGCACAGCACATGACCGCCTGAGCGTTTTTCCTCCATAGAAACGCAGCCGCCGCAGTCGGGTTCGAACCCGGGAACTCCGGATCAGTAGTCGAGCGCTATAACCACTGAGCCACCGCGGCGGGTTTTAAAGATCTCGAGTGGTCGAAATTATCCCGGATCCCTCCACTACGGCACCTCTTTCTTTCTTCCTTCTTTCACTGCCTCTTTTAACCATTCCTTTTCGGCGCAGTTGTGGAGTGCAATGAAATATGGTACAGATATTGCTCCATTTCCTTTCCCCCGAAACCAATTATTGTTATTATTATTACCACCACCATATCCCTCTCTTACTACCGCCACGTACCTCAAAGCACGAATGAGGCGTCCACTAACCCAGGAAAACAGTTATGCGTTCCTCCTTTCCTCAAAATCTAAATTATGGTCTATAAAGTTGTCAGAGCAGGGTTGCGCGCCTGTTTTCCCTCACCAAAGCCAATGAACAAACTGAACGCCGACAGCTTTCACTTTTTATATCCTGGATTAACTGGGCTAATCCACAGCCTCAGGATGACTACGCAATTCCTAGTTAACAAACAGCTGCCACTCTTTTAGTGCTGTGTAATGAGTGGAGATGTATAAAGCATCGATTATATTTTGCAGCTAGCTTAGCACTTCTTTCTATTTGAATCGCTGCAGACTTGCGCGTTAGCTGCGAAGACATGGTGTAGCGAAGTGCGTGATTTCGGCTCCATCCGCAGTCAAGTAATGCACGTTCGCAAATGTCGCTGCTCAATATTCAGCTTCTCTACGCATTTTGATAGTTCCCGCAAGTGTTGTTTTCAACGGATCGTTATAACAACCGCGTACAAACAGAACGGTTGGCGGATCATTTGTCATGAAACGTTATGAACTCTACTGAGAATTCCACAGCACGAACACACTGCATTACGGCGATAGGTACTCTCTCCCGTTCAATTCGTTGCTTCGAGCTGGCATTGCTTCTTTACACAGGGCTTCAGCCTACCTCGAACGCACCGTAATCCGCGTTCATAAGCGTGTCTGCTCCTCGCCGAGATCGGTAGGTTTAAAGCGAAAATCTCCGCTTCTCGCAAGCAAAGCTGAAGGTCAAATGACGCTTCACTTTGACTCCTAACTGGAGGCTCTCCTTAGGTATGGCTGTGACGTCATACCACGGGACTTACCGCTCGCTCCTAGGCCAGCGCTTGCCGCCTAGACACCGCAGACGTGGGGCCAGAACCGGTCGCCTGGATGAGTTTTTCCAAAAAGCATTAGAGGCGCCGGGCTGTTTCTAGCGATCCCTATGACAGAGAGCGTCAAGAAGCCACGTTGGCTAGAGATAACTCACGAAAGTGGGCTCGTGGAGTTAGTGGAACCGACGAAGAACTGAAGGCGCGTCTCGAGAAGCAACGACACAGGCAACGAAAGTATCTGAAGTGGAAAAGGGGAGCGGATGCTGCCAACGTCTCTGCGCCGACATCGGTCTCATTTCGATCCTTATAACCTGACTCAGGCGGATTGAGCCAAAGCCACATTTTTTTAAATCGGCGGCTTTTTCTGTGGTTATTTAAGAACGCTGTTTTCGTTTATTTTTTCGGCGAAGGTTATTTCCTTATAATGAATGACTTCTTTCCCGGAGATATTTGTATTCGTATGAGGTGAAGAGTCTTTGCTTTGGACCGAGCAGTCCATTGATGTGTAAATAACACAAAAATGACCGCTCATACATTTGTGCGCGTGAAAGAAAATATGGTACCATTAAAGCGAAGCAGACGTTACATGAAAATGAAGGTAGTGAATTTTTATGCCGCAAGGACATCTGCGCCCAAAACGTGTAATCGCACAAGGTATTTTTCGTTTGCTAAAGGCGGGTCAAGGGCCCTTTTCCCAAGCATTTCACCCTGAATAAGCGAAGCAACAGCCCAGGGAAAGCTTCTACCCACTGTATTACAGGTGGCTGCCCGGCGGCACTGGGGATCGAACCCCGCACCTCCCGCATGCGAGGCGAATGCTAAACCACTAGGCCACCACTGCGGTTTTTTTGCCTTTATTGCTGGTTCTGCAGTGTTTGACATGATGGGGTTTCAAATGATGTCTACATGATGAAACCGCTATCCAGAAACACAAGTGCAATTTTATTTTTAAAAACTCAGCTGTCATGTTGTCATTGGGTTGTTGCACTGGGCTGAACAAGGCGGGGAGGGGCATCACGCGGTCTCTGTGTTGAAGAAATTAGCCGATGAAACTGCCCCTGATTCCCGGGGGTAGCCTCAACATCACGCTTTTCTGACGCTTATGCGTTGTTTTGCGTCAATATCCTAACACGCATAGAACTGCCCTAAAGGGGGAGAGGACCGTGAACGGACAACGTTACGTTAGTGGACGTCCTCTGGCGAGGATGTGGAGCTCAGCGGCCGTTCTGCACACACGTGCCTACCGCTGTGCTACTTAATCCCACCATTATCTCACACCTCTCTGGATAAAAACTGTGACAATTTTCTACTCCTGCTGAGTACAATTCCTACCCAATAGCCAGCAAGTTGTGGCGGGCTTGTCAAAGATACTAACCTTTGCAAGAGTGCATGCTTGGGCTTGTTGGTTGCTAACCATAGCCCGTCCTTATCGATTAATACCAAGTTTTGAAGGTTTAATTCCGTGTACGTTCACTGTTCCGCATTCTTCGGTTTAGACCGCATGAATCGTTTGCCGCACTGCTGTAATTTTATCCTTTTGTTTGTTTGCCTCATAATATGCTGCATTGTATTTGCTGTGAATATATTTTTTGTTGTCTTCCTGCAAGTATTCTTGTGATTCTGTTGTAACGCTCTCCCCACAACTGTAAAGCCAAATAGGCGCTGTGGGCAATGGGATAAATAAAGAAATAAAAGTTCATCCCCTTACTTATGGCTAAGGTTCCCAGCCTTCGGTACAAATAGTCTGTGTCAACAGGGAGTCGCCGTGTTGACGTGACCACCTCGCACTAAGAACAAGGCAGGCAGGACAGGATGCAAAAGAGAACTAGTGTCGACACTACAGATACGATTAACGTTGTATAACATAGCTGCTTATTCAACGAAAAGGAAATGAGTGAAGAAGACGTTGACAGGTCATATATGAAGACACCCGGTTCTTGTGTCCGATGTATTGATAAGAATTGCTTATCTTACAGGCAACAAAGCAAATTACTTGTATGTTCAGATGCCCAGTAGACCTCTTGTATGGCTCCACTTCAAGTCTGTTGTCTCTAAGAGATAAAATATAGCTCTGTATCAACATCAACTCCTTGAAAACAAAGCTACAGGTAGCCAATGCGTTTCGTTTTTTGTGGCAGTTTGTACAAAAGTTTTTACTAGTTATATGGGCAAACCTTCCGAAATGTCAGCACTTTTGAAACACGTTATTCTGTCATTTCGCTGTCTAGTAAGTTTACAATTTGCTGTCTGCAGTGCTTGTCGAATTACTTTCAATTTTTTTTATTCCGGATAGGCTTTGGACAATCCTGGCCCTTCAACATGGGTTTTACAGAGCACGTAAGCACAGTTAGTAACGGGGTTGCGTCTACTCACAGAATCCCGGCAGCAGTGGCAGCGCCCCCTTGGACACAATATTCCGCAGCACGGACAGGGCCTCGTCGCCGTCCATGATACCCTACGTGACCGGGCACCTGATGAACTCCTCAGCGATCATGGCCAGGTTGCGCAGCTTGGGAAAGAAAGGACGCATCGCCACTTTCAGCTGCAGCGGGGAACCTGTGCTGCGGCTCCTGACGCACTGCCCCTGGGCCCAGCGCCCGGCGAGTTCCACCACCACTATCTCCGGGAGGTACCTCATATGCGCACAGAACACATCACGGAAAGAATGAGTGTTTGTGAAGCGTTAGCTACATTACGGTAGTATTTCGAGCCTTCAGCGTGGCGACGCCGCTACCCCGTGGCTGCACCGCCACGCCGTCGCTCCACTGCCACGCTGTCACGTGGTTGGTCACGTGGTGCGGAGCATCTACCGGTGGCGCGGTGCCGTGGTTGCTCGCGTGGTTCGTCAGGTGGTTGGTCACGTGACCAGCCACGAGGTGCGGAGCAGCTGTTGCTGTGGGCGGCGGTTAAACCAAGCTGCTACAGCTGTGCGCATGCGCCGTGTCAAGTGGACGAAGATGAAGGAGGAACGCCCAGCGAAACGGAGCGGCGAAAGACTGACTTTGTAATTCAACTGAGCAAGTTCCACCCGGCCAGCTGTAGCTATCCCGTCACTCCAGGTATAACCACAGGTAAACCACCACAATCTTTTGTTTTGCGAAAAGAGGGCGAGGAAAGCGGTGATGCTCGCAAAATGCATGCAGCCAACGAGGACACTGCGCTACAAAAGTGTTGCCAATTTTTAAGTAGAATGATCTAGAGCAAATCAGCTTTCGACGCCAAGAATACAAAACCATACAAGAGCCACCCATCTGGACCCGCCGCAGTGGCTCAGTGGTTAGGGTGCTCGTCTACTCAGGCGGATTACCCGGATATAAAACTCGACCATTGTGGCCTCGGTTCGATAGAGGCGAAACCCAAAAGACGTCCGTGTGCTGAACGATGTCAGGGCACATTAAAGGTCCCCGCGTGGTCGGAATTATTTCGGTGACCGGATCCAATACGACACCGCATCCTTTCTCTTTTCACTCCCTCCTTTATCTGTTCTTTAAGGCGCGGTTCTGGTGTCCACAGTGATATGGGAGACAGTTACTGCGTCATTTCCTTTCTTCGAATCCAATTTTCATTTTTCACCCGTCGGTGCACTGAGATTTAGTTCTAATTATTTAGGACTTTTTTGCTGCAATTGTCGGAAAAATCAGTCGAACAACATGACGAGTGAAGTTAAGCTGAAATTGGCACCAAAATATTCCGAAAAAAATTGCACCGACGATCAGACAATAGATGGGAGCATTGCGCGTAAGAAGTGTTGATTTTGTTCTTATGTATTTAATATGTTTTTGATGACAACTCTTTCAAATGATGCTTTTGCGTTGGGTGCTTTTGAAATCCTTCCACATCGGAATGGCTTTACTTCCGTCAGATCATTCCATGTTTGCTTTTGCTTTTTTACCTGCACTTGCGGCACTAATGCATTCGCCTTTGATTTGCTGGCTCCCCTGGACTTACCGCAATGTTGTTTGTGATGAACGGCTAACCGTAATGCCTACCGCTGTTGTTTTGCCGCTCGGCAGAGCGAGCTCGCCGAACCACCTGTAGATCTCTGATGGCTTCTGACATCGTTCCTGGCTGGAATGCTGGGGCTCGGCCCGGGCAGCGACAGCTAACACCCAAGAGCGCGCTTAACAGGGACTCCCAAAGCGCGCGCCAGGATATTCAACTGGATGGCGCGAAGATGGGGCAGTAGGGGCTGGGGGGGGGGGGGGGGGTGTTGCATTTAAATTTTAGGTAGGCATGGCCGTCCATTTTGCAATCAGCGTCACCACGAGTTCAGGATTACGTTTCAGATTCCCAAGAAAGGCGCTAAAACATTTCATGCCTGATGCCCGAAAACCAAGTGTGTTTCTCTTAACTTTAAAATTTCTTATTGGAAGACATCAAGGAGAACTTGCAACCACATCACTTCGGTACTAAATATATGCTACAGGGCAGTTTGAATGTCAGTAGAACTCTGTGCAAGGTTTACTTATGCTGGTTATCTTTGAGGAGAATAAACAGAGCTTTGATTATTGCCGTTAATGATTATTACTGTTATGATTATGATTTTGGCCTTTATAAAATTTTTAAATATACATAAGGAGCCCCTAAAAAGCAAAGGTTCACAAGAGACACTGCCCACAAAACGGTATATGGACAAGATAAAGAGACCCAAATACGGCAAGAATTTCTCGCCATTCCTCAGGGACGCTTCTCTAAGCGATGTGATTAAGTCAGCGAGGATATCACGCTTATTACACTCTAGGGGGCAACAAAAATTCTCTGCAGGCTCTCAATACCGGCACCAAGACATACATGACTGTCACATATATTAAGGAGCCTAAATTAAATTTTAAAGGGAAAAGGTGTGAAGAAGACGCGAATTAACCGGAGAATAAAGAGGAAGAAGAAGCATTCGTTGAGGTGGAGAGAGATGATTGGTGGAGAAGCATACGGTGACGTGGAGAGAGATGATTGGTGGAGAAGAGAAGACGACGAAAAGGCTTACGTGGACTAACACCGAGGCTATAAAAGGGCGAGCGAGAGCGAGGCACAGGGGAGAACAGAGAAGCGGAGACTCCGGCAGGTCAGGGACAAATCGGCTGGAAGAGAGCGGCGCCCGCTACTGCTCCGGTGAGCTCGCTTTCTACGACATCGCATCGTGGACTTCCTGCCGTGACTGAGCCCGTTCCGGGGAGTCAACAGAGGACGCTACCACCTGCTACGGCAAGGGGTGTCTCTAGAGCTGTTGCCACCCATCCTGGTGGTGCCCCAAATGCCAACAACACCGGCATCACCTCCACGGGCGCTTGGACCGGGAGCTTATACGACACATCCAGCGACGCCAGCGCAAGCACGGCGAGCGCCGCCTCGACGCCGCCTACTGTATCCATACAACGCCGCAGCCATACCGAACGAACCGTGAGCACGAACGCCGTCCGCTAATAGTAGAACACTAGTAGTAGACGCTAGTAGCAGTGTGTCCGAGTCGTGTGTATTTATAGTCTGTGTTTTGTGTTAGTTTTGTTGTGTTCTAGTGTGTGTGCCACGTAGGGTGTATTAAATGTGCGTTTGTGTGGGTACACCCGTCGCCTAGTCCATTCTTTCAGTCGGAGTGTTCTCCGGAGAGATCCGTGACAATGACGTTCTCCAATATTTAGATGAAGGTGTACGGCCGGTCCTTCAACGACAGCACTGGTATTGGTGTCAACAGTGACCAGGATGGCATTATTTCCAGAACGTCATCCATGTTTGGCTCGCGGGTCAATGCGTAGTAGTCCAGGTACGAGCACAGGTTTGCGGGACTCAGGCGTTGTTGGATGTAGTCTGTGCTTCCTTCCACCAGTGATGTTACGCAGTACATTCTGGCCGCCGCCGTTGAATTTAGTGCATCCAGCACACTGTTCAGAGCACAGGTACCTGCATTATGCATAGATGGATAGCTAACAGCGTTTCCTCTAAATAGAGGCGATCCCAGTCAAAAAACGCTACAGTATTCTGACAGAAAATTTCTGTAGTCGGTAGTCGTCTTATTTTGGGCAGGTCTTGTGTAGTCTGTCTTGTCTTTTATAGTGTGCCCTGTCTTGTGTAGTCTTGACTTCTGTAGTCTGTCTTGTTTTCTGCAGTTTGCCTTGTCTTCTTTAGTATGTCTTGTGTAGTGCTCGTACACTGTGTCTCAGTCGTTACTGTGTCACCTCTCAATTAACGCAGTATTTGTATATTCTTGAGTAGGCAATGGACAAAAACGCACAGCTTGTTAATGATCGCCTGTCAATTAACACAAGATTAGTGCACTCTAGAGTAATTCATGCAAAAACCACTAGAATTGAAATGAAAATGATCAATTTTTTCAGTCGGAGTGTTCTCCGGAGAGACCCGTGACAAAGATAAGTGGCGAGGCAGTGCCAGGATACATTTCCTTTTTCTTTTTTTGCTTTGTCCCGGATTTTTCCGATCTCTCGACGGCAGAAAGTATGGATTTGGCAAAAAAGTTAGAACTGGCGCTCAAGCTGGGGTTAAGCAAAGAGGCGATGCGTCTCTATGAGGAGGACGCAAAGAGGAAGAAAGAGGAGGCAGATAGGCAGAGAGAGGAAAGGGCTCAAGCAGGCGCAGACGCTCGCGAGGCAGAAGAAGAGGAGAAAAGAAGGATAGAACAGGAGAAGGAGTTTATTTTGTGGAAACAGGCGCATGTTGCGGGAGTGGGCGCGGCGAAAGCCTTGGGCGCACAACGCTGACTATGCGTCCGATTCTTCTTGTACAGGCTTTGTTCCTGCCAACTGCCAGCCTCCTTGTTGCGCCTTCAGCCAAGCCGCTTACAACAGTGACATCAAGCCATATCGACGATGCAGTTTCGTGCCTCTTTCCGAAAACGGATGATGCAGTGTTTTCAAGTCACGGGTTCCTGACGTCAACAGCTTCAACTGCTATAAAGACAGCACCGCACGATGGACTTACCAGTGGGCGCGGCGAAAGCCTTGGGCGCACAACGCTGACTACGCGTCCGATTATTCTTGTACAGGCTTTGTTCCTGCCAACTGCCAGCCTCCTTGTTGCGCCTTCAGCCAAGCCGCTTACAACAGTGACATCAAGCCATATCGACGATGCAGTTTCGTGCCTCTTTCCGAAAACGGATGATGCAGTGTTTTCAAGTCACGGGTTCCTGACGTCACCACCTTCAACTGCTATAAAGACAGCACCGCACGATGGACTTACCAGTGGGCGCGGCGAAAGCCTTGGGCGCACAACGCTGACTATGCGTCCGATTCTTCTTGTACAGGTTAGTTACAACAGCACAATACGCAGTGATGATCGTTTTCTTGTTGTACTGCCGCGCCCACATCTGTGCTTGAGTATTGCCTATGAGTGTTTAAATTCGTGTAAGCTTCTCGTTTGCGGGGACATTGAATAAAATCCGGGACCGACTGTTGATGAAATGTTCGAGTCTATATTGAGTGGCCAGCAAGCAATTAGAGCTGACATCGCTTCATTGAAAGAACGCCTTGAATTTACGGAGACAGCAATACACTGTTTCGAACAGCGTTTAATCAGCTTGGAATGCAGTATGACCGAGGTTCGAGCAAAGACCCATGAAAATGAAGAAACATATGCAGTTGCAACCGCAGCGCATGACCTACTTAAACTTCACCATGAAAAACTGGTTGATTTGGAAAACCGTAGCCGCCGTTCGAATTTGATTGTTTTTGGGATTACCGAAGATCCTAATGAAACGGAAACAACGCTACGGGAGAAGGTTATTGAAGACGTCTTCAAGGATAAGGTGGGGGTAGATTGTGTTTCAGTAGCGAGAATTCACAGACTCGGGAAGAGACCCACAGGAAGGCCCGTCATCGCGTTTTTCCAGGATTACACTGAAAAACAAGCCCTCATGAAGAATGCTCACAAACTGAAAGGATCAGGAATATCCTTGCAAAATGATTACTGCGCAGACACGCTGCGCAAGCGCCGACTACTTTGGAACAGCGCGAAAGAAGAAAAAGATAGCGGCAGAAAGGTCTGGCTTGTTCATGATAAGATTCGCGTTGGCGGCGACTTGTACATTTGGGACGACGTACACAATACATGGAAACTAGTTGCAAAAAGGGATGACACAGAAATGAGACTAGAGCAGGCAGAATAGCAATCACGGTCTTTCCAGTTTCGGCTGCTTTCACTAAATGCCCAAAGCATTGTCAACAAAATAGACAGACTGCAAGATCTTTTATTAGTATACGATCCTCATATATGCGTTATTTCTGAAACCTGGTTGCATGACGGGGTGCAGGATGATGAAATAATTTCGCCAGGTTACCAACTGTTTAGAAGAGATAGATTCTCCCGAGGTGGTGGCGTCGCAGTTATAGCAAAAAATAGTGTTGATATAGGAGAACTAGATCAGATTGATAACCACGAAAGCTTGTTTTTGAATGTCTCTGTCTGGGGTTTTTCATTCATACTATGTTCTGTGTACCGCGCACCAAATGCTGATGATCACTTTATGCAGAAATTATATGATCACCTTTTGAAATTCAGAGGAAAAAACTTAATTGTAACTGGTGATTTTAATCTTCCTCAAATAAAATAAATTAGTCTTGAACAGGTTATTACTGTTTCTACCAGAGGAGACAATATTCTAGACCTCTTATTCCTCAGTGAAATTTTCCATGAAGGAACCGCTGAAATTGATGCAGGCATTTCAGACCACAAATTAATTTCTTTTTCATCAACAATCAAAGCAGATGATACATCAATCATCGATTACTTAGACCTATACCTAAATGTTGTCCATGATGATGTCGAGCTTTCATGGCAAAAGTTCAGGGACATAGCCTCTTATTGCATTAACAGATTCATTCCACTGAGAAGTGTCAAGAAACCTCCATCAAACCCGTGGATAAACAGAGATATTATCCAAACTAAGCGAAAACTAAAGCGAATGAAGAAACATAGCCGGCAGAGTTTGGCTTCCAAAAAATTGAAAACTGAATTACTAACAAAAGTGAAAGCAGCCCGAGATAAGTTTTTCAGTCATGATCTTGTTGATTTTATTTCACATGCCCCACCGAAGTTTTGGCGTTTTTTAGGTCAATCTAAACAGGCAATTCATAAAATTAAGGTTAATGATGAAATAATTGAAGACGCTTCCAGTATTGCCGAACACTTCAATGATTATTTTTGGAGTGTGTTTTCTGACCTGGATGAATTTGAACATCATAACAATGATAGGTCTTTTGTACATGACATTGTGATTTCCAGGCAAGGTGTTTTGCATATGCTCTTAAAAATTGATGTCAGGAAATCTGCCGGGCCGGATAATATACCAAATGCTTTTTTACGAAGGTATGCGGAACAGATATGCGTTTTTTTAACTGACTTTTTCAAATTATCATTACAATTAGGAGAAATACCATCTGACTGGCGTACCGCAAGAGTTGTTCCAATTCATAAAAAGGGTGACCATCTTACAGTATCGAATTATCGTCCCATTTCTATAACGACCACTTGCAGCAAATTATTAGAGCACATTGTCGCAG
Organism: Amblyomma americanum; assembly: GCF_052857255.1. NCBI lineage: Eukaryota > Metazoa > Arthropoda > Arachnida > Ixodida > Ixodidae > Amblyomma > Amblyomma americanum. The sequence goes on from NC_135501.1 coordinate 85,994,926, forward strand.
GCTTTATTCGTCAGTTCTTGACAGACCATAATGTCCTCTCTCCATTTCAACATGGGTTTCGAAAGGACTGTCGACAACAACTCAACTTGTGTCAGTTGTTCATGAAATCTCTCAGGTGCTTGACACGTCCGGGCAAGTCGATATGCTCTTTTTTGATTTTAGTAAAGCATTCGATAAGGTTCCCCATGGAAAATTACTCCACAAACTAGAGCGCATTGGTCTTCCTACAAATATTATAACATGGATCCAGGCCTACCTCCGCCATAGACAGCAATTTGTTGAAATAAACAAATGTACTTCCAATATCCGTCAGGTAACTTCTGGTGTACCGCAAGGCAGCGTATTAGGACCACTTTTATTTTTGATCTATATTAATGATATAGTCGACGTAATTCCTGATGATGTCCATGTTAATTTATTTGCGGATGACTGTGTCATTTTTAGAAAAATTGTTTCCAGGAACGACAGCAATTACTTACAGGAATCAGTTAATGCTATCCGTGATTGGTGTGAACTTTGGTGCATGGAAATCAATGTAAACAAAACAGTTTTGCTGCGAGTCACACGGAAAAAAGAACCTAGTGTATTTTCTTATGTACTTAACAACACAATAATATCTGAGGTTGAAAAATACAAGTATTTGGGTCTCACATTCAACAGTAAACTCTCTTGGTCAAACCATATTTCCATTACATGTTCAGCAGCATTGCGCAAATTGTGGTTCTTGAAAAGGAAACTTAGAAATGCACCTGCAAATACCAAAATGTTAGCATACAACACATTTGTCCGTTCCAAACTGGAGTATGCAGCAGTTGTATGGGATCCTCATACTAAAAAGAATATAATGAATTTAGAGCGTGTTCAAAGGAAGGCTATCAGATTCATCTTTAGTAAATATAAAAGAGAGAATTCTCCGTCTTTAATAATGCTTGCAAATAAAATCAGTACGCTGGAAAACAGGCGGAAGATAAGTCGCCTCCAATTTTTACATAACATTATAAATGGAAAAAGCGCACTTCAGCAGCCTCATTGCGTAAAACCTCTAAGTTCACGCCAGACAAGACACAGACATAACCTTTCACTTACGCCAATATTTTCTAAAACAAAATCCCATATGAATAGTTTCTTTCCGCGTACTATACATGAATGGAATTCTTTACCTGTCGATGTATTGCAGTCACAAAACTTTGCAGAAGAGCTGGAAAAACATCTTTCTTCCATAAACTAACTGAAACAAAACCAGTGTTCACAATCTGTTATGTTTTCCTAACTCCTTCACTTTGTGATGCCTTCTTTTTCCCCCAGAAACAGTTCTGTTGTTCTGAGTAAAAATTTCCCGCCTGTTTGTTATTTCACATGTGCCACTCTTCATGTTTTGTTCGTTATTTGTGCTGGTGCCAGAGCGTATTCATTGAGTAACACTGCTACACCCAGCATTATTTTTCGTTAGTGTTTATTGTTGTTTTGCATTGTCACACTTTTTACTGTATTGCCCCTCCTGCTAGGGCCAGTTTATTGGCCTGCAGTATCAATAAATAAATAAATAAATAAATAAATATGAGGAGATCACGGACAATGATCAGCGTTCCTTCGCGGGTACAGAATCTCCTAGACCGGCCAGAGTTTGCCCAAGGAAGCTGAAGGCTCATTTTGATGACAAGAGAGATGATTTGGATGCATATCTGCAACGATTCAAGCGGATAGCTTTGGGTCAAGGCTTTGAGCACAGTGAATGGGCCACGGCATTAAGCATGTGTTTAGTCGGAGAGGCACTGAATGTGCTTGGAAGGATGCCTGCTGCTGATTCCATGGACTAAGAGAAAGTCAAAAAGGCAATCCTTCAAAGATTCAGGCTTACGGCAGAGGGTTTTCGCGATATGCTAGCAAGTTGTCGTACCTGTTGGTTGCGCCACAAGACGCAAGAGAGGAAGTCGCATTAGATTTCAAAAATTTCTTGCAGACACAGAGGAGCGAACGCGATAGGCAGCGGCCGCGGAAGAAACCAGTGGGCACCTTCACTAACGGATCGGCTCCGAGGCTAGCGCTGCATTTCTGAAAAGAAACCTAATCAGCTCCTTCTCGCTACCACCGCAGCAGGTGGCAGTTAAATTAATGATTGGTCGCAGTAAGTTGCCCAAGAGGATCATTCTGCATCGCAGAAGCCAGAAGGATGGCAGCACTTGCCAAGGCAGGGCCATCGCTTTACAAACACGTACAAGCGCACAAAACACACAGACACGAAGAAGGAGACTTAGAGACCAAAGCGCTCGTGGTGTCTAAGTCTCCTTCTTTTTGTCTGTGTTTTTGGGCGCTTGTACTTGTTTGCAATGTACCAACTCGCCCAACAGTCTGTTCTCCCATCGCTTAACCGCTGTACTATGAAGACTCCCAGAAATTTAAGAATTCGAGAAGAAAAATTCAGCATACATTGCCGTTAACCGACTTAAGCTATCGCGTCATACTCACAAGGCGGAACTTGAAAGTCCCCAAATTATTTTTATCCGCATGGTTGCTCTTCAGTTGCGCTGTGAACGATTCAATAATGAACGCCTACAGCTCATTCACCTTCTGTTATGCTGTCAGCATGAGAAGTTTAGACACGACATTCTTTGTCCGTGTTCAGGTCCACGTTATTACCACTAGGAGGCGAACACCACTTCGTGCAGAAAAAATACCGACAAAAGAGCTGCTGCGTGTCACCTTAGCGATCACAGTGGTGGAGCCGCCAGTCGCGACGCTCTCGAAGCAGTTCCGAACTCTGGAAGTAGTACGCCACGTAGTTTCCTTCTCTTTTCACTTTCGCGAGCCGACAAGTGTCTTCTTCCAACATCGGTCCCAGAAAGCGATTAAACGCTTCTAGTGTCTAGGATCAAGTTCACTAGTGTTATTTCCCAGATTATCTCGATTGCATAATTTGACCTCCTTCAAAGGCTGGCGGACGCAGCAAATACCGCACCAAAAGCAACTTTGATCAAGAAGAATGCATGCTGCACTTGAGGATACACTTGGATGGATATTTTGAGATAAATAAAAAACAAAAGAACTTCAAATATTCAGCTCAGCACATTGAGCGGAATTTTCCCTTGAAGCTAGAGCAAAACGGTCTATGGATGTGCTTGCGCAGCTCGCCGATAATCGAGAGACTAAAAAGCAAGCATTTTTGCGGACCTCCGTAGATTGCCAGCGGAGAGAGGCCTCGACGCCCGTTACAAACGTTTTCAGGCAGAATTAACCCAAGTTAGCTACGTACTTGATCAACAAATTTCCAAAGAAGACATAAACCACACTTGTCTCATTCAATGCAGCTGTATAACCAGTTTTCCATGTTCTCCGAAGCGAAGGTTCGGTAATTTAATATAGGGGCAAAGCTCATTCGCGTCGTTCATGGCTTTGTACAAGTAGCAGTCGGGTACGTGTGCTGTGTCGAGCCGAAAGTTGAGGACTGTAGACGAACACTTTATCTCTACGCCTCGCGGTTTCTCGGTTTCTTCATTCGTCATCATTTATTATACGTTTAAAAGCCCAAGAGGGGGGGAGGGGGCACAATGTAAGCGAGGGCGAGTATCTCATAAAAATGATGCCAGATCAGAATGGCAGAATGAAAGCTGTGGAATGCTTTCATTTTATTAGTCGACGACACAGTCGCCGGCCACAGCCATGCTTTTATTTGCTGGAAACTAGGAGCCGAGAAGGAAGGCGAAGCAGCTCCTCGATTGGTAAATTCGCCTGGTCAACCGGTTGAAAACGATAAAAAAATATTCTCCAGGCGTAAAAAGAAATGTTTGTAACCACAAGCTACGCGCGCACCTTAAACTTTTCTCACACACGAGTTTGTTTCGACGGCAATGTCGCTTGACACAGTCGTGTGAGCGTCCTGCTCTTTGCTTACTTCGCTGCCGATCGCAGCGCCGCCTTTACATAAAAACATGACGCTCGTCTATATTAATTCAGCTGCTGAGGAGAAACCTGTGCGAGACAGGTATTCTGGTCCTCACCTGAGCATGACATAAAAACCGTCTTGGTGGATGTAAGTTACATCGCAGACGCCCTTCCCAGCAAGGTCCCCGAAGAACATGGCTTCGAAAATCTCGCTCCTCAAGGCGAGGAGGATATTGTGGGCGCAGAAGCCGCGTTCGCCAGCATTAGGGAACATAAATGTGCTAACCTTGAACTCTACGCCCGTCAGGTGACCGCTGTTGAGAGATGCTTCCAGCTCGATCTACGACCATACGCCTAGAAAGTACGGATGGCGAGGACAGCCGGAGGCCGGGAAGAAATAAATTTTTATTTCGTGTAAAACTAGAACAATGTAGTGATGGTGCGAGGAAAATGCAAACGCAAGGCACGCGCAATGTCGCCCGACCGAAGATTACTCATGAACCCACTTGGGGTTCTATGAGGCGCAGTCCCTACATTGCCCTGACTTACAAGGCTCATAAACTGAGAGCAACGAACTAAGTCTCCAGCACAGATACGAGAGTGCATTGGTAGCTGGAATAGGGAAAACAATGGTGTGTTTTCGGCGTTCCCCAATTTCTGCAAAACTCCGACTGCAAGTACTAAATAACGAACATTTTTTGCATTTATTTTCCAGTGGCATTTTATATTCGCCACATTCCACTATAAATCTGTTCGTTTCGTGCTCACTTGACGCTCATCTCTGCGCCTGACGTTACGCTTGCAAAGTCCCAGCCATTGTCACAACCGTGAACTACCTGTGGGATAATAGCTCCGTGCTTGCCGAAAAATATTTAAAGAAAAGGCTCACCACTTAAATTTGCTGCTTTCGCTACTAAGCGCATGCAAGGCAGTTCTGAGGTTAACGTTTCCAACATAATCGCTACGTCAGGAAGATGTCTACTGCTTTTGGGCGCGCATCGCAGTTTATGTTCGAACTTCGATGCTCTTTCCTATATGTGGACGCTGCAAGAAGAGAATGGGGCCTAAGCGAGACCAGTAACTCTTTAAGCCACAGAAGAAGAAAATAAGCTAAAACTACAGAGCTGGTTCCAAAATACAGGAGAAATTTTTGCCGTCCTGTCATGTTAAATTGGTTGTTGGGGAAAGGAAATTGCGCATTACCTGTCTCAAATCTCGGCGGACTGCTGAACCGCGCCTTAAAGTAAGGGATAAAGGAGGGACTGAGAGAATAAATGAAGAAAAATTACTTTAGTGGAGGGCTCCGGAATTATTTCCACCACCTGGGGATATTTAACGCGCATTGAAGTCGCCCAGCACACGGGTGCCTTAGCGTTTCGCCTCCATGGAATCGCTGCCGCCGCGGTCGGGTTCGAACCCGGGTACTCCGTTTCAATAGCGGAGCGCCCTAACCACAGATCCACAGCAGCGGGTTCTTCTTCTCGTTAAAGCAGATTTTTCTGTAGTATTGAGAAGTTTTCTGTTGTTACGGCAGTACTGACTCTGTGCCGTTACCACAGGAGACTGCTGAATACGACAGAAAATCCTGTTATTACTGATAAATTAACAAGAGGAATATGTGTTGAGACAACAAAAACAAAAAAATTCTGCTGTGTTTTTCGATAGGCAGAGAAACAAATGCGCACGTAGTTGCTGAAGGTAAAGGCAAAATAAACAGCAAATATTGAGCAATCGTAATCACAGCTGGCATGCGTGGTACGCAAGATGGCGGCTCCATGGAGGAATAGTGTTATGCTTCAGTGCTCCTCACCTGAGCATGATCTCGAAGCCCTTTGCGTGGACGTCCATTATGTTGACTACGTTCCCTTCGGTAAGGTCGCCGAAGAACATGGCATCATAAGCCTCGCTCCTCAAGGCGAGGAGCTGCTTGTGGGCACCAAATTTGCGTTCGGGAACATCGGGAAACACAGTCTAGCGTACCTTGAACTAGACGTCGGTCAGGCGACCGCTGTCAAGAGAGGTCTCGAGCTCCATCTACAGCCAGATGTCAGAAGATATGAAAAGGAGAGGGGTGCAGTGGGACAGCATTAAACAAGTGAGACTGAGATAAATTTGCTGCCTTCAGTCAAGGTGCGAACAATATGAGGTTTTGCGGACCTAATTCATGGTGCGCATACTGTCTCCTGAGAGAAAACTCCAAAGCAAGTTACGGAAGGCGTATGTGCTTAGTCTTGATTTATTGAGTCCATGGAAGCCGGCGAGAATATGTGCACTTCTGCTTTACTTTGCCATCGCGGTTAACTGGTAGCAGTAGCTTTGTCGAGCGATAATTTTGGCGGTAATGTTGACGACGTATCGCCAAGTTCTGCAAAGAACGACCATCTCTGACCGCACTGCGCAATTTCTATTTTTGATCCCTGCTTCTTAAATTTATATATAATCTTAATAATAGTAATAACAATTGGTATTTGTGGAAAGGAAATGGCGCAGTATCTGTCTCATATATATTTGGACACCTGAACCACGCCGTAAGGGAAGGGATAAGGGAGGTAGTGAAAGAAAAAAAGAAAGGGGTGCCGTAGTGGAGGGCACCGGAATAATTTCGACCACCTGGGGATCTAATCTTTCTGAAAAATGTTTTGCAGGAAGTAAAACACACATCAGAAACACAGGAGCCTGATCAGCTCAAATATTTTATCATTTAGTTTCACATACTCGCAAAGGTTAAGATATAAGAAAAAAAATTGGAGGCTTATCAAGGTTAAGCCCAGTGGATGCGAAGCATGTTAAGCAGCTGCCTCAGTGTGGATGGGGCTAAGTAACGGAGACGTGGTTTTAGGTTAATCGTCGTACTTTATTCTTTGCAGCCCGACAAACACACTCTTATGGTCCGTAAATGCATGACTCTTGGTTTGCACGTCACTCATTCTGTATTGTCTTTGAGCATTTCTACAAAACATACACGCCCGGCGCAAAGACGCTGGCGCGGTTGCGGGCACAGAGACTGACGCGACGGCGGGCGCGCGCCGATTCATCCCTGGCGTGACGTCACATACCACGTGATGCAGCGAAGGTGGCGCCGCCGCCGCGTCGCGCGCAACGGCGCGAACCGAAGCGTGGAGGCCTCCGCCGGGCGACGTCCGACGGCGCGATATGAGGCCCCATCTGCAGCCGGTGTGACGTCATCACGTGACGTCACATCATGTGATCTCACTTCAGGGTCAATGGTGGCCACCGCCGGGAGGCGACCGACGGCGCGATATGAGGCCCCATCTGGAGCCGGTGTGACGTCATCACGTGACGTCATGTCACGTGACCCCACTTCAGGGTCAATGGTGGCCACCGCCGGGAGGCGACCGACGGCGCGATATGAGGCCCCATCTGCAGCCTGTGTGACGTCATCACGTGACGTCATGTCACGTGACCCCACTTCAGGGTCAATGGTGGCCACCGCCGGGCGTCGCGCGAAGGCCCGAAACCTACGTTTAAATGTTTCGCATAAAAATTCAAAGGGCGATTACGATGCTCCCTAATGCGAAATTGGAGCGCAGCGCTGTCTGCTTCGGTGGCGCGAACGGCAGGCTCCTCTTGAAGGCGGCGCATAGCACCTAACTTTCTGCTGCACCCTGCCACACCTTCCTTCTCCTATAACGAATCCGTTAACCTTAATGGCCATCTGTTACTTCACCTTCGCATCATAAGCCCCAAGCGCATTTCTTCTTGAATTCGACAAGATTGTCAATTATCCGCGTTTGTTCTCCGACGCAGTCTGCTCTCTTCCTGTCTGTTATCGTTACACTTATTTTTTTTTCCATATAGCTCGCGATATTGCCCTCAACTGAAGTTAGACTTTTGCGTTAGCCTCCATGTTTTTGCCCCACAGGTGAGCACCGCTAAGATACAGCTAGTTATATTTCTCTCGCGGGACCCTGGTAAACTGCCATTCATTATTCGAAAGTACCTGTCAAACATGCCCCATTCTTGCGTTTTTTCACTCTCATATCGTCTAGATCTGCAGTCACTGATACCCTATGTAGACGAATTCTCTTACCAATTCCAGTGTCTTGCTACCAATTGTAGGCTGCTGTTCCATTCCAAGACTGTACACAAGTTTAGTTTTCTGCATTTTAATTTTTAGGCCCATTTATGCACATCAATTTATTTTAGACAAGAACCTAACACTATAGCACAAAAATGTTTTTGAAACGCTTCATTGATGAATTTGAGCTGTCACGCTGGAACGATAGCATTGTGACAATTACCTCTGGAGCAAAACAGTGTCCTCGATAGGAATCTCCCGCTCCGCGACAGAACCTACGGCAGGAATCTGTCGCACGAAAGAGCCTACGGCAGGCACTACTGCCGCGGTAAAAGAGGCGTGCTAGAAGCTTTGCGCAATTGAACTCACGCCAGGCCGCTCTCTGCCGCGCGGCACGACTTTGTCACACGACAGTACCTCGACAGATGTCTGTAACACGACAAAGCCTGCGACAGGCTCCAGTGTCGCGCATCAAAATGCAGTAGAAATCTCTGTCGTGCGCCATACCCCTCTTCAGGCATCTTTGTCGCGCAACAGAACCAACGACATGAGCGTCTGTCGCAAGACACATCTCAAGACAAGAACAAGACACAAGGATGCATTTGTACAAGGTACAAGAATGAACGCTCTTTAAGCGAGAACCCGTGTAACATGAAAGAAAACATATGAATTATAAATTATGAAGGTTTTGCCATACACACGTGTTATGACACCATCTTCTCGATTCATAAAACGGGTAGTGGACAACATGAGATGAATTCGTGCTCACATTATGTTGAAAAGCGGGTGCGGATATATCTTCGAGACCCTGAAAAATAGAAACTTTGATATAGAAAAATCAAGCTAATGCTTCTGAAACCAGACGCCAATCATCAAAATCACCATATAATTAGTCTTCCCAAAGGACGAACTGATGACAGAGCACGGATGAATGCATGGATAGAGGGTAAGTGCGGGCATTTGCAAATGGGATGCCGGTTAGAGTTATTGGAATGAATAACTTTTTTCAACTATTTTTTTAGCTGCAAAATGGGCTCTTGATCCAATCGTTCCTTTAACGTTTAGGCTACAGGCCATTTGACTCTGGTAATCCTCGCTCCACGTCACGTCCCTGTTTATAATAAATCAATCAGCCATCTTTATTTCCACCTCAAAAATGTGGACACAAGGAGAGAAAAAGCGCCACCAAGCTTGGCATGCTTCTGGCACAAAAAAACGCACAATATTAGCGGCGAGAATAATGCAAAAAATAAATCAACACAAAAAATAGAGGCAGAGATAGAGAGAGCTAAAAAAATGCAAATAGCCACAAAATGTTCACTAGAATTAGTTATAACAGCATTGCAACAAAGTATCAAAAAATGTTCACACGAACCAGCTAGAACAAATCGCGAGACTAGGAAGCTAACAAAAGTGTGCGACACCAGATTTACAATGGAAGCCCAAAATTATGCTACAGAAAGTGTTACAACGGCTTCCACTGAGCACAACAGAACCTACTGTGATGGTGCAAAAAAAATAAAAAAATAAGTTCCGCCTTATGCTATGAGGTGCACTTTTGCGGAAAAATAGAATACCAGATAAAAACAGAATATTAATAGACTGGCCTATGAAGAATTTTATTCTAGCTTAATCAAAACGTCGAATCAGATTGAATTTATTTCATTCCTATTTTTTTAATTTTTATAAACTTAATAAATATATATCTCACGCCAGCAGTCGTGACGTGGATTTAGTTTATCGCAAGTCAAATTGCTGTTGACATCTTACTCATGAAGACAGGAGCAGTAGAATGAACGAAATCAATTGTCATACTATCAATTATCACCGCGAAATAGGGGAATGACCAAAAACGGTGGTTTTGACATAGGCATCTTTCGAGAAAAGATTAGCAGGAAGAAAGCAGATTGCACGGCTTTATTTTTGTGTGGCTGATTACACAGCTAGATTTATAAGAAATAAGTGTATACTGCAGTTTCAATAAAAAACTTCGCAGAGGAACAAAGCTAGAGTTTCGCGGGTAAGGAGGAATTAATTTTATTTATTTATTGTGTTTATTTTACCCTCAGGGCAATACATTACAGAGGGGAGTGGGTAATACATAATAACACTGAAAATACAAACAACAGCAGAGAAAAATAAATGACTACAACATAGATGAGCTGGAATAAGTGATCCACACAATATATCATTCAATAGAAGCGGTAACAGCAGACCTAAACAATACAGGGTCAGGAATTGTGGTAACTGGTGAAGGAAGGTGGTTCCAGTCATATGACGTGCGAGGAATAAAAGAATTCGAGAATGTTTTAGTTTTGCATGTAGAAATGACTACCTTATGTATGTGATCTGTGCGGCGTGAAATACATGAAGGGGGAAGACGTAACTCGTAGCGAATAGACTCGTGATGAAATATCTTGTGAAAAAGCCACAGGCGTGCAATTTTGCGTCGTGATGCAAGTGAAGTTAGGCCCAGAGTAGTTTTCATGGCGGTTACGCTTGATGTACGCCGAAAGTCGGAGAGAATAAACCGCGCTGATTTGTGTTGTACCATCTCCACTAGGTCGCTCAAACTCTTAACACCAGGGTCCCAGATTGATGAAGCATATTCTAGTTGTGAACGTACGAGTGCATTTGAAACTCATATTCCAAGTTTTGCACCATGTTGAGATAGCGTTAATTTCAGTCTGAACCATGTTCTTGTCACTATTATTTGTTATTTCCCGAAAAAGGACGCAGTCATCGGCAAAAAGATGTACAGAAGAAGAAAGGTTACTGGGTAAGTCGTTGATAAATATAAGAAAAATCAGAGGCCCCAAGATGGTGCCTTGGGGCACACCGGAAAGAACAGGGTGAAAGGTGGATTTAACGTTGTTAACGGGAACAAATTTCTGACGATGGGTGGTAAGAAAAACTTCGAGCCATTTTAGAATGTTAAGTGTTTAATCCTACCGTGCGCAGTTTTAGTAACAAAAGATGTTGGGAAACCTTATGAAATGCCTCCGCAAAATCTAGGAAGTTGCAGTCGGCGATTGAGCGGCAATCTTAAATTGCGTTATGTTTGTGGGTGAATAAGAGTAACTGTGTTTCGCGTGAATAGAATTTCATAAAACTGTGCAGAGAAGGATGGAAATACGAGTTTGATTCAAGGAAAGTGACAATATGTGCAAAGAGTATGTGCTCCAAGATTCTGCATGGGATGCTGGTAATAGATATGGGCCGGTAGTTAAAAGGCGAATGTTTATAACCACATTTATGCACAGGAACCACCTTACCTATATTCCAATCAGCCGGTATTTCTTCGTTTTTCAATGATTCCGGAAATATTTTAGTTAAGGAAAGCGATGAATACATTTTAGTACTTTTCAGGAACTTTATAGTAATGCTGTCAACACCAGCACCAGCAATCAACACCAGCAATTAAATACAAAGGTGAGTTTCGAGAAAAACGGACAGAAGATTCGGAGTAGCTACAAATGCGATAACCCAACGTTCCAGAGTCTTAAAATCGAGCATGTTTGCAGCTCAACTCCGCATTAGACTTGCTTTTTCCTGATTTTATTCCTGTGGCAGCTTAATTTTTTTTGTGTGCATTTTCCTGCGGCATCAGCACACCTAAAGAGATTTCCAGATAAGCTACTGGTCACCTGTCAGACAAGCTTTCAGTGTTTGCGGACGAGGTTTGATCTGAAATGGCTTCAGACCACCTAGCTTACCTCTGTTTCCACTTATGAAATGACACATGCCATCATACAAACCGAACTTCAGTGTTGGTATCCTGATATAACTAGTCAATGTGTTCCGAACGTCCTGCGTTGCTTTTGTCAGCGTTTTAGTTATAAACGCAAATGAAAAAAGGCACAAACGGTAACAAACAGTTATTATAAATCTAAACTTAAAAGCGAAGAAGAAAAACAAACGATGTAAACATTGGCTGCTTATTTGGCTGGAAAATGTTTTGTTTCGGTTTCAAAAAAAGTGCAGGTGATTAGGACTTTGGCTGCATCTTTGTAACGGTGTTAATTAGAAGCACTGTTTCTTTTGCAGTTCGTGGAGGAAGGAATCGGCACTTTTATGAAAGAAAATTTGAAAATTGAATTTTTATCAAAAATGTTGCTTTTTAAAAGCGGCCTCACACCGTAAGGAAATTACGCCACAGCTTTAATGGGTTAATACACGTATATGCGGATTTGCTAATTTATTTCTCTATATTCATAGATCGGAGAAAAAAGTTATTTTTTTATTCGGGTATGAGCCGCACGTATAAAATGCACTCCCGAATTTAAACCAAAAAGTGCAGCCCTTACACGAATGTACAGGTATGTATATTAGTTCCATAGTAGTGTTAGCTGATGAAGACGACGATGTGCAATGAATATCGGCTTCGGCGATAGCATAGTCCTCTCGTGTAGTGGCCAGGGAAGCTGACCTGTTTTCGCTGCCGTGGGTCCTAATGCCAGTGGCAGCAGTATCTTTAGTTATTTTTGGTTTCGCCAAGGTCACCCTCAAGGTTAAGCTTCACACAAACACTGTTGCCCGGTTTGACCTCGTGAAGCCGTGCTTTCACTCTAAAAGTGATGCAGCTGCCCTTCTAAATTGCCAACTATTGCAGACGGGTGAGCTACTGGTAAAGTAGTGACGCCACCATTTGTTTCGCTTACATTTATGCACATAAAGTGAAACAAGAGTTTTTTCGGCACTTCTGGACTAAGCGTCTGAATAGGCTTTTGGAAAAATAAATTTTATTCGCGCAGTCGCAGGGACCGTGATGCGTCAGCAGCTAAGACACCCTTACACTGAAGAAGAGGCCGTCGGTTTGATTGGCACTACCGAGGGCACCACACGACCTATGAGAGAGAGAAAAAACTCTCGTGCGTAAAAAATCCAAGGTGCTGAAGATAATCCGAGTGCCTCTAACTTCAACGTCCTTATAATCTGGACACCGGGCATCCCAAGTACAAGTAACCGATATCTTAAATAGACAGTGACCCCCGAGCAACCAGAGATATCCGTCGGACGTCCGAGCTAGATCCGAACGTCCGGTGCCGAGATTGGAGTTCCATCGGACGTACGAACAGAATCCGGCTTCGGATACCCATATCCGTACGTTCATCGGATGGACGTATAGTGTCCACTTTTTGTATATCCGCAATTGAGACGAAGCGAACATCCGAGGTATGTACGGCTGAGTATTTTCCCAGGACATGAGCGTGGACGTTTTTATTTTTGCACAGAAAGTTCACGCCTTTCATGTATGTATATTTTGAAGTTTTTGTTATCGAGAAAGACTTTTTCCGGAAATAAATTTTTGAATTTTAAGAGCAAGTTGGCTCGAACTCACATTAATTCAAACCGCATATCTGCTTCCATCAAATTATTTGCATCAGCTACAGGGTTTTACGCGAAGACGTTTGTAGATTGGAGCGATTGCACAATCCTTTCTGCAGTGCAAAGGCCGCCAATGAGCCAAAATAATTTAAGGGCAGAAGCAGGTGTTGCACAAATTTAAAGCAGCTAATTTACTAATTCTATGGAAAGAAAGCCTCTACAAACTATCGGAATTGCGCGACATCATGTCTAATGTCGTTAAACTTGCGAATGAAAGTATTCGTAAATTTAAATCTCCTGAAAAGCTGCGGTCATCATCATCATAAATGTCAGCTTGCGGTCAGTCCAATCCAGCAGTCAACAGCGCGGCGCCATTGAGAGTTTGTTGCAACGTTTTGTTTGCTTTGTAGCGTGGTGCTACTTTAGATCTTTGCTATTAAAAAAGCGTGGCTTTTCTTGGTTTGTGGACAAAAGTGGTGTGTCACATGAGAAATTCCAAAGATGCTGGAAGCGCCTGAAGCTCTTCAGGGACGCTGCAATGCCGTACTACGCCGACTTTTGATGATAGAAGGTTTAGTGTGATTGCCATAGGCGATTGTCTCCTTAGGTGAGTAGTACACTGCTTGAAAATTACTTTTCGGCAATGCAGCAGGATCATATAGCATTCGTTCGTAATGGGGGGAGGGGGTTAAAAGCCCGAGGCGATATTTTCCCCAAGTGGGGTGTCCTTATGCTTTCAGCAGCCTGCACAAAGCTGCCGGGGCCTTCAACTCACGTTGGTAATTTCATCTCCCATGCAGCTGTGGGAAGGTATTTTCGCGTGTAATTTTTAAGGCATTGTCAGATACATTGTTCCAATAAAGAGGGCTAATGAGAGAAAGGAATAACATGGTGTGCACGCGTGGTTTGCAGTGGTTCGCAACAGAAGCTTTTTGGCTTTCTGTGCACAGTAGCATGCAGTGCTGAGCAGGTCAGTTCCTAACGACCACGAATTGACGGTTGTAAATATAAAACCGTCAAATTAAAGTACAAATACATTGTCAGCTAAGCTGTGGAAAGGTGAGAACTGTCATTGCACTAATTGCGTTTTGTGGAAACTGGTTGTAGTTGATTCTTCCCTTTTTATAAGCAGAAAACTTTGCAGAAAAAAAATTTACAGAAAGAATTTCCAAATTAATGAAAAAAAAACTTTAAGTGTAGCCTTACGTCGCATCACCTTTTTGGATAGATTTCTGTGCCCTTTTTTTGCCACGAACATCACAATCTTGCCGCACAAAATGCGTGATATTCTGTTAGGTCACTTTCTACCTTTGCTTTAGGTAATCTGATCTAGGTGCCCTTTTTGCTCAAAATCTTGTCACCATAATCAACTTCACAGTATGTTTTATACCTCATTCATCTGCTACTTTTCATGTCATGTTTTATGCCGTGAAAAAATGAATGCTATTTCACTCCTTCCTATACGTGCAATCTGTTTTTCCATGGCGACATAAAGATAGTATTAACACCTCTTTTTGTGCTGGTTGGTGCATACATGAATTAGAGAAAACTAGCGCCAAACCGTGCACACCACAAGGCAAGAACGCTTGTGTCTCGTCTTCGTTCTTGTCTTGTTGTGCTTGGATTGGCACTAGTTTTTTTCCAAATCAAGTTATCGTTACTGTTACTGGCTGTGCCCAGACCCTTCTTAACTGCATAAATGCGTTTGCTCCCCTGTCACATTGGCTTTGAAACAGTTGAAATTCAGAACATGAAGTGCCGTTCAGCCTCCTTTCGTGTTATCTCGTAAAACAGCGTCATTCTCTAGTGATGGCAGTAGCACTAAGAAACACTCATATATTTAGTACTTCATTTTTAATGCGAATTAACATATTCGTTTTAGAATGGTTTAAAAGCTATAAATTTCGATGTAAAGTGCTTGCTTGGTGATGTGGACCAGCGCAAAACGGGAAACGGACATCGGAAAGAGAAGAGGACACGGGCGCTGTCCGTTGTCTGTTTTGCGCTGGTCCTAAATATGAACTACTTCCAACTTGCCCAACACAACGTATTGCTTGATGACTTGATATGCAATAGGAGTGCTCTGTAAACACATTTGTAAATTGGTTACATACGTTTACTTAGGCTACTGCATTTATGAACGAGTTTTCCAACACTGATGTTTGTTACTTTGCCATTTCAGAAATCCTTTGGGTGGGAAGATTATGTATGTGCGTTCCAAGCTTCTGATACTTGAAGTCAGATTACAGATATTTTACGAATATATCCCAGTGCTCTGCCTATGTACATCAATGACAATAAAATATGCCTGCTATACGTTAAAATGTCTTTTAATTTTATTGCCTCGCGGGAGTGAAAAAAGCATGCATGCACCACATATACAAATATCCTAGAAAGATCCGGCAACGGAGGTCGTCAAATGGACGTCCGATGGCGAGACTGACGTACACCTTTAGACTCTTGTCTGAGGGCCGACAGACGTCCACCGGCTGTTTGCGGATGTTCAGCGGACGTCCGGAACTTAAGATACGGACTGCCTTCAGCCGTCCAGTGGGTATCCGTGGTTGCTTGAGCCTAAGGCGAATCAAACCATTGCGTGCTGTTCATAGTCTCGCAGCCTAGTAAGCAATATTTTTTGCCCTCTAGAAGCTTCATGAGTAAATACTAATTAGCAGACTTTCGGTGTCCGGAATACTGTAACAATAGGAAAGTTGCACGAAAAATACCTAGCTGAAATGGCTGAAATGTTTGCACCACGGCACCATTTACGTACCCACGTTTACTGCCTTCACAAGAAAGCCCGCACAATAGAAAAGCTACCGTGTGACAGAGGGGCTACTTCAGCGTCCCACGAAGTGCCTTCCAGCAAAAAAACCGGCTTCTGTTCCTGAGCACTGTGGCCGAGGGGGAAAACGCCGGGAGAAGTACGGGGCGACCGCTTCTGTATTTCGAGGGCTATCTTTTAAGACGTTAAACAAAACAGCGTCAGCGGCACCTCGGTGCGTGCACTCCAGCAGCACACGTTATTGGGCTAGTTGGTGCATTATATTCAGAAAAAAAAACCAGCGAAAGGACGCACGCAGGAAAGCTGAGAAGATAGGAAAAGAGCCTCATTTGCTGTCTCCTCAGTTTTCCTGTGTGCGTCATTTGGCTGGTTTATTTTTGCTGAATACACTCCAGCAAGCTGTATTTAACGCTATTGTACTATGAAGATTAGGCCACGCAACTCTGAACTGCACACAGTTGGTTTCACTGGGGCAAGTATACTCCCTGTTTTTTTTTAAAACCTTGGTGAATTTACCAGGGATACCTCATAGGCCTTCGTCAATTAAAAAAAATGTCCTGCCACGCTCCACGACCACGCAGTTGTTAAGAACCAAGCCTTTTTCAAAAATGGTGATTTGTCTGGACTAGAACTGTATCTGTAAATACTAGGCGCTGTTTGCTAACAAAACACTGCCGCAACTGATAACTTACGAGAGCATTACAAGTGGAAGCAGTTCTGTACCTAACCGCCTATACAGGGTGTTTCAGCGAACACTTGAAAATTTTTTTCAATAATATGCTTCTTTATGTAAAAATATGGCTTTCACGACATCTGTTGGCAGACACCAGAAAACCGGCGAATCGTCTTACGTAGTTAGCTTAATAACTAATTTTTAAGAATTAACTTTTTAACCAGAAGTGTTCGAATTTCGAAAACGCGATTACGCTCGTCGCTGTGGCTCGACAAAATTTGCCTCTTTCAACTAGTTACGTGCACTGGACGGGTTGGTTTGCCTGCATGCTTTCGAAAGCATATGTATTTTCTCACGATGCATCCAATTTTTCTCGAAGCAGAGCGGCGAGGGTAATGGCGTTTTCGAAATTCTAAAAAACTCCAAAGGCTATTACTGACAACAGCCTACAAATCTGTAATTGCTACTAGGCACCTAATTTCCCTAGTTAATAAGTTATTTATGAAATATTTGTTAATCAGCTTACCGCCTAAGATGAGTCACTGGTTTTCTGGTGTCCACGAACACTTGCAATATTATGTCGGAAAAGCCATATGTTTACCCCAAAAAGCATATCTTTGAAAATTTTTGAATCTTCGCTGAAACACCCCGAATTGATTATGAGAACCTTTATTGCAGCATACGTTTAAGGCGCTGTGTCGCATTGTTCCTTCTATGGGGAGTGATTGATATCAAGATTTCATTAGAATTCCATTTGATTCTGATTCCTTTCTGTCTTATTCATTATCGTACACCTTCGCAGTCATTGGAACCAGTTTTGGGAGCAGATTTTAACAGAACCAGACATATATAATTGCACCATAGCACGCTCATAATAACTAAGTGCCTTTCTTCTACTGCTTCCGGACAAACTGAGCCCAAGTGGTGCAGTTCCTTCGTGGATACAGGGCGCAAAAAACGGTAATCGCATTGTTGTTGCTTTCCGCCCGTAGACATGTTCGCAAATCTTTGCTAACATTGCAGTCTCTGGTGGTTGATAACTCATGGGTAAGAATAACAAAGACGCAGCTTTATAAGTTAAAGGTCAAGCCTCCGTGAAGGGGAAACGCTGTAAGCTTGATTCCCTTCCGAGCAACCATCACGAGAACGCACAAATTGGCACTCGTATTTTGTCGTTTGCCCGTTGTACAAGAATCTCCACATGCGACCACATACTCAAGTTTAAGTTCTCTCGAAAGCACGCGCCAGACGTCTTCAGCTTTGCTCACTCCGAACGCCGTCATATACCTCCCATCTATTTCTTCCTTCCCTATCGTTTATTTATTTCTACCCCCGAGCAAAAAGAAGTTTTTATTTATTTCGTAATCCACTGCTTGGCCTTAACTCTGTCAACAAGCCGCATATACCGGGGGATTTTCTTAACCGTTAACAGCTGACTTTTCTTTGAAATACTGCGACAGATACGATCGCCGCGGTCTGTATAGGTGGATAGTACAGCTTGGCGGACATTATGTGCGTAATAAAGCTCAATAAATAAAAGAATAATTGCCTAAATATAACCATTCTATCTAATATTTTAAGGGGCCAGGATATCTTGCGAAATTGAAGTCCGTAAACATCGAAGGTGAGTCCTATTTAAATATTTTCCTAATCGACAATGTGGTTCGAAATATCGAACTACAAACATACACATTCGCGGGCTCAGTTATCACTCACTGTGACCTGTTTACACGTAACTACTGTCGCCGATGAAGGCGACCGTAGAACAGACCTTATATATCGTGATTAAGCAGCAGAGTCCGGTTACTCTTCTGTCCCCTGCACATTCGTTCTACCATGAGTGAGAGACATGCGGCCCCGAGGCCTTGGATATTTGACGCTCCTGCGCACAGACAACGCGATTACGAGGCGCGCCCGCATTCGGACTCTGAACCTCCCATTTCTTGAAGCCTCGGCACACGCGAGCGACGAGCGAGAAACCAGCTGCGAAAATGACCACTCCGTAAGTTCCAAGCTTCGAACGAGGCCATTTTTGAGGGAGAGAGAGGCGGCCGAACGAAGGCACGGCACTACATCAGTCTTCGCTCTGCACATCCATTGAACCAACGTAAAGTCTTCAATAAACGAGTTCGCTTTTAAATTCAGTATCCAGCTACAATTCTGACACTTAGTTCAGTTGCACCAATTTGAACTGCGCAGTTATTGCTGGGTCGGCGCGTAATCTAAGAACATGAAACAATGCACCAGCTGCCAGGCAGAGAACATTATCCTAAGCTGAGGCAAATGTCAAATCAAGCCTCAGCCGCGATCAAATCTGACCTGCAGCGCACTACACGACACCATGAGATCCGCGCAAATGCTAACATTTCTCTGCGCAATATATTTGACGACAGTCACGACGACGGGTCGTAAAAGCTTCGAGGTGGATAAATAGCACAGCCGCACATCACTCACGTATTCAGCCTGTGTATCACTGCCAGCTGATTTCAAGCGCAAGCGCTGAGTTTCGTCGCACCAGTTTGCAAAATATGCTCTCCAAAATCCTCCGTTTTCGTCCCTCCCGCGTACAAGGCACTCAAGAAATATGCATGAAACGAAACTTTTAGGTAAAAAAGCTTTGCAGGCAGCAGCGGCAATGTAAGTTCACACAACGAAATACAGGTGGCGCTAGCTGTCCAGGGAGATTAAAGTTAGATACGGCAGGGCGGTAAGGATGGTTGAGAGAATTGGGAGAGACAGTGCTGACCGTCTTCTGCCCTCTGGAATATCGCGGAGGCTATCGCCTTTTCACGTATATTAGCGCCACAACTTAAGCAGCATGCGGTTTTGCGCTAAAGTAAAGTCGCGTTCGGTTACTTGCATAGAAAGTTCGCGCACGTGTGTAGAACCGAACCGCTCACACAATACACTTCTTGAATGCCACTGTGCTGCGCATCAATGCACTGCAGTCTAGAAGTTTGTTCTGCCCAGCGTGTGGAACTGGTACCGAATCCTGTTATTTTGCCCGGAACCGGAAGGATTCACAGGAACCGTTTCGAACCGGTCGGGGTGTCAGTTCAGCTCTGTTTTTCTTCCAAAATAGCACACTTTTCAGTTTTTTTTCACCCAAAATGTGATGTGCTACCTAGTATGGTTGGCCACCGAAAGCAGTCTGCGCTATGCAAGGTGAAAATGGCACCCAGTCTAGGAGGCAAAAGACACCTGATTTGCGCTTCTGTTATATGCGTTAGGCAATTATTAAGCACTGTACACCAGCAAGGCTGGTGTGAAAGATTGATTTTTATTAGCGTCCCATTTCACATGTTTGAAGATAGTTTTATTCGAATTGTTAACGCTGTTCTAACACACTAAGCACCGAGAGAGGATAGCTCCCTTTACCTTGTGTGAAGTAGGAAAAATATGTGCAATATATGTTCAGCGACCCAACAAGATTGCGGAAGAATAAATTTCCGAAGCAATCGTTGTCTCAGAAAGCAGATTCAAAATAAGACCCGCCACGATGGGTAGATAAGTGGCTGTGGCACTCGGCTACTGATCCGAAGGTTGCGGGTTCGATCCCGGTCGCGAAAAAGAAAATTACAAGTATGGTCTGCGATGTCAGCGCACGTTAGAGAAACCCAGTTGCAGCTAGCACGGAACACATAATCTCTTTAAAGCGTCTGGAAACAACTACAAAAGACTATACACGTTCAGTGTAAATATAAACGTGTGAAATACGTCTCTGGTGCGGCATGTATTGAAAATATTTCTAAAACGGCTTGTTCAAGATCACGTTTAGAAGGCATCTTTAAGTTCGAGGAGGAGGTAGAAACGCAACAGCCATCTTGTTTCGAGTAATCGTCAGCTACATCGTCTGCTGCGCAAGCGCAAACGCGCCGAGACGGCGGCCAAGGAAAAAAAGAGTTAGAAGGACTTGATAGGGAAACTAGCCAAGCCCAATATGCGCAAATGTCCGCGTCTGCGCGCGCAAGGAAAGCAGCTGAATGGACACACTAACGCTGTCGTGTCATAACCTTAAAGGCGGGGCTAAAATGTCGCCCAAGTTTTTGTCTCTTTGCAGCTTTTTGCGGCGTAGCTTGTCACGTAAATCGAGGACGTCTCTTGCGAGATGAGAGCAATTGCCCCATACGGTTTATGATGCATGGGTATAATTGTTTGTGCGGCACGTACCCCAATCGTCTGCGCTAGTAGCACTGCTGCCGTTGGGCTGACTGGCTGCCTGTACGAGCTTCGCCGCAAGGTGCTTCGTTACATACGCTGCCGATTGAGTTGTTTCCGCGGTGAAAGAATATATTATATTCACACACCGTGTTCGCTACACGTCGGTTAATTGGGAGATAGAACAAATACGTTTTCTTTTTACAGCCAAGCTTCGCATTGGCTGATTTTCCTCTTTTTTATCCTTCAAAACTGCAGTGTCCAGCCGCTATGAAGGAGCATAGGTAATGCCACAACGAGAACTCGCGCAATGGGCTTGAAGCTGTCGCTGGGAACCACAACGTATAGGCTTTACGCGTGTTTGGAGCTCTTTTAGACGACTGGCGCTCGGTCAGAACCCTACCAAGACACTCCGAATATCCGAAGTTGTTGTTGTCTTCGAGTCAGAAGCAGCGCATACCGAATAAGGCGATGAACTTTGTTCATTGTTCAAAATTTGCCGTGGGGTTTTCCCTTAATTTTCTCACTCTTTTCTTTTCTATTTCTTTTTCTTCTAAAAGCACAAGTGACAAGTTGTTGCTTTGAAGAAAAAAGCAGGTCTCCCAAGAAGACGGGTGAATTCAGAACGACGCTTCTATCTCATCAAGCGTGTCTTGAAACACATCATTAATGGGCGCTGTCATTCAACTCTGCGAGCAGGACCCATCATTCAATGAGTTGTATTCCCCATTCCTTTCAATAGCAGTGTCGCGTGCGTGGTTCTGCACGACAACCACAACTTGCTTCCGACAACACAAAGCAAGTGCATTATCCACAAACAGAGCGCGGATCGTCACACTCGATATGATAATGCTGAAGACATATCCAAAAATCCTGGTCAAAAAGCTTTTTTATAGGGAAACCATTTAAGCTTTTTTTTATGTTTTGTAAGATTTCAGCATAACAATCAATTTATCTGCAGATAAAAATATCGCAGTCTTGTATTTGTTTCTATTAATGTTTTTGCTAATGTCAAAAGCGATACCCATTGGTTTTCTATGGTAGTCTTAAGTACTCTATGCGATCGACGGAAATACCTGACAAGAAAGATTTTGCTATATATCAGAAGCAAGGATCATTGCCTTCGATATTTTCATAACAGCATCTTAAAAAACTCCAATTCTCAAAATTTCTGTCCCATAGTGTTGGGCATGAGGTCGCACTTCGACACGAAGAATTAATTTGGATACAAGATACAAATGCGAGCCCATCGAGTGGCTTAATTACTACTCTTTACCCAGTAATATTACTTTTGTCCAGTACTTTCGTATCAACTGCGTACGCTTAACTTAACTCGGACGCAATGCCTCCTTCGCATCTGGGATTCCACAGTTCATTGACTTCTCTGAGCTCCATGGGTTGGAGTACACAGACGGAATCTTCATGGAGCAAACAATGCAAGGAGATATGTTTGCTCCGCCAGCCGTCCTACATCACTTTGATGAAGGACACACGGCATATAATTATTCTTTTCGTGACAGATAAATGTCTAGGTAAACAAATTCAAAAAGCCCGGAGAGCTTGTCTTTTCATTACCGAAATTTCAAAGATGCACAAAGGCATTTACTTACATTGTTTTCCTCTTTATTGAAAAATAATTCGAGAGCAATGAGCCATTCAAAATGGGAGTTTTTTCAAAAATAAAAAATACAACATAATCAGTGTAGTGGTATCAAGAATGTTATTTTCGGAGTGTTAGCCAGTGCACTTCGTAGGAGATGAAGCTCATCGATCAGCGCCAATATTGAGGGCAGATGCGCACCCATAAATTCTTGACAAGGGGATTTATTGAACGGGAAGTTACTTATAGAGAGCTATTTTTTTCGCGTATGGTAAGATTGCAGCAAACAAACAATATGTACGCAGTTGTCTCTTTGGTAGACAGACTTGCAAATTTCTTCTATTTATTGTCAATTACGCACCCCACGGGCTTACTATGGGAGTCTTAACTTCTCTGTGCTAGCGCCGGACAAACTTTAAGACGATGGTTTTACTACACAGACGAAAAACCATTCACCTCAGTATATGTTCATAAAACTATCTTACAATATTGTATGGTTGGCGCACAATCAGAAGATATGTTCAAGAAAGCTGAACTTGATTCTAGTCTTCTTATTAAGAATGATGAGTAGCTGGGAAATTTGGAAAGAGTTCGTTGTGGGCGGTACAGCGCGAAAGAGAAGAAAAAATTAGGAGACTACACAGGCGAGCGCTACCTCCAAAATGATTTTGTTATTGAGAAAAACAGATTTTATAATTCACAGTTATATGGCGCTAAAGTGCTTAGAGTACTTGCGCAAAGCACTTTCAAAGGGAGCACCTTAAACAACTCAGCTACTGCGTGGTGAACTCGGTGTCGAATAACCAAGAGTTATCAAGAACCGAAAGCGCCTAATCAAATTGCAATAAAAAGGCTCGTAATTCATATGGGAGACCGACGTAAAACGGACAACGAACCTAGGAAAGAGAAGACGACACGGGCGCTGTCTAACAACTAAATTTTATCAGAAAAACACGTGAATTATATAAGGTGAAAAACGCATGAATCCCAACAAAAAAAACAAACGCATCGGAAATTTCACTGCGCATGGAAGGCTCTTAACGAGGAAGACTCTCATTTTCTTGTAAAGCCACAGATGGTATCGCCACATTCGTGTCCGTGTTCTTAGCGATGCAATAAGCTTCGGAGATTTTCGTGCCTGACTGGTTGCTGCTGTAGTAACGGATCTCTTTGCTATGAAAATCAGGCAAGCAAGGATCGTCATTGTGATCTTTGCAAAATCCCGGATATGCTGCACTAATTGGAAGAAGATCATACTCCCGGTCAAGATCCTGTTCGTCCGTTACATCGCCAACCGGAAGTCACGACAACGGAAGGGACGTCATACCACCCTTCTGTCTGTTACGCTCTTCAACTTGATAACAAAAAAAACTCTTTGTGCACGATTCGATTGGAACCAACATCCTTCCAATCCGCAGCCGAGCATGCTAATGACTACGCAACTTCCTGCCAACACATATGTATTTCTCCTTGTCTAGAACGCTGGAGAGTGTTTGCGGAAAGGCGCCAACACATATGTATTTCTCCTTGTCTAGAACCCTGGAGAGTGTTTGCGGAAAGGCGTCCAATCAGACGGATGCCTCCCAAGTGCCCTCCAGTGTCTCCAGCATTTAAGATTTACAAACAATTGTGTACTTAACATCTTAGCCTCACATCAGTGACACAAGCAGCAACACTGCGCTAAAGGCTTTCCCCTCGCCGCACTCCAGGTCAGCAAAATGCCCCCCTGAATTTTTTTCATCTCGAGGGAATTGTCGTGCTCTTTCAGTGTGATGTTTATACACCGGTCCACCTGGCCATAATATACCATTGCACAAGACAAACTAACCCTATACACGAATTCTTTTTTGCAGTTTATGAAGTTTTCTGCGTGTGACACAGAGCACTGCCGATTATCGTTTCTGGAAGAGGCCGGATTCAGCTTCTTGTGCACAACAGCGCACACTATCTCAACTTTATGTTCGTAGGAGAACACCACCTGCGCATTCTGCCGCGCAACGATCTTTTTCAGACGATGTGAGACAGCGTGCGGATGCGGGTTGCACGGCCTTCCTTCGTGGCTCTTCCTGCACCCCCTCAGGATGAGGTGCCGCCTTTACCTTCAGCTTGCACAAGATTCATTTCGCTAACCGTGCAAGGTTCCTTCCTTGATCTAATAAAAAATCTAATGTAAAGCCGTGGATCGGTTCCGTTTAGCAATAGTGCCAATATTTATGCATAGTAGTGGCAGGACTCAAGCTGAAAATGAAATGCGTCTTTGATACGCAAGAACTCTCAATTTTTTCCACAGGGTACCAGCAAGCAGTATAATTCTATTGAGAGAAAAGGTTTCCTTCATCCAGGATACCCTAGCGCCGACTGATGCAGCCGACCTTTGATCGTTTCTGGGACTGGTCGAGTACTACGCAAGGATTATTCCCAACTTTGCCCATATCGTCGAACCAAAGCGTGTTCTGAAAAGGGGCAGTCATTTGTTTGGTCTAGCGATGTCGATGCCAGTTTTATAAAGGTCAAATGGGTACTTGCGTCCAGCACCGTACTTCGAATTTTCGATGCATACCTCCCAGTTGTCATTTCCAGCGACGCTTCCAACTGCGTGCTTGGAGCGGTTCTACAACAGGCGAACGGACATGAACTGCACAATCAGCTTCGCGTCCCTAGTGCTTTCGCCAGCAGAGAGGCAATATTCAGTAGAAGAACGCGAAGCGCTCACGTGTGTTCGTTCTTGTCAGCGGTGGCATGTTTACCTGTGGGGACGCCGTTTCACTCTGCTGACTGACCACCAAGCCTTCGTCACATTGCTTTCAACGCAAGGGCCAGGAATGCGTCCCTTGCGGGTAGCACGATCGACAGAGCGCCTCTTGCGGTACTATTCCGTCAAGTATAGCAAGGGTTCGAAAAACTGAGTAGCGGAAGCACTTCCACGTCTCCCCGCGTCACCTTCGCAGGAAAAAAGAACTTTTTTAGACGAAGTGGTATCGGTTTTAGAACCCCTTCTTGAATCACGACAGAACAGATGGAGCAGGTCCAGTCTGATGATAGCGTGATCCAACAAAGCAAGGACTATATCCAATCATTCTGGCCGGCACACAAATCCTAACCGGATGAGCTGCAACCCTTCTTCAGAGTACGCGAAGAACTTTCAGTGGTGGACAATTTTATCTTGCCTGGAGAACGGCTTGTGGTTCCCTCATCACTTACGTCCCAGGTAATTGCCGCTGCTCACGGAGCTCATCCCGCAGTGGTGCGAACAAAAGCACGGCTGCGAAGGAAGGAAGGAAAACCTTTATTGAGCTCCAGAGAGTAGGCGAGGAATTTGGTGAAGTCGGATGGTGTCTTCCGTCTTCTTAGCAATGGCCGCCTGCCCCTAGTCCAGGGCTCCGCTCGATGCCGCAGCCAGCTGTGCTCGCCGGATCAGCCCAAGTTTGACGTCCTGACGGTCGCTGGAGACCATTCCCTCCCATTGCTCCGCATTTGGGTTTGGTATTTTTGGTGCCACTTCTATTTTCTGGCAGACCCACGTTATGTGATAGAGCGTGGGTGTTTCATGGCACCATGGACAGTTGTCTGTGTATTGTGTGGGTTGTATTTTGTTCACTGTATTTAGATTCGGGTATGAGCCCATCTGTAGCAGCCTCCAGGCGACGGCGTCTTCCCTGGAAAGAGATTTATGTCGTGGGGGATACCGTTTCCTGTAGCCCTTGTAGTGGTTTAAGATCTCCGAGTAATCTCTAGGGACAGGTTCGGCTTCCTCGAGGTCACTTGTGGGGGAGCTCAGTAAAAAGTGTACCCTCGAGCTACCCTGTCGACCGCTTGGTTGCCCTCCACTCCCGCGTGTCCCGGCGTTCATACTATCGTATGTTTTATTGGTTCTTCTCCTGTCCGTGTGCTGTGCGATGTCAGTGCACGTTAAAGATCCCCAGGTGGTCGAAATTATTCCGGAGCCCTCCACTACGGCACCTCTCTCTTCCTTTCTTCTTTCACTCCCTCCTTTGCCCTTCCCTTACGGCGCGGTTCAGGTGTCCTACGATATATGAGACAGATACTGCGCCATTTTCTTTCCCCCCAAAAACCAATTATTATTATTATTATTTCCTGTGCTTTGTTTTGGTCGGTCTCTAGAGCGGAGTATGCGGAGCGCTATGTGACCTATTCTGCCTAACATGAAGTTCCGGCATGCCGTTTGAGAGTCGGTTAGTGTTATTAAGGATCTCTAATTCCGGTAGCCCCCCGATGCCGCTAGAGCGGCGGCCACTTCAGCCTCGACTACCGTGTAGTCCCGTAGCGACGCGCTGATGATTTCCCGCATGTCCGAGTTTATCAAAGCCGCTGCCGCGTTAAGGTTGTTTTGTTCCGCCCTTTTGGAGTACGTGGCTGCGTCCACATACATCATTGTTGCATGGGGGCTAGTGATTTTTGGATGTATTCGGCTCCCACCTTTCTGCGTTCTTCGTGTAGATTGGGGTCCATGTTCTTGGGGATGGGGGTCACTCTAATTGTGCCCCGTATGCCCTCCGGGATAGTCGCCGTTCGCTGGATTTCTAGTATTTGTTCGTTGCATCCCAACTTCTGCAGAAGCTCCCTGCCAGACGGAACCTGCTGTAGTCTCTGCAACTGGGCGACGTGTTGTGCCTCTCTCAGTTTTTCAAAGCTGTTATGAAATCCTAGTGCTAAAAGCTTCTCGGTGGATGTGCATTGTGGTAGATGGAGTGCTGTTTTGTATGCTTTGCGTATAATCGCATCAATTTGCTGGATTTCGCTTTTGATTGGGTTGTCGTATGGGAGAATGTAGGTGACTCGGCTGATCACCAGGCTCCTGACCAACTTTAGCGTGTCTTCTCGCATGCCCGAGCTTTTACGGGAGACGCGCGTGATCATGCGGGAAACTTGTAGGGTGGAAGCTTTGAGTAGAGCAAGTGCATGTGTACACCGTTGGTTTGACTGTATCCACATGCCCGAGATTCTTATGAGCGTTTTCTACGGTATGGGTTTTCCCTCTAGGTAGACGTTGAGCCTTAGCTCGTCGCTGTTGTGGACTGTGCGGTTTTGTTTCCCTCTCCAGACTCTGAGCAGTTCTGATCTCTCGGCGGAGCATGATAGCCCTCTCGCTTTCACGTAGTTCTCTACGCAGGTCGCGGCCTCCTGTAGTCTTTCTTCCTTTTCTTTTAGCGAGCCCATATTTGTCCAGGTGGTAGTGTCGTCGGCATACTAGGCATGGTGTGTTCCTTCGACTTCCTTAAGTTGTTTTGCAAGGCTGATCATTTCAACGTTAAAAAGCGTAGGTGAGATGACCGAGCCCTGGAGAGCTGCCTTGATAGAGGTGTGGAACTTCTCCGAACGGAGTTCTCCCAGCCCTATCGTCGCTCTTCTATCTGAGAGGAAAGCTTTGGCGTAACCGAAGACCCTCCTGCCGCAGTTCAGGTCGTCCAGGCCTGTCAGGATGGCTTCGTGGCTTACGTTGTCAAAAGCTCCTATGATATCCAGTGCCTTTATTACGTTCTCTCCGTCCCTAGGGACGTTACTTAGAACTCCTTTGATTTGTAGAAGTACGTCTTGGGTCGACAGTTTTGCCCTGAATCCGAACATACTGTGGTGATAGAGTTCGTGATCCTCCATGTATTGTTGTAGCCTTAATTTTACCACTCTCTCGAACAGCTTGCCGAGGCACGATGTGAGGGAGATGGCTCTCAGGTTTTCGATTTGTATCTTTTACCCGGTTTTTGGAATCATAACCACCTCTGCATGCTTCCAATCCTCGGGAACGGTCTGCGCTGCCCAGTGCTTGTTGGCGAAATCGGTTGATTCTGCGACTAGCTCGTCACTGAGGTTGCGGATGAGTGCGTTGTTGATTTTGTCCGCATCCACTGCCGTATTCCTAGTTGCGCTTCGAATTTCTGCATAGACGTCTTCTCGTGTGATGGGTCTATCTAGGTTTGGATTTTCTTTTCCCCGATAATCTCTTGCATAGGTTCTCGGGTTTGTGTCCCCGAAGCACTTGATGCGCACTTTGTCCAGGAGTTTCTCATCGGTTCCTTCGAACTGGCGGATTAATCCGTTTATTGCTTTATTGTTTTCTGCTTTGGTTTTGGTCGGATCGATGAGCGCTTTCAGGATATGCCACATCTTAGCTGTGCTCAGAGCTCTGTTGAGGGAGTCACTGAATTTCTGCCAGTTGTTTTCGCCTACTGTACTGCGTACTCCTCTGCTTTCGTTGTAATTTCTGCTATTTTAATTTTGAGCTTCCTGTTGTGTTTCTGTTTCTTCCACGTCTTGATTAGAAAACGTACGGCTTCCCATAGCCTAAGGAGCTTGGCCTCTACATCGGGTGTCTGTGTTGTTCTCTTTATCTCTTTCGTGTGCTCATTTTGCCTTTGCTTGAGTATGTTTCCCCATTCTTCAATATATTGAATCCCTCCTTTGATGAGGTGTTCGTCGCATGCTTCTCTAAAGGCATTCCAGTCAGTGATTTTAGCCGTGCCTAGTTGCCGCTTGAGTCGGTCGGAGGCTACTTGGTTTTTGATTATGTTGCGGTCACTCCCCAGATTTTCCATAAGGATTTCCAACTGCGCCTGTCCCGGACCCTTAATGAAGGTGAGGTCTGGGCAGGTGTGGCTAGTGACACTGTTGCTTATTCTGGTCGGAGTCTCTGGGTCTGTGAGCAAATTGTAGCCTGTAGTTTCTGCCGTTTCCGCTGATGTCTTTCCTTTAACATTGAAATTCTTGTATGAACAGCGTTTATCCCGGTCATTAAAATCGCCTAAGGCGACTAGCGTGTTGCGCTTTGCCAGTTTGCTGGTGCCTTGAAAAAGCTCTTGGAATTTCGGTTTCTTATGTTTCGGCGGGCTGTAGGTAATAACGATGAAAATGCTGCCCTTTTCCTCTGTTTCTGTGGAATAATTTCTATGATCACATGCTCTATGTCTGTTTCAGCTATCTTATCGTGGCTTACGGCTATGATCGCTTTGTTGACTAGGATTGCCGTCCTTCCTTTTTCCTGGGTTTCGTAGCACGTGCATCCTCCTAGGGTTGGGGTGATGCCCGTTTCCTGAAGCACTATAATTTCGGGTGGCGTTTGCTGTGAGTGAATGTATTGTTGAAGTAGGCCTTGCTTCCTCCTATAGCCTCTGCAGTTCTATTGCCAAATTTCTACGTTTTCTTGTTTGCTTAAGGTTTTGTTGGCCATGCTCAAGCTTCCGTGTTGGTTGTTGTGTTCGCGAGGGCCGCCAGCGAGTGACGGTGATACGCCTTCTCTCTAATATTCTCAGTGAATTTTTGCTTGCGGATTGAGTTCCGTATCTCTATTATTTGTAGTTGCATCTGTTGCATCATCTGCTGCATAATCTGCTGCATTTCAGCTTTAAAGTTGTTGAAATCTTCATTGCCTGCTTGTGGCGAGGGTGGCGTTTGGATTTGAACGGGTTGCGGCTTCGGAGGGCTGTTTGGTCTCTGTTCCCTAACTGCCTTCGTGAGCTCGGCTACCTGGCGTTCTAGCTCGCTCTGTCTGACACTGGCGAGCTCTAGTTCGCGTCTTAGGGCTGTGATAGCTTTGTTCGCGTCCTCCTGCTGTTTGGGCGCGTTATTGTTGTTCGTATCTGCGTTCTGTTTAGCTTCCCCACCCGAGTGCGGAGCAAACCAAGGATTTCCTGCTCCCCAGCTCACCTTGACTCCGGTGTTCCTTGCGGGGTTCTTCTGCTTTTGCTGCTGCTGGCTTAGCAAGGGTACCAGTGGCGGGAAGGACCATGAACGGCTCCTCGACCGGCTCCGTGACGCCCGGGTTCTCGAACGGCTCCGCGAGGTCTCTCCCTCAGAGCTGCACAACCGCCGATTCTTTCCGCGGTCGTCCCGACTGCGTCGCCTGCTATCGTGGCTGCCGCCGCCGCCTCCGCTGCCGCCGTGGTTGTTGCGCAGTTCTCTGTGGTCTTCTCCAGTTTGTCCTTGCACTCCTTGGATCAGATGACGTGGCTGCCGCCGCAGATCAAGCATTTTGTTGCGCATTTTTGGCCCTCCGCCGGGTGTTGCATGCCGCATTGCTTGCAAGCCTTGGCTTCCGGATTCGGGCACACGTCTGACCGATGGCCTTGTTGACAGCAGATGTAGCATACCTGCCTCGTGGGGCGATACGGGTAGCACTACATCTCGCCTCCGTAATAGATGACTTGCTTCGGGACTATGGGACCGTCGGAAGTGATGACGGCCGACTTGGATTGTCCTAGCATTCAAGCGCTGTGGATTTTAACTCCTTGAGTGCGCACTCGTAGGTTGGCTTTCAATTCTTCCGGCGATGTACCGGGGTCCACTCCGTGTATCACACTGCGGCGAGTGTCTTCCGGGGCTGCCACGTAAGCATTTACTTCATATGAGCTTTCCCCAAAAGTGAGACTGGAAATGCATCTCACGTGTTGGGCGGCCATCTCGCTTGCCGAGCTCACTATTATGAAGTTTGAACCGGTGCAAAGCCTGATGAACAGATCTTCTCCTTTACATTGGTGGTTGCATGCTACCGCAAGGGCGCAGTCTGCTTGATGAGTCTGGAGCGACTTGACTGCAAGGCCCTTCGGTAGCAGAATGATCTTGAAATCGTCTTTGGGGAGTGGTGGCAGCCTCGGCCTAGGCCGCAGCTGCGCTCCCTTCCCGGCGCTGTTCGAAGGAGTGGCAGCTATCGCGCCAGCTGCCGGCGGGGCATTGGCCGGGGTTTTTCCGCCGAGGTCACCTTGAGCGGTCGGTGTGGAAAATTCCCGGGAGTGTTCCGCTCGTTTTTCCCTTGGCGTTTCTTTTGGCGTTTGGACAGGGCCAGTTCCCAAGTTGCTTCGTCTTGCCTTGGGGCGTCTTATTGCTGTTCTCGCATGGCGGCATCCTTGATTTCCCCGTTCCTAGTTCTCGGAGTCGGTGGCGTCGAGGACGTCCTCGTCCATTTCCTGGGCTTCCAATAAATTCTGGGCTGGTCTGCTCGTTGTCGGTTCAAATCTAGGCTAATTCGTGGGGTGGGGGAGGGGTGGGGCGTACCGGGCTGCATCGTCGCCTCGGGGCGAGTCGGGGTGCCCGCAAGCGCCCGTAGTTGAGCTAAGCCTCGTTAGACCTAGCGCCCGCTCGGCCACCTGGAATCTTCCAAATCCGTTAAAATCCAAAACTTGGTCCCACCGTCTTGAATTCGGTGTCACAGTGTTCCAGCTTGTGTTGAATCTAAGCTCTTGCAAAATCGGGGGCCTTGTGCTTTGAGAAGGTTCGGGGAAGTCAAAATCGGCGGATGCCATGCGACGCACATCCGCACTGCACCGCAGTTTGGCTGAATTCTCCCACGGCTGCGAGAAAAATTTTAGTGGGCAAACATGGTCAGGCATGTCGAACTAGCGATCGTGATGTGCAGCATATGCCAGACCGCGGACAAGAGCACCAAGGTCACGGCTACACCATTCGAACCGATCCCGTTACCAGACCAACCGTGGCTGAAGCTGGGAATGGACATTGTCGGTCCATTTGAGAGAGCACAGATACACAATCACGCTGATCGATTACTGTTCAAAAAAGCCTGAAGTACACTTCTGCAGCGAAACCACAACTCGCACGGTAACAAACTTCTTGCTGTCGGTGTTCGCGTGCGAAGGCTACCCGGAAGAAACTGTTTGCGACAACGGGCCACAGTTTTCACCTCGGGAATTCGAAGCTTTTCTAAAAGATTGAGGTATCCGCTTGAGTCATTCGTCCGTGTACTACCCACAAGCAAATGACCAAGTAGACCGCATTAAACGAGTTTTTAAAAGCTTCGTTCAAGTAGTTACACTGGAGCAGCGTCCCGTGCGCCAGGCGATTACAGAATACCTGGGCGTCTACCGTTGCACGCCACAACTTCAAGTGCTCCAGCCCTTCTCCTGCATAGACGGTTGCCAAGAACTCGGCTGGATGCGGTCGGGCACCCGTCAGCCATATTCTTTTCTAACCCTGCTTAGTAACTCCGCCACCTACACGAGCGGTTGAAGCAACACCAAACAACACTAAAAGATGCACGGACGCTCGGAGGGCCGCTAGAGAAATCAGGCTAGATGTGGGCGACCTCGTTTGTGTCAAGAAACCCACAATTTCTTTTAGAGGTGACCTTGAATTCAAATGCCCAATAAAATTGATCAGCCAGAGGGGACAGCCGTCATTCCGCCTTGACGACGGCAAAACGTGGAATGCGCCGAAATTGTCAAAGATGCCCCGAGCGTCTGCTGCCCTTCATACGTGGGATGAAAGAAACTGGACAGCTAGTGATGGCAGGTCTCCGGCTACAAGGCAGGGCCCTACTCTGGAAGTGACCACCGGAATATCAGCTGTTACGGCAAAGCAGTCGACCTAGGCACCTGTAACTGGCAGGGAACCCAAGCTGATTCCAGTCGCCAGTGGTTCTCCTAAAGAAGCAAAGCCGCAACGAAGGGTACAGCCACCAAGAAGCAGGCGACCCCCAGACCACTACGGCTACCAAGTGTAGGGTACGATGGGTGTTCGTGTTAATAAAAGCGGGTTAGATCCCTCGCGAGTGTTATAAGCGTAATTCATTGGGACTCTGAGATGGCAAACACTGAGATGGCTTACTTTTGTTTTGCTGGTGTGTGTTTTTGTTTTTTGCTTTTCATTGCAGCGTACAGACAAGCACGCTGTTTTTCCTGTAGTTTTGTATAGATGCACTAACCTACTACTTTACTAATGCGTGTGCCTTTGTTTTTGTAAGAAAGGGAATATGTTGTATATTTGGTTTTGGTTTGTCGATCGCCGTCGCTAGGGGCACCAGTGTCGCCCTATGTATATAAGAGGTGTATCCTTGAATAAAGGGAAGTTGATGTGGGCCGCGTATCATTCATCGGCGTCTCACGCCGATATAACACTTTCCTTGTCTGCTGTACACCGAAAATTGTGAAAAATTGAGAGACAACACGGTTCTCGACCCGGTGTATACAATCTAGACATAGCAGGGCCATCGCCCACGGTATCTTATACGGCAGCTATCCTTTACCAGGAAATGCACATTGACAGACTTCCCTCCGAGCCCAGAATTCAATGCGAGCCGAGGAAGTAGCGATAGCGCTTGCTGCCGCACAAGCCAATTCGGGAATCATTGTCAGAGTCCCGAAAAGCATGTGATCATTACTTGGCAGGGGAGATCTAGTCGCTTGTATTCTGCGACGGATTGCCACTGATCCAACACCGAAAAGAATCATTTGGGCTCCTGGCTACCAGGGATTACGAGATAATGAGGCCGTTGACGCGGCTGACCGAGAGCTTACTTACTGGTCTCTTCCTCCCAGCTCTTATGCCTCGGAGACAATCCAGCCGCTGCTGTGGTTCAGAGAAATCATAACACGTTATAAGGACAACCACCGCCTTTTCTCGGCCTCTGCAAAAGGGCTAAGTAAGACGAAGGAGCGAACTTTAAAGCGCCTGCAGACAGTCACACTACTCTGTCCTTCAATCATTAACCATTACGATCCTAACACGGATGGGCGATGCCCACATTGTGGGAAGACCTGTGATTTCTTCCACATGGTGTGAGCATATACTCAAAATCCCTAACTCCTCCTTCCCGTAGCCCTTTCTATAGGCATGGAACACTACCCTCCTTAACTGCTCCTCGCTTGAGCCCCAAGAGAGAGAGAGAGAGATAACTATAATTTGCATCCTTCAAAAATTATGGGGGAGAAGGCTATAGCCTAAACCCCTCTTCATTCCTCTAACCGTCGGCCGGAAGCCCTTGGGACTCGACGGGGGTCAGGGCGAGACCGATGACTTTGCATTGTTCTTCTGATTCGTGGTTGAGCAATAAGGTCTCCCAAGATTGTACATTTCTATTCGGGTCGTTATAGAAAAGGCAGGCCCAGACCACGCGGACTAGATGTGCAATGCTATTGCCGCGCGTACATCTATGCAGTTGAGGGTTTGGAAACTCCGCGGTTTGCAATTTCCTCTTCTTGATTACCTCTATCCTACTGAGCTGTTTATCTGCTGCTGGACAGGTCTTGCAACCGAGCTTATAATGTGAAATTATTTCATGGAATGTTGTGAGTTCGTCACCCGATGGGAGGTGTACTTTGCGTGGAGGTAGCGCGTCAGCGGCGATCGACCGGGAATTGAACCCTCGGACGGTCGCGTGAGCCTTCTCATTCTCCCCACAGGCTCTGATGAGCCGGGGACCAGATCAGTGAGATTAGCTGGGGTGGTACTTGCCCTTCTCTCAGAATTTCTGCGGCTGCAGCGGAAATTCTGCACATATAATTCTTAATGGCTGCCTTAGAGACACTTACTATCACTCTTTTACCGTTTTGTATTACTGTTACAGCAATGGCAACTTATTCACCCGCAGTTGCACTTGTGTTTTTAACGGTGCAGCCCGAGACCGGGACAACTCTCACAAAATACTACAGCTGTGTGTGCTGCCTTATGATCGTATTCGACAGCGTCCGTGCAGAGCACATCGGATCTACCTCGAAATTTGCCCTTTAGGGCCACAGCTCTATCGTTGCGTCTACGTTCGTGAAATACCGGATGGATGTTCTTTTGCAGCGGTGGAACTTTAAGTCTATTCCTGGTTGCTTCGGTTCGCTATTTGGCTGCTTTGAACGCTCCGACGGTTGGAACAATAGCGCTCCAGGATTTTCCTTCCAGTTTTCGTTTTTAG
This sequence comes from Amblyomma americanum, assembly GCF_052857255.1. Lineage (NCBI taxonomy): Eukaryota > Metazoa > Arthropoda > Arachnida > Ixodida > Ixodidae > Amblyomma > Amblyomma americanum. The sequence goes on from NC_135501.1 coordinate 86,030,034, forward strand.
ATGCCCGTGATGCTGCGACACCGTGGCGTCTTTAAAAGCTCATTCAGAGTGTTGGAGACACCTAGCCTTAGAATTTTACCATCGATGTGTTCGGAGGAAGACCTGGTGCGGTTTGAATGCCTTTTTTGATTATGATTTCAATTTTGTCCTTCTCTGCTTTGGCCAGTTTGAAATAGGGGGCAACGTATAGCACTCCCCAAGTAGCACAAAGTGGATCCGAATTGGGGCCCCTTCTCGGCCCTAAGTGGGCAGCCCACATGGGCCCCATGTGAGATTTGCAACTCGTGCCTGCGGGCCCAAATGAGCAGCCCACTTGGGCTGCCCTAAAGGAGCCAGATGAAAACGTGCTTGAGCAGCCATTTCGCTTGTCCTAAAAAACCAGATCTGGCCCAACGTGGGCAGCCCATTTCAATGCCCTGGTGGGGCCCCTGTTGGACAGCCCACTTTCAATGCCCTGGTGGGGTCCTTGTTGGGCCCGAGTGGGCACCCCACTTTCAATGCCCTGGTCGGGCCCTTGTTGGGCCCGAGTGGAGAGCCCACTTTCAGTGCCCTGGTAGGACTCTTGTTGGACCTGAGTGGGCAGCCCACTTTCAATGCCCTGGACGGGCCTTTTTGGGCCCGAGTGGGCAGCCCATCTTCAATGCCCTGGTGGGGCCCTTGTTGGGCCCGAGTGGGCAGCCCACTCTCATGCCCTTAGGCAGCCCAGTTTGTCCCAAAGTAGTCAGCCCTCCTTGGTTGCCCAGATGATACCAAGTCTGGGCACAAGTTGGCTGCCCAATTTGGCCCAGACCGGCCTTTATAAGGGCAACCAAACTGGGCTGCCCTGACGAAGCCAAGTTTGGGTCAAATGGGCAACTCATTTTCGCTCTACAAAATCCTGGCTGCACACACAACTTTCATGCATAAACAGGTCAACTTATAGAAAATCAGAGGTATTCACAGCAACATCTTATGGAGGTGCACCAATGTCAAGCTTCTCTGCATTAACTTGGCTAGAGTCAGACTCTGGCATGGCAGTGCAAAGCTGAAGTATAATATATCAAATTTAAAAGTAGTTTTGTTGCATGTTTTATTGCATTATTTGACAAAAGCTCTATAAATGGTCAGGATGGAGTGACCGCGTCAAGTTCATCCTGGCCTTCCGTCCACCATCCCGGTCCCTGGTGCCACACAAAAAGCTTGGAATATGGGAGTAGATGCGGGCCACATCTGCAGCAGGTACCTTCCGCTGCAGAGCAGCTGTAATCAGTTAATTACAAACTGTGCAATACTTGAATTCTCAGCTATGTGGTGAAACCTTCTAATAACATAGAGAAGGCAGCAGCAAAGCCCATTAAGTGTATTTGCATTAACCACAAAAGTAGGCACGAAATCTGTGCAAATCTGTAAAGGCGTGAAAGCTGTACAAACCAAATTGAAGAGCACAGTGTTGCTAGCCTCTCACAAAATTGAATGTTTTTGAGAAAGCAAAAGACATGAAAAAAACTACAGCATGCTCTATTCAAAATTACGAAAAATTAAGTCTACCTCGAAAACTTGAAAGCATTATTCCATTCGAATGTGCACTACAGTTTTTTGTTACTTAAACCGAATCAAACACATTTGACCAGCTATTTGTAGCTCCCGAAAAATTGGCAAATCTTTGTAAACATGACAATAAATTTCCGCATATGCTGATAAACAATAAGCAGAAATCAGTAAATAAAATTTGCTGCTCACAAACATGTACTTTTATCTTATAACCTGTGTATCATACCTTTTATTTCGAACACGTATAATCAGCTAGAGTCGCATAGCATCTATATTATATGTATCTGCTCTACTAGGCCTGTGAAAGAATGTAATTCCAGTTTCCGGTAATGACATCACTTTACCTAGATAAATCTGCTGTTAGCCTGTTTGAATAAGTAATGCATGCTAATACCTAAAAAATTAATCCCACTGAAAACAGCCTTTGTAAGCTAAAAAGAGCCACAAATAAAAATACAGGTACCACTGGTGCTCACTAATTACACAGCTGAAAGCAGTACTAACCATTTTTTTTTGCACATATTCCACATGCTATGTTACACTGAAACTTGAAGATGGTGACCATGGGATCTTTCTTCTTGTAAACATCAAAAATTTGGATCAAGAGGTGGAAAACTTTTAAATTCAAATTCAATATTTTCTAGATTCAGTGTATTTTTCCATCTGACAGGCATCAACATACCAATGAGTCCCGCAAACTTTTTATGGTTAACAAAAAAAATGTCCTTAATGGGTCTACTTTTGCACGCCAATTTAATGCAGAATATATAATATAGTAATTACTAATAAAAGATGAGGCTCAATGAATGTGCTATTCTAGATTCTTCAGCGGCTGCTCATCATGCATCCAAATGACTATTCACCCATACGACATCTTGGAACAAGACAATGTGATAAGTACATTACTAGTAGCAGTTTAAACAGAACCAATGCCATACTGTGACAGTGCACAGGCGATCAATGAGTCTAGAACATTTTCTCTGATGCATAAGTAGTTAGCAGCCCATTCGGACATTGTCAGGATTCCAAGGTAGAACTAAATAATGAAAGGGGTACCTTTCACATCGACATTAGGCAACCAAGTGTCAAGCTGAATGCCAGCATCGCATAGCAAAGAAAGTTTCTAGGAGGTAGTGTAACACTGGCAGGGATTTCATTGATAATGTGGCCCGCCACAGATTACCTCTATCTATCGTGTTTACTCGAATGTAACGCGAGTTTTTTTGCCGAAAGTAGAAAGGAAATGTCACCTCCCGTGTTACCATCGAATACTAGGTTTAAAAACGCTACGAAGAGCACCAAACACACACTATTAAAATCATTTCATGTGTCAAACATGTGCCTTGACGTACTGGTCATGCGAAATCACGCTCTCATACTCGCCGGTCAACTAGCACGCGAACTACAGGTCACAACTACTGGGACAAAACGGCAACCTAATCACAAACGCAAAAAAACGACGCCAGTAAGAACAAGTCAACACGAGTCGACGCCAGCTAGCGTCACTGGCGCAATGAGAGGGCGCCACCTCTTGACAAATGCTCGCAACCTGTAGAGAGGTTGTGTGGTCTCCGTGACCGCAAATTGAAACAGCCATCTCGGAGGCACCGAGCGCTCGCAATCGCCGCCGATAATAATTGGTTTTAGGGGAAAGGAAATTGCGCACTATCTGTCTCATATACCGTTGGACACCTGAACCGCGCCGTAAAGAAAGGGATAAAGGAGGGAATGAAAGAAGAATGGAAGAGGTGCCGTATTGGAGGGCTCCGGAATAATTTCGACCACCTGGGGATCTTTAACGTGCACTGACATCGCGCAGCACACGGGCGCCTCAGCGTTTTTCCTCCATAAAAACGCAGCCGCCGCGGTCGCAATCGCCGCCAAGATTCCAGAAAAGGAGCGAGCGATCCCACTGCCATCTGTCTGTTAATCCGTGCAACTGATGCAAAAACGTAGCCACGTGCCTAACAGGCAGCAGGGCATGGAGCAGCGCGCTTTGTAAGCTCTTTCTCGTGTTTGGTGCCTGTGCATGTAAATGTGCGTTCCGTGCTTCGAGTCTTAGGCCTATCCCCATGAAACGGTCGAGTGGTCTTCAAGCGGAGTAGCGTGCTCAAGCACTCAGTATACAGCTGGCTTCAAGTGCAACGCTATTCTGCTTGCTGAGAAAGTGGGAAATTCAGCGGCTGCAAGACGTCTGGACGTCAACGAATCGACGATCTGGGATGGAGGAAACATCGCGAGGAATTTAGTAACTGGAACAGCCTGCGAAAAGACTTTCGGGGGCCCAAGAAAGGCCGATTCCTGGAGTTGGAGCGTCTTCTTGCAGAGTTCATTAGCGAGCAACGTTCCCGACAACTTGGATGTAAGCATTGAAATGCTTCAGTGCAAAGCACAAGAGCTTGCGCGGGACACGGGTTTGACCCAAAACCAATTTAGGGCATCACGAGGTGCTCGACTACTGATCCGGAGTTCCCGGGTTCGAACCCGACCGCGGCGGAGGAAAAACGCTAAGGCGCCCGTGTGCTGTGCGATGTCAGTGCACGTTAAAGATCCCCAGGTGGTCGAAATTATTCCGGAGGCCTCCACTACGGCACCTATTCTTCCTTTCTTCTTTCACTCCCTCCTTTATCCCTTCTCTTACGGCGCGGTTCAGGTGTCCAAAGATATATGAGACAGATACTGCGCCATTTCCTTTCCCCAAAAACCAATTATTATTATTATTATCTCGAGGCTGGGTGCAGAGGTTTATGCGAAGGACCGTGTTCTCCCTTCGACGCACGACTTCTATTTGCCAGAAGCTGCCCAGGGACTTGGAATCAAAACTTCGAGAGTTCCAGCGCTACGTCATCGTTCATCGTCGCTCTACAAACATGCCACTTGGACATATCGGCAATGCCGACCAAATCCCTCGCTGAAGTATTCAATCAGCAGTTCTTGTGCTTCGGCTCCTTTGACTCGGAAGTTAGCAACAACTTTACGGACTATATTAACACCAGTTTGCAAAATACTATGTATCTTCGTCCTGTTACACCTGCAGAAATAGCACACATTATTACCAATTTAAAGAACAGCTCTTCTTGTGGTTATGACGGTATTGAAGTAGCACCGATTAAAGCAGTCGCGGATTTATTATGCAATGTTCTTTGTGACATAACAAATATTGTGTTTTCTACAGGCACATTTCCGGATAACATGAAGATTGCTAGGATCGTCGTCTTGCATAAAGGTGGCGCAACTGATTGCATTACTAATTACCGGCCGATATCCATACTTCCAGTTTTTTCTAAAATTATTGAAAAAGCCTTAAATTCCAGAATAACTGGACACATGCAAAACCATAACCTTATATCCCCGAATCAGTATGGTTTTCAAAGGGGTAAATCCACTGAATCTCCGTTACTTGAAAAACGTGATAAAATTGTTGCCAATATAGAAAACCAACAATACATAATAGGCTTATTTTTAGACTTTAATAAAGCATTTGATTCAATTAAACATGACATACTTTTTTCCAAATTACCCTTTTATGGAATTAGAGGCATTGCTTTAGACTTATTGCGTAGCTGTCTATCACACCGCTCCCAATTTGTGGAAATCAACAGCATAAAGTCAGATTTAGCAGACTTTAGGTACGGCGTTCCGCAGGGTTCTATTATAGGTCCTACGATTTTCCTGCTTTATATCAATGATATCGTGGCAATACCAGAAACACCCGATATTGTGTTATATGCCAATGATACAAACGTTTTTTTTTCTCCTCTGATAACATCTCTACTCTAATTCGTCTTATTAACAACTGCTTAGATTCCCTTTCAGCATGGTTATCGGCTAATCAGTTGAGCCTAAATGTTAAAAAAACAAAGTATATTGTTTTTACTCCTATTAATAAGCCAGTTAATTTCGCATCTTCTTTAATATTTCAATCTCAACCACTTGAAAGGGTTTCCCAGTACAAGTTCTTGGGTGTATTCTTCCATGAAAATCTACGGTGGACGCATCACGTAAGTCACATTAAACGTAGCATAGCACAATTAATTGGTATGTCCACTTAGCATCGCACGCTGTTACCTTTAAAACTTAAACGTCAGTTATACTTTTCTACTATTCATTCTAGATTACACTATTGTCTACTTATCTGGGGCGTCACTTCTAGGGCTAACTTGGAAACTCTATTCCGAATGCAGAAAAAGTGTATTCGTATTATTCATAACCTCTCGATGTACGAACATACTTCTGAGTACTTTCACCAGGACAATATTTTGAGTGTCACTAATCTATAAAAACAAAAGTTATCCGAAAAAGCATTTTTAGAATTCATAAGTAATCATGATAACTTTTTTTCTATATATACTAATACCGCAACTAACTACACCTTAAGAGCTAGAAACTTTATTAAGGTTAAAACTAGAACTACGGCAATCAGCTTTTACAGCGGCAGAGCCCTAAATTACTTAATAGTGAGCATGCTTTATTTGATATCATGCAAGATTCCTCAACCATTTCAATATTCAAAAAGAAATCAAAACTATATTTTTCCAACAATTGACTATTGTTTCTTTTTGTAATTTATTTTGTTTTTTTTTTCATGCGTTGCAAGACTTTTTATTCCCACTTTGCTTTTGGCCTTTCTGTATCTTTATTTCTTCATTTGCATTATTTATACCTATTAAGTTGCATTGACTCATTGTATGCATAATTGTGTCTATTGTATATATAAGTATGTATATGTGTGTATTATGTGTATATATGTATACTTTTTTTTGTGTGCACTGTTGTCTGCTGTGCTCGTGGCGCCAGGGGCCTAGTCAGGCGGGTATAGTCTCGCCTTTTGCTCCGGCGCCATGACAATCTCGTATTGTCTGAATTATAAGAATAAACTTCAAACTTAAACTTCAAACCTCCGTGTATCTGGACATTCCTATGTCCAGAACAGTGCACAAGTTTGCTAAGCATGAAGTTCGCCTTAGAACCACAGGTAACAACAAAAAATCGCATTACCGTTATGCTGGCTTGCTTGGCTGATAGCCACAAGCTCCATCCATTCATCATTTTTTGCCGGAAGATGATCCCGAAGAAAACTTTCCCGAAAGACGTCATCGTGCGCTGTAACGAAAAAGGTTGGATGGACTTTAATCTTGTCATAGAGTGGATTCAAACCGCGTGGGACCGAAGGCCAGGCGCATTGCTCCGTCTGAAAGCAATATTGGTTCTGCACTCTTTCCGAGGTCACCTGACACCCGGCGTCAAACAAAAGCTACAGCGTGACCAAACGCATCTTGTTGTTATACAGGGTGTCATGACCTCCATTCTCCATCCTCTGGACGTTTGCATGAACAAGCCCTTCAAGGATCACTTGCGACAATTATACTGGGAGTGGTTTGAAAGTGGATCAACAACAACACCTGCAGGTAGGCTGAAATGCCCAAGCGCGTCTACCGTTGCCCACTGGGTTTCAGCAGCCTGGTACGGGCTGCCTCATGATTTGGGCTACCGGGAATTTAAGAAATGCTCAATTTCAAATGCTCTAGACGGAAGCGAGGATGACCTGCTGTGGGAGGCAGCTAGTGACAAAAAAGTGACAAGCTGTTATGATGACAGGGATGGCGACAACTGCCGTGAGGATGAGGATGCATAGGAATGCCTGTTTGGCTTGTATTTCAATCTGTGACCCTCAGAGCTTTGCGATGTCGGTTCCTCACGTCACATTCGGGTTTTTTCGGTTTTTTAGTGGCCCTCGCGTTACAATCCTGGTCGCGTTACATTCGAGTAAATACGGTAGAATGCTGCTTCGCCCAATGGTTTACTCCTAATAAGGTTAAATATTGTCAACACGCTAGGAGGAACCTTTGTTTTTCACACGACATCTGACAGGCTTACCACTACCAGAAAATGAAGGATCAAATAACTGAAATGTTATAAAACCTTTCATAGCCCTTAAAAAGAACTAGCTGTACCAATACAGGGCCTGATCCCAAAATTGGCCCAGCTAGAACATGGCTGGGCAAATGCTAGACAATATTCGCTAAAAAATGTCTATGTCAAAATTCTTGGGTGCGACTCTCTCAACTGCTGTTTGCATTTTGCAGGTTTTTATGCAAATTAACTTTTTTGGCCTCTGACTTAAGGGTGTACATTTGGAATCGAAGGTGGCCTAGATGTGAGTAACGGTGGACATTAAAGAGCTCAAATTTAAGCTAAAGCTTTGCAAAAGCGGGGATGAGAAAGTGGGAATCAAATATGTGCATCATGCAGTGGAAATGCCACTGGGCGTCCTTGTCACGTACAACTTCTCGAGAGCAAGCTGGTATTTTGCAAGACATTTTCGAAAATTCGAGCTCTTGCGCCACAACCCACGTCACCAGGCGTTCGCCCGAGATTGCGCGCATTGCATTGGCTAGCGTGAATGGCGTCGTAATGCAGAGTGCTATCACTGGTTCGCGAGCAATACAGCGAAAAGGACGGGTGCTTGCCCGGCCCCGAAGGTGACTGGAGCACCTCCCCCTTTGTATTCCCTCCTCTGTCTGTAGATTTGGCGGCTGGTGTACGAGTTGAGAAGTAAAACATGGAGGCAGTGTTTAATTGTCAATATCTCTGCTTTACATTACCTATACTAGAAATTTTTGCAGAGGGCATATAGGCAATTCAATATCTACTAGTTTCATCAGGTTTTCTTACCCTCATTGGCCCCCCCTTTCAGTGGCCTTTTAAGGCTCGAAAAAGAATGCCACAATTTGTGGCGTGGTTTTGTTCACATGATAATCATTTCCTGATAACGAAACAAGCTTCTAAATTCAACAGATCATTAGAGTATGTTAATTAAGATTTAATGTTTTACAGCAATTCTCAAGAAAAAGAGACTAAAAATCAAAATCCAATAATATTCGAATTATAGAGCCCTTTCAATGCACTGCAAGTTGACAGAACCAAAGAATTGTTCAGAGAAATCAAAATTCAAACTAAAGAGTTCTTTTACTTTTTGTTGTCCAGTAAACCAACTACAGTGGCCCTAAAAGAAATATTAATCATCTCTTCAAGCAGATTATTCTGAAGGCCAAATGCTTGCTGCCAGTAAAATTGAACGAGCAATACAAGAAAAAATGGTGTATCTGCCCATCGTTTCTTCTCAGAACAATTGCATTTGCAGCTTAGTACATAAAATCAAAGACACAGTGCATCAAGCAACCAGTTAAACACAATGCTTAAAGAGAATGCGAGGGACCAGAAACATCGCAAAGTGCAAACAAGGGCAAACAGGCATGGCATGCAAAAACTCGCCAACAACACTGTATAGGCGAAGCTGCCTAAAAGGTCGCCTGTGCCTTCCACCTTCCAGCATAAACTGCAAGACGACTGGCGTCTTTGCGAAATTTTTCAGGATGAGGTGTGTAGCCTCGTCCACTGTATCGCCTCCGATCAAGGCAAGCCGCTTGATATGAAAACCATTACGCAAAAATTACAATATGATGTTGAATACAAATAAAGAATGAATGAGCATTAATAAATTGTCATATTTATTGCATACAAGGCACAGCACATAAGACCTTTATCTATGTTTAGCACCCAGTAATTGTTTATACCCATTTTTCCCCTAATGAATTGCTTTTTCACGCACATGATGAAAAAAAAACGCATGTGCAACCAAAATAAATGCAGCGATACACCTGTCTTCATTGCATTGCTTAGAAGAAGGTGTTGGTGCCAAGCTGAACGAAACATGCGCAAGCCATGAGCGACAGCTTTTCAGTGTGATGCGACAAAGCATGCCCTATTAACCCCAACCCCCTCCCCAAATATTTCTTAACTGTACCAAAAACCCAAGAATGATTTCTCCAAATTTCATGCAAGCAAACTGCAAGACATTGATCAAGAGTGAGAAAGGTAAAAAAATAGCACAGCTAAGAGACGAAGCCATGCTACAACTTCCAAAAAATGCAAATCTGTGAGAGCAATACAAATGCAGTCATCGTGCACTTCATATTTTCATGCCTGCAGGTTCCCGGAAAAGTTCAATTTTCTAGGCAGGTACTTTTAATTTTCGTTACATGGAGCAGCCATAAACTTGAGTGCAAGCATACTGCACAACTGCCAACCTGGCGATATCAAAAATCAGGAAATTTTATTCGTGCTATATAGGGAGTGGGGGGGGGGGGGGGGAGGCACTGCATCAATCAGTGTCGAGTCCTTCACGGCAGGGACTTTGCTGTCTACACTAGCACCGTGCCATGGCAGCAGCCACTTCAGAAGGCTCACAGGAAAAGCCCCACCTTCTCTACTGCAGCCTTCTAGAATGCTGTACCCATGCTGTACCCGAAAATAAGCCATAGGTACTTTAGCTTTTGCTTAAAGCTGTACTCAAGGTTATTCTGAGCTCGTCTTTTCACCGTGTGAGCTCAAGCACCAAGTAGGCACTTAATTTTGAATAATCAGTGAAAACAGTTCTGACAGATACAGTGCTGAATGCAGAAATTCCATGTTTACGAATCAGATTATAAAACTTGCAATGAGAAAAACATTTCTTTACAACAACCACTGAAAAGCCTGGCTTACCAGAGCAGCTTTTCTGTCAGGGTATCCAAGGATTTCTTCTAGCTCCTCAACATCTCCCATGGAACTCAATGAGACCAGCTCTTCTCCAAGACAATGCTGCAGAGCAGCTGCGCGATTCCCTTTGAGCTCTTTGATGTCAGCTCTGATCTCCATCAGGAGCTGCACTGTCTGAATATTGAAGTCTGAAATGTTCAAAATCCATCATTACTCGCAGAAAGATTGCACATATCCCTCTGAGGGCTTTGGTATGGCTAAAAGTATCACAATTTGGTTTACGCAAAACACTGATTGCATAGCACAGAACTCTTTTTTTTTTTAAATTCGGTGCCATTTGAAAATGGTCAGTACCCCGAGATGAACGCACTAGTTGCTGCACTACAAAGTACAAGTTGTCAATTGTCTTGAGAGAAAATGTAGTATACGACTGCATTCTTGGGTCCCATTCGAATCACGCATTCATTAGGTCTACCTTTATCCAGCTTGAACCCAACAAGCTTCTCAGCTTGATAGAGCAGCTGTGTATTCTGAAAAGGTTCGAAGTTTCTGATATGAGCGAAACGCATGTCCACTCCTGATTTTGAGAGCGCACTACACAACGTAATCTGTTTGTGACCTGTAGTAAACTGTCAAAACAGGCAACAGAGAAAAAGAGAAAGCGTCGTGGCCTGTGGGTAGCGCGCCTTTCTCACAGGATTTAATTTCCACTACAACCTCTCTGGGAAATTTTGTGCATCTGAACATTGCTGAGCTGTTCCTGAACTTTTTATTTCTCTGTTTCATTAGGACTTTCCGCCCCCGGCCAACGCCACTGCAGAGTTTTCTTTGACAAAGGGTCGATAACACTGTCGCATTAAAATTCAGAAATAATGTGAGGCCTGGACAGCAGTTAATGTGGTCACTGTGATGACAGCGTTACATGTTAAAGCCTTATGCTCCGGGTCCTAGCAGCAGATGTGCCAATAGGTTGTTTTTAAAAACCATAACTTTTAAATTTCTGACTGACAAATCGCTCCCATATCCACAGTTTATAGAACTTCTCTAGAACTGCAATGTCACGACTAAGGGTTATGTCATAGGAAACGACAGGCTCTCTCGCACTGCCATTCAGAGCAGTCATGACAATCCTGACAGTTGTCTAGAAATGAAACAGCACTATACAAAATTGAATGCGGCCCACTCATGTAGCGAGCATGGTGTGCCCATATCTCGTCGATATGAAAAATCAATTCAGTAATATATTGCCAAATTCATTATATAATCAGCATATAACTTTCCTGCCACTGTTATTTTAGGCAAGCAAGACTGAAGCAACAAATATTAGAGGTATGAAAATTCATATTCTAAATTCTGACTAAATTTCAGGCAACATTTGCTATTCGATTCGCACTTTTACTATAGTTTATACTCGTTATAACGAACATGGATTCAGCGAATTAATTGTATAATGAAATAAAAGAGTGCAATATCTGACACTCTATTGGTTATAATGGAGCAGTTTTTTGTATTTGCACGGCTCAAAATGCGCAAGGAGCCGTAAAAACTCAAAGAAATGCAATATTTTGATCATCTGAATAGTCCACTGTAGTAGTGCGTACGAATATACCGTGCATTCACATGCCGCACCATATAATGGCAGTACGAATTAGCATCAAGCTGACAGACGCATGACCGGCACGTGATCGAACCATCGCCTCATCATGCCACACGCCCCTGCCACATGTGCCGACCTGCGCGCAAATGGGCTGCACTTCATATTTCAATCAACTCCGTTGCGCAAAATGGCAATTCAGAAGCACAAAGTAGTCTCATTTCAGTCGATTTTTTGGTAGTCCACAGCGAGCGCAAAAGGGGCATTACTGAGGACTTCTGTGTTGCATCAAGCACTCAGTCGACAATTGTGAACGAAAGACAGAAGATTGCAGACATCTGTTGACATCTGTTCCAAAGGAGACATGAAGAACGATCACCTTGTCATCATGTCGACTGGTGCTTATGAATGCTACTTTTGAGAACTTAGTCTCTGCTGATGACAACTTGGTAGTGGCACCTGAACTGACCGACCAAGAAATCGCTGACGAGGCCGATTCTTGCAGATGATCCAAGTAGGGATGATGACAGTGAACCGGAAAGTGAAGAATGAGCTCTAAACAGCGCAGAGGCCGCCCACACGGCTAGGAAATTGAAGGGATACCTACAGAAAGTACCTGTAGCCTTAAGTGGAGAAAGGTCTACATTTAATTGATTTCATGGAGAATTTTGTCCTCTCAAATACTGCTCAGTGCCACCAGGCAAGATTGCATTGTTTCTTAAATAAATCTGGGCAGGTCGAGCATCCACATCTAGTGTTCATTTCTGCTCTCCAACGCAGAACAATGGGCGATATTTCGCATGCTTATACCGAGCTCTGAATTCAACAATTGTGCGATATTACACCTTTCTGTTGTCCCCCTGAAAGCACCCTTTGCTTGGGTTTATTTGCAGACTTTTGCCGATATTTAGAACGATCGTTGGGTATACAAATTTTAGGCCAAAATTAGACTTAGTTATAACAAGATTTGACTCTATTCGAACCTCTTTTATCAGAAATTATGAATTTCTGGCTCATCTAAACTGACAATAAAACATCACAACATTCCCAGGCAGCAGTATCTTGCACTTATGAATGGAGCCTGCAGCCATTGACACCAATGAAAGCATAGGGAATTTTTGTTATGTTGATCAATGTAAAATAATAATGTAATCATTGAGATAATTGATTAGAAAGAAAGTGGGATGCAAACCTATGAGTGCCGAATATCATGTTCGGTGCTCTATCAACTCTGCTAAGACGACAGCTGTTCAGTCTTCTTCCGTTCTTCCGTAGGTATCTGCTGCATGTAACCTATTGTTGAGATGTTCACCAGCACCACCCTTTTCAGTAGTAACAGACATGTATCTTCAGTAGCGAGTGTCGCATGGAACATGATCCGTCGGGAAAGGGGAAGTTGTGCGATAACCCTCTTGCACTACCCATGGCAGCAAGGCTGCCAGAATCGAGGCCTTTTATTAGAACAAGGGCCTTTACTAACGCGAAAGTGTTAGAGGCTTCATTCTCCAGAAAATCCGGTGTCGTCAGCGCTGGCAAAGAAAAATTATGTCCACGGCTATGGCTGGAGGTCGTGTACATGTGAAATGGCCGGGACTGATTTGGCGGCAGCTTGTGTGTCCTCACGAGGCCAAATGACAAGGCAAGAGCTGCCAACTCGGGTTTGTCAAGGTAAACTTCGAGATGGGAGAGTGAGATGGAAATCAAACCCACTGGGACCTTTTCATCCACAGTAAAACATGGTGCTCCTAGTCTACACAGGCATGTTAGTGTCGCTTGGTTAAAACGAGGCTTTATAGGTATCTATGTCAGGTGGTATTCCACATGATAGGGCAGCCTACTACTGTATATGACTGAGTATGTGTGAGATAATAGAAGGAAAAATTAAGAAATTAATTAGTGATTAAACAAGCAGCGAACTCCGTGTATGTTCTCACGTATCTGCAAGGAGAGCCACAGGCGGGAGCCGTTAACGCTGTCTATTTTGCCCTTAAATGCAGAGCTTTGGTGTCACCCGAATTTTCTGGTACCCTTGGTCCCATAGGTATAGGTAGCTTAAAGGGACCATGACATGGTCGTTTTTTATATTGCAGTTTTCTGCTTCTGTAACTAATGCAAGAGCTTATGATTAAATTTTCGAAATTTGGCTGCCCTGGACGCGCAGTATTTTCCAAAAAACACGATCGAAATTGATACCGGGAGACTTCTCCCACTGGCAGTGACCGCCATATCGAAAGCTCTCGTGACGTCACTAACACGTGCACGGAGCAACGCTGTCTGCTCTCGTTGCTGCAATATGCGCAGCGAGGTATCATTCCCCCCCCCCCCTGTACTTTCGCGGGCGATCGAAGGAGCAGTCGTCCCCATATATCAATGACTGATACCCCAAAAGCGATAATAATCCAGTTTTTCTTCGGTATAGGTAGGGTCCGGTCACACTATAGGCCGATGCGACGGCGATCGACGGTCGGTGGGCTGAGCAGTACACAAATGCTGTCGCGACGCACTGGTCTGTCACGCTCGACCGATGACGACGCCAGCACGATCAACGATTGCGTATCTTAGTAATGTTTAAGTGTCAGCTTAGTGGGAACCAGAAGAGATTGGTAGGGGACTAGTTCGTATGAGATTGAATAAACTTAAGAATTTTAAAACTTATTGGGCCTCATGCTAGCCACGGCAACATACGCGCTGTGTGTGCACGAGCGAAGATGTGCTTTCATTCAGTGCCTGCGCATAGCACTGATTTGTGAGGCAAGCGGCACGGGCAGAAAACGCTGCACGACGGTGCTGCTCGCCGCCGTCGCCTGGGCTTGTGCGGCCGAGCAAAAGCTTCACGCCCGGTGAGGCGACGGCCGGAAAAACTGTGCTTGTGTACCTTATCCATATTGAAAAAAGCGAAACAAGTGACTACATATAATATCTTCACACTTTGTTACTAATCAGTGAAGAACTTTTGCCATATTCTTGAATTTCTGTTGACGGTGGACCGCTGGCCCCTTTCATGACGAGGCCTAGCGAGTACGCAGGATTCGTGCGTGCGACTTCGGCGATTGCTGAGAGCGAATTCGCCAGTTTTAGTGCCTGCAAATAGCTGTCGAGCGTAGTTTTGGTTACAGTGCCCTCAAAACGATGACTGCCTACATCGCAGGACGCGAGTACAATAAGAGGGAAGTGCCGATATGTGACCCTGTCTGCACAGCATGTGCAGAAGGCAGCCGGCAGCAGCCGTCGGCGTCGACTGTGGACAAGAAATCAGATTGTGTTCATTATTTCAAGTAATGTCCGAACGTATTTTCAGCTAAACCGATCTAAAATTAAATTTTGGTGGCATAAGAGAAAGCAGATGCAATTAGCGGAAAGCGCCGGTATCCTACGCAGAGTTTCCCAAGGAGGCAAAACAGCATCATCGGTGCTTATTGCAGAGTTTTCATGGTGTGTAAATGACTAAAAGTGCAATTTGTGAGCAGAGTTTGTAATACAGTAGCCGATGGGTTATTCGGACTTATTCGGACCACGGGGCACGCAAACCTCATAGCTGCAAAGCGCCATAACAAGTAGAAACCCTCCCGGCCGCCTGTGGCGCCGCCAAGCATCGGTTTTCTTTGCTTCCAACATTCAGGTGGTCTTTTGCTTGCTTTTCTTGTGTGATAAAAGTGCACTCTTGGTTTTAAAACAAAACTTACTTCAATATTGATCTGCGAAACCTACCTTTGTCAGCCTCAGAGATTCGCGAAAAATTTAGGATAGAAAATTCCTCCAAGGTGGCGTCTCTTGTCCTATGGCGTCACCACGCTTGTACTTGCGAGATTGGCCTGTGGTGGCGATACCTGTATTTTGGTTCTTGCTATTTTATACCTTACAAGAGCTTTGTTTTCAGTAAGAGCGGCGTTTTTGTAATCAGGAGCTGGTATTCTATCGATACAAGCCAACTTCAATTTCTCCTCAGTATCCCTTTAAGATGTATGGTTATAGTCTTTGGTGCGGCACAAACCCCAATCGTCTGCGCTAGTCGCACTGCTGCACTTGGGCTGACTGGCTGCTTGCACGAGCTTCGCCGTAAGGTGCTTAGCTACACAGGCTCCCGGTCGAGTTGTTTCCACTGTGAAAGAACATATTATATTCTTACACCGTGGTTGCAACACGTCCGTGAATTAGCAGATTGGATAAATTCGTGTTCTTTTTTACAGACAAGCTCTGCGTTAGCTAACTTTCCTCTTCTTTATCCTTCATAACTGCAGTGTCCAACTTTATTGGAAGAGCATACCTGATGCCATAATGAGAACTCCCTCAATGGGCGTGAAGCATTCGCTGGGAACCACTCCAAGCAGGCTTTAACGCTTGCTTGTAGCTCTTATAGACGACTGTCGCTCGGCCACAATCCTGGTGAGACAATCCGAATATTCGATCTTGTTGCATGGCTGTTGTTATCATCCATGAAGAAGCAGCACATACCGAAGTAGGCGATGACCATTATTGACTTTTAGTGTTGGTATTCACTACTGAAAGGTGCGCATCCCTGCATAAAATTTGTCTGGGGTTTTCATGCAATGTTCTCACTCCTTTTTTTCTCTTCTTTTTTCTTGTAGAAGCACAAAACAACACTACTGAAAGGTGCGCATCCCTGCATAAAATTTTTCTGAGGTTTTCATGTAATGTTCTCACTTCTTTTTTTTCTCTTCGTTTTTCTTGTAGAAGCACAAAACACAGGTTGTTGTTTTCAAGCAAAAAGCAGGTTTCCCACGAAGACGACTCAATTGAGAACGGCGTTTTCTTCATTCCTTTCGTTTGTGGTATCGCGTTCGTCATTTTGCTCCGGAACCACAAGTTGTTTCCAAAAAGACAAAACAAATGCCTTGTATACCAACAAACGGAGTGCGGATCGTCACACGCGATATGGTATTGCTGAAGACATATCCAACAATCCGGGTCAAAAGCATTTTTATCGGGTAGCCGTATATGAACGCACTTTTTTAATTTAATGTCAAATTTCATGATAAAAATCAATTTATCTGCAGATAAGCAGACGGCAGTCTTGCAATTTTTCTATTAACATCTTTGCCATCGTCAAAAGCATTAACAATTGGTTTACTATGGTTGTCTTAACTACTCGATGCGATCGACGGAAACACTTCACAAGAAGTTATAATTGATAGCGCGGTTCGTGTACGGTTAGGGAGTACGCTAAGCACCGAAAGGGTTGTATCACGAGGTGTGCCTCAAGGAAGTGTTCTTTCCCCCACGCTCTTTAACGCCATATTAGATGGCCTTCCCGATTCGTTGAAAAAAAGTTGCAGTCAAGTGCGTATGTCCCTTTATGCTGACGACATCTGTATTTCGATTACTGGCTACCAACTCAAGCGATTAGCCCTGATAGCTCGAGAGGCTCTACTTTCGGCACAAGGTTACCTTTAAGGTGTGGGGTTGTCTCTGTCAGTGGACAAAACCGGCTTTATTCTGTTTCCAGGTGTAGGAAGACGTCAAGCGCGGTTGAAGATAGACCTCGGTCACTCTTGCACCCATCAATTCAACCACACGCGTTTTCTGGGCGTCATTATTGACTCCCGTCTACAGTGGCGAAAAACTGTAGACGCGATTGTTCATCTATTTCATCTCGTCTCAATGTGATCCGTATAATTGCACGTGAGCAATGGGTAAACCACCCTTCTTCAATGGTCAAACTTCATGAAGAGCTGGTGGTCAGCCGCATAACGTATCAAATACCTTTAATTTCCCCCTCAGCATCACAACTTGAACGTCTCGAAGTTGTCCACAGAAAGGGCCTAAGAAGAGCCATTGGAGTTCCCCAGGCGGCTGCGTATAAGGCAGTACTTCATAAGTCCCTATCGAAACCTCTTAGCCTTATCGCTTCTCAGAGACTCCTAATGCATCTTGACCGCTTAGGAGAGACGGTAGCTGGGCGATCCCTTCTCCAGCGGCTCTGCAAAAGATATGAGTCAAAGGATTACTTGGCACTCAATACTTTTAGTTCTTTAGGCATTAATGTCCGAAGGCAAAGGAAATGGTTGAAACCCCCTGGTATTTTCCGACCCTCGACTGTAGGGTCACAATTCCTCATGTGAGCGCAAAGCGCAGCTCTCCTTTGGCAGCAACGCGTTCGCTTGTACTGGAGCACTTGGAAACAGAGTATGCCTGCCATCTTCAAATTTTCACGGATGGTTCTGTGGATAAGGTCAAACAAGCTAGCGCAGCGGCTTTTTACATTCCTTCTTTGGACTGTAAGTGGTCCGTGCGCTGTACTGCTGTAGTATCCTCCACAACGGCTGAAAGTGTTGCTATTGAGGCGGCTTTACGGAAGTTAGGGTATCGTCCGGCTCAAACTATGGTCATCCTAACTGATTCAAAATCTTCCCTTCAGAGGTTAGTGCGCGGATTCCCTACTGACGCCTTGTCTATAATCTCTCTGCGCTTGGTGCAGATTCTGCACAGCAGAGGCTTTACTCTACATTTCCAATGGGTGCCCTCTCACATAGGAGTCAACGGTAATGATGTGGCAGGCAGTCTCGCCCATAAAGCTCTCTCAAGGATTCCATCAAAAAAAGTACCTCAAGATGAAAAAAGTCTCTGCAGGAAAACGGTGCTCGATAACTTCAGTACCCTGTGGAGTGCGTCCCACAATCCATATGTGACCAAGGGACTGAGAAGATCTCAGGCGACCCTTCTACATATAATTCGCACGGCCTCTGCTTGCACTCCTGCATGGATGCATATGATCGGCATAGCATAGTCTCCGCTCTGCTCTTTATGTGGTGTGTGCGGGGATATCGAACATTATATTATGTATTGTCCAGAGTACAACGCCGAAAGGCATGTGATGTTCGCTTCCTTCAAGAAGACAAGAACCCGTCACAGCACAGTGCAGGACTTTGTCTACCCGAGTGGAAACCAGACATGCAGAAGGGAGGCTGCACGCCTTCTTATAACATTTCTGCAGAACACGGATCTCTTCTCTAAATGGTGACAGTAGGAATTAACTATGGCCTACTGTGATTGAATGTGTGCGTAGATGGTGTCTTCTGGAGTGGACTACTTTATACTGTGAGTGAATATGTGTATAGATTGTGCCACTAGAATGGCCTATGTTCTACTGTGACTGAATATGTGCATAGATGGTGACTTCTGGAGTGGACCGTGATGTGGACTGTGCGGATTGATTCTGTGCATAGATGGTGACTGTGGGAGAGAATGTGTGCTGTTATAGGAGACTGTGCGTATAGCGGGGTAGATGCGGCACTGTCAATATAGAAGGGACGCTGCGGTGGAGCAATTACCGGCAGATAAAGCAAGGCGAACCCCACCTGTAGCATTCAACACCTCAACTCAACTCAACTTCACAAGAAAGATTTTCCTATATATCAGAAGAATGGACCATTTTATTCGATATTTTCCTAAAAATATCCTACAATATTTCAATTTTCAATATTTCTGTGCGATAATGTTGGGCATGCGCTGATACTTCGAGACGCAGAAGAATTATTTAAGGATACAAGTTTCTGATGTGCAGCACACCTGGTGGTTTAATTACTCCTCTTTACCCAGTATTTTTACTTTTGTCCAGTACTTCACTATCGCCTGCACGCAATGCCTTCTTCGTACCTGGGATTACACTGTTCTTTTACTTCTCTGAGCTTCATGGGTTGGGTTGCACATGTAAAAAGATCATCTCTATGGAGCAAACAATGCAACGAGATATGTTTGCTCTGCCCACCGCCCTACATCGCTTTAATGAAGGACACACGGCTTATTATGCTTCTTTTGGTGGCAGATAAATGTCTAGGTAAGAATTTCAAAACCGCGGAGAGCTTGTCTTTTCATTACCGAAATTAAATGCATAGAGAAAGGCATTTACTGACATTGTTTATTTGTTTTCTAAACTATTTTGAGAGCAACGAGCCATTAAAAAGTGCAGTTCTTGCTGAAAGACAAAAACCAAATTGACATAATCAATGTAGAGGTATCAAGACTACAAATTTTTGCAGTGATTGCCAGTGCACTCCGTAGGAGATGGATCTCATCGATCGGGGCCAGTAATGAAGTCAGATGCGTACCCGTAAATTCTGGACAAGCGGATTTATTCAGCGGGAGGTTATTTATGAGAGCATTTTTTATCGCGTATTTTAAGATTGCAGCAAACAAACAATAAATCCGCAGATATCTCTTCGGGAGACTCGCAATTTCCAGCCATTCATTGTCAATTATACGGACCCAACTGGCTAACTAAGGGAGACTTAAATTCTCGGCGCTAGAGCGGGACAAAGTTTACAATGAAGGTTTTACTACACAGAGGAAAAACCATTCGCATCAGTATAGGTTCATAAAACTATATTACAATATTGTACGGTTGGCGCACAATTAGACGCCATGTTCAAGAAAGCTGAACTTGATTCCAATCTCCGTATTAAGAAGGACGGAAAGCTGGGAAACTTGGCAATAGTACGTTGTGAGCTGTACAGTGCGAAAGAGAAGAAAGAAGAAATTAGAAGACGATACAGGCGAGCGTTACCTCCCAACTGATTTTGTTATTGAGAATAAACACACATTTTATATTTCACAGGTAAATGGCACTAAAGTGCTTACAGCCCTTGCACAAAGCCGTTTCAAGGGGTGCACCTTTAACAACTCAACTGTTACGCGGTGAAAGCGGGGTCGAACGACCAAGAGTTATCAAGAGGCGAGACTTCCTCATCAAAGAGCAAAAAAAAAGTCTGGTAATTCATATTGTGGACCAGCGCAAAACAAACCTAGGAGAGATAAGACGACGCAGGCGGTGTCTAGCAACAAAATTCTTTGGAAAACACGTGAAATATTTAAGCTGAAAAACATACTGTTACGTGCTTTGCACGCACGGGGGTTTATTCAAAGAGGGGACCGGTCGAAGCAGGATGGAAGCAGGAAGCCTAGCAGCGTCCTTCAGCCCTCTCTTTTTCTTCCTCTTTCTCCGCGGGTCAGTCCTTCATCTTCTGCTTCTTCCGTCGAGGTTCTGTGGAAGCACGTTACATTTCCCTCCTCGCAGACGATGCCCGTCGGGCGAGTTAAACAGACCGTCTGGGATGGAATCGCTTGAGGCGGGCTACATGCACCACCTGAGATTGGCGTGACCGTCGACCACTAGCAGTTAGTCGTGCTATAACGTAATTAACGTCACTTATGCACTCCAACACAACAAATGGTCCAGTGTAGTGGGATAGCAGTTTCTGACACAGACCACGCTTGCGTAGAGGGGTCCACAACCACACAATGTCACCAGGAACATAAGAAACTTCTTGGTGTTGGACGTCGTAGCGGTTCTTGGAACGCTCTTGCGAAGATAAAATTCGAACGCGGGCAAGCTGGCGAGCTTCTTCAGCTCTGCAGAGTGTGGTCGCAAGAGAAGGTTCATCGTGGATGAAAAATGGTAGCATGGTGTCAAGGCCGCAGCGAGGCGAGCGAGCATAGAGCAGGTAAAAGGGGCTGTAGCCAGTTGTCTCATGTTGCGCGGTGTTGTACGCATGAGTGATGAACGGGAGTACGCCATCCCAGTCCTTATGATCTGCAGCGACGTACATGGCAAGCATGGTGGTGAGCGTACGATTAGTGCGTTCTACCACACCGTTCGTTTGGGGATGATATGGCGTGGAGTGGCGAAAACTGCAGCTGCTGAGGCGGAGAAGTTCTTCAACAACGTCCGCTGTAAATTGACGTCCACGGTCGCTAATGAGAACTGCAGGAGGGCCGTGCCGAAGAATGACGAATCGAAGTAAGAAGTTAGATACTTCAGACGCAGTAGCAACTGGTATCGCGGCTGTCTCACAATAACGGGTTAACTGGTCTACGCACACAAGAATCCATCGATTTCCTTTAGAGGATCGTGGGAAAGGTCCAAGGAGGTCAATGCCAACTTGCTCAAACGGGGCTGTTGGAGGTGTGATTGGCCGCAATTTGCCCGGTGGACTTGAAGTCGGCAGCTTAAAGCGCTGGCATTGCACACAGCTGGCTACATAGTGCTGGATGGTTGAACGCATGTTAGGCCAGTAAAATCGTTGTTGTGTGCGGTGGAGTGTGCGTGTCACTCCCAAGTGCCCAGACGTGGCGTCGTCGTGCATCATTTCAAGAACTGTGATGCGTAGGCTTTCGGGTACGACAAGAAGCATGCGTGCTCCTCCAGAAGCGAAATTCTTCTTATAAAGCAAACCGTCGCGAATGCAAAAAGTATTCTTTACAGAATCTTGAGCGGCATCAAACAAAGAGGTTAATGTTTGGTCCTTGCGTTGCTCAGTTCGAAAAACTTGAAGATCGGGGAAGGCTTGTGAAAGTGACGACAAGTATTCATCAAAGTTGTCTGCGTCGTCCTCAGTCGTTAGAAGCGGCAAACGGGAAAGACAATCGGCATCTGAGTGTTTACGGCCGCTTTTATGCACAACAGTGAAATTAAATTCTTGTAGGCGCAAAGCCCATCGAGCAAGCCGGCCACAGGGGTCACGAAGGCTCACTAACCAGCAAAGCGAGTGGTGGTCGGTCACGACGGTGAAAGCATTCCCGTACAGATAGGAGCGGAAGCGCTGTACAGCGAAAACAACGGCGAGACATTCTTGCTCAGTAACCGTGTAATTTCTTTCGCTCTTACTCAACGAACGGCTGGCATATGCTACCACGTGCTGATCGTGACCATGGCGTTGTATAAGTACAGCGCCGATACCGATACCACTTGCATCAGTGTGCACTTCAATTGGTGCAGATGGGCAGAAGTGGCGTAGGATGGGGCCCGAGGTCAAAAGAAATTTCAGATGCCGGAAAGCTGCGTCACATTCGCTGGTCCAATTGAACGGTGCATCTTTATGCAGCAAACACGTGAGTGGGTAAGCGATGTCCGCAAACCTAGCTATAAAGCGTCGAAAGTACGAGCAGAGCCCTAAAAAACTCTGCAGCTCTTTCACTGATTGAGGCACCGTAAAACTTTTGACAGCTTCAATTTTCTTTGGATCTGGTCGAACACCTTCTTTATCAACTAAATGACCAAGAACAATTGTTTCACGGTTCCCAAAATGACATTTCTTGGAATTGAGGATAAGGCCAGCTCGTTCCATGCAATCAAGCACAATATCCAGACGGCGGTTGTGCTCACTAAACGTTTTGCCAAAAATTACAACGTCGTCCAGATAACATAAACAAATTTGCCACTTGAGGCCACGCAGGATTGTATCCATGAACCGCTCGAATGTTGCAGGTGCATTACATAATCCGAAAGGCATAACGTTGAACTCGTAAAGTCCGTCTGGTGTAATGAATGCCGTTTTTTCCCTATCTGCAGCGTGCACGGGGATTTGCCAGTAGCCGGATCTCAAATCAATAGAAGAAAAGTATGAAGCGGAGTGCAGACAATCAATTGCGTCATCTATACGTGGAAGCGGGTAGACGTCCTTCTTCGTGGCCGTATTTAAGCGACGGTAGTCAACACAGAACCTCCATGTGCCATCTTTTTTCTTAACAAGGATAACTGGAGCCGCCCAAGGACTGGAGGATTCTCGAATTATGCCTCGCTTTAGCATCTCTTGAACTTGGTCATCTATTAACTTACGTTCAGTGGCTGAGACTCGATAGGGCTTCTGGCGTATAGGAGGTGCGGAGCCGGTGTTGATCGTGTGATGAATACGACTGGTAGGCGGTGGTGTTGAATCGTCTTTGGCAAAGTCGAACACGAACACGTGTTTCAGAAGGAGTTCCACTAGAGTGCGACGCTCGGTTTGGGAAAGAGCCTGATTAATCATAGCCTTAACTTGGGTCTCCATATCTCTTTTCACGTGCTGCTCACTGACAGAGTTGGTTAACGCCGCGACGAAACCTGACACACCTTCCTCGAAACGGGCGAGTTTGAGGCCCCGGGGCAACACAGCTGGCTCTTCAGAGTGGTTCACTGTCCACAGCTCGGTACGGCCTCTCACCACGGGAACGACGCAACGAGGCACGACGATACTCTTCTTAGAGCAGGCGAGTGTCGTAGGCTCTACCACAGCTTCAAAAGATTCGCACTGATTGTGAATAGAGGAAACCCGCACGAATGCTGCAGAGAAAGCTGGTACAATAGTATCTTCTTCCACCGCAAATGCTCCAAAATCCGGTGTCGAGTTATCCACAAGAGCTGAAAGTAACGAAGAATTCAAAGCAACTTCTCCCGTACGACAGTCTAAAGTTGCACCACACTCTTGCAGAAAATCAATCCCAAGAATCACATCATGCGTTGACCGTGGTAGCACTGCGAATTCTGTTCTAAACGTTAGACCACCAATAACAACATCCGAAGCACACACACCAAGTGGAACCAAAGGTTCACCACCGACACCACGGAATAACGCTGCACGGTCACCACTAAACATCACTTTCCTACCTAAACGATTCTTAAACCTCAAACTCATAACGGATACGGTAGCACCAGTGTCCACAAGAGCCATTGTTTTCACACCATACTGGGATCGATACCCAGCACCTCCACCAACCTGTTACGTGCTTTGCACGCACGGGGGTTTATTCAAAGAGGGGACCGGTCGAAGCAGGATGGAAGCAGGAAGCCTAGCAGCGTCCTTCAGCCCTCTCTTTTTCTTCCTCTTTCTCCGCGGGTCAGTCCTTCATCTTCTGCTTCTTCCGTCGAGGTTCTGTGGAAGCACGTTACAATACGAAGCCAAAGAAAAAAACAGAAACACATCGAAGATTACACTGCGGAGGGAAGGCTCTTATGGAAGAAGGTTGTCTCATTTTTGCTGTAATGCCATGGATGGTTTCGCCCAACTCGTGTCCGTGTTCATAGCGATGCAATTAGCTTCGGAGGTTTCCCTGCCCAACTGATTGCTGCTGTAGTAATGTATCTCTGCATTATGCAAGTCAGGCAGGCAAGGGTCGTCATTCTGACCTTTGCAATCGCGTCAATGCTGCACAAGGTTGGAAGAAGGGGATTTTAAGGCGAGAGCTTTTTATGACTCATACTCCCGGTCGAGATCCTGTTCATCCGTTACATTGCCAACCGGAAGTCATGACAACGGAAGCGACTTCATACCATCCATCAAGTTATAACGCGCTTTAGCTCGCTAAGAAAAAAACTTTGTGCCCTATTGGACTCGAACCAATACCCTTCTGTTCTTCAGCCGAGCGAGGTAACGACTACTGAAGATCCTGCCAACGCTTATGTATTTCTCCTTGTCTAGAACGCTGGAGAATGTTTGCGGAAAGGGGTCCAATCAGACGGTGCCTCCCAAATGCCCTACAGCGTCACCAGCAGTTAAGATTCACAAACAGTTGTGTACTTAATTAACATGTTAACCACACATCAGTGACGCAAGCAGCAACACTGCACTAAAGGCATTCCCCTCGCCGCACTTCAGGTCAACAAAGTGCCCCCTGACTTTTTTGCATGTCTAGGAAATTCTCGTGCTCTTTCAGTCTGATATTTATGCACCTGCACGTCTGGCCATAATATTAACTTTACGCAAGGCAAAGGAACCCTGTACACAACGCCTTTTTTGAAGTTTTTTAACTTTTCTGCGTGTGACACTGAGCACTGCCCATTATCTTTTGTAAGAGAGGCTGGATTCAGCTTCTTGTGCACAGCAGCGCACACTTTCCCACCTCTGTGTTCGGCGGAGAACACCACCTGCACATTATGCCGCACAGCGATCTTCTTCAGACGATGTCAGACACCGTGTAGATACTGGATGCACACGACATTCCTTCGTGACTCGTCCTGCTGCCACTGAGGATGAGGTGCCGCAATTACTTTCAACTTGCACAAAATGTTTTCCGCTAATCGCGCAAGGTTCTTTTTTATCTAATAAAAAACCTAATGTAAAGACGTGGATCGGCTTTGTTAAACAATGCTACCAATATTTATGCATACTAGAAGTCCTATTACTCTTGTGATGATAGCAAAAGTTGGGCCTTAGAAGACATCTGTATAATCTAAGTTTAAATCACATGGCTAGAGGTGCGTCCAGGTCAGTGATTTTCATAACCACATCCAGTTTACCGTCACAAGAGCAGTAAAGCTCCTCTCCCATACGAAACTGCTAATCACAAATCACGGCAACCAACATTTCTTAGAATTTCAACCCTCCCTCCTAATTGTGCCTTTAAACTTTTTACACCCTTTTCATGTCTTCTGTAAAAAAAATTGAGAGAAATGCGAAGTATCTTACCTCCTTTTCTTGCCAGTGAGGAACTGTTATAGCCGTCACCGAAATGAGACATGCCGAGGTGTGTCGCCTAAAATCATAGCGGGTTTTCATAGTGGCCAGTAATGCAGATAGGCAAAGGTCACGGGATGATGGTAATTGTTGGCCATGTAAGAACAAGAATTTCAACATTATTTTTGAAATAATTAAAGCGTATTCCACTGGAGAAACAGGTCAACAGTATTGTTACTTGGCGGGTGGGACTTGTTCTAAGAAATTGCACAAGTTAATAATATTTGTAGCAAGATCAATAACTAGGAAGACAGAACCAAACGAAAACAGCATCATTATAGTATTTGCCCATGCAACACAACGTGCTAAAACAATGCAGGAGATATTCAAGTTGGCGAAATTCTAATAGACTACATATTAAAAAGGCACAGTACAGGATTAGCCAACAGATTACAGACTGCTTTGAGGCCTTCTTAACCACGTCCTACAGAAGATGCCATAGCATACGGAAGTTAGGCCACATTATAAAATGAATATAGGTGACTTAGCGGGAGTTAGTGAGCGATGAAGATGCGTACGTGACGATTAATGAGTGATGTAAGGTAGATTAGCGGGTCGGGGTAGTATACCGAGATGGAAAGTACCCGAGAATTCACGTCCATCGATTTTCAAATTTGGCGATGCTGTTGACGTCACGATCATCGCCCTACCAGGAAAATTCTTGGAGAGGAACAGAAAATTGTTTGGGCGACGACAACGCGCTGGTGGGATTTAAACGTGAGAATATTCAGTAGCTCTTTCCCTGAGTACACCAACGCGACACCATGTTTCGTGAAATGTTTTTTTGCGTTTGGCTTCATGCGCCTGCTTGAGTTCTAGCGCAGATTAATTTTTAACGAAAAAAAAAGACTGTTAGCAGCTGTACATTAAGCCCAGAGAGCGCAGATTTTACTACCCGCCAGGCCGAATGAACATCATCGCTGTGAACACGTTTTTGTCGTTGTCCGGGAACGCAGTCATGACTGCGGTGCCAACCAGTCATTAATTTCGAACATCTGTGCCCAGTGTTCTTTAAGCACGCGCTCAAAGCATCAACTACACACGCGAAACATCCATCGAACATACAGCCCGAATCACGCACGAGGTTTCGCCTCTTTTCTACATATCCGCACACACAGAGTGTAGTCCACAAACAGGATTTTTCGACGCCAGCACGTCAGTTGGAAGTGCCTTCCCCGGCAGTTAACGGCCTTTACTTCGCCACTTATACGTCACGGAAGTGATAATAAAGAACCTGAAACGCTTGTCCCCTCACTGACAGCCAATGACAGGTCTTCGCCGTAGCATCTTGCAAGGGTTACTAGGATCGTTCAGAAGCCGCATAGTTCGTGTAATTGCCATGAACCATACGCAGCAGCCTGGACTGCTGCAGTTGATTAATCGCATTCTCTCGAAGCAACGTGAAAAAAATAAAGCGCTGAAAAACCAAATCTCGAGTTTCCTCAGTTCTGTTGGATGCAAACATGTCGCTTTTTTTAAGGGGTTGCTTGACGAAAAAATTGAAAACACGAAGAGATAATTTCTGCATGTTTAACGGAGCTGAATTATTATCTACGCCGATATAGAGTATGCAAGCGACAGCTCTGGTTGCTGTGCCTAGGCACAGTAATAGCAGACTATATACCTATTTTGGTGTGAACCTTGACAGGACAAATACGGTCAGCAATACGAGCAACATTAATGCTAGCCCTGCACCGCGAGCAGCACGACTAGAGGTGGCTTCGTCAGCAGTAATCGCCATTTTGGTATCGAGTTCGTGAGAGAAGGAGACCAATTGCCTCAAAACAAATATGTCCTGCAATGCGCGTAACATGAAACCTAGATCTACAGCGGGAGCATAATGAACAGCGGAGCTCAAACTACATGAAGCTGAACTTTCAAATCGATTCCGCGAACGAGTCCAATTAGAACCGAGACGATACACCAATGTTTATATTGCAAGATTTAATACAGTCAACATCAAAGGTGATCTCCGTTTTTAAATTTCCTAAATTCGTGAGGCGGTTCTAATTATAGAACGTTCTCATTTCAAGGCTCATTGTGTCCGCTTTTCTGCACGGTGATTTATAAAATGGCTTCAATGTCTGTTGCGTTTCCACCGATACCAAGGCTTCTTCTTCTGCATCATCAAATATCGACATGGCATCGATATTTGATGCATTGCCAATGCGTTCGACATCACTTTATAAATATTGTCACGCGTGAATTTGTGAGATCACTGATCACCATCCCCGTCCTGCGACTGCACAGCCAGCAACACACAGCCTTCCTGGGCTCCTCAACCACGGCGGAGTTGATGGGGATCCGGCTCGAGCTGGACCTGCTGCTCACCCTCGGCCCTCCGCCGCCCAGGAGTGCTCTGCTGTGCGACTCCCGCGCCGCCCTCAGCCGCCTGCAATCTAACGGCCGCGGTACCCCACTAGTGCGGGAAATTCGCTCGCGCATCGAGCGCCTCGCGCAGAGAGGTTGTGCCGTGCGTGCACAGTGGGTGCCCGGTCACTGCGGCATCGCCGGCAACGAAGAAGCTGACGACCTCGCGACCGCTGCACATCAACTACCTGCCAGCGATCTGCCCCTTGCGCTGGAGGACGTGCGTGCGGCCATTCACGACCATCTCCGAAAGCAGCACCCCGACCCACGCATCGGGGGAGGTGAGCGCATCGACAGTGTCACCGGCTGTCGCGCACTTACACGGTCACAACTTGCAATGATCCTCCGCGCGCGCATTGGCTGCGTGTGGCCCGGGGAACGACGGGTGCGTCACGGAATCGCGACGAGTGATGTGTGTGACGGATGCGGTGCAGTGGAAACACTAGAACATCTGCTCCGTCGCTGCTCCGCGTTCGCCGATGCTCGTCGCGATATGCTCGCGGCCTATAGGGCGCAGGGCATAGTACCAGACTCCATCAAGACGATATTGTGGCCGCAGGGCAGTGCGCGCACTCGTGAGCGAACTTTGGTTAGCCTCTGTGCATTCCTCGAACACACGGGCTTGACGTCCCGTCTGTTCTCCGTCAGGTAGTTACACGCAGTGACCGAACGCTCCGCGAGTTCTACCTTGAACGATTAATAACTGGACGCCCCACTCCAGTTGTAACCTACACAGTGCTGTGCGGGTGTGTGATTTAATTCCTCTAAAATGAACTAATCACGCGCACAACCTGGACACATTTCTTATTGTGTAAATAGTTTGTACATATTATTCTCCCCCTGTCCTCTATTCCTGTCCCCTCACCTCTTTCATTTCATTTCTCCATTCTGCCTGCTGTCCTTTATTCCCGCTGCCCCAGCTCAGGTGCTTCAGTATCGATGGCAGATGCCGGGGCTAGCAAAAATCTTTTCCTTCCTTTTTACTATTATTTTTAATAAAACCACTACCACCACCACCACAAGAGACAGCGGCGGGCTTCGACAACGTCTTGACCACAGCTCCAGATCGCTTCTTCTTCCTCCTCCTCTTTTTGAGGCGGCGCGTGCTTCAGTTCAGTGCTAAGCGAACATGCGGAATGATACAATGATACTGGCCCCCCGGAAAGAGCGATCATCGTACCGATGCCTAACCTGTGTGTTTAAAAAAAATTCCCTAGCGGAAGCATGATGTGCGCGCGAAAGTCCAGCTCTTCCGCTACCGCTAATAGTAATTAAAGCCTGAGACGGACAACGTGTACTACCTCAGGTATCAGGGATCACCGAGACTTCTGAAAGCCGTCAGGAACGACGACATAGTGGAGGTCTCCAACTGATCTGATCACTTTTTAGCGCCCAAAATACCGGCTGAGGAGCTTTTCGCTGAGTCCGCGCCGGCGATTGGGAAACCAGACGCACACACGGTCTCCCGATGTGTACCGAGCATCACGGCATCGGAGGTTGTAGTCTTGGGCATCTCGGCACTGTTGGTGTAGAATCCGCACTCTGGCCAGCTGACGAGCCTCTTAAGCGATGTGCAGGAAGGTGTGAAGATCCGCATTTGGGTCGATGTCGTTCACATGCGGTAACATGGCGTCCAGCATCGTGGCCAGGTCACGGCAGTAAATGAGACGGAACGGTGGCATGTTTGTCGTTTCCTCTACGGCCGTATTCTATGCGAAAGTCACTAATGGGAGCACTTCATCCCAAGTTCTGTGCTGAGTGTCGACATACATTAACAGCATGTCACTCAGGTTTTCGTTTAATAGTTCCGCAAACCTGAGCCAGGATATAAGGATTGAAACGTAACCGTTGTCTGTGCAGAGACGTTGGCAGAATCCCCTGCCCTTTTCCTCTTGAGATACCCTTGTTGCCTGTGTCGTTGCTTCTCCACGCGTGCCTTCAGTTCTTCGTCGGTTTCACCAACTCCACGCGCGCCCTTTCGTGAGTTATCTCTAGCCAACGCGCCTTCTTGACGCTCTCTGTCGTAGGGATCGCTAGAAGCAGCCCGGCGCCTCTAATGCTCTTTGGAAGAACTCGTCTTGGTGGCCGGTTCTGGCTCCATGTCTGCGGTGTCTATGCGGCGAGCGCTGGCCTAGGAGTTAGCGGTAAGTCGCATAGTATGACATAACAGCCACACCTACCAATCTCGGAGAGCAGCAGACACACTTTAAGAACACGGACGATGGTGGTTTCGCGGGAGGGTGAAGCTCCGTGTAAAGAAACAATGCCAGCTAGAAGCAACTAGTTGAATGGGAGAAAGTATCTTTCATGACAAATGATTCGCCAACCGTTCAGGTTTTACGTGGCTGTTATAACGATCTGGAGAAAGCTCACTTGCTGGAACTGTCAAAGCGAGTAAAGAAGCCGAATATTGAATGGCGACATAGGATTCTACCGCGACCTGACTGCGGATGGAGATTGTCTCTGCACTTCGCTACATCATGTCTTCGTAGCCAGCGCGTATGTCTGCAGCGATTCAACTAGAAAGTCGTGCTAAGCTAGCTACAAAATATAATCGATGTTTAGTCCACCTCCACTCATAACACAGCACTAAAAGAGTGGCAACTGTTTGTAAACTAGGAATTGCGTAGTAATCTCGAGACTCTGGATTCGCTCTTGTTAATCCAGAACATAAAAACCGAAAACTGTCGACGTTCTGTTTGTTCATAGGCTTTGGCGTTGACAACGCTCTGGACTCTAATGATTTTGTGGAAAGGAGGAACGCGTAACTGGCTTCCTGGGTCAGTGGACGCCTCAATCGTGCTTTGAGGTACGCGTCAGTAGTGAGAGAAGGATATGATGGTGGTAATAATATTAACAGTAATTGGTTCTGGAGGAAAGGCTGCGTTTTTATGGACGAAAAACGCTCAGGTGCCCGTGTGCTGTGCGATGTCAGTGCACGTTAAAGATACCCAGGTGGTCGAAATTATTCCGGAGCCCTCCACTACGGCACCTCTTGTTCCTTTCTTCTTTCACTCCCTCCTTTATCCCTTCCCTTACGGCGTGGTTCCCGTGTCCAACGATATATGAGACAGATACTGCGGCATTTCCTTTCCCCCAAAACCAATTATTATAATTATATGGAGGAAACTAAATGGCGCAATATCTGTGTCATATATAATTGGACACCAGAACAGCGCCGAAAGGGAAGGGATAAAGAAGGAAGTGAAAGAAGAAAGAGGTGTCGTAGTGGAGGTCTCCGGGATAATTTCGACCACCTGTGGTCTTTATTACCCGCCGCGGTGGCTCAGTGGTTAGGGTGCTCGACAACTCAACCGGCGTTCCCGGGGTTGAACTCGACCGCGGCTGCTGCGTTTTATGGAGGAAAAACGCTAAGGCGCCTGTGTGCTGTGCGATGTCATTTTAAGTTAAAAAATCCCCCGGTGGTCGATATTATTCCGGAGCCATCCACTACGGCACCTCTCTTCCTTTCTTCTTTCACTCTCTCCTTTGTCTTTTCCTTTACGGCCCGGTTCAGGTGTCCAACTATGTATGAGAGAGATATTACCCCACTTCCACGATGAAGGAAATGACTGCTTTGCTAGCTGAAGTGCTAGAACGTCTGATTGCGTGGAGCTGAACGGCGCGTGACGCCGAAACGAGGAAAAAGCTCAATCCCACCGCACCTCGGCGTCACCATCTCCGACGGCTGGCGCTGCTCATGCTGCGTAAGGGCGCTGCTGCTGCTACAAACGCAGCCACGTGTTTTTCATTTTCATTTTTTTGTCATATTTCCAACGTTTACTTTAAACGCTGGAAAAAAAGACCACGCAAGGAGTACGTTGCCCAAGAGAAGAAGTTGGTTTGTTTCATGAACCCTCTACAGCTTCAACAAGATTCCTGATCATCCTGTTGTGGATTCTCTCCGACCCGGCAGGCGTTTTGGTTCTTAGGCTGTCTAGTTTAGCCCTCACTTCCCCGAAAGTGATGGGACTGTCAAAATCCGGGTTTACCGAGCACGCGTACTCAAAGACTCCAGAACAGCTGAGGTTGCGATCCCTAACCTTTCCAATAGGTTCCTTTGTCGGACCTTCATATTTATACACTAGCTATTGAAGGTACTGTCGAGCCTCCGATGTTGTTTTCTCGGGAGCTAATAGATGTCTGAGCAGTTTCCACGCCCCGGCGCTGCCAATATTTCCATCTATGTGTTACACAAATATTAACCCAATTTTGCTTCGTGAGTTCCAATGAATACTCTTCAATGTCTTTGTTGAATGCTGCAAATTGTTTTCTGATATTCCTGTCACCTTTTCTCTGGCTGATTTTCTGTAGCGGCGCTGACGAAGATGCTGATGGGAGCGCGGCCTCGCTCGCGCAAAAGAGAACGGCGGCACGCTTCCGACGGTACACTGTAATGAACGAACTGGGTGCATCAGCGCTTACTTCCTTAGACGACTTCCAGCACCAACTGTTCCCATGGAGAAGCTCAGTCTGGCGATCGCGCAATCTTGAAGTTTCCTTCACGAGGCTTCGCTGCCGAGTACCGCAACTAAATTTTTACCTATACAGGCCTGGTCTGGCGATCTCCCCATTGTGTCCGTATTGTGCGGAGCCGGAAACAATAGAGCACTTTCTTCTTTTTTGCCGTCGTTACTCATCGATTAGGAGGCGACTATTAGAAGTTCCAATACAGAATCTCAGTTTGCGCCTGTCTTCTGTGGTTGTTCTGTCCCTTGGCGCTTCTATGCTTGGCCATACCAATGGGAATGTTTGCTCTGCCGTTCAAAATTATCTACTGGAATCAAAACGTCTACCTTCATGATCTTTCGTCCTGCCCCTCCCATTATCAGCTTCTGTATTTCGGTTTTTACAACCACTTATAGTAATCCCTACCCCTTCTTTGCCTAAATTTTAGTTTGTATGCCCCCCTAACCTCCTGCAACCTCCTCGGCTACGAAAACTGTGCGATCCAAATTTTGGTAGGTCATCCCATGCTTGCCACATGCAACTGGTCATTTAAATAGCCACCGCCTGGTTATGGCCAATCCCCCTTGTGGGTATGTGCCATTGTGTGAGGTCAACAACAACAACAACAACAGAACGCATTCGGCAACCAGCCTGGCCAGCAACATTGACAGCCCACTCCACCAAGTCCCCAGCCGTGTCTACCGGGACTTCTATTGAATATGCATCACATTCTTCGTCTGGTGACTCCGGACGACAGCATCGACACACGCAACGCCGCTCCAACCGGTTCTGCCCTCCCCCCGTCCTGTCCCTCCACTTCGCCTTGCCGCTGCACGCCCGCGGTTCGCACCCGGCTTTCGGCAGCTTCTTCTCTGCGCCATGTATGCGGCTACCATAGCATCCGAAGGTGACTTCTTCCAGCAGAATCAGCACTCCTTGATTGCTCGGCTCCCAGGTCTACCCGCGCTTTATGGCAGGGACCCTGTTTTGTGGCTGGAACTGCTAGACTCGCTCTTTCACATCCACCATGTGTGCAGCCAGCTGCTGCGCTCTCAGCACGCCGGCCGCGAGCTCCTACCCAGTCTCCTGGCAAAGCTGCTGTTGCTGACTCTTGGGCCAGACATTTACGTTGATTTCAAGAAGGGCCTGACGGCGTACTTTGGCTTGGGGATCCCTCCGCCTTCCTGCGCTCCGGTTCCCGACTCAGAAGCTGTCGCGCCACTCGACCCACCACCCCTGGCCAGATTCCCTCACAGAGCTGCTTCGGATTTCCCTCTCCCAGCTACAACTACAACGACGGAGCCGCTCCCCACACCGGTCCACTATGGCCGCCACCGATCGTGTCCTCACCCACGGTTCGGCAAGTGCCACGCACGCACGCGTTAGTCTCTTGCCAACCTTCTCAACCAGATGCCTCATACAACACCGCGGTCTCTCCTAATTTCGTTCCAGCTGCCTTTACGGACGGCCATCCACCTGCGAGCTCCCGCCCCAGGGCGCCTCGTTCCCGTCCTTGCTTGCCACGGTGGCGCTTGGACCATTACCAGAAGAACCCTCTCTAGACCCGGGCCCTAACTCGTTTCTAGTCGCATGTTCGCTTGCTACCTCTAGCCTAACCAGAGTGAGCTCAACCCTTTTTATCGCGGGGCGCACCTATAAGCCCAAAAATAGCTTTGTCGCTCATCAAGCGCCACCCGAAGCACCTGGCACGGATCCCTGCCAGCCTGGCGTCTTCACAAGTGGCTGTACCGAGCCAGGAAAGGCCCCACCAGTAGGCCTTACGACAGAAGCACGCCTAGCTCGCCGCCCGTTCCTCGATCACTTTTCGAGTCTGTTTTTCACGTCACCCTCATCATCATTTGGCTCCTCTCGCCCTTTGCGAAGCAGCCAGGCTCGACCACCCGAGCTCATTTCTTCCACCCGACGGCCTTCACGAACTCTGACCCGTAATCCACTCACCTGAACAAACCTGTAGATAACATTTTTATACCGCTTTTATATTTTTCTTTTATCGCGCATCGCGCTATGGAAAGTGGGGAAGGCACCTATAGCGACGCCGGCATCGCCATCGGCTCTAATGATGATCAGAGCGAGACCTCGCTCGAGCTACACAGAGCGCATTCGGCAACCGGCCTGGACAGCAACATCAACAGTCCGCTCCGCCTGCTATCCAGCCGCGGCTATCGTGACCACCAATAAATGTGGGTCACCTACCACGTTCTTGCTATATTTCTTTTTATTCCATAAACTCAAGAGATGTCAATCAACGACTTCTGGATCACCTTCAAATTAAATCTCTTCGGTAGCGTCCTGAACAGATTGAATATCTTTTACTCCAATCGTTAATATCACTTATCGGGTCCGGTCCCGACTTAATACTTCTAACGGTCTTCCAATGTACAGCCTCAACTCTCCTCTTCCTGAAGGCTGGTGGGCCAATCTCAACGATGATCTCTAGTATCCTATGATCGCTACCTAGCTCGTTCCTGGTGTTGCACCATGTAGCAGAGATTCATGCCACTACCGACCAAGGTTAAATCTGGTGTCGTGTCCTCGGATACGCTAATTCTCTTCCTAGTGGGCCTCATCGTGTCCGTAACGAGAATGAGCCCATGTTGAATTACATCCCTGAGACTTCTGCCTTTAACCTGCGTTAGTTCTCATCCCCCTGCCGGATGGTGCGCATTAAAATAGCCCCGTATGAAGAGTGGAACCCTTTTTGAGATAACGTTAGTCTTCGTAAAAATGTCGCCCAAGTCACATTTGCTTTGCCTGTGTGAGCTATACACGTTCAGGAAGAAAATATTGTTGTTGCGATTACGAGGGATGAGTTCGACGAAAACATGATCGATATGCGCATTCCCCGTCTCGTGCTGCAGTGTTGAAATGTTTCTTTTTTAGAAAGGTAGTCACTTGGGTAGCGTTACCCGCTAATTTAGAATTTTGCCCGCACATCTTGAAAGCAATAACCTCCGGTAGATCCCCATTGGCGACAAAGCACTGCAGAACCGCACGTTTTCGAGAGAAAACTCTACAGTTCCACTGCCAATATTTGTTATTACAGTGACGTGCAGATCCATTGTGTTTGAGTATTTGAGCCTCTTGGCAGAGCCGTTGCAACTGCCTGTCCCTATAGTCAACCTCCATTAGCTAAACAGCAGTGCCCATCTGTTTCAGCTGCTCAAGTACCGTTTGAAGCCTTCCATGCAAAGGCTTTGTTTCAACCTCAAGAGCTACAATTCTCACTTTATGATGATCCTCGACCTCTTTCCTTAGCCCGCTGCCTCTTTAAGAGAGGAGGATTAGGTTTCCGGGATGTTTCCGGTTCCGGTTCTGGTTTATTTGCTAGCTGTCTCCTATTGTTATCTAGTTGTTTTCGTAATTCTACAATTTGCTCCCGTATAATCTCTTTTCGGTTTTTAAGCACGCGCTCAAAGCATCAACTACACACGCGAAACATCCATCGAACATACAGCCCGAATCACGCACGAGGTTTCGTGTCTTTTCTACATATCCGCACACACAGAGTGTAGTCCACAAACAGGATTTTTCGACGCCAGCACGTCAGTTGGAAGTGCCTTCCCCGGCAGTTAACGGCCTTTACTTCGCCACTTATACGTCACGGAAGTGATAATAAAGAACCTGAAACGCTTGTCCCCTCACTGACAGCCAATGACAGGTCTTCGCCGTAGCATCTTGCAAGGGTTACTACGATCGTTCAGAAGCCGCATAGTTCGTGTAATTGCCATGAACCACACGCAGCAACCTGGACTGCTGCAGTTGATTAATCGCATTCTCTCGAAGCAACGTGAAAAAAATCAAGCGCTGAAAAATCAAATCTCGAGTTTCCTCAGTTCTGTTGGATGCAAACATGTCGCTTTTTTTAAGGGGTTGCTTGACGAAAAAATTGAAAACACGAAGAGATAATTTCTGCATGTTTAACGGAGCTGAATTATTATCTACGCCGATATAGAGTATGCAAGCGACACCTCTG
Source organism: Amblyomma americanum (assembly GCF_052857255.1). Lineage (NCBI taxonomy): Eukaryota > Metazoa > Arthropoda > Arachnida > Ixodida > Ixodidae > Amblyomma > Amblyomma americanum. The sequence continues at coordinate 86,066,737 of NC_135501.1, forward strand.
GTTGCTGTGCCTAGGCACAGTAATAGCAGACTATATACCTATTTTGGTGTGAACCTTGACAGGACAAATACGGTCAGCAATACGAGCAACATTAATGCTAGCCCTGCACCGCGAGCAGCACGACTAGAGGTGGCTTCGTCAGCAGTAATCGCCATTTTGGTATCGAGTTCGTGAGAGAAGGAGACCAATTGCCTCAAAACAAATATGTCCTGCAATGCGCGTAACATGAAACCTAGATCTACACCGGGAGCATAATGAACAGCGGAGCTCAAACAACATGAAGCTGAACTTTCAAATCGATTCCGCGAACGAGTCCAATTAGATCCGAGACGATACACCAATGTTTATATTGCAAGATTTAATACAGTCAACATCAATGGTGATCTCCGTTTTTAAATTTCCTAAATTCGTGAGGCGGTTCTAATTATAGAACGTTCTCATTTCAAGGCTCATTGTGTCCGCTTTTCTGCACGGTGATTTCTAAAATGGCTTCGATGTCTGTTGCGTTTCCACCGATACCAAGGCTCCTTCTTCTGCATCATCAAATATCGACATGGCATCGATATTTGATGCATTGCCAATGCGATCGACATCACTTTATAAATATTGTCACGCGTGAATTTGTGAGATCACTGATCACCATCCCCGCCCTGCGACTGCACAGCCAGCAACACACAGCCTTCCTGGGCTCCTCCACCACGGCGGAGTTCATGGGTATCCGTCTCGGGCTGGACCTGCTGCTCACCCTCGGCCCTCCGCCGCCCAGGAGTGCTCTGCTGTGCGACTCCCGCGCCGCCCTCAGCCGCCTGCAATCAAACGGCCGCGGTACCCCACTAGTGCGGGAAATTCGCTCGCGCATCGAGCGCCTCGCGCAGAGAGGTTGTGCCGTGCGTGCACAGTGGGTGCCCGGTCACTGCAGCATCGCCGGAAACGAAGAAGCTGACGATCTCGCGACCGCTGCACATCAACTACCTGCCAGCGATCTGCCCCTTGCGCTGGAGGACGTGCGTGCGGCCATTCACGACCATCTCCGAAAGCAGCACCCTGACCCACGCATCGCGGGAGGTGAGCGCATCAACAGTGTCTCCGGCTGTCGCGGACTTACACGGTCACAACGTGCAATGATCCTCCGCGCGCGCATTGGCTGCGTGTGGCCCGGGGAACGACGGGTGCGTCACGGAATCGCGACGAGTGATGTGTGTGACGGATGCGGTGCAGTGGAAACACTAGAACATCTGCTCCTTCGCTGCTCCGCGTTCGCCGATGCTCGTCGCGATATGCTCGCGGCCTATAGGGCGCAGGGCATAGTACCAGACTCCATCAAGACGATATTGTGGCCGCAGGGCAGTGCGCGCACTCGTGAGCGAACTTTGGTTAGCCTCTGTGCATTCCTCGAACACACGGGCTTGACGTCCCATCTGTTCTCCGTCAGGTAGTTACACGCAGTGACCGAACGCTCCGCGAGTTCTACCTTGAACGATTAATAACTGGACGCCCCACTCCAGTTGTAACCTACACAGTGCTGTGCGCGTGTGTGACTTAATTCCTCTAAAATGAACTAATCACGCGCACAACCTGGACACATTTCTTATTGTGTAAATAGTTTGTATATATTATTCTCTCCCTGTCCTCTATTCCTGTCCCCTCATCTCTTTCATTTCATTTCTCCATTCTGCCTGCTGTCCTTTATTTCCGCTGCCCCAGCTCAGGTGCTTCAGTATCGATGGGAGATGCCGGGGCTAGCAAAAATCTTTTCCTTCCTTTTTACTATTATTTTTAATAAACCCACTACCACCACCACCACAAGAGACAGCGGCGGGCTTCGACAACGTCTTAAGAGCAGTAATAATTTCTGCATTACCATCCTGGGAGACCTTAATAACCCATCCCACGTTTGGTAAAGCAGATTTTTTCTTTGTCTGCGTGCCGCCACTAATTTTCTGGGCTTCCTTCAGTGTTGGTTTCTCTTTTCCCAGTGATCGAACTCAAGAGAGAGATTTCGAGCGCCGTCTCGACTTGCTGCGATGCCCCGATTCACACCTCGAACGGTCTCTACACCAGCTTTTCCAGCTGCGTTGTTGCTTTTCTGCGTCAGCCTTGCGTCGCTCTTCATTCTCTCTCGCTAGGTTTAACAGCTTCATTTCCTTTCGGCGCTTCTTCATTATATAAGGTGTTGGGAAGAGTGCCTTGTACCTTTTATCTCTGGTGATATGATCCTTGCCATACAGTTGGGACCTCAGCAGTGTCGGCGCATACTTGTGGGCCTTCGTCGGGGAGGTTACTCCACACTCTCTGCACTTTGCATGCGGACTGTCGCACACGTCACCACACCTCAACACACGTGTAGCATACTTCATATCTCTTCTTGTATAGAAATCACTTAATTGGCGCCCCCAAACAGATCATCCCTTTCGACACGTAGTCGTGACCAATAGCGATGATCACCGAGTTGGAGTCGCCTATTCTCCGCCGACCAAGAATGGAAGGATTCTGCGAAGGTGAGACAGCCACTTCCAATTCTTTCTCAGACAGCCTCAGATCGAGACCGCGTGCCACTTCCTTGCCACAGCTTTCAGGTGCCGCAATGTAAGTCAGCACCTCGTACTTCTTCTTTTCGAGCTTTATGGACATCAGTCCCACCATTTCTTGGCATCTTCATTTGTTCGGCGTGCTGTATATCAGTGTTCCCTGCTTGTAATTCACGACTGTCCTGTTTTCCTCTTGACATTTCTGCCATTGGCGGAATTAGCGACAGCAAATCGGCAGTAAGATTTTTCTACAAAGGAAAATATCACACAACTCGTTCAGCATATTATCGAAAGGCAACATAGACAGAGGGATCACCCTAACCTGGACCCCGCTCAATCGAACATACCAGGAAACGAAGCCGCCAACGCCCTTGCCCGAGCGCTCATTATCTGGAGGGGGACGGCGGCCTCAACCTAGCTTTAAGGTCGAGACGCTCACGATCTACCACGAGGTCATACAGCACCACAGGTTAGGATGGCGGAAATATCCACTCCCGGATAGATCCCTCACGTCCGCAGAGGCAGTCACCAGGCGCCGCCTGCAAGCCAAGAACCACATTTCTCCAAAATGGAGGTAAATCACGCAAACGAGAAATCCGGAGGACCAACTCTGCAGATTCTGTAATAACTTAGGAACTCTAAAACATATCCTACGGGAGCGCAGTGACTCCCCGGGATATAATCTATTCAAGGACAAAGAAGCATGGGAGACCGGCTGTTCATAGCGAAGACCCGACGACACAGGCGAACATTGTCCGTCTGGCAGCCGAAGCGGTAAACCGCTTCGTCTGCTAACCCCTGCCAGTTAGGGCGGCATCGCGCTCCCTGGACGCCTGCGAGCGGCACCGGAGCTGCGTTGTCACCCTCTTACGGACAATAACATTTTTCACCACCACCTTCCGCCACAGAATGCAAGCCGCCATCCTTATTACTCCGACAATCACTGGCACCGAGAGCACCGAGACACTAACCAACTGTCAGTCCTTCTTGGGGCCTGATAATAATCTTGTGATCCGCGTTCAGAGGACGCGGCAGGTGCGCCGCCATAGACGGCTTCGCGCGCTTCTTTCCCGCCGCTTTATACGAGCGTCTCCCGCAGGCGCCGTACTTGTTGCCACTGTATCCGACGGGTGTCTCACTTCCGGCTTCCGCTACTCGCTTTTTTAGCGGCGCCATCTGGGCGTTCTTGTAGTTGGCGCTCCCGAAGCTCCGCGAAACTTTCTGATATTTTAGTCACCAAGTGCGAGCTTTAAAGTTATGCCGGATCGACATCCGTACCCTCACCACTCACTTCTAGAATACGCCACACGCGATAAAATCCTACAAGCTTCGCTTACAGCCTTGGTAATAGTATTCACAGCATCCTCACCACGACCACAACACACACACACAACACTTTTTCACAAGTCCATTGTCGTTTTCTGTCCTGAAAGATTGTCATTCCACGGAGCCGACGTGCCATATATCGCGGCCTCATCATGCGGTGTCCCGGAATAGGGACGCCGACCATTTAGTGGAGACACTTTCAGCAGATCCTCTTCAGAAGCCTCTAGAACCGCTCTCTGTCGCCCTCTCAACTGTTACCCCACTATTGTGGCATGTCCACTGCGTGCTCCCTACGGTGACCCTCACATCACACTCTCCCGCATCCTTTTTGGCTGCCCTGCTGACCCTCCCCTGCAGGAACAGCACGCCACCTCGAGCTGGGAGGACTGGCAGGTCCTGCTCACGTCTGCAGCCCAAGCAACCGCACCGCTCAGGGACAGCACGCCAAATCGAACTGGGAGGACTGGGAGGTCTTGCTCACGTCTGCTGACCAGATATCGCAGCTTACTGCAGTGGCTCGGGCTGCCGACGCCATGTCCCGACATGACCTACATGACGCAGTGCGGGACCCCACAGTGGCCCAGGTTACCCAGCAGGGTCTAAAATAATACTAATTGGTTTTTGGGGAAAGGAAATAGCGCAGTATCTGTCTCATATATCACTGGACACCCGAACCGCGCCGTAATGGAAGGAATAAAGGAAAGATTAAAAGAATAAACGAAGAAAGGTGCCGTAGTGGAGGGCTCCGGAACTATTTCTTCCACATATGGATCTTCAAAGTAAGTACACTGAATTCGCACAGCACACGGGCGAATTTGCGTTTTGCATCCATAAAAACGCAGCCGCCGCGATCCGGTTCGCACCCGGGAACTCCGGATCAGTAGCCGAGCGCTCTAACCACTGAGTCACCACGGCGGGTGGGTGTAAAACTCACTTGCAGGATTTAATCCAGTTTTTCTGTGTGTCTGTCTGTCGGTCTGTCTGTCTGCCTGTCGCTTCCATTCTATTCCAACAAATAAAAGTTTACATCACCACAGACCTGCCGCGGCGGCTCAGTGGTTAGGAATCTCGGCTACTGATTCCGAGTTCCCGGGTTCGAACCCGACCGCGGCGGCTACGTTTTTATGGAGGCAAAACACCAAGGCGCCCGTGTTCTATGCGATGTCAGTCCACATTAAAGATAATAATAATAATATTAATAATAATAATAATAATAATAATAATAATAATAATTGGTTTTCGGAGAAAAGAAATGGAGTAATATCTGTCTCATACATAGTTAGACACCTGAACCGGGCCGTAAAGGAAAAGATAAAGGAGAGAGTGAAAGAAGAAAGGAAGAGGGAGGTGCCGTAGTGGTGTGCTCCGGAATAATTTCGACCACCGGGGAATTCTTAACTTAAAATGACATCGCACTGCACAGAGGCGCCTTAGCGTTTTTCCTGCATAAAAACGCAGCCGCCGCGGTCGAGTTCGATCCCGGGAACACCGGTTGATTTGTCCAGCGCCCTAACTACTGAGCCACCGCGGCGGGTATTAAAGACCCCAGGTGGTCGAAATTATCCCGGAGACCTCCACTACGGCACCTCTTTCTTCTTTCACTGCCTTCTTTATCCCTTCCCTTTCGGCGCTGTTCTGGTGTCCAATGATATATGACACAGATATTGCGCCATTTCCTTTCCTCCAGAACCAAATATTGTTAATATTATTACCACCACCATATCCCTCTCTCACTACAGCCAATACCTCAAAGCACGATTGAGGCGTCCACTGACCCAGGAAGCCAGTTACGCGTTCCTCCTTTCCAAAAATCATTAGAGTCGAGAGCGTTGTCAACGCCAAAGCCTATGAACAAACAGAACGCCGACAGTTTTCGGTTTTTATATTCTGGATTAACTGAGCTAATCCACAGTCTCGAGATGACTACGCAATTCCTAGTTTACAAACAGTTTCCACTCTTTTAGTGCTGTGTTATGAGTGCAGGTGGACTAAACATTATATTTTAGAGCTAGCTTAGCACGGCTTTCTAGTTGAATCGCTGCAGACTTACGCGCTGGCTACTAAGACATGTTGTAGCGAAGTGCAGAGACCGGCTCCACTCGCGTTGCATAGCCTTGTCACCATTCAATATTCGGCTTTTTTACTCGCTTTGCAAAGCCTTGTCAACATTCAATATTCGGCTTTTTTACTCGCTTTGCAAAGCTATGTCGCCATTCAATATTCGGCAATTTTACTCGCTTCGATAATTCCAGCAAGTAAGTTTTCTCCGAATCGTTATAACAGCCGCCTGCAAACAGAACGGTTGGCGCATCATTTGTTATGCAGCACGAACTCACTGCATAACGACGAGAGATACTCTCTCCCATTCAACTGGTTGCTTCGAGCTGGCATTGTTTCCTCACACGGCGGACCCTCCCCCGCGCGGCCTAGAGGACCTCAAGACTTGGGAGGACTGGGAGACTCTGCTGCGCTCGGAGGACCCGGCCGTGCAGACAATCGCCAGCGGCCGGGCTGCCAGTGTTATGGACCTTAGAGACATAAACACTAGAGTGCAGTGGGGTCGTGCGGAGACCCAGGGGCGTACCCCGACTTCCTATCCAACAATAAAGTTTTTTTCTCTCTCTCTCTCTCTGCTTCTCACCGAGATTGGTAGGTGTGGCTGTGATGTCATACCACGCGACTTACCGCTTACGGCGTGGAGACGCCTGCAGACTGGAGTATACCCAAACCCAGTACTAAACAAACATATCCGATCGGACTGCGAGGACGATAAATGTAAACAGTGTGGGGCGAGAGGAACCCTCGACCATATAATTTGGGAGTGCGCTTACTCCCCAGGCAGGGCGCAAAACATTAGCAGTAGGGAAGCCTGGGAAACCTTGTTGCGGAGCTCGGACCCTGAGCTCCAAATCACCGCCGTCCAATTGGCAGAAGAGGCCGCCGGCGAAACCAACCCGGCCAGCATCGAATGCGACCATCCCGTGCGGCTGGGCCGCTCCTAAGTCTTCTCCCCTGTAAAGGGGGTGAGACAGAGCGGCCAAGGCGGTGTGGTCTTTCTCTGTTGGACAATTAAAGTTTTCAACAACACCGCTTACTCCTAGGCCAGCGCTCGCCGCATAGACACCGCAGACGTGGAGCCAGAACCGGCCACCAAGACGAGTTCTTCCAAAGAGCATTAGAGGCGCCGGGCTGCTTCTAGCGATCCCTACGACAGAGAGCGTCAGGAAGCCGCGTTTACTAGAGATAACTCACGAAAGGGTGCTCGTGGAGTTGGTGAAACCGACGAAGAACTGAAGGCACGCCTGGTGGTGGTGGTGGTAGTGGTTTTAATAAAAATAATAGTAAAAAGGAAGGACAAGATTTTTGCTAGCCCCGGCATCTGCCATCGATACTGAAGCACCTGAGCTGGGGCAGCGGAAATAAAGGACAGCAGGCAGAATGGAGAAATGAAATGAAAGAGGTGAGGGGACAGGAATAGAGGACAGAGAGAGAATAATATGTACAAACTATTTACACAATAAGAAATGTGTCCAGGTTGTGCGCGTGATTAGTTCATTTTAGAGGAATTAAATCACACACGCGCACAGCACTGTGTAGGTTACAACTGGAGTGGGCCGTCCAGTTATTAATCGTTCAAGGTAGAACTCGCGGAGCATTCGGTCACTGCGTGTAACTACCTGACGGAGAACAGATGGGACGTCAAGCCCGTGTGTTCGAGGAATGCACAGAGGCTCACCAAAGTTCGCTCACGAGTGCGCGCACTGCCCTGCGGTCACAATAGCGTCTTGATGGAGTCTGGTAGTATGCCCTGCGCCCTATAGGCCGCGAGCATATCGCGACGAGCATCGGCGAACGCGGAGCAGCGAAGGAGCAGATGTTCTAGTCTTTCCACTGCACCACATCCGTCACACACGTCACTCGTCGCGATTCCGTGACGCACCCGTCGTTCCCCGGGCCACACGCAGCCAATGCGCGCGCGGAGGATCATTGCACGTTGTGACCGTGTAAGTGCGCGACAGCCGGTGACACTGTCGATGCGCTCACCTCCCGCGATGCGTGGGTCGGGGTGCTGCTTTCGGAGATGGTCGTGAATGGCCGCACGCACGTCCTCCAGCGCAAGGGGCAGATCGCTGGCAGGTAGTTGGTGTGCAGCGGTCGCGAGGTCGTCAGCTTCTTCGTTGCCGGCGATGCCGCAGTGACCGGGCACCCACTGTGCACGCACGGCACAACCTCTCTGCGCGAGGCGCTCGATGCGCGAGCGAATTTCCCGCACTAGTGGGGTACCGCGGCCGTTAGATTGCAGGCGGCTGAGGGCGGCGCGAGAGTCGCACAGCAGAGCACTCCTGGGCGGCGGAGGGCCGAGGGTGAGCAGCAGGTCCAGCCCGAGCCGGATCCCCATCAACTCCGCCGTGGTGGAGGAGCCCAGGAAGGTTGCGTGTTGCTGGCTGTGCAGTCGCAGGGCGGGGATGGTGGCCGCCGCAGCAAGGGAGCAGCTGTCGCGGGCCACTGAGCCGTCGGTGTACACGAGGAGATGGTCCTGGAGCTCCTCGTGTATGACGGCTCTGGCCAGCTGCTGCACAGCGCAGAGGGGTGTGCTCCGCTTTCCCGCGATGCCGACGATCTCTCGCTGTACCTCCGAGGCAGCAGGCCAGGGCTTGCAGGAGCCGTAGGGGGGTGGGCCTTGGGTCAATTGCTCATACTCGAGCAGCGCCGCGCCCATTCGTGAGCGCGGGTGCGAGCGCATACGCTGCAGCAGCGAGCCGCCGTCCGGTGCGCGGTGAAGCCGGTCGATGTGATTCAGTGCCCTGCGCGCTGCTTGGAGCTCAAGGGGCCACGCTCCTGCCTCGGCCAACGTTGCGGCGCACTGCGAGTTTTTGGGCAGGCCTAGGCACACGCGCAGGGACTTGCGGTGCTGAAGCTCGAGCTTCTTCCAGCACGGCTTGCGCACCGTGACGAGCGGCAGCGCATAGAGCACCGCCCCCAAAGCTGCGGCATTGTATAGACGCAGCGCGGCTTGCTGGGAGATGCCCTGGCCTCGGGCGGTGAGCTTGTGCACGGCGGCGGTGATCCTCTTCATCTGCAGACAGGCCTTGGTCACCGCGGGGCGGAAGGAAAGGCGCCAGTCAATGTCCAGGCCAAGGTACCGCACCGATTTACGCCAAGGAATCGGAGTCCCGTCCAGTGACAGTGGCGCAAGGTGCACGCGCGAGCGCGAAACGCAGGCCATGGCCACCGATTTGTCCGCGCTCAGCGACAGACCAAGGCCGCGCAAGCTGGCATCGATTGCGGTCAGGGCTCCCTGAAGGCACCCCCGCACGCGGAACGCCTCACCCGGTGGTCCCCGGCACCACAGAGCTATGTCGTCTGCATATATGGACATGTACACATGGTGTCGCCCGCTCGTGGGAGGGAGGCCGGCACCACCGACATGGCCACATTAAACAGAAATGGTAATAGGACAGAGCCCTGCGGCACGCCCATGTCGACCGGTCGAGGCTTGGAGAGCTAACCCCCAACTCGTACGCGCATGGTGCGCCCGCTGAGGAAGCCATGAACGTATCGCAAAAGGCGCCCGCTCACACCGGCCCCCTCAAGCACCGCGAGAATTGGTGCGCGGTGAACGTTGTCAAAAGCGCCCGAGACGTCCAGTAGCAGCAGCAGCGCAACCTGTCCTGCTGCCCTGGCATGCTCCAGCGCTGTAACAACGTCCGATATAGAATCAGCCGTGCACCGCATCCCACGGAAACCCGTCTGCCGCTCGTCAAACAAATCAGCCTCCGCAGCCCGCTCGTTCAGACGCTGCAACGCCATATACTACATGAGCTTACCTGCCGCCGATGTTAATGCCACTGGCCGGTATCCGCCCAGCTCCGTAGGTGGGCGCCCTGCCTTTCGGATGGGACAAACGACCGCGGTTCGCCAATCCTCCGGTAGCTCCCCGCGTTCTCACACCAAATTGATCTGCTGCAGGAGGATCTGTCGTTGCTGCGCATCCAGGTTTCGCAGCATTTGGTATGTCACCCCGTCCGGTCCGGGCGCCGAGCGGCGGCGTCAGCGCTGCAGCGCATTGTTCAATTCCGCCGCGGTGAACGGCGCATCACATGGACCTTCCGAGGCGACGGGCGAGGGCACGCCTGGAGAAGCAACGACACAGGCAACAAGGGTATCTCAAGAGGAAAAGGGCAGCGGATGCTGCCAACGTCTCTGCACCGACAACGGTTGCGTTTCAATCCTTATATCCTGGGTCAACCAGATTGAGCTACCGACACATTTTTTTTTTAATTCGGCGGCTTTTTCTGTGGTTATCTAAGAACGCTGTTTTCGTTTATTTTTTCGGCGAAGGTTACTTTCTTGTAGTGAAATACTTCTTTCCCGGCGATGTAATGTATTCTTATGTGGTGAAGAGAGGCTGTTTTGGGCCGAGCAGTATATTGATGGGTAACTAACACAAAAATTACCGCACATACATTTGTGTGCGTGAAAGAAACCCTGGTACCATTAAAGCAAAGAAGACGTTACATGATACTGAAGATAGTGAATTTTTATGCCGAAAGAGGATCTGCGCCAAAATAGTGTTAATAATAATAATATTAAGAATAATAATTGGTTTTTGGTGGAAAGGAAATGGCGCAGTATCTGTCTCATATATCGTTGGACACCTGAACCGCACCTTAAGGGATGGGATAAAGGAGGGAATGAAAGAAGTGAGGAACAAATAGGTCCGTAGTGGAGGGCTCCGGAATAATTTCGACCATCTGGGGATCTTTAACGTGCACTGACATCGCACAGCACACGGGCGCCTTAGCGTTTTTCCTCCATAAAAACGCAGCCGCCGCGGTCGGGTTCGAACCCGGGAAATCCGGATAAGTAGTCGAGCGCCCTAACCACTGAGCCACCACAGCGGGGAATAGTGTATTTTCATAAGATATTTTTCGTTTCCACAAGATCAGATCAAAGGCCTATTTCCCAGGCTTTTCACCCTGATTATTTCGAGCACCAGACCAGGGGAAGCTTGTACCCATTATATCACCGGCTGGCGATAAGCAAACAGTTTAGCGGAACTGTTAAACAAAAGCCTAAGTGACATGCTGTCAATGTATGTCGATACTCAGCACAGAACTTGGGATGAAGTGCTCCGATACGTCACCTTCGCATAGAACACGGCCGTAGAGGAAACGACAAACATGTCACCGTTCCATTTCATTTACTGCCGTGACCTGGCCACAATGCTGGACACAATGTTACCGCATGTGAACGACATCGATCCGAATGCGCATCTTCACACCTTCCTGCACCTCGCTGAAGAGGCTCGTCAGCTGGCCAGAGTGCGGATTCTCCACCAACAATGCCGAGATCCCCAAGACTACAACATCCGATGCCGTGATGCTCGGTACACATCGGGAGACCGTGTGTGCGTCTGGTTTCCAAATCGCCGGCGCGGACTCAGCGAAAAGCTTCTCTGCCGGTATTTTGGGCACTAAAAAGTGATCAGGTCAATTGGAGACCTCAACTATGTCGTCGTTCCTGACAGCTTTCAGAAGTCTCGGTGATCCCTGATACCTGAGGTAGTACACGTTGTCCGTCTCAGGCCTTAATTACTATTAGCGGTAGCGGAAGAGCTGGACTTTGGCGCGCACATAATGCTTCCCCTAGTGAACTTTTTTTTAAACACACAAGTTAGACATCAGTATGATGATCGCTCTTTCCGGGGGGCCAGTATCACTCCGCATCTTCGCTTAGCGCTGAACTGAAGCACGCGCCACCTCAAAAAGAGGAGGAAGAAGAATAAGAAGCGATCTGGAGCTGTGGTCAAGACGTTTGTCGAAGCCGGCCGCTGTCTCTTGTGATCAGTGATCTCACGCATTCACGCGTGACAATATTTATAAAACGATTTCGAACGCATTGGCAATGCATCAAATAGAAATGCCATGTCGATATTTGATGATGCACAAGAAGGTGCCTTGGTATAGGTGGTAACGCAACAGACAGCGCAGCCATTTTATAAATCACTACGCGGAAAAGCGGACACAATGAGCCTTGAAATGAGAACGTTCGACATTTCGAACTGCCTCACCAATTGAGGAAATTTAAAAACGTAGATCACCTTTGATGTTGACTGTTTTAAATCTTGCAATATAAACATACTTCCCCCTACACCCACAATTTAGAAAAAAAAGTTGACTGGTTAAGTTTTATTATTAAGACATGTAATTATTCAGGTCTCTCAGGTACATAATGATCACCTTTTCCTGGAGTCAGGCCGGAATGAAATGCGAAAACGCATGCACCGCGCATTTCTTCCTTGGAGCGAGATATTCATTTACAACAGTTTTAAAAGACTATGTAATTTGGTAGATCCGTACCTTACAAATATGAATCAGGCTAGGTGTGCTACGTTCACTCCGGTTGAAAGTAACGGGAAAATATTTTTCGCATGCGCTTTTTTATATCCTTCCAGCTGCGACATTCCATTTGGAGCTTTACTATTCAAGTTACGTCCAGCTGCATAATTTACACTTCCAGTTAGGTTCAACTGCATCAATGTAAAATTGGTAGGTTTTCGTCAGGGGTACAAATTTCACTCCGAAGATGGCAATGGGTAGCCTGCCGAAACTCTGAACAAGCCTTGCATTTTCATCTCGAAGATCCCCATGAACCAATGGCCTGGCTTTTTTCCTCAAGAAGAAGAGGTCATTGCTGGATAAGCACATGCAGCATGTGAAAGAGGCAGTCAAAAGCAAGCACACAGAGGCAACCAAATGCCATGAAGCAAAGCATGTTGCAATATTACTACACAAACGGTGCAACACAAGCTGTGTTGCGCCTTGAAGAGATGGTGCGAATGACTGCAGATGAAGCGATCATGCTGTATGTTCAGCATGTTGTGAAGTGCTGGCTCTCCACAAACACCAAAGCAAAAAGAAAAGCACTAGTTAAAGCACGTTCAGTTTACACTGTGATGCTGGAAGGAAAACATTTTCGTGCCTTGCTGTCTTTCACAGAAGCACCAAATAAAATATGCGTTGTGTACAAGCAGAACTCGTAAGGAAGCACTACAAGGAACGACATTGCTTCAAAATCACCAAAGCGTGTGTTGAATTACACACTCAGCAAGTTGGCCGACGGTAGGCGAAAGGCACTTGGGACACTCCCTGACACAAGAAAGAACTGCAGCCCCCGAGAAAAACCCAGGGTGGCACTTTGCGACCTAAAGTGTGGTGAGGCGAAAGCCTTTAGTACAGTGTTGCTGCTTGTGTCGCTGATGTGTGCTGAAGATGTTAAAGACTACACAATTATTCGCTTCAGAGCACCTACCCATTAGCACGCGCACGCTTGATTGCTGGAGACACAGGAGAGCGTTTAGGCGGCATCCTTCCAGATCGGCATTCAGGAGGCGTCTGGCAAGATTGCCTGGGAAGCGCAATCCCGAATGATGGTGGCGCCACTCAATGACGTAACATAAATGCGCAGTAGGCTTAACCGCAGGTACTAAGCACTAGTTTTTCTAATTACCTAAACATTATTTAACTGTGAGGACACTTTCCTGCTTGCGTGGAGGAATGTAAAAGCATGTGTTTTGAGGAAAGGAAAGGTTTTTGAGGGAAGGACCGTGACCACACCTCGAAATCTTGGTGGACACCTCTACCACTTTTGATCGACAGCTATAGTGTGACACGTTTCTGCGAATATCCCTGCTGGCGCGTCATGAGCATAAAATAGTTTCTGCCTTGAAACCAATCTATGTTGTCATGCGTATACCACTAAAGAATTGAAAGTCAAAAATAGAGTCGCGTTTATGGAAGAGAACCAAATTGAAGAAGACTTCACCAGCTTCTTAGCAGTATACTGTCAAACTTAAAAGAGGGAAAAGCTCATTGATTGCTTGTGGCATAGCTACATGTGAAAGCGATGCTGTGAGTGTGATTCCCACGCGCAACAGATCATACACTTCCTGTCTGTCAGGTAGAAACTATATAGTGCTGTGTCCTCCTCCTTGTAGATGTTGATGCTCCTGCTATTATCACCACTCGCCGGCGGTGTCATGATCTTGCAGATGAGTGTGCATGAATTCGTTCGATTACACAATGCAAGCTGTGTTGATATTCGAAGAGAGCTCTTGACCATGCTGTGCATCACTTGCCATCTTTGCAGGCAGCTCATGTAATCATTCAGGAGCCTGGTATGGCCACCCATATAGGTAACCAGTCCAGCCGAAACGTGAGCGAAGATGGATATGGCATCACGGCTTTCGAGCACGAGATCCCAAGGTGAGAGTGGTCCGCCACATCTGCATTTGACGTACACCATCACCTGCAAGGTAATGTTGTAAAGTGAAATCTTCGAACAAGCTAGACATTGCGTTTCCAAATATGTGAAATTGTTGAAGCTGCAAATCCAGCTGCAGTCTAGTTTCACGTATGATTGTGATATATGCTCAGTGCAAAACCAATCATTAGTAGCAAAATGAACTGTTTCCATAATTGCTACAGATATTTGGTTGCAGATAATCCAATTTATGGCCACAGATAAATTCATATTAGAGTCTTTTTATACTTAGTAAAAGACACCACTACAAAATATGTTGCAGGGAAGGGCACAAGTTCAAGTGTTTATGACAACCTTCAGTTTTTTAGTATATGCATCCATTTGCATTTTGCACCGATCAAAAGGAAGCTGCTTTGTGGCATTGTGGTCACAAGCAAAAATACAAAGCCACAGAACAGTACTGTGTTTCACCCACAGCTATCTCTGCTGTCATGTGAAAACCATAGCCATGATTCCTTTACGTTATTTTGATATGCAGTTCTATTTACACTGTCCTTCCTTGCTCAATAAACTATGCATAAATGCTGTCAGATATCACTAGCTGTATGCAATCTTACTCCTAGTAAACACATTAACCCTTCATGCCTACCACAACACACAAGCACGTGCTTATCAGTTTGATGATTTCCATGCGGGCAGTACAGCTTAATGAGATTTTCTACACAAATGGGTCACAGATGGATCCCACACAGACATCTTGTGTGCTGGCACCTTCGCCGGCAGCAACAGCACACCTGTAAAAAATGTACAAGACCCATATATTTTTGTTTTCCGCTTGTAATTACAGAAATAATTACAGAAAAAATATTTTTCGGCCTCCTGCGGTCATTTCCACTTGACTGCTATTTAACTGATACTGTAACGTTGCTATGAAAAATTCAGCTTAGGTAGCGAAATTACCTTTATATTGTCACGGGGTGGTGACGGGAACTCCGCCGGGGTCACGTAGCACCGACTGGGGTCCGGTCTTGAGGAAGGCACAGAGCAGCTCGTAAGAGAATACTTTAATAGGCTGGCTTACGCCCACTAAGAACAGCTCTGAAAACTCAGCGGCGGCGATAGCAGCGAACGTGCTCGGCGGTCGTCGACTAACAGAATGCCCGCCGCTCTTAGACGTGCTCGATTTTAAAGGCGGCAAGGAAAGTTCCAGAACATAGTAGGCACACTTGCGCGAGGCTAGGAAAAATCGAGATAACTCTGGTCACGTCTCGCGTCCCAGAAAATTGAGAATGCGGCGTGCCTGCCGCGATAAGAAGATCAGACAAAAAGCAAGCTTCGTGGCAATATGCTCCGTTAGTAATGCTTCAGCCAGGCTATAGTATTCGCTTAAGCTTTCACGCAATTTTTTTTCACACTTACGACTGGTGCTGCACATACTCATTTGTCTGCTTTGAAGTCATTTTCAGCCTGCATGCAAAAGGAATGATAATGATGCTGCACAAGCTGTCACCGATATAGCTTTCGTTTTCTTTACCTCACTGATGTTGGAGGCCTGTTGTTGTACCTTTTCCGACATACGTTTACGCTGTCTTGCTGACACCGCTGTGATTAGATAGTGCGCCAGTGCACATGGATGTCTCGTCGAGAAGCTCGACACATTCCAGGGGTTTGTTGCTGGGCCGCGCGAAAACCTATCAAGTGCTCCACTCATCACGCGCGCAAAGCCCATTCGATCAGCGGCTTTCACTGCTGGCGATCGCACCTCCGAGCTTGACAGTTCGGCACTTCCTCTTACCGCAATGCATCCTTGCATAGCCACCACATCATACGCCTCGTCAGATGATTACACAGAAGAGCTGTCTAGTCAGAGAAAACTCAAAAGCTTCGTGGTGCTATCGAAAGTCGCTCCCCTCTCGCAGCTTTACGGTTTAACGAACGACCTATATATTCAACGACCACCAAAACTCATCAAAACCATGAAAACCCAACACCGGCGCCGCCATTACCACGCTACATTAACAGCACGGATCGATGATTTCTCACGGCGAGCGAAGGGCTTGCAACCGGAGAGCAGTTAGCGCCCCGATGCGGCTGCACAATTGAGCTTTGGCTAATAACGCTCTGATCCCTTGCTTATTTCACATGTGCCCTTATCTCGCCGTTTCATTGCATCCTGCAAACAAAACAAGACCTTTATAAGCTTAGTTTTGGCTTCAAACAAATACCTGTTCAACTGCGGCGACATAATGTCGTATAAATCAGCGTTGCATTCACTCCTTTGCAAAATTCGGGTATCTTTGGCCGGGTGAAATTATGGCCGCGAAATGCAGCCATTATTAGCAATGACGGTACATCGTAAAAATTCTGAAACTTCAATTTAACTTCACTCCAAAATGTGTGCATGTGACGTGTTACACGTGACATTGTTCCACCGTTCCTTCGTTCCATTGTTCCACCCAAGCAGATTTCAGTAATCGGCCATTTCTAGTATGCATCTATTTCCTCTAAACTCGCAAGTCGAGCGCTTCTGTTGTCATACGTACCACCTGTACGTTCTTATGCCCTTCACAATCACTTATATTCACCAGCCGGGCGCCAAGAATAGCGCTGCTGAGAATGTTTTTTCAATGGCCCGTCAATTTGACAGCGCGAAAAGTGCGCCTGCAGCAGACGATGATTGACGCCCACTTCGCCCTGCCTTGTAGTATACCCCACAATACGACAGCGCAATACGACAGCGCAAAACACCTCCTCCAACTTGATATCTGCCACACTCTTACGAAATTTCCAAAGGCACACAAGACAGCCCAAATTCATCGACTCTCCAGGACCAAGCACGACCGTCTTATACTCGACCGGCTGAACGTGAAACCAGTTCGGCGATCCCCACCCCACAGCCCCCTCCCTAAAGGCCTACATAGCTGTCTCGCTTTCAAATCGCTACCAAGGAACATGCTCCGTGGTACGACACGACGAGTGCCCTCAGCACAAAGCTCGAGCACTGGACGATATCTATCCTGCCGACGAACACTCAACATACGTGGACGCGGCAAGGCAAGATTCAACAACCTACGTGGTCTGTGTAACCACACCACAATCTACTCTTATCTACGCTCCCACGGTGCGCGGCCCCTCCCCATCGCAGAGGAAGAGACAGTCATAGCGCTGGCCATCGCTGACTGCTGTACGCGAACAGCCCTTAGTGACTCGAAACGAGAAATCCCAAATTACTCGGCAGGCTGCATCTGTCTTCCTGCCGCACGCATCCTGGGCGGCTGCACGCCTGAATGCAAAATTAACCTAATCTGGAGACCCACCCATGCGGGAAACTCTGGAAACGAAGGGACCGACCGACTTGCCCGAGGATTAACAATCCTCGCGGCCGGCTTCACGCATCCAGGAGCCCTTGCTGAAGCCCCCCAGAATTTTGCCGATATCACCAGTTTTCATAAAGAGAAGAGACGCCAGTTTCCCACCTCCCTACCCGGATCTCGATAGACCGCAAGCCACACTGCAGCGCAGACTGCAGACGCACTCAGTTTTGAGCCACTCCAGGTTATGACTAATTACTAGAGATGAATATGACCTGACATGCTCAAATTGCAAGCATGGAGAACCCACCGCTTAGGCGTACATCCTCTGTGGATGCGAAAATAAACCACCTCACAGGCCCTCCTGCCAGCTCCTTCTGCTTAAAGCTGGGACCACATCCTCACCCAGCCAGACAAGGCCACTCAAATTGCAGTCAATTGCACGTGGTCTCAGGACATCGCCCCAGGACGTCGTCCTCACCTGGGGGCCACACAGGACCTACATGCCCTAATTGCTGACACCTGTGGAAATAAAGTTGTCTCTCTTGCCCTTGTAATTGTCGGCGCCGCGCGTCGGAAATATTAGTTCCCTTGCGGCGACATCTGGGTGTCTACCAAGATATGTGAGGAAGGCGTCATTTTCCTAACTTAAAATCAATGTTCATTTCTTTTTCCATCCCTTACGGCGCAGTTAGAGTGTCCACCAATCTTTGTGCGACAGACGTCATTTCTTTAAATTGTCCAGCGAACAAAACATCGCGCCGAACGGCGATGGCGTTCCGTGGACCCCTTGGCAACGCTGCAATACGCGGTCGCCTCCCGGTTTGGCAGCTGAAGTTTGTTTATTTTAAAGCAAAGGCTTTACTGGCCGCAGGTTGAGAAGTTTCGCATGGTTCCTGGAAAGCCGTGCTGCGCATGCGCGAGGAGAAGTGACGACACACTGCCCATTTCTCTCTCTCGCTCCCTAGTCACAACTGCGCATGCACCAGTAGTAGCACCGACTTACGGGTTCTCCGCCGCTGCACAGCGCCAAGCGTTTCTCAAAATGCAACTTTCAATTTTCAGTTTTCTTTCCACCCGCCGCGGTGGCTCAGTGGTTAGGACGCTCGGTTACTGATCCGCAGTTTTCGGGTTCGAACCCGACAGCGAAGACTGCGTTTTATGGAAGCAAAACTCTAAGGCGTCCGTGTGCTGTGCAATGTCAGTGCACGTTAAAGATCCCGAAGTAATTGAAATTATTCCGGAGCTCTGCGCTCGGCACCTCTCTCTTCCTTTCTTCTTTTACTCCCTCCTTTATCGCTTCCGTTACGGCGCGGCTCAGGTGTCCAACGATATATGAGACAGATACTGCGCCATTTCATTTTCTCAAAAACCAATTATTCTTTCGCTCGCTCCTTTATCCGTTCCTTTACTGCGCGGTTCGGGTGTCCACCAAGATATGTCAGATGGTTACTGTGCTTTGTGCGCTCGCCGCGCCATCTTGCATGACATCACACCGCACGGCCAACACCACCTAGACATTTAAGGCCTCTCCACGATTTCTCCTCCGACGCGTGACGTCACCGCACTACAACGCGGAAGCAGCCACTGCCGACCGCTGCGGCAGCACCTCCTGGCGGCCGCTGCCGCCGTTCTCCTCCCGCGCTGTTTCAAATTGTTGAAGTGCGGAGTACTCCGAGGCGTATTTGCGTATAGCAAATTGAAGATAATGAATTTCACCGTTTTAAAAGACGTGAAAGATATCTGGTTCAATGTAACAATCTTCGTTCGCATTTCTGGAAACTGTTCAATCTTTTAAAAGCTTACTTTGTGCAGTTTTTCTAGTAAATTGTTGAAAGCATTCATTTGAAAGGAGACATCGCGATTGCTGTAAACATCACTACCGTCGTGTTTGAACATGTGCTGCACGTGTCGTGTGTTACATGCTGTTCCTCCGCCGTTCTTTATTTCTGTGTCATTTGCTGAAGCTTCCTTGCGGGCTGTGAATACTCGAAGCGCAATCCTGGGAAACGTATGTGAAAGTGCTGTGCGCGTGTGACAGTTCCTGAGCCATTTGCTAAAATGCCAGGACAATGTTGTGTTCCCGGCTGCCGCGGGAATTACGATGGAGAAAAGAGTGTGCGCGTCTTCACTTTCCCAGCTGATGCTGACAGAAGGAGGCAATGGTTGAAAGCCATTCCACGTGTTGATTTCGAACCCGGAAAGCGCACAGTGGTAAGTCGAAAAAGCGTGATATTTATTCCGCGACGTAGCTGTGTGTACATAATGCGCTACAACATGGCCTAGTGGGCGAGCTGGAAATATTCTAAATTTGAAATATTTCACTGCGCTAATTGCTATTGAACCCATAGAATTAATCATCTTAAATATGCTAACCTTATCTGCGCTGGGCTTTGCAGGTCTGTGAGCGGCACTTTAAAGAATCAGACATTCGGACTTCTAAGTATGTGGACTCAAAAACGGGCAAAGTCGTCGAGGCAAAATTGAAGATCGCTCGTCTCAGTGTATTCCCGAACTGTCCCGCGTACCTTTCTGCGCCCGCCACTACGTCCCGAGAAGCACCGACTGAAAAGAGAATGCGTCTTGAAGCAGCTTCTTTACGAGATGCCATCGCCATGTCACTCCAGACACACGAGGAGGAAGAAGCAAAGAACAAGATTGACACTTTCCAAGTTCTACTGGAGTGCCTTCCTCAAATCAAGCTTTCTGATTTTTGGAATGTTATTTCTCGACCTGCCTGCGTCCTTTTTCTCAATCTTGCTGTTGATGACGTCCCTCGTGTTTTGTCGTCAGTCACGGTCTTAGAGAACCTCACGGTGAAAGTTCATTACCGAAATGTGCAGCTGACTACAATTGATGGCATAGATACCATCCCTCACACAGTACATGATATCCGTTGCTTGATAGGTCTGCTGGATGCTGTAGAGTCGTTTCACGGAAAATTGTTGTCTAAGCATGAAGAAAAAATTGATGGCTTGCTTAAGTTGGCACTTTCCCTGCTTAAAGATGCCTTAAATTGTGAACTGGCAGATGTTGAACAACCCAATGCAGTTAGTTTTTTGAAAGAGCAAGTTTCTCTTCTTCTTGTCAAGCATAGCAGGTCATCCCGGTATTCTGCAGAGTTGCTGGTATTCTCAAGCATTTTATTTACAGTTTCTCCGCATGCTTATAGGTTCCTTCACAGTTCCGGAAACCTTAGATTACCCCATCAATCTACAATACGTCGTATATGTAACTCCTACAGCGTAAGCCCGGCAGCTGAACAGCAAGGCACTTCTTTCCTATCGTATGCAAAGAAGCTTGTCGCAGCAATGACGGAGCATGAAAAAATTGTTGTACTCATGATGGACGAAATTCACCTGCAGCCGTATTTTGATTATAAGGGAGGAGTAATTGTTGGTGCGGCTACAAATAGCCCTAATGCAGCAAAAACAGCCCATGTTTTTATGATGCAAAGCTTGCTTTCGCGTCAGAAGAATGTTGTGCACATACTGCCAGTAGAGCGCATGAACGCACAGCAGCTTCACACTATTCTGCATAGCATCATTACTCAGCTAGAGCATGTTGGGTTGCGTATAATCGCAGTCATAGCTGACAATAACTCAATCAACCGGAAAACAATGTCACTTTTTGGGGCCCCCTGCAAACTTCAGAGTGTGTATCCACACCCTGCAGACTCTAAATGTCCTCTCTTTTTTCTGATTGATCCTGTACACTTAATAAAATGCGTCAGGAATAACTGGATCAATCAGCGAAATGCTGGAACATGCATGTTCTTTCCTAGCCCCACAGGACCTAATATAAAGCCACCTATACTTACATCTTCATTTAAAACACTTCGAGAACTTCACTCGAAAGAACAGGGTCAGCTGATTAAATCAGCACCAACACTTTCGTCTAAATCTCTGAACCCATCGAATATTGAGCGACAGAATGTCAAGCTTGCGCTAAGGATTTTCAGCCCATCTACGGCAGCAGCTCTGCGAGCATGTGGGCCCAGACTTGAGCTAGATCATGTGTCTGGTACTGCACAGTTACTTGAAACAATAACAAAGTGGTGGAACATTGTAAATGTAAAGACATGCAACAAGGGTACTCGACTTCGTGATGAGCTGCAGTCACCGATTACATCAGCGTCAAGTCCACAGATCCAGTTTCTGTTAAGTATAGTGGAGTGACTAAATCTGTGGCAGTCTCTCAAATTTGACACATGCATACTTACAAGAGAGACTCACAGTGCGCTCCGACTCACGACAGACACCTTGGTAAAGGTGCCTAGGTATTGCCTAGATGAAATAAACTTCGAGTATGTACTTTTAGGAAAGTTTCAGACTGATTGCTTGGAAGAGAGGTTTGGCAAATACCGCCAACTCTCCGGTGCGCAATACCACTTTTCCATAAGACAAGTCTATGAGTCGGAACAAAAGCTTCGTCTGCAGAACATTCTGGAGCTCCCAGAGTTTGAGGCTGCAACAGATGCGGTGGCAGTAAACGATGCAGTACTTGAAGTGTTTGACATTGAGGTAACGGACGACGATTATGCGAAGGCGCCAAATCTCCCAGCAACCACTTACGTTGCTGGCTATTGTGCCCACGCTGCGTTCAAAAAGCTGTCATGCATGACTTGCAAAGAAAATTTAATGCTAGAAGATGAAATTGAAGTAGAAGGTGGGGAGTTAATCAAGGCCATGGCTCGTGGTAGTCTCAAGTTTCCACAGCCTGCAATAGTAAATGCTGTTCTTACTGCTGTGATAGTTCTTGACAAACTGAGAAGCGAACAGCATGCGACACAGTTTCATGCACTACCAAATCAAAAGGAGGCTCTCTTGGCACTCACACATGATGTGTTAAACGACGGCAGTGACATTGATGTGTGTGAGAATGGGCGCACTCCACAGTTGGTAATGCACTATGTCCTAAGTGCAGCAGCAAACACGCTTCTAAATAACCTTTGTAAAAGAAAAAAAGATCAACTTAATAGTTGAAAAGGCTGCAAAAGAAAAAAAGAGAAAATTGAAGACATTGAAGAATTGACTACTCTGTGTGCTTGTGACTGTTTTTGTTTGTTTTTTAGTTTCGAAACCAGTTTGTGCGTTGTATTATTATGTATTCTGCATATTTTCTTTTGTTTGCTTTCTGTTTACAGCTTTTCTGTTGTTGGCTTCACTTACTGCATCTTATGATTCAGTGCTGAAACAGTTTCATTACCTCCTACTTCTACTGATCCTGTTTCCCATCTGAAAATAAAATACGACTTGTGAAAGTCCTCTGCTTTGTTCATTTTCAATAAAAAAAAATATTACGAACGTATCTTCACAAATGCGCGCTATGATATAAAGTCAGTAAAAGTCTGCTAAAATGTAACTGCTTATACTTTCAAAGAAACCAGAACAAAAAAAAAACATTCGGTTAGGGTGGGGGCAAGCAAAACACGATTTAAAAAAAGTAATTTTCTTTTCGAGAGACATAATCACCACTTTTAAATGCGCGAAATGCGTGCGAGCGCGGAAGCCGAACCTACTGGGCCGTCGCAGTGCGGTGACGTCACGCAAACGTGGAGAGGCCTTAAAAAGTCTAGGTGGTGTTGGCCCGGCTCGCCGTCGCCGCAGTTTAGTATGACGTCACAACACGTTCCTCGTCGTTGCCATCGCCTCCGCACTCTTCGCCAGCTGCGTCGCAAGCCTGATAATATGTCGAAGGTATAAAAAGGAGAACTCGCGTGCGCCGCAACCGCAGTTGGGTCGTCATTAATGCGATAACAACATAGCTAAAGAACCAGGTTAACCTGGACTTGCAATCAAGATTAACCAAGGCTAACCATGCTATGCCTTAGCTTTCGCTTCGTATATCCTGGCATAGCCGAGCCGAGCCGCTGCCAATTTGTCATTATATTAAATATAGTTCTTTTCCTTTTTTATCACGGCTGCTTTAAGATAAGTATGATGCACGATTTCTGGGCTGTATTTTTATTGTCTATTTTTATTTATTTCTAATTTTTATTTTTATTTATATTTTATATTTTTATATTACACCTTTATGATCAGTATGATGTACGATTTACAAACTGTAGCTCACTTTTTCCACCCCTGGGGTTTTTCACTGACGACGACGACGGCACGAAAATTTCTTTGGACGGTACAGGTCTACAGCTTCGCTGTAAAAATTATATCTGGTTTTACTTGAGCTGAACCTGGTTAGAGAGCGAAAGCTATGGTGTATCGGGAAAGTCGACGCGGCATGGCGTCTGTAGCATGGAGTGCGTTCCCCACACTGGATAAACAGCGTGCCCAACTTGGCAGGTGGCAGTTAATGGTTGGTTAGAGGTTGGTGGCCCGATGAACGCTGAAACATATTCCTGCAGTGCAGCATGCCTGCCGCCCACATCTCTCTCTCTCTCTAACCGCAGCCATACAGCTTAAAGCGCGATTGAGGCCTTCATTCACCGAGAGAGACAGTTATGCGCGCTTCCTTTCCTCAAAATCATCGGTGTCGTGTCGAGGACGTTGTAACAGCCAACGCCAATGAACACAATGAACGCCGACTGCTTTCCCTCTGTATATCCTGGATTATCTGAGCTAATCCACAGCCTGAGGTTGACTGCGCAATTGCCATTCAAAAGTTAACAAACAGCTTCCATTCTTTCAGTTCTGTGTGATGCGTGCAGCTTGTATTAAGCATCGGTTATATTTTGCAACTAGCTTAGCATGCCTTTCTAGTTGATTCGCTGCAGATTTGGACGCTGGCTGCGAAGTCAAGGCGTAACATAGGGCATTGTTTGTTAATCCATCCGCGGTCATCCGTCCTAAGCTGCAACAATTATTTTCATATATGCACTTGCGCATTATATTTTGGTAAACTCATTCTTTAAACATCTAGATGTGTATTTTCTTGGAGGACATAACGTTGTGATGTTGGGCGATTTTAACTGCGTGCTCGATACGTTCGCCGATGTGCAGGTCCCAGGTAGTTGTAGGGGCAGGCCAGGATGGAATGCAAGTTGCGCCGCCTAGTCAACCAGTTTTTGCTCACAGACGCTTATGAGCTCCTGTATTATGGTGCCTTTGTAGGGACTTGGCGTTGCAGATTGTCATCGAGCAGGATAGACAGAGCGTATGTACCGACGGGCGTTCTGAACACAGTGTGTGCTGCTAACGTAATGACGCTGTCATCCTCGCCGGTATTCATATCAGACCATCTCCCCTTCTCTTTCTCACTCGGGGTTTCGGCGGCTGCAGTGTCTCCTCACAGACCATGGCGTTTTGATGTGCGCATCTTTCACAACGCCAGCACGAGAGAAGTACTGACGTGGGCCTGGCATTTTTCGGTTGTTGGGGCCGTGCCTGGTGACTGGCACCGTAAGAAGGAGCAGTGGCGTCACCATTGCATCGCTTCTGGTCAAGGCCTTAGGGCTCGCGTCTCAGCTGAGGTTAGTTTAGCGACGGCGAAGCTGCGTGTAGCTCAGCGCACTCCGTCGCCTTGGTCGCTTATGTGCGCATAGAAAGAGGAGCACTCGGGTCGTCTCCAGCGTCTTTTACGATGATCCTTTTTGACAGCGGCGTCATGGCGTTGTCGACGCCGTCCAACTGCTCATCCTAAGGTGCTTCTGTTTGCATGCCAGGAGCTGTTGTGCCCTCAAGGTGCCCCTGCGTTTAAATCTTCCGCCAGGGCTGTCGCCCAGCCAGTTGGCAGCAATTTTGGTGCGTTTTTGTTCATTTCCGGGATATTGCTCAGTTGCTCCTGGTCGATCGCAATTACGTTTCCGAACACCCATTTTTTGCAGACTTGCAGCAGGTTACCACTGAACTTCATGATGGCTTTATGGCTGCGCCAACACCAGGTGAAATCAAGGAGGCGTTAGATTTATTAAAACGAGGCTCAACGCCTGAACCATGTGGTCTTCCTGTGGAGTTCTATTTACAAGTCTGGCATATTGCAGAACCCATTTTCTCGCAAGTGTTAAACCTCAATTTCACCGGCATGTCTTCCCCAAATCATTTAAAAGAGGCCGCATTGTATTGATTCCTGCAAAGTCTCTTTCTCAAATGTCGGGGAGATTGGTGGCTTATTGCCTTACTAAATTCAGATTATAAAGTATTACCAAAACAATTTGTTCACTCTCTAGGGTGTCTACTCCCGTCCCTCATTTCCTGCCATCAGATTTGCTCCATCCCGGGTCGTGAAATACATAGCTTATCTTCCGTGGCGCGAGATATCCTAGAGTATCTTCTACGGAAGCGCGCACAGGGTCTTCTTGTTTGCCTCGATCAAGAGATGGCGTTCGACTTTTTAGAGCATGAGCATTCGGTTTCCCACCTTATTTCGTGCTTCACAATAATAGATGTACAGAGACATTTCAAGCACTCTGTTCCTCGATGGCTGGGAAAGTACCGCATTTGATGTTGGCCGCGGCGTCCGTCAAGGTTGTCCGCTCTCCCCCTTTTTGTTTGTCTTAGCATTAGAGCCTTTCCTCCTGGCAGTCAGTCACCACTCTCTTATTAGAGGTCTGGCGTTGCCAGGCAGTGAAGCAGTACCCGTCACTGCTTATGCAGATGACACCACACTCTACTGAGCTGATGAACGCAGCCTGCTCAAAGCTTTAAACGTTTTTCTTGAGTATGCCTCCTTCTCGGGGGCTGCTCTTAATTATTCGAAGATGCCTTACTTTTAGTGGGGTCTCCTCTGGGAGGGATTACATATGTGATACCTTTGCCGTGGCGTGCGCAGATCCGCATTTTAGGCGTGACCTACGACTGTGCGGGAATATGGGATGGTATGTGGTTTTACAGGTCATTACAGCTCGTGTGCGGAGGGCGCAGACATTTGACCTGCCTCTGCTTGAGAGGCGCTACCTGGTTCACTCGGTCGTTCTTTGTGCCTTCTGGTACCTTTGCCACATTTTTAAACCACCCCTGTGCGTCATGAGGTGGGTGCCGACTACAGTTCTTTTTCGTTTTCTGATCAGGCAGGACCGAGCTTTTGGCTCGTGCTGTTCTTGGACAACCACGGGAGAGAGGCGGGTTTGCCTTTCCAATTTTGTCCATCACGTCCTCGTTGTTGGATTTGAAATGCATTTTGCGTATTCTGGTTGGTCCAAATCAGGCATATCTTTGCCTGCGTAAAGATACTCCTGACCGCGAGGGTCCTGTTTGCAGCAGAGATACTTGTCCCTGAGTGTCTCTGCAAGTTGTGTTTTGCTGCCCTTGAAATTATGGAGTGCTCGTTGTAATTGGCGCTGTGTTTCGCCCCGGGTCAGCGCGGGGTCTATAAGGCTGCGGAAAAGCCTCCAAGTGTTCTTGCCGGACATCTGTCTGGCAGCCGTACTACAGCGATCTATCCAGTTGGCGTCAGCAAGCTGCGAGGCATACTGAGCTGCTCAGTGAGTGAGATCTAGGATGCGCTTCTTGAGTATTCTGTTATTCTTCTGTCTTTTCCAACGTTCGGTTAGGCTGCGGCGGGCTTCCCAGATATGTAATAGATGGTTGTCTACTGCTGGGCAGTCTTCCGTGGTCTGTATCTGTGTTTCGTGTTGCTTGAGTGTTGTCATAAGTGTTTGGACCCACTGATCGTATCCATCTTTAATCAGGTTGCCTGAGGGCATGGACTTTCTGAAAGCCTGCCAGTCTGGGAGTCGAGCTTGTGTGAGGGGCTTTTTGAGGGGCCGCGTGTGAACAAGTGAGTTAATGATGCAGTGGTCACTGCCTAGCGTCTCTTCCGTGTTGTTCCATTCCACGTGCTGGATGTGTTTGGAAAGTGTGAGATCAGGACACGTGTCCCGAGTCACAGAGTTTCCCATTCGTGTGGGATGCGCTGGGTCGGTCTGGAGGGTGATGCCTAGCGTAGAGATAAGCTCCGATAGCTTTCTACCTCGCGCCTCCCCTTTTTGTAGCCCCATAATTGGCTGGGGGCATTGAAATCTCCCACAATGAAAAATGGGTCCCGACCCGCTATCTTCAGTGCCCTGCTGAAGATATCTGGGAAAGTAATATGTTTGAGCTTGGGCGGACAGTATATGTTCAATATGTGTACAGGGGGGTCAGAGCGTCGCAGAGGTAACACGGTGACCATAGTGTAAGAGAATGTTATCTCTATGTCGAGGTCTACCTCCTGTGCTGTGTACGACTTATGTACAAGAATACAGGTGGATGGGTCCCTCTGAAAAGTGTTGTATCCAGAAATATTGGCCGATGCCCCAGGTTCTTGAAGCGCGACAATGGCGGCATGAAAGTTCAATATTTCAAGGTAAAGGCGTAGGTGTGCTCGTTTCGCGCGGTCGCGACAGCCTCTACAATTCTATTGTATGATGGCCAAAGGTTCCTGTTTTATTTCACGAGATGTCCTCTTAGTGCCCTGAGCCATGATGAAGGCTAGAGGCCGGCTGGCTCACCCCACCCACTGCGCTGGTGCCCTGCATGGTAGCGAGGGGGTTATCCTGATTTTCTTCCTCAATAGTTTCGCGGAAAATTTTGGATGGACGGCCTACTTCCCTTGCGGGTCCTGCCCACCTAAGCAATTTTGGGTTAGCCTGTATCCAGGCTTTAATGTTTTGTGTGACTTGCTGCGTAACGGACACAGTCAATTGCTGAGTAATGGTTGTTACCAGCTGCTGCATTTGTGTTTGGATGACTTGAGTAATAATCGCTGGCAGTTGGGTCATGTGATCAGCCACATTTTGCTCAATAGCCGTCATGCGGCGTTCCAGATTTGCAGTGAGCGGAGCACCTGACAACGGAGCGACGCTCGAGCACTCAGACGCCGATTCATCAGCGTCCTCCATTGTTTCCGATGGTGGTGGCTCTGCCCTAGCGTTTTATAGTGCGTTCAATTTGGATTCTAATAATTGGTTGTAATAATTGTTTTTTTGCGGGGGAAAGGAAATGGCGCAGTATCTGTCTCATATATCGTTGGACACCTGAACCGTGCCGTAAGAGAAGGGATAAAGGAGGGAGTGAAAGAAGAAAGGAAGAATGAGGTCCCGTAGCGGAGGGCTCCGGAATAATTTCGACCACCTGGGGATCTTTAACGTGCACTGACATCGCACAGCACACGGGCGCCTTAGCGTTTTTCCTCCATAAAAACGCAGCCGCCGCGGTCGGGTTCGAACCCGGGAACTCCGGATCAGTATTCGGGCACCCTAACCGCTGAGCCACCGCGGCGGGTGGATTCTAACTGCGCGCTCTGGTTTTGGAGAAACGCTCAAGTTCTCAGCTCAAGTTCGAGGGGGGAAGGGGAGGGAGAGGTAATAGAGGCGACGCCCGCCCAGCTGCTTACCTTTGGTGTAGAAGTTGGGCTGTTGCCAAGGGGGGAAAATCCCCGTCTTGGAAAGCCTTCGGCTTGTCACCGGTCCCAAATTTCGCCTTTTTGGAAGCGGGATGTGGTTGTTTCCTGCTGCCTTGTTTCCCAGCCGCTTGGCCGGACTTGCCCGTCTTGTTCCCAGGGGACTTGCTTGACTTGTTTGGTTGCTCCCCTTGGTGCTGCTGGGCTAGCGGTCTCGATCGCTGGAGAAGCCTAAACTTACCCTTGCAGTCAGCGGAGCCAGTCAGGTGGGCTTGCCCGCAGATCATGCAGCATGGGGCACAGTCATGTTCGTTAAGACCCTGCTTGGAGGTGCCCACATGTTGCCCGCAAAATCCACATCTTCTGATGTCCGGGTGTGGCAGTTGTCAACTCGGTGGCCGATGGTCCCGCAGCGGAAGCATGCAGGAATAATAATAATAATTGTTTTTTTTGTGGAAAGGAAATGGCGCAGTATCGGTCTCATATGTCGTTGGACACCTGAACCGCGCCGTAAGGGAAGGGATAAAAGAGGGAGTGAAAGAAGGAAGAGGTGCCGTAGTGGAGGGCTCCGGAATAATTTCGGCCACCTGGGGATCTTTAACGTGCACTGACATCGCACAGCACAAGGGCGCCCTAGCGTTTCTCCTCCATAAAAACGCAGCCGCCGCGGTCGGGTTCGTCCGTTTGTATTCTCGCACAAGCGTGCATTCACAATTGTAGTGCACGTAGCGCGGCACCTCTTGCGGCCCACAAAGGTGAGCACCGCTATATTTGATTTTCCCAGTTTGCGCACAAAGGCTATCTCACCGTCGCGCCACTTCACCTTGTTCTTGAGGGAAGCCATCGTCTCATCAGCCCGCACCCTGATCACACCTCGGCACACCTCACCATTAAGCTTTACGTGGCCCCGAAATGGATGGCAGTCCGCTCCGGTATTGAGGTCAAAGTCTTTAGTCAGCTTATTGGCTGCTTCGATGTGTTGGGTCCCACAAACGACGAGGTTGTGGGTCCAGACGGGCCATATGCTAAGCGCGACGCCAGCGTCTCCTCCAACGTACTGGGCAATAGCCGCTTCCAACTCGCCGTGCTGGAAAATTTCCTTGAGGTTCATGGTTTGCCTTGGCTTGAGGACTACGATTATATCTTCTGAGCTCATTTTCGGCGTCTCTTTCAGGCGGCATAAAGCATCCTTGTTATCCAGCGGCAGCGCAGCGCGATCGCTGCCGGAGAAGAGGCGGCCGTTGAGCCCAGCTGCCTGTGTTTGATTGAGCGACGCATCGTGGTACCGTCCTTGGATGTCTTGGAACGCTGGGTCCGCTTGCGCATGGAAATCAGCGTAAAGAGTCCTTCATCTTCAATGGGTGGAGACCTGTCTTCGGGTTGTTCAATGTCGACTTCAGCCCACGCCATTGTAGTGGGATCGTAGCCGCGTTGAGTAGTGGTCGCCATAGCGTTCCGCGGCGTGGCAATGATGAAAAATTGTCATAGAACAGCCAGTTTCGGGCCTACCTTCTCAGGACCAGGACCAGCAGGTTCCTCTCGATGTTGGGGAGGTGATAGTGACGGTTTCGGTGGGGTCACACGAAAAGTTCCGTGGTTCCTGGGGAAAATAACAGGAGCCGATCGCGAACCCTAGCGTGGTACTTTTTAAGCCCTTTGCGCATATTGAATCCCTCGGCCCCTGCTAATCATTTGCCTCAATCAGAGCAGCCTACCGCTTTCTGTGCTACGTCAGTGGTCTTTTTCAGACATGTGAGCGCAGTAGCCCCTGATGTCAACATCGTTGCAGACCGTGTGGTGGACATTATGGGCTCGTTGTTGTCGCCTGTTTTGCCGGCGACTCGCCCCTCACCGATGCGCCGCGTTCAATGGGCGCATAGCGTCTACGCCTCTCCCAGGCCATCTATGCAACTTTGTTTGGAAACTTGGTTGGACAGTGCTGCCTACTTGTGATCGGCTAGAGCGGTGGGGTGTTTTACGCTCCGGTACCTGTCCGAATTGCTCGCTTCTGGAATCTAATCGCCAAGCTACGGTCACCTGCGTGGTAGTGCGTGTTTGGCGCGCGGTTCATGGGGGATTCCATGGGCAGGGCGTTTCGAACTTTGTTTGTCGTGAGTCCTTCCACAGCGGCTGTTTTGCTCGCCTGTTAATTGTTGCGGGTCTTTTTTAGTTTATGGCGCAATCGATGCACAGCGGTCGCTGGTGGCTTTCGACACCGCGCTCTGTGGACAACACTTGCTCCTCTTTGAAGGGAGCTGATCAGTTTCTAGTCAGAGAGGCTCTTTTTCTTGGGATACGACTGAACCTCACAATTGACCGTCTCATTGACGGCTGTTCCGACATGGCAGCTAAAATCCACACCCTCACCATCCGTCTCGACCACCTTGCGGGCCCCCGGAAATGGACGTCTTCACCACCCCGCCGCGCATTCAGTTCCCTGGTCCAACTCCCGCACTCGAGAGTGCAGCCGCACGCGCGTGTGCTGGTGGTATTCTCAAAACCGCCATAGCTCATCCACAGCGCACCCAACCCTACATGAAACGCGATGGCTAGCACGGTAAGACAGTGGATCTGCAGGGGCTTCAAGGCAAAGCGGAGAGCCTTGGAGCGTACCCTGCAGGCCCATCCATACACACCCCACATTATCGCGCTCAAAGAAACATACATTGACACCAAACTCACCAGCTATGCCACCTACAACCAAAAGGTGGCGCCGGATCTCCGCCCGAGTACCGCCATCCGCGTACGCTGCAACCTCACAGCCAATCAGCTCGATCTTGACTACGTCGAAGTCCCGCACACTTTCGTTGCAGGTCCTTCTCAACAGCCAAACCTAATCCCCGCTCAACATCTTAAATGTGTATAGGCCCCCAAGTGACAACAGCACTAAGATAGCCACTAACTATCCTGCGCAAGGCCTGTCTAGCCAAGCGGAACGAAATGCTACTTATAGTGGGCGACTTTAAAGCACCACAGGCCCCGTGGGGCTGCCCCCACAAAGTCTGTGGTCGTAAATGAGCCAAGGTATGGGAAACAGCCCGGACACTGGGTCTCTGCTACTCCTCGACTCCGAACGACCCACCTGTTTCGGCAACACCGTCAAGCAAGATAGCTCTCCGGACCTCACTTTCGCTCGCAATATCCCATACGCGCGCTGGGAAAATCTCAGTATGAACATAGGTAGCGATCGCTATGTTCTGAGCACTACCTTTACTGCCACACACAGCAAGGCCCCCCGTCCCACTATCGCGTACACCAACTGGGACGCTTTCCGGTACGTGTGAGCCCAATTTCCGCAGAGCCCCATAAACGACCTCGACACATGGAGAGAGACATTGCTCCGCGACGCCGCCAACGCCACCTCCATGGCCACCAAGGAGGAGGATGGCCCCACCCCCGACGCCAAACTCTTGCACATGTGGGAGGCGCAGCGTAGCCTCCACGCTTGCTGCCTCCGATGCAAACACAACCGCCCTCTCAAGTTTCGCCTCGCTCGCCTCGTACGAGAGATCGAAGCCAACTCTGCAAACTCAGTCAAGAACAATGGCACCAGAGTTGCGACCACCTCAACGGGCAGTTGGGATGCAAGAACACGTGGTTTCTGCTGAAGCACTTGCTTGATGCGACACATACCAATTCTGCATTTCACAAGAATCTGAACAGCGTCATGCATGCGTTTCAAGGCACGAACGAGGAACTCCTCGTCACCTTGAAAGACAAATGCATCAACATCTCAACAGACAAACCCATCCCCTCGGAATACACGGGATCTCAGCACCCAAACATGGACAGAGAAATCATGGCGTCGGAAGCCCGCGCCGCCCTCAACCACATCAAGACTACCGCAGCCGCCGGCGACAACCGCATCACCAATAAGGTGCTACGCAACCTCGACGACCATTCAGTCGAAGCACTTGCGGACCTTTTGAACCACCACTGGCACGAAGGTCGCCTTCCAGACTCCTGGAAGCATGCCTTCTTCATACTCATCCTCATACTTCATCTTCATACTCATACCAGGCAAACGACTCGAGCTAGGCAACATGCGGCCCATCTCCTTCACGTCTTGCCTGGCGAAAGATTATGAAGCACATGATTCTTCACTGACTTCACGCCGACGTAGGTAAGGAGGACCTCCTCCACCCACCATGATTTGTTTCCGGGCTGGACTATCCACCCAGCACATCATGTAGCAGATACAACACGGCATACTCGACCCGGGTTCTATCAGGGCCACACGTGCCATTCTCAGCCTCGACGTCAGTAAGCCGTTCGACAACGTGTTGCAAGTATCTATACTGGCCAACCTCTCCCCGATGGTTGTAGGCATCCTCACCTACAACTATCTTGCCAACTTTCACCACAACCGTACTGCATAACTCGACATTGGAGGCCTCTCCACCGCCAAAATCACCAAGGGCACACGGGGGACACCAAAGGGAGCAGTGTTGTCCACGGTCCTTTTTGACATCACTATGCGAGGCCTCCCCCCACTTTTGGACACCATACCCTATATTAAAAACTCATTCTACGCCGACGATAGTACCCTTTTGCCCAACTGCGATACAGGATTCACTCAATAGGCAATCGACACCTTCCACGCTTTCCTGCAGGCAAATAGACTCGTTTGCTCTTCCACCCAATCTGAACTGTTAGTCATCCGGTATAGGCGGGTTCGCCGACCCATCCCCGACCTTCAAGAGCCGATCACACTCCACATCGACACCCACCTCATTCCTCCCGTGCAAACCATCAGCGTGTTAGGCATGCTGTTGCAGACCAACACGCAGTACTCTGAAGCCATTTAACGCCTCCGTACCACCGCACACCAGATCAACGGCCTAATCTGCCTCATCGCCACTCGCCGCAGAAGCTTGCGGGAGACCGACCTCTTCCCCCTCACACAAGCCTTCCCTCTTAGTGGGACTGTTTACTCATTTCCTTATTACCACCTGCGCCGCAAAGATAAAGAGGTGGTAAACAGTGCCATCCACTCGGCGTACGAGGCGGCAGTGTGACTGCCCCAGTTCGCCAGCACACAGCGTCTGCTCCAGCTCGGGGTATACAACACCCTCACAGAACTTATCGAAACACACAACACTGGCCAGATACACCGCCTTTCTCGCACCACACACTCGTTACAATCTCGACCGTTTTAACATCAACCCTGCAGGTGATATCCACCCCACTCTTCCCCTTACAACTGGAGTCTATAGTCGGCTGATCGTCAAACCCATGGCCAAGAACGCGTTGCCCGGCCGCCACGATATGCGTCGCCGAACTCGAAGGCCCAGGCTCTGGACGACACGTACTCCACCGACGAACACGCCATGTGCGTGGACGCGGCGAAATGTGTCTCCAAAACATACGTGGCCTGCGTAGCCACGCCAACCACGACCCTCATCAACGCTACCACAGTGCGCACACACTCCCCCACCGCTGCCGAAGAGTTCGCGAACGCGCTGGACGTCGCAGATCCCCGAACACGCACGATTCTCAGTGACTCTAAACGAGAAATTCAAAATCTCTCGACAAAAACAATTTGTCTACCTGCCGCACACATCCTCCGCGACTGCACTCTCGACCGTACTGTAAGCTTAGTGTTGGTACCCACGCACGCTAGGAACTCTGGGGACGAAGGGGTCGACCATTTCGCCCCAGGCCTAACCAACCGGGCAGCGGGCCCCTCGAGTCCGGATGCTGTCGTCGAGGCCCCCCATCCTATGCGGAAATCACCAACTTTTACAAGGAGGCAAGACGAGTGTGTCCGCCTCCCCATCCCGACCTCGATCGAGCGCAAGCCACCGTGCTTCGCAGAGTGCAGACCAGTTCGATTCTCAGTCATTCTCGACTATATCTCATCTCTGACGGGAATATGACCCTGTCATTCCTAATTGCGACTACGGACTGTTTGCCACTCAGGCACACATCCTCTGGTGATGCGAGGGTAACCCGCCCCCACAAACTTTGCTGCCAGTTCCCTCCTTGGAGGGTTGGATCCAACTTCCTGCAAGACTAGACAAGAAGGCACAACTTGCACTCATCTCCTGGGCTCAAGACGTCGCCCCCACCTGGGGGCCACACTCAGCCCACCTACCCTAACTCCCAACCCTCAAGTGGCAAATAGAGTTATCCCTTCTCCCTCTCGTGCGCACGTCTCTGTCATCACCTTTAGAGCTTTTCAGCGCCGTATATGACTCGGTTAATAGCGGCTATTTCAGCAATTCCACGTTTGAATGCACGGATGAAGTGCAGCGCACGTTAATGTCCACGTGTCTTTTTCAAAGCGAAAGCTTTACTACTCTTCTGCAGATTCTTTGCCGTGTGCGCGAGTTTGAACTTGAACCAAGGAAAGACAACGTGACAGCTATGACGTCACTCACCCGCCGCCACCACTGCCGCCGCTGCCAAAACCGAGCGCTCGGCTGTTTCTATATAGGCCGTCGGCGTTCTTTGTTTTCAATGGCGTTGGCGTTGACTACGTTCTAGACTCCAGAAAGGATTAAATCTGGGCCAGTTGGTACACAGGCGAAAAAAACTATCTAGAACAGACGGGGAGCAAGAGGAGGAATTACCATCGCAACGAGTGAGCTATCAATTGTTCGACCATTTTGATGAAAGGAAGCACGCATAACTGGCTCCGTGGGTCAGTGGAGGCTTCAATCGCGCTTTGAGATACGTGGCGGTGGTAAGAGATGTGGACTGCATAAATTAGTGCTGACAACATTGTGGCACGCACGCGGCACTGCAGCAATAGGTCGGGTCGTAGCGTTCATTGGGTGAGTAACCTTTCGCGACCAATCACTGCCACCTGCCAGGGCGGCAGGTTGGACGCGCTGCATATACCGCGTGCGGAAAGCATGCACTCAGACGCCAAGCCGTGTCTAATTGCTCGATACACCACAGCTTTCGCTCTCTAACCAGCTTCAGCACTAATTGAACCCCAGCTATTTTTTATTAGGGATACGCTTCCTTCGTATGAGTCGATAAAAGTGAAGCTCTAACAGTTATCAAAATCTAGCGAGCTCAGTGCATTATGCGGCATCTCTACAAGTGACAGATAGTTGAGAGAGAACTGACGCCAACCCATATTTTTAGCTTTAGCCAACGCTTCCGGACCAAATCGGTCCCTTCTTCAGGGGTGACTAAAGTGGGCCTGC
This sequence comes from Amblyomma americanum, assembly GCF_052857255.1. Taxonomy (NCBI): domain Eukaryota; kingdom Metazoa; phylum Arthropoda; class Arachnida; order Ixodida; family Ixodidae; genus Amblyomma; species Amblyomma americanum. The sequence goes on from NC_135501.1 coordinate 86,102,602, forward strand.
AGCAGCGGTTTGCTGCCTTTGCTCTCCCTTTCTTAGCACGTGGCGCAGTCCACTAAAGTCAGGTGGGTCTTGTAAATAGCCACAGTGCGGGAGCAGGTGACAAAGCGTTCGGCCAACTGTGCTGTCAGGTGGACGAAGTCGAGGCGTAAAGAAAACATCTCCGGAGCAAGTCCATCTGGTTCTGTTCTTGAGTTAGTTGAGAGAAAACTGACGCCAACCAACAGAGCAGTACACACTTCCCGTCACCCCAGCGACAGCAAATTAAAGCGCGTAGGCGTCAGCCTGCGTCCGCCAATCTAAGCCCACGCTGCCGTTAGAAAGCGCTATTAGCTTGTCTACAGCTTGACTGGCTGAACGCCTAGAAGTGAACGCCGTGCGATACGACCAAAAGGCGCTTTCGGGTTGCGCACGATTGATGATTGTGTTTCAGCGGGCTTGACCATTTGTCTTGGCACGTATAACGCGCCCCGTAGGTTGAAAAGTTCAACGCAGCGAGCGGAGCATCACGTATATGTTGAACTTAGGTGGTTCGCGTGTGTTCTTTCTGTTGGTGGTGGTAGTGGTAGTAAACCTTTATTGGATGCACTGGGGCGGGTTTTAGAAGAGAGTGGAGGGTTTCACCGCTCGCTTGCTTGGGTGGCAGCCCTCATTCCGGGAAATCACTGGCGGTAGCCGCTGTCCGCGCTCTCTGGACCACAGCCTTCTGGGACCCCAGGTCCAAGCAGCTGGACAAGGTCGCCTCCCAGTCCTTCCTTGTTAGCTGATTTACTCTCTTTATTTGCAAATTTTTCTGGCGGGCCAATACCATATGATATTCGTCTGCCCACTTCTCACAAAATTTACAGTACCCCTGAAAAAGTTCGGTCATATGTTTTAGAATCGCAGGGCTTACAAAAGACTCCGTTAGCAGCCTTCTGAGGTGTTGTTCCTCAGTTCTATCCAGGCCCTTCGCTGGCTGTGGGAACCTCTGACTACTGAGGCGCAAATATGCTGTGATGTCGGCATACGTCGTAAGCGGATTCAGTACAGGAGTCCCGACAAGGTCTGGGAATTCAGTGGAACTCCCGGGGAGAGACGCTCGGGCGGCTGTGTGAGGAGCCTCGTTTCCTTCTATTCCCTGGTGTCCTGGCACCCATGCCAATTGTTTTATTCTCTGCATTGAGCTGTCTTGCGCGTTTGCTAAAATTTTTTCTGTCAAATGGCGCTATTCCCATTATATAATTTCGACAGGCGTGTTGAGAATCAGAAATAATGCGCGTGGCATGGGAGTGAGTGGCTGCCAGCACTATCGCTACTCCCTCGGCTAGCGTAACTTTACCAGTTTTCACCAAGTGTCCATCCACCTGCTTTTCCTCGTGTATCAACGCGATGGTGCAGATGCCCCCTTGCGTAAGGCTCGCCGCGTCTAGATAATACGTGCCATTTTTCTGCTATTATACTTATCTGCAGCTCTAGCTCGGGCTTCTCTCATAACTGGATTGTGCTCGGGATGCATTTTGGCCAACAGAAAAAACGTGCATCCCGAGTTCTGTTGGCCAGAAAATTCTGAGTGCACTTAAGTCTGCTTATGCGGAGGAATAGCATGTGTTTTGAGGAAAGGAAACATTTTTGAGTAAAGGAATACTTATAGTAGCTCTGTACATCTCGGTGGACACCTCAAACCCACCTTACGCTTTTTTGTGACCCATGACTCAGCATTTTGCGTGATCATGACTCGGCGCTTTTCATGACCCATCGTTGTCCATGACTTATGATCCTGACTTTGATAACCACGACTCAATTCCTTCCACATACAATGACTCCGGTCATGACCACATTATGACAACGGAATATCGACTCAATTACAATGACTCACATGGCCATGACAATCATATGACACAATATACCAATTGTAATACACATTCAATCATGGCTACTATATACTATCTAATGACGTCATAATGTGCGACCCATTTTGGTTTCACAATTTGCATCCACTTTTTGTGGACACATTAGCTGCCGACGAAGCCCCAGTAACGCTTTCGCATTAAAAACCGGCGGCGGCTGATAATGCTGATATAGATCTTATTTACTCACAAAAATAGGGGGACCAGCCAGAGGTCGGGTTGCGCTGCAGTAAAGGCGGTCGGTGGGAATCTCTTAGGTCTCTGCGGCCTTCAATGCGTTGGAAATTATGTGGAGCTGTTTGGCCAGATCAGTGGTGTCCAGGAGGGACTCCCACGCTTCCTCAGTAGTTAAATAGTCAGCGTTCTTTTGTGCACATTCGTCCACAACATGTGACGGAATATCACCAGTTGTGAGCAGTGTTCGCACGCAGGTGCAGTAAGATTGGTGAAAAGTCTGTGCTAGCCATGGGTTCAGGAAGGTTCCTGTTTGTATTTGGCGCCAATTGACGGCGTCTCCCGCTTTTCTGGAGGGTATGGACAACGCTCGAGCCGGTAATGTTGGAGGATGCCCGTGTACGCCACAATCAGCGTATGAGTGCATTGGAGAGTGGGCACTGAGAGCATAGGCACGAGGAGGCGGGTTACCACCCCGGCAACGGCGGCTTCTTCGAACCCGACCGCGGCAGCTGCGTTTTTATGGATGAGAAGCGCTAAGACGCCTGTATACTGTGCGATGTCAGTGCACTTTAAAGATCCCCAGGTTGTCGAAATTATTCCGGAACCCTCCAGTACGGCACCTCTTTCTTCCTTTCTTCTTTCACACCCTCCTTTATCCCTTCCCTTACGGCACGGTTCAGGTGTCCAACGATATATGAGACAGATACTGCGCCATTTCCTTCCCCCAAGACCAATTATTATTATTATTAATATTATTATTATTATTATTATTATTATTATTATTATTATTATTATTATTATTATTATTATTATTATTATTATTATTATTATTAACGGCGGCTTCATTTTCATGGAAGGGAAGCGGATAACAGATCAGTGCGTTGCGCGATGTCAGTGTACGTTACCATGGTCGAAACTAACACGGGGCCCTACAATCCGGAGCCTTTTCTCTCTTGCTCCTTTCACATTCTACATTAATCCCTTTTCTCAGATCGAAACTGATGTGCGCACCGAGAATCTAGATGATTACTGCGTCTATTCATTCGTAGGGACCAGTTTTATTATTATACGATAGCGAAGCGAGCACGTTGAGGAGATTTCCCGGCAATGTGCCGCTGTCACACTCGGTTAGGGGTTTGGGGATTCAGGGGCTGAGAATGTGGGCCCCTATTGATCGCACTAGTACCCTAAAGACTATCGAATGTGCGAGAGGCCAAACACAGAGTTCCTATTGGAAACTTGCGCCAGCCATCGGTAAGAAGTCGAACAATGAACAAACACAAGCAAGAGTGTCTATGAAAACGGGTCTCACTATGAGTGTCTTATAGCATTGGTGTCTGTTGGGAGCGACTATGATACCGCGTTGTCACATGCAATTAGTGACTAAGTTCCCCCCCCCCCTCCGCATAGAGGTGATTTCTTTCTGTGACTTCGACCACAAAGCAAAGACACATCGGAATTAATGCTATCGTGAAGCAACGCAGCGACCGTATGCGCCCGATTTCATCCAACCAACTTCAGCTGGTCGGTCAGCGCAGAATCTGCGGCGCAATACAGTAATATGAAGCCGCCGCATGACAACGCACATTATTCCTAATTATTCCACGTGCCCGCCAATGCAGCCGCTGCCAGATCGGTACTGCAGCGCTAGGCTCGATACGAACTGACCCGCTGCTCACTTGCAAACATTATTCTCGGCACATATTTCATGCATGACAAGCAAGAAACATCGTGGAGCAAAGCGAGTCAGGCGCGCACCACTCGCCTGAGCAACGTCCGCAGCATCAGAAGGTGACAGCGTAGACATTGCAGCGCGGAGATCATACCCACTTACGAACAGACTTCTAAACGAAGAGCTCCGCCAACGCCACTTGGATCAGAAACGGCCGAGCGTTTCCTTCTTATCACGCGTCTCATGTCGCACAAATGCGCTGCGTCTCCGGCGGCGAGTACAGACTGCTCATGGCAACCGCGTATGGAGCGAGAGCCCAACTTGCAGGTGGTGTCAGTGCACGGTAAGATCCTCAGGTGGTCGAAATTATTCCGGAGTCCTCCTCTACGGCACCCCTTTTTTCCTTTCATCTTTCACTCCCTTCTTTATCTCTTCCTTTATGGCGCGGTTTTGGTGTCCGCCGATATATGAGACAGATAGTGCGCCATTTCCCTTCTCCAGAAAACAATTACATATATGCTGGGTGTCCCAGCTAACTTGGACCAAAACTTCAAAAAAAAAAAACTGCGTTCTTCAGAACTGAAATCGCGTTGGTGGCGTTAAGGTTTATCTCAAGTTTTTTTTTTTTTAAGTTGCAGTACCATTTTCTTGATCGCCTCTAATTGAATAATTCGTCGAGATAAATGAATTTTTGAAATATAGCTTACAACGTTCAGGAGCCAGAATGAAATTTGTGAAGCTCCATGAATATTGTCCGACCCACACATTTCCAATGGGACAGATTTAGCGTGGCCGTTTAAATTCAGGAAAAACGCAAGCACCGGAGTTTTAAACATAACACGTGACAGCGCGCTCCGCACACCCGAACGCGCCACTGTTACAGCGCCCTCACTCGCCGCGGAGGCTGAGTGGTTACGGCGCTCGACTACTGATCCGGAGTTCCCGGGTTCGAACCCGACCGCGGCGGCTGCGTTTTTATGGAGGAAAAACGTTAAGGCGCCCGTGTGCTGTGCGATGTCAGTGCACGTTAAAGATCCCCAGGTGGTCGAAATTATTCCGGAGCCCTCCACTACGCACTTCCTCCTTCCTTTCATCTTTCACTCCCTCCTTTATTCCTTCCCTCACGGCGCGGTTCAAATGTCCAACGATGTATGAGATAGATACTGCGCCATTTCCTTTCCCCGGAAACCAATTATTATTATTATTATTCGAAACCGAGCGCGGCGGCTGCGTTTTTATGGAGGAAAAACGCTAAGGCGCCCGTGTGCTGTACGATGTCAGTGCACGTTAAAGATCCCCAGGTAGTCAAAATTATTCCGGAGCCCCCCCCCCCCCCCCCTACGGCACCTCCTTCTTCCTTTCTTCTTTCACTGCCTCCCTTATCCTTTCCCTTACGGCGCGGTTCAGGTGTCCAACGATAAATGAGACAGATACTGCGTGATTTCCTTTCCCCCAAAACCAATTATTTTTCCAGCGCCCTCATTCGTGCATGGTAAAAAACATCGCTCGCTTCGCGCCTTTCGTGGTGCACACGACAGAGCTAAGCGTTGTGGTTGGTTCCACCATAAGCGCCAGTGGGTTCGGGAAGCAGATAAAAGAAAGCCGGCTCCCGTTTCTGCGGCAATCATTGCGCTCTCACGCTAGCAGAATGCATCATTTGTCGCCAGCCGCAGCTGGTAACATCAGAGCCGACCAAAGTTCGAAGCCCTTTCTGGCAAGCGAAGAGAAGGCGCGGAGCTGGAATTGTTTTTCGCAAATAAAGGATGAGAGCGCTGTAATCGCGGCGCATTCGGGCGCATGAAGTGCGCTGTCACGTGGTATTTTTTAAACTCCGCGGGCTTTCATTTTTCCCGAAAAAAAGCGTCCACGCTAAGCCAATCGCGTTGGAAGTGCCTGCATTGAGCAATGTTTGTGGAGCTTCTCAACTTTCCTATTGACACCTGAACATTTGAAGCAATATTTAAAAAATAATTATTTATCTCCAATGATTATCATAGTAGGACGATAAGAAAATGGCACTGTTACTTAAGATAAACCTCAACAACAGCCACGCGATTTCAGTTCTGAAGAACCCTAAGGTTCTTTTTTTTCAAATCTTGGTTCAAGATAGCTGGAACACACTGTAGATATGATGACCACAGCGGGCGGTTATCACGCATCGCTATCAGAAATTGACCGGGCCGCTTGCTGCATACTGACACGCGAAACAATAACGTTGACCATTGCTCTCAGGATAAGCTTCTCGTAGGTCGGAGTAAGGAGGCAGAGTCATCCACGCTTGGTTTATTGCGAGATGCCGGACAAGAACGCAGTCTCTTTCTGGCAGACGATAAAAAATTTGGAGGACGCTTACGCTTCGGCTTTAAGAGCGGAACGCGACGGCGTTTTGCACCACTGCCAGGGAGACCACGGAACGCCATTGTCCATTCTGCGCCACGCCTTGTCCGTTAGACAAATCGCTCTGCTACGTACGGTGAAACGGACGTGCGGAGCGGCATACCACGTACAACTCCTGCCAGGCGCCTTGCCGAAACGCGTGGTTCTCAAGTTGCAGTCGTAGTTCGTCGGCACATCGTTCTTTGAGCGATGTCAGTGCACGTTAAAGATCCCCAGGTGGTCGAAATTATTCCGCAGCCCTCCACTACGGCACCTCTTCTTCCTTTCTTCTTTCACTCCCTCCTTTATCCCTTCCCTTACGGCGTGGTTCAGGTGTCCAACGATATATGAGACAGATACCGCGCCATTTCCCTTCCCTCCAAAAACCAATTATATTATAAACATCGTTCTCAACAAACCCGATGCCACGACCGCCAGCATAGCTTCCGCGCCGAACGAAAGGGCAGCAAGCCACAAGCTACGCGTTGAACACGCTTCGCATGTGCGCGGCGTTGTTCGCTGCTCACCGCGTGATTCCTGCGTGCCCGCACGGCCCCACTGCTCCCGAACGAGAGATATCTCAAACGCGTCACTCCCTTCTCTTAAAATCAATTTTCATTTCAGTTTCCTTTCCTATCGGCGCGGCTCGGGTGTACACAGAGATATGTGAGACAGGCCTCACTTCCTTTCCTTAAAACCGATTTTTATTTCATTTTCTTTCCGTTGCGGCGCGGTGTGACAAGGCTTCCCTTCATGTGACAAGGCTTCCCTTCATTTCCTTGCGCTGCCGTCGCGCGCTATCTGTTGGGGCAGTGGTGTGCATTGCGAGGAGGAGGAGGAGGGATTTTTCGCTCACGGCCGACGCCAACGACGCCGGCTTTTCTGCGACACGAGCTCCTAAACGCTGTCGCATTAAAATGCTCGTTGATGCTCCTTTCATCGCAGCACGCTGAACAAACGTGCGGACATCGTAATGGCAAGTCACTACTGCGTTCACTTGTGCCGGCCGATTTAACGCACTTGTACAATGTACGAGCTTTAATGCGTGAAGCATTGCAGGGCCAATGGCGATAGTACTAAGTGGATTTTATTAAAATAATAATAAAAAGGAAGGGAGAGACACTTTCTAGCCACGGCATCTGCCATCATTACTGAAGCATCTGAGCTGGGTCATAACAATAATAACAATTGTTTTGGTGGGAAAGGAAATGGCGCAGTATCTGTCTCATATATCGCTGGACACCTGATCCGCGCCGGAAGGGAAGGGATAAGGGAGGGAGTCAAAGAAGAAAGGAAGAAAGAGGTGCCGTAGTGGAGGGCGCCGGAATAGTTACGGCCAGCTGCGGACCTTTACCATGCACTGACTTCGCACAGCACACGGGCGCCTTAGCGTTTTTCCTCCATAAAAACGCAGCCGCCGCGGTCGGGTTCGAACCCGGGAACTCCGGATCAGTAGTCGAGCGCCCTAACCACTGAGCCACCGCGGCGGGTGCGTCGAGAGGGAAGAATTAAGAATGGGGACGATGGCGAGGAGGCAAGGAAGAGGAGTACGAGGAGGAAAGGTAAGCATCAAGCGGTGCCGCGGCGGCCGCGTGGAGGCCACGAAAGGGAGCGCGTGGTGTGCGTGGCGGCGTTGGCCTCGACGCTGGCGCATTTTTTTACTTTTTTGAATATCTAGTGCCAATCAGTTAGTTTTTTTGAAGAAAATTACTTATAAAGCAGCAGAAATAACCACCACGCCGCCGGTGGGATTCGAACCCACGACCTCCGAATATCGCGTTCGGTGCTCTAACCAACTGAGAGCTACGGCGACGGCTGTCCAATCTGCTGCTTTCGTGGGTATTTATGTTTTGCGTGTAAGCGAACCTTGAGAGTTTTCACCAGCGCCACCCTCGTCCATAGCGGTGGACGTAGCACGTCCTGTAATACCGCGTGTGACGTAAGACGTCATCTAACGGAGAGGGCGGAAACTGTGCGAGAGCCCTCTTATGCTACCTATGGCATCAAGACTGCCAGAACCGAGACCCCCGTTAAGCTATTAGCAGAAGAGGCAAATGAAGTGAGGGGCTCGTTTGACAAACATATTTAGGAAGCCAACAGTCACCGAAATCAAGGTGCATAGGGGAATGTTTCTCTGCGCGCGCGCGCGCGCGTGTGTGTGTGTGTGTGTGTGTGTGTGTGTGTGTGTGTGTGTGTGTGTGTGTGTGTGTGTGTGTGTGTGTGTGTGTGTGTGTGTGTGTGTGTGTGTGTGTGTGTGTGTGTGTGTGTGTGTGTGTGTGTGTGTGTGTGTGTGTGTGTGTGTGTGTGTGTGTGTGTGTGTGTGTGTGTGTGTGTGTGTGTGTGTGTGTGTGTGTGTGTGTGTGTGTGTGTGTGTGTGTGTGTGTGTGTGTGTGTGTGTGTGTGTGTGTGTGTGTGTGTGTGTGTGTGTGTGTGTGTGTGTGTGTGTGTGTGTGTGTGTGTGTGTGTGTGTGTGTGTGTGTGTGTGTGTGTGTGTGTGTGTGTGTGTGTGTGTGTGTGTGTGTGTGTGTGTGTGTGTGTGTGTGTGTGTGTGTGTGTGTGTGTGTGTGTGTGTGTGTGTGTGTGTGTGTGTGTGTGTGTGTGTGTGTGTGTGTGTGTGTGTGTGTGTGTGTGTGTGTGTGTGTGTGTGTGTGTGTGTGTGTGTGTGTGTGTGTGTGTGTGTGTGTGTGTGTGTGTGTGTGTGTGTGTGTGTGTGTGTGTGTGTGTGTGTGTGTGTGTGTGTGTGTGTGTGTGTGTGTGTGTGTGTTCATCAAGACTCGTTATGCCCAACTTGTTCTATGGACAGTTGATACCCCATAAGCTGCTGCCACAGTTTTTTTTTTGTTGCGTAACATAGAATGGAATGCTCATCGAAAAGTAGACTCATGAGTTAACACATATTAGATATTCTACACTGTGAACTAGCCGTCATTTAAATGCGGCAATGATTCTTGTTCGTAATCGTTTAATACCATGTTGTCACAACCTAAACCGAAATGGCTAGAGGAAGTGTTCAGTCACCCATTCATCGCGCAAATATTTATTGCAGACAAATGTCCCCACAGCGGACAGGAAATAAAGAGAAATGACGCCCCCGAAGATACATCTACACGGCACACCCATGTTTTCAACAAGTCACACAGTGCCGCCGGCCACTCGTAACCCGAGCACCCATAATCACAAAATGTATTGAATGGAGCACCAAGACGCAAAAGGATGGCGGCGTTGTTTTTGTCGCCGCAGAAAACAGTCCAACGACCGTGCAGCCAAACTCGTGTCACGTCGCACACACGGCAGTACTCGAGCACAGTGCCCGCACGAATCGCGATCAAAATGGTAATGGATACGTAGCAGAAATAACGTCGTGTGGTCGCGATCACTGCAACTATCGCAACGAATGCGACTAGCTGCGCAACGCCACGATCACTTCAGCATTCGGAAAGCACGGCGTCCGTCGTGAGCTTTCGAAAGTGCACATTTCGCTGCCTTGACCTAAAAGCACTCGCTCCGATCGCAATCACGTTCACTACGCGGTCACTTGTCACTGCTATGCAGCTCATGGACGCACAAGAAATTCACCGTGAGCAGCTGCCACTCGCCGCTGTCCGTGATGATCCTCGCAGGAATTAGGAACGCTTGCAACAACCACAAACTGCTCCATATAAGCACTTCGTGACACCTCCAACGCGTAGGGCTTGCGTCGGTTTGAAGAGGCGCTCTGTCAACTCCATCAGCGTAGATGATTACAGAATTCAACTAGTGGAACTGTCGCTCGCCACTGCTGCACGCGGCGAAGTTTGCTGTCGCTCTGAACACTCGTATCAATAGGTGGCCAATATAATATGCTTTGCGACAAAACCGCCACTGCCCAGGCCTTGCTCCCCAGTTCAGACGACGGACGGCCATCTTGCCCTGGCAGAAGCGAGACGTCAGTGACATCACGAAAAAAGCAGCCAAAAGCTCCAATCCGGTCGCCGGCCGGACCCGCTCGCCCGCCTGAAAGTTGAAGTTGACCAACTTTCCATCCGTTTGCCGGACGAGGCGCACCCGCCTGGCTCGCTTCGCGAGCGGCGCCCGGCGTTATCTTGACCAGGTGAAAATAACGGAAAGCCAAGCCAAATCGTTATTCCGACCTGGTCGTAATAACGAAAGCGTTATTTTCACCCATGGATTATAGATTGGCTTGGCGTCATTTGTGATTTGTGGATCGCGGTCGTGCGGGCGCGGGCGTTTTGCATCGCTTGCTTGTTTGGTCGGCCTCTGGATGCGCTGGACGTGTGGTGTGGCACATTCGTTGTGAAAGGACGCTTGTGTGGTTTGTGGGCTCGCACTTGTGTAGTGCCTGTGCCTTCGAAGGCACTCCGGAAAAATGAAAGTCTTTTCGAAGTTTTCTCAGGAAAATCTTGTCGTAATTGACCGTATGAAAATACGCTTTCATTTCGCGCAATTTATGAGTTGTTCGAGTGGCCATATGTACGCTCATCCGCTCCGAACTTTCGTCTTAATTTGCGCAGAGTAAAAGTTAGTAATGTGAATTCTTTACAACGTGTGGCAATGGTCAGAAATACGATCAGGCACGGTGGTTCCGCAGTCCCCGAGGCATCCGTCAGTCGAAGCGAGCAGCGGTGTCATACGTACAGGGTCGTCCACCCTGAACACGCGAGTGCGTGGCTGCACTCTCTGAAAGGCCACTGCGTCCGACACGGCCATTCATCGCAGTCGAGTGGCGCAGAAGTTGGACCTGGGCGTGGCGCTTCGCGTCATCTGCCACTTCGCTTCGATGCGCGGCCGTGTCGGACGCAGTGGCCCTCCACAGAGCGCAACCAAGCGCTCGCGTTACGACAAGAGAAGAAGGCTGCTAGTGGCACGCCGACAGGACCAGATGGTATTCCAATTATGTTAATTAAGAAGTTAGGACTAAAATCCAAGCAAACATTAATAGAGTTAGTGAACAAAATGATAGTGGATGAATGGCGATCAAGCAGAATGAACTTGATATATAGAGGAAAAGGGGACAAAGCTGACATAAGCAAATACCGTCCCATAACAGTGAAGTGTGTGGTTTATAAAGTGGTGATGCAGATTATAAAGGACAGACTGCAGGCTTGGATGGAGAACGATGGGGTGCTAGGGGAGCTACACAATGGGTTCCGGAAACAGAAGAGGTTGGAGCTAGGACAATGTTTTCATTGACACATTATATAGAGATTGCTGAAAAGGAACACAGGCCCCTATGGCTAGCATTTCTGGATATCAGGTGAGCCTACGGCAACGTTATTCAAGATGATTTGTGGGAAACAATGGGCACATCCTATGGCGATCAAGTAGAATGAACACGATATATAAGGGAAAGGGGTACAAAGCTAACATAAGCAAATACCGTCCTTCAGAAACGCAGTGCGTCGAGTCTCGGTTAGCCTGGGCAGCTGTCTGTGGAAGGTATTTAGCAATGAAGAGAGAGCATGCCTGGAGCGTGCGAAGATGCGGTACGCGCGCGCTTCTTCCCTGTTATCGCGGTGGCCGCATTAAAAATCCCATAGAATCATCGCTGTATTGGAATCTAGAAATTCTGTATTTTAAGATGCAGGCGACAAGAATAAAGCGGATGGCAGAAACAAAATTGTCGGAGCGAACCCACGCAAGCTCATTTCGTACAGTGCTGTTTGTGCAGTCTGCCGCGGCATAGTTTTGTTTTTGTGCTGTCGTTCGCGCTAGTGTCGCAGCGTCGATGTAACAAACAACAGACGCACAAAAAATCACATGGTCTGTAAGTGTGCTGGCATTGGCCTGGGTGCTTCCAGAAGTCGCCGAACGCAGCGGCGAACAAGTGCCTATATAGAGTACGTGTATAGTATCGCTTTTTCTGGCCAGCGTCGCCATTACGCGCGCATTGAACGAATTCCGGGACGGTATAAACGACCATCGTGAGATGACTTTCGCGACGTACGACAAGGGAATTATGCAACAATTGCATTATGTAACAGATATAGGCGATCGAGTTTCAGTGGTAGGGGCTTATGTGGCAGCTGGACTACCTGGCTCATATGAAAGAAAAAAACTTACCGGGAAAAACGCAGCGACCGCGAACGTAGCAGCGGGTTCTACTAGATGTTTGTTTTGCAAAGGGAAAAATTAATCCTGCCTCTTTTCATTGCGAGGGCTAAAAGCGCCAGATGCGGAATTCCATCTCATATCGATATCACCGTTTCGCTGGGCCGCATGCAAGCACTATGATCAGTACGTTTAGTGGTAAAACCTTTTATGCGCGATCCTTCCTCAAACACACGCTCACACAGTGAATTCTCGTTGTTTTGTGCTCGCTTTTATAGCTCAATGTTTCGGTCAATCTATTGCAAGTGAATTACGAGCGCCAAGAGTGAGCGCGTGTGTGCGGCGGTGGTTTTGTAGCCGTGCTCCCTTTGAGCAGTCTTATATATATAATGGTCGCTATAATAAAATTTTGAGATTTTCGACAAGTCTTTTGAAGATGAAGTCAATATATCCAACGATCATTAAGTTTAGGGACAAACTGTGCGCACACCATGGGTGGGAAATATATATATGGCCACGTACCAACGGTCAGGCATTCGACGCCTCGATACTTCAAACTATTAAGTGACCAAAAATTTGTTCAAACTATGCTGATTAGAAACAAAGGGTAAGGGGACCGAAAAATAGTTCTTTACGCTGAGTTCGGAATAAAGAGAGCCCGACCAGAGGGTTTGGTACGGGTCTTTTCATTCTTATGCGACCGCTCATCAGCAATGTCTGCGGCGCCTCATAGCTTCCACTCGATAGGCCCCGCATACGCTGAGATAAACTGGTCCCATGTCGTGGCAGAAACAGGAGCGCAGCTGGAGAAACTGCACTTCGAAAGCACCGTGTGACAGGTGTAGTAGACGAGTATGCAGCACGCTGCATTTCCATGCTTCATCGATCAGGACAGGTAAGCTGTACTGCCGTTGCGTATGCTTATATTACCGGCAGCTTGGTTGCACTGAAATATGCGATTTTGACGGGAGCGAAGTGCCAGTTTGTAAATACCGCCGGTTTGAATTAAGCGATTTTCCTGTCTACAGTACACACCTTACATACCCCTCTGGCAATGGCCCTCAGCAGTCGAGGAAAGAAAACATTAATCTGACATTTACAGGTGATGCGAATTAACTCAGCCACCTAGCTCAGACTACTGTTCTGCATGAGGAAATATAGGTCAACAGTAAGAGAAGATTATAAATCAAATTTAGCGAATATTTAGGGCCTCTTATTAGCAAACCCTGATATTACCCAGTTTGTGCACCCGAAACATAAATCACGAAAGCCAGGGTAAACGCAATTCCTGCTCAAAAAGTGCTTTCAAGAGAAATGTAATTTTCCAGTGCAACAGTCTCAAGCTACCGTATAGAAACTGGCATATGTCTTGAACCTGAAGGCAATGGATAAACTGGCCATGTGATGGTTTCCATGTCATGTTGCATGACATGAATTACCGAGGAAGACATCATTTTCTTTATGCCTTTACAGTGCAGTTTCGGGTAATGCGAATTTAAAAAACTGCCAGCAAGAGCCCAGTGCTACAGAATCCGCCTCGTTTGCAGCGAGTTGCAATCCCAGTAGTACTGCTAGGGCTGTTATCTTGCCTTTGTAAAATACCTACAAAGAACCTTCAATTCAAAGGGCCTCAATTACAATGTTCACTGGGCTTCAGCACCCATTTAGCAGTTGTCTTAAAGCAGTAGGTTGGCGAATTTTTTTTTTCATTAGCTTTGTGGAGAATTTTCTGTTGCAATGGCGTAAACAGGAAGGCAATATGCGGTTCTGCAGCAACACTTCAGACTGTGATGCGACACACGGCAAGCACTTACCTCAAAAATGAGTAGGTTACTCAGAGGAAACAATGTGGTGTCTGGGTATGGTCTTAAAAAAAACTGCTTTGTAACACGGTTTTTCTATACAGCCAACGAAGTTGTTACTCATTTATTCACACGCTTCATCAATTACTGACAAGGAGCGTTGGTAGGAATACTTTATTTGGCAAGGAAGTCCTGGCCGACGTGGGCCTAATGCGACTCTGCCTGTAGGCCAAGGTGCAGACTTGTGGGCACAATCTTGAGCCAGTAGCCTGGAACGGGGAATAGGTGCCTTGGACCAGAGAATGCCGTGCCATGCAAGGTCGGCTGCTGCAGTCCCTCTACTAATGTCAGTCATACACAGGGTTGGATGCCATGAAAAGAGAAAAAAGTATGCAAGCTCAAAACAATAAAATGCAATTAATAAACAACTAAGAGAAACCCAGAAACAAATACACAAAAAATGGAATGCATATGAGGGAAAAAAGATAAGGACATCTCCCAACAGGCTACAGCAGCAGCCCACGCACTCCTGTAGTGGCTTTGCGTATGGGCATTAGAAATATCCTTAAAAAAAGGATAAAAGGAACATTGTTCAAGATGTGCCAGAGAAAGCACACACAAAAAGAAGTGTGTACAAGGCAGAGACCAAAAATGAATAAAAATAGTCAAGACAAACAACGAAAGGGTTTCTGAAAGGCTTCTGACGCTGGTACACAGGCGGTCACAAGCTCCATATGCTAAACCCAAAACCTTAAAGGGGCGGAGACATCAAATTTTTGGTTGGAGTGTTCTTAGTTTCAAACATTGCATACTCCCACCCGGTGCGTGATACGTGCTCCGCAATTCAAATATGCACATTAAATATTATCGCAATATTTATACTGAGCAATTTCGGTTTCTGAGTGTTGGGGTGCATTATGACGTCACTCCCGAGTTAGAGCAGCAACCCTGGTCATGTGGGCTCCAAAAGTAGTGACACAGGGACCGCTGCATCGTCTGCTCTCGTACACATGCTGTGCATATCAGGGCCTTTCGAAATTCCGGCCAGTACTGCGATATGCTTTATTTTCGAGAAGTTCAAATTATAAAACGGATATTTGAAATTACAATACAAACATGTTTCCACAAAATGCAGTAATGAAAAGAAACATTTCATTCCTCTTCATAATTTATCGCTCCTAAAGCTTATTGAGCATCTCAATGTATGAGGGAAAATCATGTAGAATGGTACAATTAGTCTGAGCCATAACTGTGTTCAGGAAAAAACATGACAGCTTGACTTTGTAAGCTGCCGAACGACAATCTTTCGGCTTTTCATTTCCCAGCCTTTTGGCGAAGATCATAGCACCGAAGGACGGCCTTGTGGTAGAGCATCCGCCTCACATTCGGGAGGTGCTGTGTTCGATTCCCAGTGTCGCCGGGTACCCACCGGTTTTAAGAATTCCCCGCCATGGTGCTCAGCTCATTCAGGGTGAGATGCTTGGGAGAAGGGTCTTCGACCAAACCGTTGCCTTCACGGATCAGAGATAAGTTCCGCCGTCAAGCAACCCTAAATCCACCTCGTGCGGTAGAATCCCATCTTTTTTTTTTAACCCGTCATGAACACCTGCCGATGCGTGTGAGCCAGCCACAACGGTAGCAAGCAAATACCGCTGCACTTTGCTCGAAGGCGGTTTGTGAGCGGACAGAGCTATGGCACATCTCTCTTGAGGCTAGAGAAGTGAACGTAAGTTTTGTAACTGGCACAAGGCCAGAGTTTTGGACTGCGGGTTTTAACCACATGGAGACGTTTTTGTGCCCGCATTTGACGGTAATTTTGAGGCGCACGCTACCCTTCCCACACAGTGCACCTCTGGAGAGCCGAGCACTAGGCCGGGGGACCGCCTGTTCCTATTGGATTAATTGGCTGGTGGGCCAAAGGCTGCGGGAATCGTACCCACGACCTCCCGTAGCCGAGGCGTGCACTTAAGCACGAGGCCACAGCTGCGGTGGAGATACTCTTGTCACAGTTCAGACACTGAAAAGGCACATGACGTGATGTGGCATTGTTGAGAACCATTAATGACACAAAAAATCTATGAACAGCAGCAGCTTAAGATACAACAAAAGTGAGAGCATTAACAAGACGACCTCTTCCACACTCCCTTGTGACACCTCCAGCTGTGGAATGCTGCCCCAGATGCAGCATTCTTGACGGGACATGGCCCGCTTAACTCTTGAGTATGGGTTTCACCACACTGGTGTCCCTGGCCGTAACGGACCCACAGCAGCTGCCACATTTCAACTAGGAATCTGCGCAGGAATTTCAGCAGCTGTTTCCCTTCTCACTAGATGAAAAGTGCCTGGGTGATCCGGAGTCTTACATTTGGATGCTTGTTAAAATTATGCTCTCAAGTTTTTGCTTTCTTTTAATGGCTTATAAGAGTGGTGGCCATATGTGCTGACATTACATGTGCTTTCACAAAAGAGACAAACAACTCTACTCTGAGAAAATTCTGGAAGAGTTCTAAACGGAACACTCTGCATGCTTTCAGAGGCTCCATACACTCCTCATTGTATTGCAAAAGAATATTTCAGGCTTTCAAGAAGGAACCCTTGAACAAGAGGGCTGAGAAAGAATGGTTTGCTCATTACTGAGAAGCACTGCCTTTTACTGCCTTTCTAATGAAGGCACACTCTGACATCCCTTTCGATAGCAGCAATGCCACAGGACAAGCACCAAGCGATTTCCACAAAAAGTAAGCTTTTTACGACCTCGTCATCACAGCTCGAACCGCAGAGAAACTAGCCTCTATTTGTTTCTCCAATAGCCTACAAGATTGACGAGGCCTGAGAGTAAGATTTACAGATCGATTTTGATGACCCACTGGGGTGGCGTGGCACCTCGCATCAGTATACTGAAAGTGCATGAATTCTGCACATTACAATGACTAGGGCTTATTCCACAGAAAATACTTTTGAACTTAGCTGTGTCTATTCATATTGTCACGTAGTGTTGACGGCAGTCGAAGCAGCGATGAAGACGGACAAAAGGTCTTCTAAAAGAAAACTGTTTATTGGGCTGTCTTGCACCCAAAATTGACTGAATCACTCGGCGGCAGCGAAGCGACAAGCGTGCTCGGCGGTCGTCGAACAGAATGCCCGCCGCTGTCGGACGTGCTCTGTTTAAAGCTGATAGCGAACTTTCGAGATAAAGCGTGCAAAGTTACTAGAACATTCCGGAAAAACGTACAATCAGCTCTGCCTGCCCGCGATCAATCGAGATAAATCTAGTACCGTCTTGAGTCTCAAACAAAGCGATAAAGTGGTGTGGCAGCAGATTTGAAAAACGAACAAATACTGCAAATATTCGCGACATTACTCCCCTCTCAAAGAAACCTCGACCTGATGCATTAAAACAAATAATGCAACTAGTAAGCGAAAAAAACGCATCTTGCGAAAATAGAGCATAGAAATGCAGCGGCCTTTAGAGCGCATAATACGGCTTCCGACGGACTACATGAACAACTTCTGGTCGTACGCGGCGTCGCTGGGATGCAGTCATTGCGTCACGGATGACTTCATAATCCAGTTCAACTAGCCGACGAAGAACCTTGTCCGGGCCCAAATATCGGCGCAAACGATTTTCACTCAATCCGCGGCGACGAATGGGCGTCCACACCCAGACTTGGTCTCCTGGCTTGCATTCCGCGTTGCGTCTTCGTAGGTTGTAGCGTCTGGCGTCGAACCGCTGCTGATCTTTGATCCGTAATCGGGCAAGCCTTCAAGCATCTTTTGCGCGCTGAAGGCATGCGGCAACGTCGACGTTCTCTTCTTCTGTAACGTTGGGCAGCACGGCGTCTAGCGTGGTCGTGGCCTACCTGCCATGGACGAGCCTAAAAGGCGTCATCTGGGTGGTATCCTGCACGGCGGTGTTGTAGGCGAAGACGACGTAAGGCAGGATGACATCCCAGGTTTTGTGTTCGGCATCGAGATACATGGCGAGCATATCGGCAATGGTTTTGTTCAGGCGCTCGGTCAGTCCGTTGGTCTGAGGATGGTATGCAGTTGTCCTCCGGTGGATGGTTTGGTTGTAACGCAGGATGGCTTGCGTTAGCTCCAGTTCCGCCGTGAATGCTGTTCCTCTGTCCGTGATGAGCACATCGGGGGCGCCGTGTCGAAGAAGAATGCACTCCACGAAAAATTTGGCGACCTCTACTGTTCCGTTCGGTAGGGCTTTCGCCTCGGCGTACCGGGTCCGGTAATCAGTCGCTATGATTATCCACTTATTTCCAGATGTTGACGTTAGAAAAGGGCGAAGCAAGTCCATGCCGATCTTATTAAACGGCCTTGAGGGAGGTTCAATGGGGTTCAGAAATCCTGCTGGTCGTGTGGAAGGGGCTTTTCGTCGCTGACAATCTCGGCAGGTTTTCACATAGTGTGCGACATCGGCAGACTGTCGGGGCCAGTAATAGTTGTATTGAATGCGGCGGAGGGTGCGAGTAAACATGAGATGTCCAGCTGTCGGCTCGTCGTGTGAAGCCTGTAGAACATCTTCGCGGAGACGAGCAGGTACAACAAGAAGGTAGGCTGTTTTGCTCGCTGTAAAGTTCTTCACAAGGACCTCATTCTGCACACCGATGGAAGAGAGTCCTCGCTTGAATGAAGCGGGGGGGGCGAAGAAACCTTGCCTTCCAGGTACTCGATGAGGCTTTTTAGATCGGGGTTCGAGCGTTGCTGCTGAGCAAAGAGCTGGGGCTGATGGGTCCCAGGAAGGCGTCCACATCGTCTTCCGGCAGCGGTGTATCTACAGGAGCTCGTGAGAGGCAATCGGCGTCAGAGTGCTTGCGTCCGGACTTGTAAATGACGGTGACCTCAAACTCCTGGATACGCAGACTCCATCGAGCGAGTCGGCCAGAGGAGTCCTTCAAATTGGCAAGTCAGCACAGCGCGTGGTGGTCGCTGACCACCTTGAACGGTCGTCCGTAGAGGTAGGGGCGGAATTTCGACGTGGCCCAGATGATAGCAAGGCACTCCTTCTCAGTTGTCGAATAGTTAGCCTCGGCCTTGGAAAGGGAACGGCTAGCGTATGCGTTGACTTTCTCCACCCTGTCGCGTTCTTGAACGAGGACGGCGCCAAGGCCCACGCTGCTTGCGCCGGTATGAACTTCAGTATCGGCGTTTTCATCGAAATGCGCAAAGATCGGTGGGGACTGTAAATGACGCTGAAGATCCTGGAAGGCTTCTGCTTGCGGCGCTTTCTATTTAAACGGCACGGCTGCCTTCGTCAGTTGGTCAGGGGCTCAGCGATGCGCGAAACGTTTTTCACAAATCGTCGGTAATATGCGCACAGTCCGAGAAATCTTCGCACTGATTTCTTATCGGCCGGCGGCGGAAAGTGTTCAATAGCAGCTGTTTTCTGCGGGTGTGGGCGTACTACCTCCTTGCTAACGATGTGGCCTAGCTTGAAAGAGCAGATCTTCGTAGGTAAAGTGGCATTTCTCTGCTTTCAAGGTTAGACCAGACGAATTGATTGCGCCTAGTACTGTTCGAAGTCTTTTTAGGTGCTATTCAAAGTTCGAGGCGAAGACAACGACGTCATCTAAATATACCAGACAAATTTGCCGCTTCAGGCCTGCCAGCACTGTATCCATTACTCGCTGAAACGTCACTGGTGCGGAACAGAGACCAAATGGCATCACCTTGAACTCAAACAGCCCATCCAGAGTGATGAATGCTGTCTTCTCGCGATCTCTTTCAACGACCTCATTTTGCCAGTAGCCGCTCTTGAGGTCCATCGATGACAAATATTTGGCGTTGCAGAGGCGGTCCAGTGGGTCGTCGATGCGGGGGAGGGGGTAGACGTACTTCTTTATTATGTTGTTCAAGAGGCGGTAATCAACGCAGAATCGAAGTGCACCGTCTTTCTTTCTCACTATAACAACCGGTGCTGCCCATGGGCTGTTTGAAGGCTGGATGACGCTGTCACGAAGCATTTCTTCGACTTGGTCCCGGATGGGTTGTCGTTCTCGTGGTGACACACGGTAGGGGCTTTGACAGACAGGTCGGACGTGATGGTCCGTTATAGTGCGATGCTTGGCAATTGGAGTTTGTCGCACCTTCGGCGATGTCGAAAACACTCACTGTAGCTTTGAAGCAGATTCCGGATCTGGTCTTGTCTGTTCCGGGGCTGGGCTGGGTTGATGTCGAAACTGGGCGAGTTCTCTTTGTCAGGCGGATCTTCTTCGGAGGTGTCGGAGAGGGCGAACGAGTCTCGTACGTCGGATATTTCGTCGAAGAAAGCAATCGCCGTTCCTCCGTTAATGTGCCGGTATTCTTCGCTGAAGTTAGTCAGCGGTACTTCGACCTGGTCATTGCGGACATGTGCGACACCTCGTGCGATGCTGATTCCTCGGTCTAGAAGCAACTGCATGTTCCCCTCGATGATGGCTTCAGCGTTAATAGCGTTCGTGGCGCCTACGGTCATGACAACGCTTGATCGGGGTGGGACGCTCACTTCTTCCTCCAGGACAATCAGGGCAACGTGATCTCCCCGAGTTTTCATCGAAGCGATGGCTTCGTCCGTCGAAAGCGTGATCAGCTTGGATCGCAGGTTGATGATCGCCTGATGCTCATTAAGGAAATCCATACCCATGATCACTTCGCGGGCGCACTGCTTTAGCACAACGAAGGTTGCAGGATGGGTATGTCCCTTGATAGTCACTCACGCTGTGCATCGTCCTGATGGCGTAAAGAGGTGGGCCCCTGCGGTGTGAATTTGTGGGCCGTCCCAAGCCGTTGTTACTTTTCTTAGCTGTGCAGCGAATGTTGCATTCATGACCGAGTAATCGGCTCCTTTGTCGACTAGAGCGGTAACTTTCAGGCCGTCGATAGTTACTTCTAAGTCGGATGTCCTGGCTCTTGCATTGCATGTCGCTCTCGGCGTCGGGTCACGTCTTCGTCGCGTATGCGAGTCGCGGGTGGGGCGCGTGGTCGAAGCTTTTCTGGGTGGCATGATCGTTTTCAAGGCAGTTTGCGTCGTGGTCGGGGTTGTCATTTTGCGGGGCGTCGGTGCAGCGAGAGTAGGTTCTTCATGCGGTGTTGCGGGTGCAGGGTCTTCATGGGGCCTGGTCGGTGGAGTATCTTCGGCGTTTCGCTCGTGAGCAACCTCACCTCCAGAGGTTGCTGCCTTAATTTCCCTACGGGGGCTGGGAGACCTTCCTCGTACCACGGCTGCGTAGCTGCGGCGTGGTGACGCAAAGCGCGAGGTTGACGGCGATGGTGAGCGCGAAAAGCGGTTCGGCGTGTACTCCTCTCGACGCAGGTACTCGTCGATTTTCTGCGGACGTTGTCCGAAGCGTGGCCGTGGGGCGTTAACGGCAAATCCTCGAAGACAGATACGTCTGTACGGGCAGTGACGAAGAATATGGCCGGCCTCACCGCAATGGAAGCACCACGGCCGGTTGTCGGAAGTCCTCCAGGCGTCGCATTTCCTGGGGCTTGAGCGTCGGTCATAGGCTGGGCGGGTTGGGGCTGGGAGGTGGTTTTGTGGAACAAGTGGCTCATCTCAGGGAGGACGTAGGGGTTATCGTTGAGGCTGAGCAGTCCTTACTGCAGCGGCGTACGTCATGGCCTGGGGTTCTGTGGCTGTCGGGGTGCCAAGTGCTTGTTGCTCTTCCCGTACCACATCCATCAGAGTCGCTGCTTGTGGCTGTGGGGAGGATGGCAGTAATCGGCATAGCTCCTCTCGTACGATTTCGCGGATAACTTCCCGCAAGCTGTCGCTGGTGGTGGCCGTCGTGTCCGAACGGATTGCACAGGCAGAGGAAGGGCGATTGTACTGCCGAGGTCGGACGTCGAGGGTCTTCTCAATCGTGCAGGCTTCTTGCATGAATTCCTCGACTGCTTTTGGCGGCTGGCGGACGAGGCTGCCAAACAGTTGTTCTTTTACGCCGCGCATTAAATACTGAACTTTCTTTTCCTCGGTCATCTCGGGGTCGGCGCGGCTAAATAGGCGCTTCATCTCCTCGACGTAACCGCGGACGGGCTCATTCGGAAGCTTGATTCTGGACTCGAGGAGTCGTTCGGTTCTTTCTTTCCTCACGACAGTGGTGAATACCTTCAATATTTCTCTCTTGAATAGCTCCCACGTCGTAAGGGAAGACTCTGTAGTTTTCGTACCATGTGCGTGCGGAGCCCTCCAATGAGAAAAACACATGTCCAATTTTCGCCGCATCATCGCACTTGTTGAATGACGCCACGCGCTCATATTGATCAAACCATTCTTCAGGGTCTTCGGCTAGGGATCCATTGAAAGTTGGCGGCACCCGCGGTTGCTGAAGCATGATCGGTGTCGACATCTTCGGCGAGGTTGCGGTGCTCATAGCAGCGTCTTTTCGCTGTCTGGTGCGGTCCAGCAGAGCCCCGAACTCAGGCTCCTTTTTCTGGAGACGTCGGCTGGCTCGCCGAGCTGCTGGCTCGTCCTCGGGTGCGAAGCGCTGAGGGCTGGCTTCACGACTTAAAGGGGGCGTCCGGAGCATGGAAGGCTGCCCAGCACATCCACCAGATGTCACGTAGTGGTGGCGGCAGTCGAAGCAGCGATGAAGATGGACAAAAGGTCTTCTAAAAGAAAACTGTTCATTGGGCTGACTTGCACCCAAAATGGACTGAATGACTCGGCGGCAGCGAAACGACAAGCGTGCTCGGCGGTCGTCGAACAGAATGCCCGCCGCTTTCGGCCGTGCTCAATTTAAAGCCGGTAGCGAACTTTCGAAATAAAGTGTGGAAAGTTTCTAGAACATTCCGGAACAATCTAGATCAGCTCTTCCTGGCTGCGATCAATCGAGATAAATCTAGTCGCGTCTTGCGTCGCAAACAAAGCGATAAAGTGGTGTGGCGGCAGATATGAAAACGAACAAATACTGCAAATATTCGCGGCAATATGCGCGACACTAAATTTAATGAGTGTGGCAACCTGTGCAGAACCAAGCAGTATATGCAATGCTCACTTAATTGAAGACAAGAAACCGACAGCTAAAACAGAAAGGCTGCCATGCCTAATACTTATTAGAAGCAAAAATATGTCATGCCAATAAGAACGGACCGTGTGCTGGACACTCACAGTATCGTTAAAGCTCGCAGCAGACCTATGCGTTAATTTCAGTCCGTCCTTTTCCTAGACTTGACCACTTTTTTGATGGTACCCCTCACAACTCCCCGATTTTTCCAGGTAAACGAAAAAAAACGGGTATCGATGTTAATGTGCCAATTAAGGCTTCTGCCTTAAAAGCGCGCAAGCAGTAATAGCCAGCACCGCCTTGGTGAAGAGTCTGCATATCAGTCACAGGACTACTACGCATCTTACTGCACTGCATAAGGTCTCACACATAAACACACTGCATGGCCACCAGGAGAGCTCGATGACCAAGGCATGCCATATGGCACCTTCGTGCAGCCGCACTGCGCAGTGCTTAAACATGTACTTTGACGTCGCCGCACTGACAAGAAGTCTCAACTGACATGTATAAGAAAGTTGGCCATGAGTTGTCGGAATTTTATGGCCTCATCTGAGGCCGTATTTCTAACTCAAGGGCCAGATAGGCAACAGCGTCCCAGCGACATGCAATATATTTCCACCAACTTCTCTCCAGAATAATCAATTGAACAGCAGAATTGGCTGCTTATCGCGCACCTGTGCACTTCTGGTATAATGCGTGGATAAGCCGTCAATGCACTGCCGCTGTTTACGCGGATGACAAATTCTTCAAAATCAGGATGGTGGGACCACATTACACATTGAACGATGTACTTCTGATTGAAGAGTGATATGAAAAAGCCCTCATCTACATCAGCAAAGCGGCTGTTCAAATTGACTAAAGTGGGCAAAATTTCTGACGCCGATTGTCAAGCTCAGTGGCGGTGCAAACAAAAAACTACAAATTTTGCACAAACTATGACCAATGCGCAACATTTTACCATCGAAACTAAGTTTTTTCATTACTTAAGGCAGGTAATTGTAAAGTAATGTCATTACTTTTTGAGACCAGTAATTTGCAATATAATTTAATTACTTCTGTGATTTCTATGAAAATAATTAGTTATGAAATTTAATTACTTTTCAAAAGTAATTTTGCCACGTATGGTGTGTGGTCAGCGGCTGCCTAGGCAACTTCTCAGTGTCCTTAAGTTCTTACGCAAATAATGTCACACAACCCAGTTTCCTACATGTGACAATGTCCAAGAGAGAAAGGAATATTGTGACAAAGACGATGAAGCTGGCTGTGGTGTGTTACAGAGCACTCGCGCTAGGCCAACGGCCATTAAATTATATCTCTGCCATCTTTCATTGCGCCTCACTCTTAGGACGGCCACCACGTCACAATATTATACACCACACAGCAATTGCATTGGAGGGAATGGCCAAGAGCATTTTCCATTTGGTTTTCTGCGTGCTAAAGGAATATAGACACGTAATTTTGGCGGCTTGTTTTCTTCTCTAAAACGATGCAGAAAATACTACTACACATAAATCACCATCTGATATTTGCCCATGGCCGCTAAATAATTTAAAATTGAATTTTTTTCTGTCACGCTGTTTAAGTTTCAACAGCCGAACAATTGCTGTGACGTCAAAGAGTGCTTTTGCATCATGTGAGGCATGAAAAAACGCCATATAATCACTGCTTAATCGTTATGATTTACTGCACTGTTGAAGCCAGCCTTCCTCAAGAGCCGGAATGACAACTAATGTGGAAGAAGCGATTATATTCCAGTTTTTTCATGCCTCACGTGACCTGTGGGCACACGTTGGCATCACAGTACTCATTCGGTTGTTGAAACTGAGACCGAAACAGCGCGAGAATGAAATGCTATTATAAATTATTTAGTTGTTATAGGAGAATACCAGGTGGTAATTCATGTATAACAAAGCCTTACGCATCATAAAAACAAAAAACACGCACCCAGAAGTTAGGTGTCTATACTTTAATTCTTTAGACCCGCCATTCTGCTTACTGATCTTGCTTTGCAGTTCATCTGCTGAGCAACTTAGCGATATCACCTGAGAATTGCAGATTACTAAAATTTTTCTCCATTAACTCTTATCCCCAACTGCTCCCAATCCAGGCCTCGAAATAGAGCAGGTATTCCTAAATACCTCCTGCTTAGAGGAGGTATTTTGTTGCAGAGGACGCATTGCGGAGACTCATTTTTTTTGCATGATTGGTTTATTAGACACTGCAGTCCAAGACTTCTTCAGCACAGTTTAGTATTGACACGGTTGCTTCTATCATTGGCAAAACGCCATCTAATGAAAGTAACGCCTCATGGAAGCTGAATACAGCTAAACTTGTACTGTTGGGAAAAACTGCATGCGTGCGAGACACTTGCCTGTTCACTCAAATACGGCCTAATAGAGCAGCTGGGACACGGGACCTGGCTTATATACCTTCGAGGCTGCACTCGTAGCTGTGTGATTAAAAGGTTTCACCTGCGCATTTTTTGAAATGCCTCGGGTACAATCTTTTACCAGGTCAACGGATATACTCAGGCTACTTTAAGTTTGGGCATATTGTTACGTGGTGACCAGCCGAATAATAAGCGGCGGTGAACGATGGCAGTGAGATCATTTTAATGGCCGCTCGCCTATAGCGCGACCTTTCTGTTCCCGCACCACTCCAGCTTCGTCGTCTTTGTGACAATATTGCCGCTTTGCACACAGTTTTTCCACAGTGCTGCGAGGTATGCCTTAAAGAGGTTTTACTGTACCTGTGAGTACTAACGTTGCTGAATTTGATGCGTGTCAGTGTGAAATCTGAAACGATTCAAGAAGGAAACCAGCGCAAAAGACGAAGACACAGGAACAAGGAACACAGGACAACGCTGGACTATCGACTATCGATAGTCCTGCGTTGTCCTGTGTTCCTTGTTCCTGTGTCTTCGTCTTTTGCGCTGGTTTCCTTCTTCAATCATGTACCGACTCGCCCAGCTCTCCACTCTACTGAAACGATTCATACACCTCTTGCAATAAGGCCTATGATCCAACTATAAAATTGAAGCTCTGATCTATTGCTATGCGATGCATTCAGAACAGGTGCTGCCCTTGATGGTCTCACAGATAACTTTGACCACAATGGCAACGAAGGCATCAAAGGTTGCCTCCAAAATATAGCTCTCCACCAATCGTGGCATGTTTTCCGCTGCTCTAGTGTCTTTTTCCACAGTGGCCCACTCATAACTCACTTCAGTTCTGACTGCGGGGCCAATCAATCAAACAAGTCTTACGCAGTGCTGTTCGGATGGACCTTATGGCCATGCCACTGCTCTAATTACACCCCACCACTTTCGCTCGGCCCCATGGTGACATTCCTAACATAGGTGGGGGAAGAGGAAGTTGGAGCACCATGAAAGCCAAATGTACATCAAGGACGTAGTGCAGTGGCCTCGCTCAAAGCTCTTGCCCTGAGCTCAAACAGCACAGGTGCTTTTGTTGAGGTTACAACTTCGTCATGCCCGAGCTGACAGCCACACACGTCGAAACAAATTTTTAATTACAGGTGCCAACAATTCTACATCTATTAAGATATGTAAGATGGTGTTAAGCCATCTATGCTCTAACCAACCCAAAATTCTTACCACTGTGAATCAGATGACCTCGGTTCTCTTCGGCAAAACATCCAGCTCATTACTGTTTACAGCTATGGTAAATTGTCATTTTGACCTCTCAAATATTCTCACCAGAGGTACAAGGGCAATTGGTTAACTGTACGGTTCTTGGGACCAAGCGCCATTAAGCAATCACCGCAAGCTCTGGCAAACACTCCCTGAAGTGGCCACCGAAATTCTTGCGCCAAAGGTGCAAATTATACTGTTTGAAAGGGCATTACTTTTTTATTTATTTGTACCTCAAAGGCCCACAAGGTAGTATTACATGAGGGGTGGGCTAACATGTATTAAAACCTCCTGCCATAGAATTTTTCAGAAAAAGCAAACTGAAGAACTAAACTATTCATCTACATCTTTGAGGCCTTTTTTCCTCCCGTAATTCCTACTACACTAGAAGCCATGTGTTGGTGCTTAAATCTGAATGCCAAACACCCATATGCATGCAACACACATCCTTTTACCAGCATAGCACCACGTAAGATCACGTCAATGCCTCATTTGTGGACAAGGGGTGCAAGCACACAGAACAGTTGGAACCAAACGCAAACACTAATGTTGTGTGAGTCACTCCTGTGGTCTGTCTTTTGGGCTACATGTCTCATGATGAACAACCCCCTCCTCATTTTCCTCAAAAAGTGAAACTACAACAAACATCTACTCCTAACTTGTGAAAACAAAACGACGAACATAGAAGGAAGAACATACACATGTCTCGTCCTTGTCCTTCCATGTATTCTTCAATTATGGGAACTACTTCCTCATTCAGCTCCCTGTCCTAAATACATTCGTCTGTGGCTTCTCGCCTCTCGCCACTGGTTGTCTCTAGGGGCACAAACGTTGCCAGTTTCACAGCAGGAGGCCCCCTTTCAAAGTTATAATTTGCTAGATCCGTGACAGCCTAGTTGTTATGTTCGTTATACAGGAAGCCCTTGTTCATTTGAGGTCTGCAGGTGAAAGCTGTTGTCTTAATAGTGAATGTTTCCACGTTTCCTTTTTGTTTCTTCTTTCTATGTAATGGCTAGGACAAATACTGTCGCCCACCCAATCCAAAGGAAATAGCCACATAATCATAAGGTCTCTTCCATTTGGCTGCACTTTCTGCACTAGTTCAAGAAGTGCAGCACGAGTCCTAGGCTGGCTTGCACTTGCCGAAATAGAAGCGCAGTTGCGGTGCAGCAATACGGCGGTGCCCATGCGTAAGTCGAAGGAGCGGAAAAGGTATGACACTAGTTATTTATTGAAATGATGAGAGTTCTTTGTTGAAACCTTTATGGTTTATGGGGGTTTACCATCCCAAAGTGACTCAGGCTATGAGGGATGCCATAGCGAAGGGCTCTGGAAATTTCGACCACCTGGGGTTCTTTACCATGCACTGACATGACAGTACACGGCCCTCTAGAATTTTGCCTCCATCGAAATTCCACAGCCGCGGCCAGCGTCGAACCCGCGTCTTTCAAGTCACGGGTATCATCCTGGCCGCGGCAGTCGAATTTCGATGGAGGCGACATTCTAGGGGCCCGTGTACTGTGCGATGCCAGTGCACGTTAAGGGAGCATATAGAACTAATTTTAGTGGCATATTTTCTTCTTTATAATGATGCAGAAGACACTACTATGCATGAATCACCATGTGATATTCGCTTACAACCGCTAAATAATTTATAATAGAATATTTCTCTGATGCTGTTTCGGTTTCAACAACCGAATGAGAGCTGTGACGTCAAAGAGAGGTTTTTAGCTCATATGAGGCATAGAAAAACTGTGATATAATTGCTGCTTTATCGTTTTAATTTACTGCAGTGCTGAAGCCAGCCTTCCTCAAGAGCAGGAATGACAACAAATGTAGAATCACCAATTATAATGCAGTTTTTCACTCCTGACGTGACCTACAATCTCTCTTTGAGGTCACAGTCATCGTTCAGCTAGTGAAACTGAAACAGCACAAGAAAGAAATTCAGTTATAAATTATTTAGCAGCCATAGGATCATACCACGTGGTAATCCGTGTATAATAATGCCTTACACCTCATTACAAAAAGATCGGTTTTGGTTTATGAGGGTTTAACGTCCCAAAGCAACTCAGGCTATGAGGGACACTGTAGTGAAGGGCTCTGGAAATTTCGACCACGTGGGGTTCTTTAACGTGCGCTGACATCACACAATTTAGCCTCTAGAATTTAGCCTCCATCAAGGTTCGACCCCCGCGGCCATGATCGAACCCACGTCTTTCGGGTCAGCAGCCAACACCATAACCACTGAGCCACCGCAGTGGCGTCATTACATTAAAAAGAAGAAACCACGCACCCAAAATTTAGGTGTCTATGCTCCCTTAAAGAACACCAGGTGGTCAAAATTTCTGGAGCCCTTCACTACGGCGTCCCTCATAGCCTGAGTCGACTTGGGACGTTAACCCCCATAAGCCAGAACCTTTCAGCAAATAACTGTCACCATTTCATTAAATTACTCGTGCCATACCTTCTCTGCTTCTTCGACCTGCACGTAGAGGAGGTGAGTGACTGTATGAGGAGTCCTAATGAAAACCTAAGCGGTCAAGTCGAGTCGCATGGACAGCATTTCAGCTATTATTCGTAAGTCGCTTGTGTGTATACATGCAACGATTTTTTTCTTTCTGTGAAACGACCATTTCCTAGAGCAGGTTCATGGTAAAACTTCATTCAGATTTGCTGCTTGAAAATTCTTACAAGTGTTTCACAATTTTGGTGGTTGTTGGTGTCGGTGGCATGCAGTTGGTTGCAATTTCGTGACGACAGCAAGGCTATTGGACAATCTGGACTGCACTCGACCATTCGTTTTGAAAGCGGCCAGTGCCAAGCTGCATTTGAACTGCCTGAGCTGACGTTGCACGCTGCCGGCACCACCGCGGAATTTCACAGAACTAGTGCAGAGAGTGCAGTCAAATCAAAGAAACCTATCATGACTAATCTTAACAAAATTGTACTTTGGGCTTGTTCGTATAGCATATTAGAAGACATAGCACAGCTCAATGGGACAGAGAAAAGGAGCACACAGGACGAGCGCTTATCCTGTGGGCTCCTTTTCTCTGTCCAATTGTGCTGCACTACGCCTTCTTCTAATATCACCGCAATGACTTGTCACACACTGCAACTGTGCCTTGTGAGCTTTTATGCACCTCACAAGCTTCCAAACAGTCAAAGGACATCAAGCACATTGCCCACAATGTTCATCTCTTTAAGGGTTCTTTGACCATCAGCTGTAAAAAGGTCTTAAGCTTAGGGGCCTTAAAATTAGGCTTGCTTCTCCAGTTGCCTCATGTCCTCCATTCTAGTTGGCTACCTGAGTCCAAGCACCTTTCCCACGTAAAACCGATGCTCGGCGCAGGTGGCACAGCACTCATTTTAAAATTCTCACAGAAGGTTGAGGGCTCACCTTGTTGCGCCTAAAAGTCTTTGCTGCCTCAGCTTTTTAAAGTCCCATTTGTTCTGCCTCTGCGCCAGCCAGACAACGCCAGGCTCGAAGCAGGAATCCGGAAGGTTCGTGCATACCACAAAACTGCAAGTCTGTTTTTAAAGTCCTGTTTTCTGAAATAAGTATTAATTTAAATGAACATGTTTCACGCTGCAGATAACAAAGCGTAATCGCTTATCCCGCCGCAATTTTTGCACCTGTTCTAGAAGCGAATTGTAACAGCAGCACACAATTGTAAAGTGAAGCATTAAGTCAACACTCTACAGACTTTCACAGCCGCGGGGCCACAAAAAATTTGACCGCGTACAAAACTCATCTCACGAACGGTTAGTTCAACTGGACGGTTGTCAAAAGTTTTCCGCCTTTTTTCGGGAGCATGCAAAAGCTGGTAATTATGCGTGTTTTACATGACCATTAGTTACTTTGGGCTGGGTTGACAAAAGATATAAAACACGCTCAGCGCAAGCTCTTTTTGTTGAACTGCACAGAGCTTTTGAGCATAACCTACGAAATAACAGATGAGTCTTTCCCTCCGGGCATTTGGGTCTACCTCCTGGCAAGCGGGCTCAGCGCTGGTCCTGGATTATCTGCTAACACAAAATATTCGGGCACAAAGAAGTTGACGTTAACAACGGAATGCCAAGTGTCAGATAACAGGCAATCACTCAGTATGTGCATACCAAAAGATAGCAAGAACAAATTACCCACGTGAAACACGATCGTGCGCTCTTTCCGTCGACCGGCCATAGTGCTACTGAAAGCAATGCTCGGCTCTGCTCAAACATGTCTAAAACAGCAAAAAAATGGCCGGACGTGACGTCTTTTCTTCAAACCAGATGCGACGTCATGAATTGAAATAACGCTTGCGTTATTCCGACCTGGTTGTAGCAGTCACGGCCAAAAATCTCGTACAACCTTGGGTAGAGTTGCGGTTGGCTTGCTTTGGATATTCAGAAGACCCGACCCGTCGAAGTACGTCAATATATGCTAAAAACATTTCTGCTACACAAAATATTTTCAACTGCATATGAAATGGTAGAATAAAGAGTATGGTTTACATTGTAAAAAGAAATACTGACCCTATATAGTTTCTCAGATGCAGTGCTTCCAGTTTATTTGCACAGAGGGCGCAACGAGAGCCCTTCGCTAAGGGTGCCTCGATGCGCGCGTCCCCGCTCAGGGAAGCCTGGAACGAATTGGTGCCGACAACGGAGCTTTAGTAATGAAAAAGTGCACCACACGCTTGTTCTTCTATAAAGAAGCAAGCGCTCGTGAATTGTGAATCGCAAAATGATTGTGAACATCTGCCGTCCAAAAGCGGGAACTATTCTACAACTTCTCTAATCCAGTGACAGGGATCGAAGTGACATTTTTGCCAGTGATTAACTAGCTTACGCCTATTGCGAATATGAAGAATGCAACTTTGCTTGATGTGCAATCAGCGGTAGCCGCGGTGTATCTGAGGGGGAGAGAGGAGTCAAAATATACCATCACAATGAGCTTGCAAACAGGTCGAATCCTTTATCAAGGAGGTTTCCTTGACAAATCTTTGTGGTGGATGCGGTATAGAGCCGGCCTCAGGAAAGCACACTTCTAACAAAGGCATGTTTTTTTGCTGAGAAGTGTTTATTACCTACGCGGTCCGATCGATAGTCCTGTATAATATGCTTTCTGTAAGTACCAAAGAATTCTGACTGCAAACCAAGCAGGCAGAACATCTAAAGAAAAACCCATTAAAATTAACAATCGTCTTTCACCTGCTTTGTTAGAGAAAATGTTACTAAAAAGTACTTTATATCAAAAAGCTTATGTTGTATCGGATCTAGAACACAAATGTCCTGTTCCCTTCGCAAGCACCGGATGTTCGGAGCTAGAAGATGGGCAGAACTTCATCGAAGCTTTCGCGCATGCCACAAGCCCTACATGTGTAGCTTCTAGTCAGAGACTTTAAAAATATACACTGCAACCTGCCTCCATGACAGCTATGGTCGCTTACGCCTTAACTAAAGCAAAGATGCAGCACACTCATTCTGCTGTCGAGAGCCAGACGGCGCGGTCCGCACCCTCCCGACTTGCAGCGCTCCACGCGGCGGCCGTCGGCATTCATCGCTCTCGTTGCCACCAAGGAGACCCTGGTATGCTCACTAGCCAGTATATTCTAGGCACTGTGGTGTAGAGCTGTGCGCCGAGGCATCGGCGCGCCGCCGCCGCCGCCGATGACGACGACGTTTTCAATAGGCACAAAGGCGCGCACTCTAATTATGAATATATTAACGCGACAGCGTTAAAGGGACTATGCAATGAATTAAAAGTCGCTTGTAAATGTTTTCAATGCTCATTAATGACGCTAATGAGCATTTGCACTAAGTGTGAGTCTTCGGAACTCAGCCGGCAATTTATTATAAATTTTAAAAAACCGTGTTTTTCAAAATTCGCGGGCAGATTGGTGTTTTCGCAGTGACCAGTTTTGAAAGTAAAATCGTGAAAATAGACGTCACTAGTTCCGTGACGCTGGCAGGCCACCACACGCTGTCATTCGCTGGAGCCACGGCAGCCACGACGTCACGGGCACACTTCCGGTAGCAGTGAAAGTAGTCTGCTCGTGCCGCCGCGCGAGCCCCTCGGGCAAGCGCGAGCCAGGTCACTGTCTTCGCGCATATGGTTTCAATTTACCTCTGCCGCCTCTTTCTGTCGGGAGTTGGGGGCCACCCGCAGTGCCTCTTTCGTCCGCAACAACAGACGACAAGCAAAAGAATCCGAAGCGCACCGCAATCCAGAAAGGCGAAGTAAGAGCAGGGAGACGCTCCAGATGCTGCTGCTGGGGCGCTGGGTGCGACAACCGGAAAATGCAAACCGAACGTCAACAGATGACGTGTTCATAGGCGGGGTCCAGTCCCAGATCTGTTTTCTTTATTTTTTTTCTGGTGCCTCTCCTGTACGAGCTGATGGGAGGGAAGAGGAGCGTAATATTTCATCGTCTCTATCTTGGTTGTTATTGATGCTAGCTCAAAAATTCTTGCACTTGGGTGACGAGTGATCGAATGCCAATCCCTCATCTGCTTTATGTAACCTCCATGTCGCAGAAAATCCAGTGTCGTCTGCATCGGCGATGTTGGCTTTGAGGGAAAGAAAAAAAATTAATGTCGATTAGCAGAGCTAATCCAGGATATACAAAGCGAAAGATGCTGGCGTTGACAATGTTCTAGACAGCGATGGTATTGAGGAAAGGAAGGGCGCATAACTGGCTCCCTGGATATGCGGACGCCTCATGCGTGCTTTGATATATGTGGCGGTGGTGGAGTGAGAGATGCGGCCTGAATGCATTAGCGCTCACAGGGTTGTGGCTGACATGCGGCACTGTAGCAATGGCTAGGCCGCAGCGTTCATTTGGTGATCAATCTCTCGCGACCAACCATTAACTGCATGAGCCCTCCCAGGGTGGCAGGGAGGACGCGCTGCCTATCCAGTGTGCGGAACGCAATCAAAGCATAATTTTGCAGTTGGACACCAACGCCACGCCACGTACATGAAAGCGAGATTGAGGTCTCCACTGACCCACGGAGCCGGTTGTGCGCCTTTCCTTTCGTGAAAATGAACGGCCTTTGCAAAGTTGTCAGCGCCAATGAACTCTATGAACGCTGTCGGCTCACTTGTTTTGTTGGGATTTTGAGCGAAAGGAATGGCACAGTAACCGTCTCACATATCTCGGTGGACACCCGAACCGGACCGTAAAGGAAGAGATAAAGGAGGGAGGGAAAGAGGAATGAAAACTTAAAATTGAACGATGCAATTTGAGGAAAGATCAAAATAAGATCAAAATAAGATCAAAAGGTTGAAATCAGAACCCATCCAATAAAAACGTCGAGGATAGGATTCAGAACCCACCCAAAAAGACATCGAGGTTAAGAAAAGACTGCCTAATTACTCCAAGGAAACCTGGTTCAAATAATCTAATTCCCGTTTGGTTAGAGCTATCGATGGCGTGCTTACACAGTCTTCTCCTAGCTTTAAAATGTGGGCGGCTTCTATGATTTCACGTGTGAGTTGATGTGCATTCTTCGCGAGAGCAGTGCGTTCATGAAAAAAGGGCTCACAAGAACGGGAGGGGCATTTTAAGCAGTGGACTCCCAGGTTTCTCGTTGCAGTGTTGTAGACCACGTAAACCCACGTAAACCTTGCCACAGCTCAAACC
Source organism: Amblyomma americanum (assembly GCF_052857255.1). NCBI lineage: Eukaryota > Metazoa > Arthropoda > Arachnida > Ixodida > Ixodidae > Amblyomma > Amblyomma americanum. The sequence goes on from NC_135501.1 coordinate 86,136,842, forward strand.
AATTTTGTACACCACACCAACTTCGCAAGGAACGAAAGGTGCCTGGTGTTTAACTGGGCAGGTTGGCCCTCACAAAGCTGGGGCATTCACTCTACAACAGAGCTTGGATAGTTTGTCGGACGCCGAGAAGACAACACGAACACCTGCTTTTTTCCCAATATTTTTGAGCCTGTGCGAAAGGTTGTGCAGGTGAGGCACCACAGCAACATTCTGTTGGTGGTCTGGGCCAGTACTCCCTACTCTTCCTTTGAGTTTTTGCATCACAATAGAATCTTCATTCTGATTGTGATGCCCTCTTGGCTTTTACTATATTTTTTGTTATTTTTTCATGTTGCTATCGCATTGTCATTTGTCATTCTGTTATTGCCTTTAGGTGCCATCCTCAACCAGCCCTTACCTTTTTACACTGCCAGTTGCACTTTATCACCTCGTGTCTTTTCGCCTCAGTTATCTTTCTGTCGCATGCGAACACAGCAGCTGCTTCCCATGTATTCCCGCCCACTTTTTGTATATATATTGTGTCACTCTGCAATAAAGAACTGGTTGAAGTCAGCGCTGTGTCGTTATATCTGCCTTTGTTCCTGTCTAAAGTTGCGCTGTTTTTTTCCAAATATGAGCTACCAACTAGCCCGTTTGACCACCCTTACCTGTAATTATGCCGGACACGACGACGGAGAAAGATAGAGCATTAAACGAAAGGCTAAAAATGCAGAAGGTAAAAATTCGGTAAATTCAATGGAAAAGAAGCAGGCTGTATAACTATATCGATTCTGGAAAAAGGCAGATCAGGAAGGAAGTATTCTGCGATAACTCAAGAGGCAGTGCGCCACTCTTTGAAGCTGGGTCAGGGTGTCTTAGAACGCGCAGCTACAAAAACAAATTTAACGAAGATGACACATGAGCTGTGTGTGGTAAATTGGTTGAAATAATTGAACACCTCATACTCAAATGTGATGGTATCCATCCGGATGTAGATGTAAGCATAGCCACTCTTTCTGAGGCCCAAGGGTTTAGAGACAACAACGGTCATGTAAATAAATCTGCTGTGCAAGTTAGGAAAAAGCAATTGGAAGATTGGTGGCTGAAAAGAAGAGAGGTGATATAAGATTAGAAGTGTAGGAAAATGTATTTAAAGGCAAGGGCGAATCTTAACAATAATTTACAATACAGTTAAACAAAAATAAGAAAAAAAAGCCGAGCATCGTGGCCACTGCCACCACACCGTTTTTAATGGTACGCTCCTTCCTTCCTTCCATCCATCCATCCACCCAAATCCCACCACTTCACCCACCCATCCATCCATCCATCCACCCATCCATCCATCCATCCATATCGACAGTGGAACATGAAAAATGTAGTCGCGGACTCGTCGCTGCTGTCTTCTTGGACATCAAAGGGGCCTACGATAATGTACTTCATGACGCCATCCTTGATGCCCTTGACGACATTGGCGTTGGCGGCCGGATGTATTCGTGGATTGGGAGCTACCTCAACGGCCGGTCTGTTAACATGTCTACGCCTGATGGGGAGACTACCCGTCATCAGGTTTGCCGTGGAGTTCCTCAGGGAGGAGTTCTTAGCCCAACCCTATTTAACGTGGCATTGATTGGACTGGTGAATGAACTTCCTACTAACATTCACATCAGTGCCTATGCTGATGATATCTGCATCTGGGCGTCGGGTTCGACACGTCCGCAAATGCGTGCGAGATTACAACGTGCCGTGTCATCTACTTCAAGGTACCTACGGCGTCAGGGTTTGCACTTGCCAGCTGAAAAATGTGCTGTGGTCGCATTCACGCGCAAGTCTGTCTGCCACTACCCGGTAACTCTTCAAGGGGTTGCAATACCATACGTCTCCCACCACAGATTTTTGGGCATTATCATTGATCGCGATCTGTCATGGTCGAGGCATATAAACATGCTAAAGAAAAGTCACTCTTTTTTGCTATGTGCTTCGCTTTGTGGCAGGCATTAAATGGGGCCCAACGGAGCGCTCCATGCTTCGACTTTACAATACCCTCTTTATTGGCTACATTCGTTACACCCTTCCTGTACTCTCTAACATGAGTATTTCCTGCTTGCGGACATTAGAGAGAGTCCAAGCACAAGCGCTCAAGATATGCCTCGGATTACCACGTTGTGCCTCGAACAAAGGCACGATTGAGGAATCTCGTGCGTGCCCAATATCGGTCTACCTGTCACACGAACCACTTCGTGTATATGTACGTGCGCTTACACGGCACCGCTGTCACCCGCTGACGAAGATTTTTGATGAGCGACCGGACAGCAGCTTTGCACACGCACTGCGCTTCCATCGCTCCAAATTGCCATCAGACTATGCCCTGCCGCATCATTCCTTGCAGTCCCCATGGGTAATGGCTTAGCCTTCAGTCTGCCTGCATGTCCCTGGCATAATCAAGAAGTCAGCGATGCCGGTTAGCGGAAGCAACTCGCACTTTCCTTCATCTGGTCAGAATACCACAAATGTGTGCACGTCTACACGGATGGATCTGCGTCTCCAAATGCATCAACAGCAGCTTTCGCAATCCCTGCACAACAGACGACCCGCAGATTCAGTTTGGGACACAAGTCTACTTCAACCGCTGCAGAGCTTGTGGGCCTTCGGGAATCGAATCGCCACATCTGCGGAGAACCGCCTCAGGAGTGGTGCATTTTCACCGACTGTAAACCTGCGCTACACATTTCAGGATGCTTCCTACGCCACACAGCCTACCAAGCTCTGCCTCTTGATATCATTAGTCTCGTATCATTTGCTCAGGGAAACGGCCACCGTATAGTGTTTCAGTGGATCCCCGGACACTGCGGACTCGATGGAAATGAGACCGCCGACGCTGAAGCAAGGAGCGCCTTCAGCAGTGGCCTGCGTACAGCTGTACCGTTCTCTATAGTGGACACAACTTGTCTCCTTTCGGAATTGATGAGGAGGGCGACGGCTAGGTACTGGGCCCTGCCAGACACCCGCCACATCCGCCTTAAACGGCTAGATCCGACGATGACCTTTTCAGTTCCTCGCGGAATACCTCGCCCTATTGCATGCGTTATCCGTAGACTACGTTTAAACGTGGCATTCACGCGCAAATACTTGCACTTAATAGGACAAGCGGACTCCCCGGAATGTACCACATGTGGCGTGCTAGAGACTATAGAACATGTTTTAGTGGCGTGTCCAGCGTATGCACGTGAAAGACTCATACTCGCATCTGCTCTGAAGCCTATGGACACATCGCTCCTCTCTGAGGATTTGATCCTCGGCGCTTGGCCAGATAGTTTTATAACTGTAAAGGCAACGCGAGCGCTCTCACGCTTTTTGAGCGACACGGACCTTGTCTCGCGTTTGTGATGTCAGAAAGTGTGCCTTGTTTTTTTTTTTAAAGTAGTTCTTCATCTGCCTCCTCCCATCATCATCGTCCCCCATCGTGACCTTCTTTTATCTCCTCTTCCCGTCCCCCGAGCAGAGTAGCAGGCCAAATATTTGTTTTTCAGGCCTACCTCTCTGCCTTTCCTATCAATAAACCTTCTCTCTCTCTCATCCATCCATCCATCCATCCATCCGTCCGTCCGTCCGTCCGTCCGTCCGTCCGTCCGTCCGTCCGTCCGTCCGTCCGTCCGTCCGTCCGTCCGTCCGTCCATCCATCCATCCATCCATCCATCCATCCATCCATCCATCCATCCATCCATCCATCCATCGGTAGAAACACTCGTGACGCGGTCGGAGGTGGATGCTTTGTTCGGAGCTCCAGAGACTACGTCCTAGGCTAAGCGCTTTTTGGTATTTGCTCTTGTACATTCAATAGGGGCGGTAGTTTAAACCGTGTTAAGGGTGGGAAGGATAGCGGAAGTGTGTGTGTGCCGAAGGCTTTTGTGTATGAATTTTGGGGTGCTTTTACGTTGCGTAGTGCCGAAGGTTTTTTTGTAGGAATTTTGGCGGGCTTTTACGTTGCGTAGTGCCGAAGGTTTTTTTGTAGGAATTTGTGCGGGATTTTACGTTACGTAGTGCCGAAGGTTTTTGTGTAGGAATTAAGGCGGGCTTTTACGTTTCGTTGTGCCGAAGGTATTTTTGTAAGAATTTTGGCGGGCTTTTACGTTGCGTAGTGCCGATGGTTTTTTGCAGGAATTTTGGCGGGCTTTTACGTTGTTTAGTGCCGAAAGTTTTTGTGTGGGAATTTTGGTGGGCATTTACGTTGCGTAGTGCGGAAGAATTTTCTGTGAGAATTTTGGCGGGCTTTTTCGTTAAGCAGTGCGGAAGGATTTTGTGTAGGAATTTTGGCGGGCTTTTACGTTGCGTAGTGCCGAAGGTTTTTGTGTAGGAATTTAGGCGGGCTTTTACGTTCCGTAGTGCCGAAGGTATTTCTGCAGGAATTTTGGCGGGCTTTTACGTTGTTTAGTGCCGAAGGTTTTTGTGTAGGAATTTTAGCGGGTTTTTACGTTGCTAGTGCGGAAGGATTTTATGTAGGAATTTTGGCGGGCTTTTATGTTGCGTAGTGCCGAAGGTTTTTGTGTAGGAATTTTGGCGGGCTTTTACGTTGCGTAATGCCGAACGTGTTTGTGTAAAAATTTTGGCGAGCTTTTGCGTTGCGTAGTGCCCAAGAATTTTGGGTAGGAATTTTGGCGGGCTTTTTCGGTGCGTAGTCGGCCGGCCATTGGGTCGGCAAGCTAGGAAAGTCAAGGTGGACGGAAAGCTTGTGCAGTGCCATGAGTGCGACCGTTGGTGCTATTTAGACGACACCAAGTTCAGGAGCGTAGCCGAGGCAGATGGGGCTAGCTTCGCGTGCAAGATATTGTCACGCGTGATTGCGGGAGATCACTGATCACAAGAGACAGCGGTGGGCTTCGACGAACGTCTTGACCACAGGTCCAGATCGCTTCTTCCTCTTCTTCTTTTGAGGCGGCGCGTGCTAGCGAAATGCACCGTATCACTGGCCCCCCGGAAAGAAAGAGCATCGTCCCGATACGTAGCCTATCTGTTTTAAAAAAAAGTTCACTAGGGAAAGCATGATGTGCGCGCGAAAGCCCAGGTCTACCGCTATCCCACGCAGTAAGGATTGAAACGGACAACGTGCACCGCCTCAGGATGGAAGGATCGCCGGGACTTCAGAAAGCCGTCAGGATCGACCTCATAGTTGAGGACTCCAATTTGCCTGATCACATTGTAGGTCGATGCCGACTTGCTTAAATGGAGTGGTCGGTGGAGTGACAGGGTGCAGCTGGCCTAGCGAACACGATGCAGGGATCTTGAAACGCTGGCACTGGACACAGCTGGCTACGTATTGTTGAATCGTTTGACGCATTTTCGGCCAGTAAAAACGTTCTTGTGTGCGGTGAAGGGTCCGGACAACTCCCAAGTGGCCTGATGTGGCATCGTCGTGCATCAGTTGAAGAACAGGGATGCGAAGGCTTTCCAGCACGACGAGAAGGTACCGTGCACCGCCGGGCGTGAAATTCTTCTTGTAAAGTAAACCAGCGAGAATACAGAAACGAGCAGTAGGGAAATGGCCGGCGGCGTCGAAGAGTGCTGTTAAGGTCGTGTCCTTGCGCTGTTCAGTCTTGAACTGGTTAACATCAGGAAACGTGGGTGAGACAGAAGCGAGGTAGTCGTCGAAGTTGTCGCCATCGCAAGCAGTCGTCGGAAGCGGCAAGTGCGACAGACAGTCAGCGTCGGCGTGTTGACGACCGCTTTTGTGCACGACAGTTAAGTTGAACTCTTGTAGCCGCAAAGCCCAGCGGGCAAGTCGGCCACATGGGTCACGGAGATTCACGAGCCAACAGAGCGAATGATGGTCGGTGACGACGGTAAAAGCATTGCCGTACAGGTAGGAACGAAAGCGTTGCACAGCAAAAACTACCGCGAGACACTCTTGTTCGGTAAGTGTAGTTTCGTTCCGACTTGCTCAACAACCTACTGGCATAAGCTATCACATGCTGATCTCCGCCTTGGCGCTGGATGAGCACACCGCCAACTCCGACACCAGTGGCGTTGGCGTGAACTTCGATGGGAGCAGACGGGCAAAAATGGCGCAGAATGGGTCCCGACGTCAGGAGAAATTTCAGATGGCGGAATGCAGACTCACAGTCAGGGGTCCACTGGAATGGCACGTCTTTTTGTAGGAGGCACGTGAGTGGGAAGGCGACGTCGGCAAACCGCGGAACAAAACAGCGAAAATACGAGCACAGCCCTAAAAAACTGCGAAGTTCCTTGATTGACTGCGGCGCTGTGTAGTTCGTGACAGCCTCAACTTTCTGGGGATCCGGCCTGACACCGTCCTTATCAACCAAGTGAACGAGGACAATTATTTGACGTTCACCAAAGTGACCCTTCTTAGAGTTAAGGACCAGGCCCGCTCTTTCAATGCAGTCGAGGACGATAGCGAGGCGGCTGTTATGTTCGCTAAATGTGTTCCCAAAGATCACGACATCATCCAAATAACACAAACAAATCTGCCACTTCAGACCACGCAAAATAGTGTCCATAAATCTTTCAAATGTGGCAGGTGCATTGCATAATCCAAACGGCAAGACATTAAATTCATACAGTCCGTCAGGTGTGATAAATGCAGTCTTTTCTTTGTCGTTCGGGTGCATTGGTATTTGCCAGTACCCTGACCTTAAATCAAACGAGGAAAAATATGACGCAGAGTGTAGACAATCGATGGCATCGTCTATGCGTGGGAGCGGATACACATCTTTTTTTGTGATGGCATTAACGCGACGATAGTCTACGCAGCACCGCCACGTATTATCTTTCTTTCTCACGAGGATCACTGGGGCCGCTCAAGGGCTTGAAGATTCCTGGATAACTCCTCGGTTTATCATGTCATGAACTTGTTGGTCTATTATCTCACGTTCGGTTGGTGATACGCGGTAAGGCCTTTGTCGTATTGGAGGTGCGGATCCAGTATCGATCACATGATGAATGCGAGAACGGGGAATTGGTACTGGAGGGTCTCTGGAAAAATCTAACACTGTGACATGCTTCGAAGGCAGTCCCACCAAAATGCGACGCTCGGTCGTGGAAAGAGACTTATTAATCATGGCATGAACATTGGACTCTTCACAGGGGTGCCCCGGTTCTTCAAAAGCGTGATCACTGAGCGCCGCAACGGAAACCGACAAGCCTTCCTCGAAATGGGCAAGCTTCATGCCACGAGGTAACACGGCGGGCTCTTCCGAATAGTTCACTCTCCACAGCGTGGTGTGGCCGCCACTAGTTACGCGGATTACGCAACAGGGCACGAGGACACTCTTCTTAGCACACGTCAGTGCAGTGGGTTCCACCACGGCATCGAAGGCATCACACAAAATTTTCGATGAAACAACCGGCACAAATCCGGCAGACATCGCCGGTACAACTGTGTCCTCTGACACAGAGAACGCTCCGAAATCAAGAGAGGAGCTTTCCACAAGAGCCGACATCAGAGTTGCGTCCAATGAAATCCCTCCAGTACGGCAGTCTAATGTGGCACCGCACAGCTGCAAAAAGTCAATTCCGAGTATAACGTCATGTATGGAACGTGACAGCACAGCAAATTCAGTCCTGAACACTTGACCACCGATAATAACATTCGCAGAACAGACACCAAAGGGAACTAATGCTTCACCCCCAACACCCCGAAACAGCACAGCCTGATCCCAACCAAACATTACTTTTCGACCCAAACTATTCTTGAAGTTCAAACTCATTATAGATACTGTCGCACCGGCATCTACTAACGCCATAGTTCGAATTCCGTCGATAAGCACTTCAAGTTTGTTCTTTAACATAAACACGGGAAGAGGGATTGATGATATCGACTCGCCGGCGGCCTCACCTCCATCGGCCGCGCCGTCTAGTTTCCCGGAGGAGGCGAGCGGCGTCGAGGAGATGGTGAGCGTCGTTGACGTGAAGGTGGTGGTGTCAGGCAGCGGTCGGAGGCAGGCGAGGTGTTTCGCAGCAATGGCGCACGGTAGCTACCCCAAGAGGATGTTGGCGTTGGGTGCTGAACGTCCGCATCGGGGTTGAGGGAAGTGTTCGGCCACAGGCGATGGTCTGGTTGCATCGGGCCTCGTCGGCGGCAGTATCGGGATATATGTCCGGTCATGCCACAGCGGTAACACACAGGTGGCGGGCGCCAGCTATCAACGTATGATGCTTGCCAAGCGTGGTCAGAACGTTGGTTGTAATCATCTCGAAGCTGTTGTCGTGCCAAGTCGCCTTCGTAGGCACGCCGTCTGCCCACAGACTGGTAAGCAGACTGTACCTCGCGGGGTCTCCGATCGGCGAAGTTCTGCAAAACGCCAGCTGGAACCCAAGAAGTAGATGGTGTTGCGGGCTCTGCCTGCAATGCGCAACCATCTTGCTGGGCGTCATTTCGGTGCACAGGGTCTTGATACCGGAGGAGTTCCTCGCGCACAATTTGGCGAATCATGTCAGCCGTTGACACTGGAGCAGCGACGTCAACGCTGGCGATGGAGGTGACATTCGCCAGGCGCCCAAATTTCGGCACAATACGACGAAGCTTCAAAGCCTCGAACGCTCTGCAATGCCTGATGACGTCGGCCGTCGATGTCATGCTGTCTTTGCTAATAAGGAAGTTGTATACATCTTCAGCAATCCCTTTAAGTAAATGTCCGACCTTATCTTCTTCAGACATCCGCGGGTTCACTAGCCTGCACAACTTTACGATTTCTTCAATGTACATGGTGCAAGCCTCACCAGATAATTGGGCCCGTTGAAGCAACGTCTGTTCGGCGCGTTTCTTTTTGGCAGAGCCGTCACCAAAACATTTATTTATCTCTTCTATAAAACGTTCCCACGTGGTAAGAGCGACTTCATGGTTATCAAACCAAATCAGCGCTGTCGCTTCCAAAAAGAATACGACGTTGGCTAGCCTCACTGTGGCATCCCAGCCGTTATAGCGACTCACTCGCTCGTAATTAGTCAACCACTCGTCAACGTCTTCATCGGACCTTCCAGCAAAGATGCGCGGTTCGCGGTGATGTTGCCAGTGGCCCGCCGCGGGTGCTGCTTGCTCAGCGCCGCCGTCCTGATGCATATCCAGTGGAAGTGGTGGCAATCCGACAACTCTGCGGCTGCGTCGAGGAACAGGGGAATCCGTAGTGATACCCAGCACCTCCACCACAACTGTTACGTACTCAGTAGGCACTGCGTGAGTCTGGGGTGTTTATTTAAGAGATTTAGCGACGGGGCGCAGAGCTCAAACCGATCAGACCGACCAGCTTCCTTTTTCTCTACGCTTCTGATCTCTCCTTCGTCGTCTACGCAAAGCACGTTACAATACCAACAGAGGAGCTTTTCGCTAAGTCCTCGTCGGCGAATGGGAAACCAGACCCACACACGGTCTCCTGATGCGTACTGAACATCACGGCGTCGGAGGTAGTAGTAGTAAGTGTTTAATCAAAAATATAATAAAAATGAAGTTAACAGATTTTTGCTCACCCCGGCATCTGCCATCACTGTATCGGCGGCACCTGAGCTGGGGCTGCGGAAATAAAGGATAGAAGGCAGTATGAAGAAGGAAAATGAAAGAGGTGAGGGGACAGCAAGAGAGGACATAGGGAAAGGTCATATATACACTATTTACAAAGAGTCAAAATAAAGTTGTCCAGGTCGTGCGCGTGTACAAAAAATTATAAAATAAAAATAACAAACGCACCCGTACAACACTTTTCACACAACAGCTGGGGTGGGGCGCTCAGCTGTTAAGCGTCCGAGGTAGTGCACGGGGAGCGTTCCGTCACAGCGCATCACTACCTGGCGCAGAACAGACGGGACGTCAAGTCCGTCCGTTCGAGAAATGCACAGAGGCTCACCATTGTTCGCTCACGGGTGCGCGCACTGCCCTGCGGCCACAGTAGTGTCTTGAGCGAGTCCGGGAGTAATCCCAGCTCTCTGTAGGCCGCGAGCATATCGCGACGAGCATCAGTGAACGCGGTACATCGAAGGAGCAGGTGCTTCAGTGTCTCCACTGCACCGCATCCAACACACATTTCACTCGTCGCGTGTCCGTGACGCACCCGTCGGTCACCGTGCCACACGAAGCCGATGCGCGCGCGGAGGATCGTTGCGCGTTGCGACCGCGATCGAGCGCGGCAGCCGTTGATGCTGGCGATGCGCTCACCTCAGGCGATGCGTGGGTCGGGGTGCTGCCGTCGATGTTCGTGAATGACCGCTCGCACGTCCTCCAGCGCAAGGGGGAGATCTCGTGGCGGTAGCTAGTGTGCGGCGGTCGCGAGTTCGTCGGTCTCCTCGTTGCCAGTGATGCCGCAGTGGCCTGGCACCCACTGTAAGCGCACAGCGCATCCTTGCTGCGCACCGCGTCGGAGATTATAGTGTTGGGCATCTCGACATTGTTGGTCTAGAATCCTCACCCTGGCCAGCTGACGAGCCTCTTCAGCGAGGTGCAGGAAGGTGTGAAGATCCGCATTCGGGTCGATGTCGTCCACATGCGCTAACATGGCGTTCAGCATCGTGGCCACGTCGCGGCCGTAAACGAGACGGAACGATGGCATGTTTGCCGTTTCCTGTACGGCCGTATTGTATGCGAAGGTGACGTATGGGAGCACTTCGTCCCATGTTCTGTGCTGAACGTCTACATACATTGAGAGCATGTCACCTAGCGTTTTGTTTAACCGTTCCGTTAAACCATTCGTCTGAGGGTGGTAGGATGTCGTCTTTCGGTGGTCTGTATGACTGTGGTGTAAACTCTGCTGCAGCAGGTCAGCCATAAATGCTGTACCCCTGTCGGTGATTAGGATCTCCAATGCACCGTGACGCCGCAATACGATCTGATGGATGGAAAATTTTGCACCTGAAGGGCTGTGGCGCTTGGTAGAGCTCGTGTTTCCGCGTATCGTGTCAGGTAGTCAGTTGCAACGATGATCCACTTGTTTCCCGAATGAGAAAGATGGAATGGGCCCAGCATGCCCATCCCGATCTGCTGGAAAGGCCTCGATGGTGGTGATAGAGGCTTCAGGAATCCAGCTCGTTTTGTTGAGGGCACTTTGCGACGCTGAGAGCCTCGGCACGTTCGGACGTAGTGCGCAACGCCCGACTGAAGGCGGGGCCAGTAATAATTCTCTTTGATCCTTGCAAGCGCGCGGGCTACACCCAAATGTCGAGAAGTCGGTTCGTCGTATGAAGCTTGAAGTATTTCGTCACGTAGACTCGTCGGCATGACAATAAGGTATTGCTGATTGTTTTCAGCGAAATTTCTCTTCACTATGGTGAACGCAGAGTGACGTTACCGAGTGCTTGAAAGCCTTCGGGACAGTCGGGCGCGTACTGTTAAGAAACTCCATGAGGTGCCGAAGTTCCGGGTCCGCGTATTGTATTGCAGCGAGGCTCGTTGCACTGATCGCATTTAAGGCGATGTCGTCGTCGTAGTTACTGTCCTCCGTTGGGGATTCGACCGGGGCGTGCGAGAGGCAATCGGCGTCCGAGTGCTTCCGGCCGGACTTGTACGCCACTGTCATGTCGTATTCTTGGAGGAGCAGACTCCATCTGACAAGGCGAGCTGACGGATCTTTGACGGTCGCGAGCCAACACAAGGCATGATGCTCCGTAACTACAGTAAAACGTTTTCCATAAAGGTAGGGTCGAAATTTCGACGTCGACCACACTATCGCTAAGCACTCTTTCTGAGTTGCTGAGTAATTAGCGTCAGCGTGAGACAAAGAGCGGCTGGCGTAAGCGATGACTCGTTCTCGACTGCTGTGGATTTGAACCAGAACGGCGCCCAGGCCTACGTTGCTTGCGTCAGTATGAAGGTCCGTATCTGCGTTTTCGTCAAAGTGAGCCAGAACTGGAGGTGCCTGCAGGTGGCGTTGAAGAGTTTCAAATGCTTGTGCTTGAGGGGCGTCCCACGTGAACGGCGTGTCTGTCCTCGTCAAATGCGTTAGGGGCTCAGAGATTCGAGCGAAATCTTTCACAAAGCGACGGTAGTAGGCACGTAATCCTTGAAAGCGGCGGAATGCCTTTTGGTCCTGCGGTGGAGAGAAATTGGCAATAGCTTTGGTTTTGTCTAGGTCCGGCAGAACTCCCTTGTAACTGAAGACGTGACCCAAGAACTTTAGCTCAGTGTAAGCAAAGTTGCATTTCTCATTTTTTAACGTTAGCCCAGAAGACTTTATGGATTGCAGCACAACTTGAAGGCGCCGAAGGTGCTCATCAAAGGTTGGTGCGAACACAACGATGTCATCAAGGTATACGAGGCATGTCTGCCATTTCAGGTCCGCCAGAACTGTGTCCATCAGCCGTGTGAACGTTGCGGGTGCAGAGCACAAACCAAATGGCATTGCTTTAAGCTCATAGAGCCCGTCCGGAGTAATAAATGCGGTCTTTCTCGGTCCTCTTCATCTACCTCTATTTGCCAATATCCTGACTTGAGGTCCATGGAAGAGAAATATTTTGCATAGCAGAGGCAATCGAGAGCATCGTCAATTCGAGGAAGGGGATAAACATCTTTTTAGTTACTTTGTTTAGGCGACGGTAGTCAAAACAAAACCGCAGTGTACCATCTTTTTCTTCACGAGGACGAGAGATGCCGCCCAGGGACTACGGGAGGGCTGAATTACGTCGTCTGGAAGAATCTCCTTATTTTGACGGTTTATTGCAGCGCGTTCAGTGGAATACACATGGTAAGGTGACTGTTGGAGAGAGTGCACGGCGTCATCCGTAATTATCCGATGCTTGGCCAAGTGTGTTCTTCCGACGCGGAAAGAAGTTGAGGAGGTATCGCCGCAGTGCTGGAGGAAATTTTCTACTTGTCTTCGCTCCTGCGGCGAAAGCGCGCGGTTAATGTCGTACTGGAAGTCGGGAACACCGGTGTGAACTTCTGTTGACGATACCATGGCAAGGCTGCGCGCTCGTTGAATGTCGGCGATACCATGAATGTGGGCCACAGTGGTCCCAAGGCTGAGATTTTGGTGCTCACCTCCAAAATTCGTGCGCAGCACTTTGGCTTCTCCGTTTTCGAGGCAAACGAACCCTCTGGCGACAGAAAGACAGCGGTCGGAAACCATGATTTGTTTCCTTTCGACGACGCCTTCAAACTTCCGCAGCGTCTTCGCGCCGACAGATACAACACCTCGAATGGGGTGGAATGGTGACGCCATCAAGGATTTAAAGAGCCGCGGGACGTTCGGAAGCACTGTGGATTGCGTTCTCGGTGGGGAACGTCACTGACTTGGATCTAAGGTCAGTGATTGCATCATTTTCTGTCAAAAACTTAATTCTGAGGATTACGTCCCGGGAACACTGGTCGAGTACGACGAAGGTGGCCAGGTACGTGTCCTCTTCGATGGTCACTCGTGACGTGCACTTGCCAGCTGGGGTGACCAAATGGCCCCCGGCAGTACGAAGCTGTGTGCACGTCCAAGGTGTGGTCACCTTGTTCTGAGTCGCGGCAAAAGATCCACTGATTACCGAGTAGTCGGCGCCACTGTCCACAAGTGCAGTGACGTCGGTACCGTCGATTGAAATGTTCAGATCAGCAGTTGTAGACGTAGGTGTACGGGAACGTCGCGGAGTCCGCTCACGGCTGCGGTGTGGCGCCAGGCGGTTTTGTTTCGGAGGAGAATTGATGCGGCGAGGCGTGTTATCGGGCTGGTGATCTTCTGTGCGTCGTAGAAGCGGCCGGTCATGTCTGTGCAGTGGTTTAGGATCTTGGGCGTGTCGCCGGTGAGCAACCTTCCCCCCAAAGGTTGCCGCTTCTAGTTTTCCCGACGGGGACTAGGAGACTCGTGCGAAATGTCGGTAGAAGAACGTCGCGGAGACGAGAAACAACGTGGAGACGGCGACCGAGCATAATAGTGTGGTGCTTCGGGTGCCGCGGCCAGGTAATCGCTTATTTCTCGATGCCATTCACCACGCAGCGGTCGGGACGCATCGGCACTATAACCCTGCAGACCCATACGTCGGTAACGACAGTTGTGGCAGACTTGACCGGGCGCGCCGCAGTGATAGCACAGAGGGAGCTGATCGGCAGTACACCAGACGTCGCTCTTCTGAGGGAGGACCTGAGAAGGGTCAGGAAGGAGTGGTTGGCGGCGAATATGGACAGGTGTATAGGGGCGACTTGGAGGCGGCGGTGGACGGCGAACGGCTGCGGCGTATGTCATCATCTGGGGTGTTGTGTTCGGTTGAAGAGTGTCTGGCGGCGGAGCGCCTGTTGTACCTCTTCACGAATAATGTCCGAAATGGAAAAAACCTGCGGCGACTGCGTGGCTGGAAAGAGCTTTTGAAGCTCTTCGCGTACGACGGTCCGGATGGTCTCCCGAAGGACGTCGTGGCTTGAAGCATCGACACCGCTGGTAGCCATCAGCAACGGCGGACGGTCGTACTGTCTGAATCGCATGTCGTGCATGTTATTCATCGTAGTGGTTTCGGAAACAAATTCGGCGACTGTTCTGGGCAGGCTTCGAACTAACCCAGCGAAGATTTGCTTCTTGATGCCCCTCATACGAAAACGCATCTTCTTCTCTTCGGACATGTTGGGATCAGCCCGGCGGAAGAGCTTCTCCATGTCTTCGGAGTAAACAAGGACGCTCTCGCTTGGTGATTGGACGCGTGTCTGGAGGAACAGCTCGCAACCTTCTTTCCGGAGGACGGTAGTAAAAGCCAGCAAACACTGAGTCTTGAAGGAACCCCACGTTGTTATTGTGGGCTCTGGGTTCTGAAACCAAGTACGAGCTGCACCCTCCAGCGAAAAAACCATGTGCTGCTGCTTCGAGTCGTAAGCCCACTTGTTGTATTGGGCTACGCACTCGAACTTCTCGAGCCAGTCCTCCGGGTCCTGGCCTCGAAAACGTTGAAAGGTGGGTGGCTCGCGTGGCTGTTGCAGCACGACAGACGGCGAAGGGATTGCATCCGGCATGCTGACGGGGGTTTGTGTGGACACGAGATGGTCACGCTGAATCAGAGGTCAGTTTTCTCATTGTCGGACGAGACTGCAGAGGCCCGAACTCTGGCTGCAGTCCTTGCAGCTGCCGGCTACCTTGGTGGTTGGGCGTAACTTCGACTTTCAAGGATTCAGGCGGGCTGAAGTCCGGGCTTCCTGGAGAGGGCCTGGGCATGTGGTGCGCTACCCAGCAAACCACCACCAAGATGTCAAGCGCGAATGCTGGAGATCAGTGATCACAAGAGACAGCGGCGGGCTCCGACGAACATCTTGACCACAGCTCCAGATCGCTCCTTCTTCTTCTGAGTCGGCGCGTGCTAGTGGAATCTACCGTGTCAATATGTAATCGTTTTGTGGAGGCCGTTTGGACGTTGAAAGGTTAATGAGCAGCTAGGATAAAGGAACTCAAAGGGGACCAGAAGGAGGAACGAGAGGAAAGGATTAAGCTATAAATTCAGGTCGCCGAGTTACTTAAGAGGTAGGGGGCTAATGCCGACCTGTTGGAACGAATTGTGGGCGAGCTGAAAGAGGAGTGGGAAAAGCGGGCCCAGCTAGAAGAGCAGGTAGAAGCGCTCAGGTGGCGGCCGGCAGGGCACCCTGGTTCGGAGCAGTGTCAGGGGGGGAAGAGGCTCGTCGATCCTACAATGCTGTAGCGCCGCAGGCTTTGAGTGGGGAAGACAGAGAGGTAAAATCGGGCACGGAGGCTCGCGACAGTAGCGTACGGCGGCGGAGGATACTAGTGCGGTCCGGAGGGCAAGAGTCGCAGTTAGGAAGCGAACGGTTAGAGCGCAGGAGGGTTCTGGTAGTCGGTGGCTCGAACGTGGCGAGGGTTGAAGGAGGCGTTTTGACGTTAGCGAAGGCGGACAGGTGGGTGCAGGTGGAGGCCCAGTCAGGGAAGTGCAAGGTAGATGCAATGGCCGAAGCCTAGTAGGTTGTAGGGGGCAACTTGGATGGCGATCACCTTGTCGTTATCCACGCTGGTCTCAACAATGTGCTGAAGGGGAGGAGCCAGAATTTCGAGAAGCAGTTAGAAGTGGGGATGCGTAGGCTTACAGAGGCATCTGAGAGTGCATGTGACCACATGCACAATCCCAGAGGTCCAGAGGAAGGCCAGCGAAAGAGAAAGGAGGGCCGTTGAGGCTAACCGTGTGATTAGGTTAATGACTCGCCAACTAGGATACGGTGTAATGGAAGTTAACAGGGAAGTGTACGAGGTCAGCCCCCAGCCACACAATCACCTGACACTGCTCCGAACCGGGGTGCCCTGCCAGCCACGACCTGAGCGCTTCTACGTGCTCTTCTAGCTGGGCCCGCTTCTCCCGCTCCTCTTTCAGCTCGCCCAAAGCAGGATGCCATTCACTACGGTGATGTCACTGGCAAGAGGGTGGGTAGTAGGATAGGTCGCCAGGCAACAGCTTTTTGGGGGGGACCGAGAGCTCTGAGGGAAATAGTGTAGAGAAGCAAGAACCAAGGTCAAAGGGACGATGGAACCATAGTAGAATAGATAGACATAAACGCCAGGGGCAAGTTAATTCAGATATAGCTTTCATTAGCATGCAAAGTGGCAGGAATAGACTGAAATGGGAGGAAATAGAAGAACAGTTAAGGCAGGAGGAATTAATGGTATATGGTTTAGTGGAAATGCATCTTAGAAACATGGAGCAACCACCCTGTAACGCAGACTACACATGGGAATATTGCAATAGAAAAGAGGGAAGTAGAAAGAGGGGTGGAATTGGGGCATTCATTCATAAAGGTATGAATTTTCAAAGGGTTAAAATGGGACGCAAAAACATTTATGGCTAAAAGGAAAAGTGGCAGGGCAGCAAACACTCCTTGACTTTGTATACCTGTGGACAGGAGCTAATGCCAAAGAAGAAAACATGAAAATGTTAGAATGTATTGCAACCGACATTGCTGAGCTAGGAGGACAGGCGAGATAATTATATTAGGCGACATGAACGCACTATAGAACACCTGAATGGGTACACAGATTCGACAGGAAGCGTGCTGCAGGATATGTGTGACAGGCATGATTTAGTTGTATGCAACAGTACCGAGAAGTGTGAGGGGCTCATAACATGGGAGGAAGAGAGTCTGCACTCGACGATAGATTATGCACTAATGTCACAGAGGGTGTATAATAGATTAGGGGTAATGAGCATAGATGAACATGGTTCTGGAAGTCAAGGTAGTGACCACAAACGTATCAAGTTGAGTTTGAGAACAGAAACCAATTTAGAACTGAAGCGAGATGAACAGAGGGGAATTTTTACTCAGAAAAGCAATTGGCAGCAGCCAAACAAATGCAGAAAGTAATTTTTCAGGATAATGGTACACAGTGCACTTATACGAAATTAACTCAGTTACTTGAGCTGGAGCTAGCTTAGGTGCGAGTAAAGCCAAAAGGGAAAAGACGCAAACCCAAGAGTTGGTGGGATGAAGAGGTCAAGAGGGCGATAGAGAAACGTCAGAAAGCATCCAGGGAACACAGATATTTCAAGAAGAGAGGGGAACCAGGAACAGCAGTAGACAGAAAATGGGATACATTCATAAAGTGTAGGAGAGAAGCATCCAATTTGATTAATGAGAAAATTGGAAGGGTGCCCAATGGATGTCAAAAGTAAATACAAAGGATAGAAAAGCAGCTCAAAACTTCTGGAAGAATCTAAACGCAATGAGTAATAAGACTAGGCTAGAGCAAAGGTTTATTACATTTAAGGGTATTCGACTAGAAGGGAATGAAGCAATGAAACACATAGGAACAAGGATGACAGAAAAAATTAAAGAAAGAAATGTTGCTCATAATTTATCGAAGGAGGATACACCGGTTACTGCAATTGCTTCACTAGAGCGAAGAGAGTGTGAAAGCGCAGAGAAGGTTCCTAGTGGCACATCAACAGGACCAGATGGTATTCGATTTTGTTAATATAGAAGCTAGGACCAAAATCCGAGCAAACAATAATACAGGTAGACCCCGATGAATGGCGATTATGTAGAATGAACATGATATATATGGGAAAGGGGGACAAAGCTGATGTAAGTAACTACGGTCCCATAACAGTGACATCTGTGGTTTACAGGGTGGTGATGCAGATTATAAACGAGAGACTGGAGGCTTGGGTGGAGAACGAGGGGGTGCTAGCGGAGCTACAAAATGGGTTCAGGAAACAAAGGAGGTTGGAGGACAATCTATTTTCATTGACACAGTGTATAGAAATTGCGGAAAAGGAACATAGGCCCTTATTGCTAGCATTTCTGGATATTAGGGGAGCCTATGACAACGTTACTCAGGAGCATTTGTGGGACATATTGGGCACATTGGATGTGGAAAATGGAGTAATTAATCTTTTAAATTATATATATATATATATATATATATATATATATATATATATATATATATATATATATATATATATATATATATATATATATATATATATATATATATATATATGTGTGTGTGTGTGTGTGTGTTACGAACGTAGGTTGCGTTGGCTCCGCAGAATAAAGATTTAAGAGAAGTGGGCACTTCTACAAAGACACTTTTATTTATCAACGTTTCGACCGCGGTGCGGTCTTCTTCAGATGACGGAAGCTCCGGCCCTGTCTGCATTTTATTCTGTTTATTTGTTTACTCTTTATGGTCGGGGCACGCGAGTGCACGCGTCTTTAACTTTTGTGTGTAGGGCGATCCCGCCACCGTCTGCTCCTGTGCACCTTACACGCCGCCGCTCTGTTGCCTTGATGGGTAGCCATTATCCCCTCCCGATCCGTGTTTTCCTTTTTTTTTCCTTGTCCGGAGTCCGCTCCCCGCGGCTTCGGGGTGGGCGGCGGGGGACAACACGTTTTTCTTTTTTATTTGTGCCCCTTTTTTTTCCTTTCTATCTGGATATTTTCTAGTGTTCTTTGGCTCAGTTTGTTTCTTTTGTTCATGTGTCGTACATGTGTGCCAGTGCCAACTCCTTAAGAAGAGGAAGAAGACCCCTGTAACCTCAGTTTTGAGAAAGGACAGGCTCTGTCCAAAACGTCGACTCAAAATAAATCTATGGCTAAATGAAGAGTTTTCAACTTTGAATTTTTGCCTCTACCAACCAAATACGTTCATCTTTCTATACTATATATATATATATATATATATATATATATATATATATATATATATATATATATATATATATATATATATCAGCAGACAGGTTAAAGGAAATGAGGGGCCCGTTTGACAAATTTATGAAGGGAGCCAACAGTCACCGAAACCAAGGTGCATAGGGGAACGTTAATTTTTTTTTTAATGTGTTATGCTTATCAGTAGGATAATAATTCTTAGATTAATAAATTGCTTAAAGAAAATTACTTATATGACGTTCTACGTCACGCTCGCGGTATTACAGGACGTGCTACGTCCGCCGCTATGGTCGAGGGTGGCGCTGGTGAACACTCTCAAAGCTCGCTTACACCCAGTAAACATAAATACCCACGAGAGCAGCAGATTGGACAGCCGTCGCCGTAGCTCAGTTGGTAAGAGCAGCGGACGCGATATTCGGAGGTCGTGGGTTCGGATCCCACCGGCGGCATGGTTGTTTCTTCTGCTGCTTTATAAGTAATTTTCTTTAAGCAATTTATTAATCTAAGAATTATTATCCTACTGATAAGCATAGCACATTAAAATAAAAAATTAACGTTCCCCTATGCACCTTGGTTTCGGTGACTGTTGGCTCCCGTCATAAATTTGTCAAACGGGCCCCTCATTTCCTTTAACTTGTCTGCTGATAGCTTAACGAGGGTCTCGGTTCTGGCAGTCTTAGTGCCAAAGGTAGCATAAGAGGGCTCTCGCACAGTTTCCGCCCTCGCCGTTAGATGACGTTCTACGTCACGCTCGCGGTATTACAGGACGTGCTACGTCCGCCGCTATGGTCGAGTGTGGCGCTGGTGAACACTCTCAAGGCTCGCTTACATCCAGTAAACATAAATACCCACGAGAGCAGCAGATTGGAAAACCGTCGCCGTAGCTCAGTTGGTAAGAGCACCGGACGCGATATTCGGAGGTCGTGGGTTCGGATCCCACCGGCGGCATGGTTGTTTTTTCTGCTGCCTTATAAGTAATTTTCTTTAAGCAATTTATTAATCTAAGAATTATTATCCTACTGATAAGCATAACACATTAAAAAAAAATTAACGTTCGCCTATGCACCTTGGTTTCGGTGACTGTTGGCTCCCTTCATAAATTTGTCAAACGGGCCCCTCATTTCCTTTAACTTGGCTGCTGATAGCTTAACGAGGGTCTCGGTTCTGGCAGTCTTAGTGCCAAAGGTAGCAGAAGAGGGCTCTCGCACAGTTTCCGCCCTCGCCGTTAGATGACGTTCTACGTCACGCTCGCGGTATTA